>NC_134875.1:143130483-144330483 GCF_049852395.1 Peromyscus maniculatus bairdii | reverse complement strand
AAATGAACAGGAACTACAGATGTAAGCATAACCAACAGAATACAAGAGATGGAAGACAGAATCTCAACCATTGAATACACAATAGAGAAAATAGATTCATCTGTCAAAAACAATGTTAAATCCAACAAATTCTTAACACAAAACATCCAGGAAATCTGGGACACCATGAAAAGACCAAACCTAAGAATAATAGGGATAGAAGAAGGAGAAGAATTCCTGCTCAAAGGCACAGAAAATATATTCAACAAAATCGTAGAAGAAAACTTTCCAAACCTAAAGAAGGACATGTACATGAAGGTACAAGAAGCTTACAGAACACCAAATAGACTGGACCAAAAAAAAGTCCCCTCACCATATAATAATCAAAACACTAAACATACAGAATAAAGAAAGAATATTAAGATCTTCAAAGGAAAAAGGCCAAGTAACATATAAAGGCAGACCTATCAGAATTATACCTGACTTTTCAGTGGAGACTATGAAAGCCAGAAGGTCCTGGACAGACATTTTGCAGACACTAAGAGACCACAGATGCCAGCCCAGATTACTATACCCAGCAAAACTTTCAATCACTATAGATGAAGAAAACAAGATATTCCATGACAAAACCAGATTTAAACAATACCTACCAACAAATCCAGCCCTACAGAAAGTACTAGAATGAAAACTTCAGCCCAAGGAAGTTAAGTGCACCTACAAAATCACATGCAGTAGACAACCTCATACTAGCGAATCCCAAAGAAGGGAAACACACACACACATACTACCACCACTACCAACAAAACCAAAAGTAGCAGGAATTAACAATCACTGGTCATTAATATCTCTTAATATCAATGGACTCAATTCACCTATAAAAAGACACAGGCTAATAGAATGGGTACAAAAACAGGATTCATCCTTCTGCTGCATACAAGAAACACACTTCAAACTCAAAGACAGACATTACCTCAGCGTAAAGGGTTGGACTTAAGAAGCAAGCTGGTTTAGCTACCCTAATATCTAACATAATAGTCTTCAAACTAAAATTATTCAGAAGAGATGGAGAAGGACATTTCACATTCATCACAGGAAAAAAATCCATCAAGATGATGTCTCAATTCTGAACATCTATGCCCCAAATATAAGGGCACCACATTTTAAAAGAAATATTACTAAAGCTTAAATCACACACACACACTAATAGTGGGAAACTTCAACTCCCCACTCTCACCAATGGACAGGTCTGCCAGACAGAAACTTAACAGAGAAACAAGGGAACTAACAGATGTTATGACTCAAATGGACTTAACAGACATCTATAGAACATTACACCCAAACACAAAAGAATATACCTTCTTCTTAGCACCTAATGGAACCTTCTGTAAAACTGACCACATTCTCATCACAAGGCAAACCTCAACAGATACAGAAAAACTGGAATAACCTCCTGTGTTTTATCATGACTTACAGTTAGATTTCAACAACCACACAAGCCTACAATCTCATGGAAACTGAATAATGCTCCACTGAATCACCAATGGGTCAAGGAAGAAATAAAGAAATGAAAGATTTCCTAGAATTCAATGAAAATGAATGTACAACATACCCAACCTTATGGGACACTATAAAAAAGCAGCGCTAAGAGGAAAATTCATAGCACTAAGTGCCCACAAAAAGACATTGCAGTAGACACCAGGAAATAATCAAATTGAGGCCTGAAATCAATAGAAACAAAGAGAACAGTATAAAGAATCATTGAAACAAAGAGTTGGTTCTTTGAGAAAATCAACAAGATAGACAAACCCTTTTCCAAACTAACCAAAAGGCAGAGAGAGAATATCCAAATTAACAAAGTCAGAACTGAAAAGGGGAACATAACAACAGACACATAGGAAATCCAGAGAATCATTAGGTCATACTTCAAAAACCTGTACTCCACAAAATTGGAAAATCTAAAAGAAATGGACAGTTTCCTGGACAGGTATCACATACCAAAATTAAATCAAGACCAGATAACCAATAGACTTATCATTGATTCGTGTGTGTGTGTGTGTGTGTGTGTGTGTGTGTGTGTAAGTGTGTAAGCATGGGCATGTACACAAAAACCAAGGCACACATATGTGGAGGCCAAACAACATCATGCATCAGTTGGCTCTCTCCTTTCACAACGTGGGTCCTAAAGAGAAAACTCATGTCATTAGTCCTGGCAGCAGGTACCTTTACCTGCTGTGTCATCTCACCTGACCAAATTTATTTTTAATGGTTATAAAATAACATGTATCATAAAATTTCCTGTGTTAGTTACTTGAGGTATACTGTTAGATAATCTGAAGTATTTGGACATTGTTGCATGTCAGCTCTCCAGAATCTTTTTCATCTTGCAAAACTGAAACAATTTACCCAGTGACAATAATAGCTCTGCATTATGTACTGCCTCCAGTTCCTGGCAGCCACTGTATTTTCTGTTTGTGAATTTGGCTTCTCTATGCAGCCCATAAATGGAATCGTACAATATGTATTAGGCAGGGTTTTTCATAAGAACTAAACAAATAGAATATGTGTATGTACATTTCTATACACATACACAAATACATATTGTAAAAGGACATTTACTAGATTGCCTTATATGATAGGACCTAGGTAGTCCAATAATGGCCAGCCATGTCTGAAACTGGGTACCTCAGCATTCCTAATCTGGTACTTTGCTTCATTTTTGAGATTATAATATAATCATAACATTTCTCTCTTTCCTCTCCTCCCTCCAAACCCTCCCATATACCCCTTTGTGCTCTCCTTCAAGTACACTACATGTTATTGCATGCATAATATGTATTTGTGCATACATATCTATTCCTAAATATAACCTGCTCAGTCCATATAATGCTACTTGTATGTGTGTTTTCAGGGCTGAGCATTTGACAGTCTGGTACTTCTAAATGCCTAGAAGGTCTACAGTGAAAGGCCAAAGAGCTGGAGTCTATCGCTTGTGGAAGATGGCAGAGGCAGCAGCAGCAGGCAGAGCAACAGGTTACTTTACAGACCACACACTCTGTGGAGTTTTTTTTAAAGAAACATTTTTATTTGTGTGTGTGTGTGTGTGTGTGTGTGTGTGTGTGTGTGTGTGTGTGTGTGTGTGTGTGACGTGTGTAGGTGACTGAGAGGTCAAAAGAAGGTGTTAGATCCTGTTAAGCTGGAGTTACAGGACCACCCAATGTGGGTGCTGGGAACTGAACTTGAGTCCTCTATGAAAAGAAGCAAGTGCTCTCTTAACCACTGAGCCATCTCTCCAGCCCCTGCTCTATGGTACTTGTGTGTCCTAGTATACATATGCTGATTTTCAGAAAAGTGCAACTAGTGGCTTATAGGACATGTATGTCTTAAATTTTACTAGACAATGTCAAGGTATTTTGATTTCAGTGTGAATTTATCTAATTACTAATGAAATTCAGCATATTTTAAGTACATATTGATGTTGAATCCTGAAAAGTGTTCATTATACATTTTTGTTACTTCTCATTTTCATTATTGAAGGTACATTTAAATTTCTTTTTCAATTCTGTTTTTTCTTTTTTTGAAAAAAAATTTTCATACAGTATATTTTGATTATGGATCCCCCTCCCCAACTCTTCTCAGATCTTCCCCCCCTCCCTTCCCATCCAAATCTACATCCTTTCTCTCTCTCTCTCATTAGAAAACAGGCATGTAAAAATAATAATAAAATAAGATAAAACAAAAACAAACAAACTAGAATAGGATAAAACAAGCAAACTGAAGAAAAAGAGACAAAATAAAGCACAACAAACATATATAGATACAGAGACACACATTTTCGCACACACAGAAATCCCATAAAAACACAGAACCCCAAAACCATAATATATACTCAGAAGACCTGTAAGATTAAAGAAAAAAAAAGGCTCCACAAAGCACCGTGAAACAAAGAACTTCCCCCATAAAATGTTATTTTTTCATTTTCATTTACTTCTGGGTGTGACAAAAACACACAGAACATAGAACTAGCATTTTAACCATTGTTAAATGTACAGTTCTTTAGGGTGAAGCATATTCACATTGTTGTGAAGCAGATCTCCAGAACTTTTTCATCTTGCATAACGGAAAGTTCATATTTGATAAACAATGGCTACTCATTCTTCCTCCCCCAGCCTCTGTTTTTACTTTCTATTTGTGTGATACCTCATAAAAAAATGGAGTCATACAGTATTTGTCTTTTTTCCAAGAGCCTTACTCCACATAGCACTATGTCCTCAAGGCCCATCTGTGCTGTAGCACATGTCAGAATCTCTTTTTAAAAGGCTGGATCACATCCCATTGTGTCCACATTCCACACATAAAGCACAGTTCGTTTATCCATTTACCTACCAGTGAACACTTGGATTGCTCTCACATCCTGGCTGTTGTGAATATGTGGTAATGAACTTGTGAGCACAGATAGGCCTCTGAAACTCTGCTTTCAGTTCTTTGGGATTTATATCCAGGAGTGGGATTACTGGATCATATACATGATAGCTGTATTTTACATTTTCTGAGGAGTTGCTGTATCGTTTCCTACTAATTGCACCATTTATATTCCCACCTACAGTTTATAAAGTTTCAGCATCTCCACATTCTTGCCAACTCTTGTTCTTTATTTTATTTTGATACTAGCTATCTTAATGGGTAAGAGATACTCATTGCAGTTTTGCTTTGCATTTCTCTAATGACTTGTGATGACTGCCTAACTTTTCATATGCTTGGCAGCCATTTATATACTGTTGTTGGACAAATATTTACTCAAGTCCTTTCTCTATGTTATAATTGGGTTATTTGATTTTTTCATTTGAATTGTAGGAGATATTACATATACATATATATTTCTGGTTAGTAATCTCTTTATGAAATATATGATTTGCAAATATTTTCTCCAGTTCATAATATCCATAATAGCATTTTCTTTTGGTTGTGTCTGCATTTTTTCTTTGACACACAAAGGTTTTTGAGTTTGATGTTGTCCCATTTGTCTCTGTTTACTCCAGTTGCAAGAAAACACTCTTCAATCCACTGTCATGACTTTTCTTCTATTTTCTTTAGCAGTTTTATAATCCTGTGTCTTGGAATTGTTTTTAGTCTATTTTGAGTTAACTTTTGTATGTGGCATAAATTAAGGGTCCAACTTCTTTCTTTTGAGACTGCACATCTAGCTTTTCTAGCACTATTTATTGACAAGCATGCCCTGTTTCATAATTTCTTTTCATGTACTGTTACTAGTCCCTTGTTAGTTATGTGTACAGTGACTATACACCCTAGTTTATCCAGAAGAGTTCCAGCTTATAACTGTTGCTTCTTTGTATTTAATGTTACCTTCTTTCTACTAAAATAATTATGGTTTAGATGATAAATTCAATTTTGTGGAGTTATCTTTTCATCTGTTAGAACATCTTTTTAAAAGCTTTTCTTTAAGACAATCCCTCACTTTGTGACTATGCTGGCCTGCAACTCAAGGCATAGATCAGGCATGTGCTACCATATATGACTGATAAATAGAAATTCCTTTTTTAAGAATTATTTTTTACTTTTAAGTGTGTGTGTGTGTGTGTGTGTGTGTATGTACGTGTGCGCATGCATATGAGTGCCACCACTATGGAAATTAGTTTGGTAGTTCCTCAGGAAGATGGGAATTAATTTACTTTAAGATCCACCTATACCACTCTTGAGTATACGTATACCCAAAAGATGCTTCATCCTACTACAAAGACACTTACTCAACCATGTTCATTGCTGCTCTATTTGTAATGGCCAGAAACTGGAAACAATCCAGATGTCTCTCAAGAGAAGAATGGATAAAGAAAATGTGGCACATTTACACAATGGAGTATTAATCAGATGTTAAAAAAATGAAAGTTGTGGGCAAATTGGTGGAACTAGAAAAAATCATCTTCAGTGAGGTAACCTAGATCCAGAAACATAAATTTTATCAGTGCCTTGTTCAACAGTTATCAGAGAAGCTTCCTCCTGCAGCAGATGGGATAAGTATAAACACACACAGCCAGGCATACAGAGAGTGAGAGTCCTTGGAACACTCAGCCCCCAAGTGGAATGTCTCTATCAAATCTCTCCACTCAGAGATCAGGGAATCCCTTGGAAGAGGACACGAAGTAAACATGACCCTCTAAATCAACATGAGCAAAGTTCATATGAACTCACAGAGACTGAGGCAGCATGCACAGGGCTTGCACAGGTCTACACCAATCATATATATCATGACTTCCAGTTTGTTGTTTTATGGGATTCCTGAGCATGTGAATGAGTGGGTCTCTGACTCTTGTGCCTTCTCTTGGGCTCTTTTCCTCCTGTTGATCTGTCTTGTCTGACTTCAATGTGATAATTTTTATCTTATTATATTTTATTTTTTATATTAAAAAATGAATGAAAGAATGTAAATCTAGCTACTAGGGCAAAGGTTAACAATGGAAACTGTCATGTATACCTGCTGGGAGAGGGAAAATCAGTTTCTTCAATGGAGTGACACAGGGTATATTAACCACTTCAGGGCGGATCTCATGTTCAGGAGTAGTTGACCAACAAATAATGGACTCCACAGATTTTTTTTTGTGTGTGTTTGTGTGATTTTATTTTATTTGGTTGCAGGTTTTTTTTTTTTTTTTTAGTGGGGAGTGATGTTGTATTTGTTTTCTAGATTTTGGGAATTTTGCTATTGTATTGGATTTTTGGGTTGTGTTTTTGAGAAAGAACTTAGAGTTGGGTGGGTAGAGAGGATCTGGAAGGACTTGGAGGGAAAGAATATGACCAAAGTATATTTAAATTTGTAAATTGTTTTAAATAATAAAATTGTAGACAAATTTCTAACTGGTCTTATTAAATAAAAAACATGGAACCAAATATAGGGGTGAAAGCCTTAGAGATCATGAAACTAGGAATAGCCATCAGCTAACCTTACCTCACCAGCTCTTGCAGCTTCCAAATATGAGCTACTTCCTGTCTTACCCACACCTTTATTGCCTTGCTGTTCTGCCCTCTCATTGGCTCTTAGCCCAGCTACCTCACTTCCTTGTCACTGCCTATCTGTACAGACCTCCAGGTCTCTATGGTTGGTACTGGGATTAAAGGCGTGTGTCACCACACTAGGGTGTTACCTAGTGTGGCCTTGAACACACAGAGACTTTGCCTGGTAAGTGATCAGATTAAGGGCATGTGGTACCACTGCCTGACTTTTGTGCTTACTTAAAATGTCTTGCTATTTCCTCTGATCTCCAGGCAAACTTTATTTATTAACATACAAATAAAGTATCACCACATTTTAGCACAAATAAAATATCATCACATTTTCCCTTTTTTGTCTAATAAAAATAAAAACATTAAAAAGTTATAACTAATAAGAAAAACTATATACCGTAAGTACAATAACTATATATAATATATATAAGCAATAAATACATCAACAATATCTACTCCATTTGCATTGACAAATTCAGAGAAAATATTCCATTATCTATCCTATTTTGGTGAGTCCAAAATGTGCCTAATTCACTTTCTATCCTATCTTGTATTACCAACAGAAAACTATCTAATGATGTCTTTCAAACTTATACACTTAACATCTCTTATTGAGTTTCTTTTCTGAATTTCTTAACAAGGAAAGTTATTACTACAACTATCTAATCTTCAACTCCCTCAGAGACCTGAGAAGGAAATAATATTACCTAGTTAAACAGGAAGTGCAAAAAGTAACTTCCAAAAAAATGTGAGTTGACAGAAACAGCCAGCTGCCTGGACAGTCACCAGAGGTTCCCCTGCACACTGGGGCATCATCTTCGGCCTACAGGCTTAGTGTACCTGACAGACTCATTTGTGAAGTAGGGTGTACACAAGGCTTGCAACTTGACCTCACATTTGGTGTTAGTATTCCATGTACCAGATAAACCTGAATTCTGCCAGTGTCCTGTCATGATTCAGGATTTTAAATTCTGGAAATTGCTGGTGTTTTTGGAATTCGGCTATCGATTCTTCTCAGCTTGTGGGGGGCTTCATGTCCTTTGTTAAATGCCAGTCTACCATTGAGAGGTTAGACTCTGTCAGCCTAGTTACTCTTTTAAGAATAACTGTTTCAGCTACTGTTCCATTGCACACCAGAAGCCATCGGTACATTGCCTGTTCAGCTGCCTTAGAAGAAAGGGGCACTGTAATTTTTCCAGATTAATAACACAGCCAAAAACAGCTTTCTACTTTATAACTCATGTGGGTAGAGATATAGAGACGCCAAGATACAGAGACGCCATGGTGTATACACTTGAGCTACAGTATGGTGGGTTCATGGCATATGGGCTTGACCTGTGGCATGGTGGGAATGAGGTGTCTCCAAGTCACACATTACACTGTTTGGTGGATTTAGCCTTTGCTAGTACAGAAAAAAAAAGATGTTTCTGGGCTACATGCTGCTTTGATAGAAGCATAGACCCACTCCTTCACAGAGTCAGCAATAAGCATGGTTCCCCCAGAGCTCACAGTAAACGTAGTTCCACCATGCTGGAAAGCTGAGGGGGGTGAAGTCAGCAGCCAAAGCTGCCATTTCAGTCTTAACCACTCTGCAGTTTAAAGCAATAGATTCATAATAAGACAGATTCAGATGGAATAAGTCTTTAAATGGTTTACAATATGTATAAAAATGTATGTAGGCTTGGAAAAGAGAAGAAAATAAATATAGACAGTTATATAAAGAAATAGTTTTGAAAAATAAAGTCTTTAAAGAGACAGTAAAGGTAATATAAAAAATAAGCCACATAAAGATGGATATCGCACAGAGAGTCTAGATTGTGTTGTCTTTGGGATTTTTTAAGTGCAAAAAGACATTTGATTGTAAAAGCTGTTGATTTATGCCAATATATATATATTTTAAAAGTGTCTGGACTTCAAAGTTTATGTCTAAGTATATGTTACTTTGGAAAAGAGGTTCTGCTTTTGCTTCCACAGAAGATGAGAATCCGTGGATTGCTTCCAGGCTAATATGGTTTGATCAAGGAAGACCCTCTGGGAGGCCCAGATGATCTAACATCCAAAAACAGCTTCAAGGCAACTGGCTCAGAGAATACAGCATCACAGGCTACTCCAGTCAGGAGTTGACCAGTTGACCATAATTCTTAATTTTCTCAGGATCCCCATAAGAATACAGTGCCCCTTATCAGCAGGAAGTAGCCTAGAAAACTCTGGCCATATTCCCAAAAAATGGATTATGGATGTTGGTCTTTGTTTATGTTGTTGGTTACAAATTGTTTTTGGTCATAGTCAATCTCTTTCAAAAGAAGAAAGCAGATATGATATGGAAATATAAGCTATAGATATGATAGGATAAAAGGGTGGATTTTAAACCTACTTTTAAAGAACAACTTGTTTAAAATGTTTTACATTGGTATAGACTTTAGTTTATTGATACAAATTTTTTTTTTACACAATTCTTTTTTTTTATTTTTTTTGGGTTTTCGAGACAGTGTTTCTCTTGTGTAGCTTTGCGCCTTTCCTGGAACTCACTTGATAGCCCAGGCTGGCCTCGAACTCACTGAGATCCGCCTGCTTCTGCCTTCCGAGTGCTGAGATTAAAGGCATATTGATACAAATTTAAAGTTAATTTTGTTATACTATATGTATATTTCTACTCTTGCTTAAGGTATTATGTTTGCTCAGCTCATTTAATTGTAATGGATAATTAAGAAATACAGATTAATAATTAGTCTTCTGTGATAGTCAAACTTATAGTCATGTTAAGTTTTTGAGGTATACATAGATATATTTCAATTAGGTAGGTAATCTTCAAACACTTCAAAGACCCACAGAATATGTCATTTAAAATGTTTTAAAACCCTAGACTTTCTGGACACTGAGACACATCTGTTCCTGGCAGCACTGATTTACTTCAAAGAGAAAGATGGGTGTCAAAGACACTCCACATGGAATTTATCTTCTTGGCAAAAATAGCCATTTGGGCAAGACACTGTTCTTGCCTGGACTGCTTGACCAAATGTTGTATCGACTGAACATGTAGGACCCATAGGAAGGTGAACACTGAACTTTGCAAGGCAAAATGGTCCTTCAGTTCCTGTTTCACAGAAGAAACTGCCAGACATTCTACAGGACACAGAAAAAAGTGACTGAGAGACTACGCCTATGGGCTGAAGATGGATGACTCAACATTACAGAAGAAAGTTTAGGTGACTGTCCAGGCAGCCAGCTGTCTCTATCATTCTAGATTTTTGGAAGTTGCTTACAATGCACTTCTTATTTACTTAGGTAATATTATATCTTTCTGGGGTCTTCGATGTAGTTGAAGGCTAGATATGTATATTTTTCCTTGGTTATGATAAAAGATAAATTAGATATAAAACTTTAGAGTAAAAAATATAGGATAGATAGAATATTTTCTTTAATTTTGCCAAATACAAATAGACTAGATATTGTAACTGTAAGTCTTGCTTGATAACCATTTTGCTATATATAATTTTACATATTGCTTTAAAAAAAAAGGTTAAGAGATTCTTGTGTCCCAAATCAGAAGAGCCCTCTGGTGTGGGACAAAGAAAAACCAATATTTTTATTTAAAACAGGTTGATTATAAATGTAATCTCTTTCTAAAAAAGAAAAGGGGATATGATATAGATATATAGGAAGATATAGAGATGATAAGATAAAAGGGTAAATTGATGAACCTACTTTTAAAGAACAACTTGTTTAAAATGTTTTACATTGGTATAGATTTTAGTTTATTGATACAAACTTGAAGTTAATTTTGTTATACTGTATATATATATATTTCTATTCTTGTTTGAGGTATTATGTTTATGTAACTCATTTAAAATTGTAATGGATAATTAAAAAATAGATTAATAATTAGTCATCTATGATAATCATATCTGTAGCCATGTTAGTTAAGTCTTCTAGGTATACATAGATACATTTCAGATAGATAGGTAATCTTCAAACACTTCATAGACCTAGAGAATATGACATTTAAATAACTTAGAATTCTGTTGACGTGAGACACAATTGCTCCTGGCTGCACCAATTGATCCTGAGAGAATGTTGGGCTTCTAAGACATTTCCATTTGGAAGTTTGTCTTTTTGGCACAAAATGGCCTACTGGGCAAAGAACTGCCCTTGCCTTGATGGCTGATAGTACAAATATAATGCTGTCCTTTCTGGACAAGCAGGACACAAGGAAAGCGACCACTGTACTCTGCCAAGACAGGGTAAGATGGTCTCTCAGAATTCCTGCTTCTAAAAATGGTCTGTCAGATACTCTAGGCCTGTAGCCAATTTAAATGCACCAACAATGCTGAGAAACATTAGGTGACTGTCCAGGCTGCCAGCTGTCTTGGTCTACTTTTGCAAGATTCCCAAAAGTTGCTTGCATCAATCTACCATTTCTCAGGTACCTTATGTTCCTTCTCAGGTCTTTGATGTGGTTGAAGACTAGATAGTTGTAATTTCCTCAGTTATGATAAAAGATAAGTTAGATATAAAACCTTAAACTCACAAATATAAGATAGATAGGACATCTTCTTTAATATTGTAACTTTAATTCTTGCTCAATAATTGTTTTGCTATATGTACTTTTACCATGTTAAAGTTAAAACCTTCCTTTTAAGAAAAGAAGAAAAGGGGAAGTGCTGTGGATATCATTCTATCTAAATAAAACACTGATGGCCAGTGACCAGACAGGAAGTATAGGCGGGACAAGGAGAGAGGAGAACTGGGGAAACAGGAAGAAAGAAGGGGGAGACACTGCAGCCACCGCCAGGACAATCAGCATGTAAAGACTCTGGTAAGCCACCAGCCACGTGGCAAGGTATAGATTTATAAAAATGGGTTAATTTAAGATAAAAGAACAGTTAACAAGAAGCCTGCCATGGCCATACAGTTTATAAGTGATATAAGCATCTGAATGATTATTTTATAAGTGGATTGTGGGACTGAGGGGATTGGGGAACCTGGAGAGAAGCTCTCCAGCAACAAGGATGCACATAATTTACCTGGTACTCTGAGCCATGTGAGGCAGCTAGAGGGTCTCTGGTAGGGAGTGGGCTGGGATTTGGTAAATGAGGAAGACAGGTCAGAACGAGGTGTCAGTCTCAGGCCTTGGGCCACCTGAATGGATTTATTTATTTACTTATTTGCTTGCTTACTTATTATTTATTTATTTATTTATTTATTTATTTATTTATTTATTTATTTATTTATTTATTTATTTATGTGTATGTGTGTGTGCATGAGATGACTTGGAGGTTAGAGGTCAACCTGAAAGCATTTGTTCTCTCCTTCTGCCCTGTGGCTCTTAGGTATTGGACTCAGTTGTCAGGCTTGGTGGCAGAGGCTTTACCTGCAGAGCCTTTTCTCTTTTCTGGTGTTAGTGTTTAAAGCTTGAATCTAGTAACTTCTGGAATGTGTGTTTTTGTTTAATTTATTTTAAAATATTTATTTATGTGTGGTGTTGGTGGCAAGAGTATACATGCATATGTGGAGACCAGAGGACAATTTATGGGAATAGATTCTCTACTTGCTATGTGGCTACAGGGGGTAAAACTCAGGTTGTCACACTTGGCAGCAAGCAACTTTACCCTGTGAACCACCTGACCAGCCCCATTTCAAAGTTTTTTTAAAAATTAACCTGTGATTTCTTCTTTGACTCTGATTATTTAGTAGTATATTGTTTAATTTCTACATATTTTTAAATTTCATAATTTTCTTTTGCTGTTTATTTATAATTTCCTTTATGGTTTTAAAACAGGCTTTGTATGATTTGCATGATAAATATATTGAGACTTACATTATGGCATGGCATATGATCAAGTTTCTAGAATATTCTACATGTACTTGAGAAGAATGCATATTCTGATGTTGAATGGACTCTTCTATAGATATTGCAGAGAGATGTAGAACTAGAAGAAATTTTAAACCTTCACAAACTCACTATTCTTATCACGTGTTTTAAAAAATAATTTATTTTTATTTTATGTGCATTAGTGTTTTGCCCACATGTATGTATGTGTGAGGATGTCAGATCTTAGAGTTACAGACAGTTGTGAGCTGCCATGTGGGTGCTGGGAATTGAACTGAGGTCCTTTGGAAGAACAGCCAGTGCTCTTAACTGCTGAGCCATCACTCTAGCCCCATCAAGTGTTTTTTAATGATTGCTTTTCATATTATTGAAAGTCTTGATTAATTTCTTAAATTCTGAAAAAAAAATTGACTTTGACCATTATCACTTTTGTCTTAATTGCTTTTATGGAAACATAGGATTATGGAATTTATTTACTCTGTTATTCCTTCAAAATACTGTTGTAAAAACCACTTGACAGCCAAATGCGGTGGCACATGCCTTATAATCCCAGTGCTTAGGCAGTGGAGGAAGGAGGATCAGGCACTAAGGTCACCCTAGACTGCAAAGGGAGCTCTAGGTAATTGAGCTAAATGGGACTTTGCATCAAAAAACAAAGTAAAAGACACTTGACAAAAATTCTCTGTGAAACTTGAGAGGCATCTGGTTCATTTATTTCATTTTTTTAAGGTTTAAGAAATGTCTTTTTTTTCTTGATTGGCTTTTTAAAATTTATATAAATAATTTACTTGCTATCAGTCAGGTCTATGAAATAGGACCCATTTAGAAAGATCTTGTTTTTATTGTTACCTCTTCATTTGCTATGGGAACTTTTATTCCCCTCATGATCTTACATTGGCTTTGGAAGCAAAGGGATTACAGGAGGGCATTGCCATGTGCAGATAGATTACCAGTTCAAAATTAGCTTTTGGTATATGCCTTGTTGTTACTTTCTCTCTTCTCTCTAATGTGTCGTATGTGGTGTGTATGAGTGTGTATATGTATGTTTAGATGTATGTAGGCACTTGTATGTGTATGTGCAGTATGTAGAGGATAGCATTGAATTTGATACATATGTAAGGATGACTTTGAACTTCTGATCCTCTCTATAGAAGTTATTATCAAAGAATACCCAGGTGGATTTCAGTAGGTTTATTAGTTACCTTTCTGTTGCTATGCTAAAATATCATGGCCCAAAGCAACTTATATGAGTTTATTTTGAATCCATCATGGTGGAGAGCCATGTAAGCAAGTAACAGGAGGACGAAGCTGAGAGATCAAATCTCATAACACATAGAAAGCAGAAAAAGTGAACAGGAAGTGGGGTAAAACTAAACCCTCAAAACCTACCCCTAAAGTCAAACTTCCTCCAGCAAGTCTCTTCTCTATTTCTTAAAATTACATGCTTTCCCCAAACAGTACTGCTGATAGGGGATCAAGTGCTCAAATACATGAACCTAAGGGGGAAGTTTCGCATTTAAACCATGACAGGAGAACTGTATACCTGTATACCCCTTTATATGCCTTAGAGAATTTCACAAGTAGAGTTATTTCTATAGGGGAAGCTTCCAAGGTTTTCATTAGATTTTCACAGGATCTCTGGGCATATTTCACCAAATTATTTCATATATCCAAAATTCATCCATTTTGCCCCCAGAACATGTAGATTGAACAAAGGGCCTCAGGCATGCTAGGCAAATGCTTTACAACTGATCTATGTCCTGTAGGAAGAGTTTTTCTGTCCTTCAGTTGCTCTCAAATAAACACACTGAGGCTTATATTAATTACAAATACTCGGCCAATAGCTCAGGCTTATTACTAACTAGCTCTTACATTATAAGTTAACCTATATTCCTTATTTACACTCTGCCATATGATGGTACCATTATTAGCATGGCATGTTCATCTCCTGCTCCCTCTGCAACTGATTGGCAACTCCAGACTCTGCCCTTCTTCCTCCCAGCATTCTTCTAGTTTGGCTCTCCTGCCTAACTTTATCTTGTCTAGCTATTGGCCAGTCAGCTTCTTTATTAAACCAATCACATTGACATATGTTCACAAAGTGTAAAGGAATATTCCACAGCAATGTTCCCCATTCCAAATGACTCACTTTCTTTCGCATCCTCTTGCTTACCCCCTAATTCTTGACAGAGCATGTTCAGGATGAAACATTCTGAGCTGTTCTGAAAAGAAGACAGTCTTCATCTAGAAATTGGCCTAGCCAGAACATTTATATTCTGGGTATTTATGGGCAAGTCGTATGCTATATTTGGAATCCAGTTTTTTAATCCATAATATTGGAGTACTACCCAACTTTCAGGGTAGTGCTAAACCCATGAGCATTCAGTAATACTGGTTATTATTGTAACTGCATGTTGTTTCTAGCCCAGGCACTCAGCCAGGTTTTCTGCTGTGGAGCAATCTGGAACTATTTTATTTATAAAAATAAATAAATAAATAAATAAATAAATAAATAAATAAATAAATAAATAAATACCCCCCTCCCCCAAAAAACCTCACAGGTCAAGGAGAATGATAGCAGAACTCTCTCATAAAACCTCTTTCAATCTGCATACTCTTTTGAAACCTGTCTATGTCGTAGGTTTTTCTGCAGTTGTTCCAGTTTCCTTTTCCATTAACTTTACCAAAAGCAGCTTGGGGAGGAAAAAGCTTATTTCAGCTGATATTTCCAGGTCATAGTCTATCTTGAAGGAAATCAGGGCAGGAACTCAAGACTGGATCTTGGAGGCAGGAACCATCAGGGAATCCTGCTTGCTAGCTTACTCATTAGCTTGCTTACTGGTTCATGCTTAGCTACTTTTCTCATATAACCCAGAATCCCCTGCCTAGGGATGATACTGCCCACAGCAGAGTGTACTCTTCTTCATCAATTAGTGATGAAGACACCACTCTCCCCTTCAGACATGCTCACAGGCCAATCTATTCTAGGAAATTCCTCAATAGAGACTTTTTTTCTTAGACGACTCTAGGCTATGTTAAGTTGACAAGGTTAGCTAGGACAGTACTGGATATATTATTTTGTGCAAATATATCACATCTTATTCAGCCATTTTATTCATGTACAGCTAGACCTTTTTCAGTCTTTGCCTATTACCAATAAGAATATTCTGGTACAAATGTTTGTAGGGATGTGTGTTTCAATTTTTTCTTGAATAAATACCTGAGAGAGGAATTACTAGGTCATAGGAAAACTGTATATCCAGGCTGGCCTCAAATTCAGAGAGACCCACCTGCGTCTGCCTCCTGTGTGCTGAGTGCAGAGATTAAAGGCGTGCGCCACTACCTCTGGGCTTTTTTTTTATTATAAGATTGAACTTTTAAAGAATCCTTTTCAAAGCAGGTACATCATCTCTCACACACACATTAAAGGCTAATTGTTTCATAGCATCAACAAACAGAAGAAAAGTGCTTCCAATCTTACCCCATAGAAGAATTTTTGAAGTGAAACTTTTTCTTTCTTCATGCCAACTTCATTAGATATTTTAAAACCTCACATGACTCTTTGTGAATTCTTCTTCAATTTCTTGTAGAAGTTTTAAGAACTTAAAAAATATATTTTTACATTTCTTTATCTTGTGTATGTGTGGCATGGTGGGTTGGGGAGGTCACAACACAAACGGATTTTCTTTAATGTACAGTTCTTAGATTCTCCAAGGCTCAGGTGCCTTAGGGGAGGAAAAAGAAAAAACACCAAATATTTTGGTGGGTTTAAATTTTTATTTAAAACTATTCCCATTGTACAGGCTCTAATTGTCAAATTGTTAAAATTTTGTATTTTATGACTATTATATGAGTTAATTTTAAAGAGATAGCTGCATAAGTTCCAGAAATAGGGCCTAGTTCTCAGAGCACAGTGGGAGAGTAGGGGCTGAGACCACACAGAAGCCTTCTGTGCCATATCCTTGTACAGATTCAGGGACTTGAGTGTGCCTGTCTCAACAGCACACATTCACACAGGGCTTCACTCACTCATGGCTTCTTGTACTCTACACTTCTGAGAGTTTACTTCTGTATCAAGATTCAGGCGATACCCATGGGCTTACCAAGAGGCTCTGATTTTTTTGCATCTCAACGGTGAATTGCTTTTTAGACTCTCTTCCAGGTTACAAGCTGATTTCTAGCATGTAAGGAAAAAGCAAATCAGATCTGGATATTAAGTCTTTCCTAATGTGTGATCACATCCATTAAAAGCTTTCCTCCATAATGAAGTTTCAGCTAAGTAACATGGCAGGGGATGGCTCTGCATGTATCATCCTCATTTGCCCAAGGCATGTTCTACTTAATGCCTCAGAGTATTAAAAATTATGATTGTTCATTAATTCATAGTAATTCCTAAATCAGAAAACAACCCACTCCTTTATTTTTTGAGTAACTGATTTCAGGCATTGTATTGGACTTAACATTTATCAGAAAGAGGCTCATAAATAACAGCATGGACATGATGTGTTATTATTTCTCCTTGTGGAAATTTGGAAGATTCATTCTTGACTGTACCAATGGCTGACAGTTCCTGAGTGAAGTTCCCAGTGATATCTGCAGCTGCTGTTTTGTTGTTCACAATCGTTTTTGGCTCCATTTGCTTGTTTCATTCTACTGGAGAGCATGAAATATGTTACATGATTATGCAGGTAGCCCACAAATGAAAGAGTGTAGACATCCCAACAAAGTATACTGAAAAATAAACTTAGATTAAATGAAACAGACTTACCCATTGACATCTATTATAAGATCAGAAATTCACACTGCATGGTTTGGAAAAATTTGTCCTTGGATATAATACATTTATACTTAATAATGCAGCAGTGCCTGTAATGAGACATATTCAAAGAGAAAACAATAACTCTCTGATAAAATATTAACAACAACACATTTGTTCTGACTACTTGTCATATTATTTTAAAATCACTGTGAGAACTATAAAGCAGTGCCAAATTCTAGAAGCCTGATTGCTTCACATTGTGTCTCCAAGACTTAATGAACTGTTAAACCTCTACCACTTGCAGCCTTAAAGTGCAAAATACTTCTGATTTTTTTTTTAACTATTGGCCATTCAGTTCTTTATTAGACCATCAGGTGTTTTAGACAAAGTAACCCAGGTTCACAGAGTTAAACAAATGCAACATAAACAAAAGTAACATCCCTTAAAATAATATTCTACATATCCCTCTTTTTGACTAAACAAAAATGAAAGGGTTTTAACTTAAACATAGTAAGCCTATATACAATAACAATTATCAAGAAAGGATTACATTCACAATATTGTGTCTATTTATAGTTAGCGTATTCAGAGAAAATAATGCATTATTTACCATACCTTAGTGAATCCAAAGTTTTACACCTAACTTACTGTCATAACTAAGGAAAACTGCAACTATAACTATCTAGTCTTCAACTCTATCAAAGACCCAGAAGGATGTAATATTATCTAACAACAGAGACATTTGGCTGCCTGGACAGTCATCCAGAGTTCTCTGCAACATTGGGGCATCCATCTTCAGCCTATATGCCTAGAGTATGTGGCAGACTTTTCATTGAAGCAGAAAATTTGAAGGACTATCTTGCCTTGTATTGGCAAAATTCATCAGTCACTTTCCTCTGTGTCTGGCAGAATGTCTGACAGACTCTTTTGTGAAGCAGGAAACTTGAAGGACTGTTTTGCCTTGTTTTGGCAAAGTCTTTTTTTCCTGTGTGTCCTGCACATCCAGTCTGCACAGCACATAGTCAAACAGTCAAAGGCAAAAACAGGTTTTTGCCTAGTGGCTAACTTTACTACAATGAAAGCAAACTCCATAAGGAGTTTGTTCAATGTCCATCATCTCTGAAGGAAATGGGTGTGGCCAGGAACAGATGTGTCTCATTGTCAAGGAAAAACTTTGTTACCAAAACATAAAATGCCATATTCTGTAGGTCTTTTTTTAGTTTTAATATTTTTATTTATTTATTTATTTATTTATTTATTTATTTATTTATTTATTATTTATTTATTTATTTATTTAATTTATTTATATTTTTTCTATGGGTTGTGGTCTGATTGTTCTTTATTTTATATCTAGAATCCACTTATGAGTGAGTACATACCATGACTGTCTTTCTGGGTTTGGGTTACCTCACTCAGGACGATTTTTTCTAGTTCCATCCATTTGCCTGCAAATTTCATGCTTTCATTGTTTTTCTCTCCTGAGTAGCACTCCATTGTGTATATGTACCACATTTTTTTCATCCATTCTTCCATTGATGGACATCTAGGTTGTTTCCAGGTTCTGGCTATTACAAATAGTGCTGCTATGAACATAGCTGAGCATGTATCTTTATGGTATGAATCAGCATTCCTTGGGTATATGCCCAAGAGTGGGATGGCTGGGTCTTGAGGTAGTTGGATTCCTAATTTTCTGAGAAACCGCCATACTGATTTCCACAGTGGTTGTACAAGTTTACATTCCCACCAACAGTGGAGGAGTGTTCCCTTTGCTCCACATCCTCTCCAACATTGACTGTCATTGGTGTTTTTGATCGTAGCCATTCTGACAGGTGTAAGGTGGTATCTCACAGTCGTTTTGATTTGCATTTCTCTGATGATTAAGGATGTTGAGCATTTCTTTAAATGTCTTTCAGCCATTTGTGATTCTTGTTTTGTGAATTCTCTGTTTAGCTCTTTAGCCCATTTTTTAATTGGACTGTTTAGTATTTTGATGTCTAGTTTCTTGAGTTCTTTATATACTGTGGAGATCAATCCTCTGTCAGATGTGGGGTTGGTGAAGATCTTTTCCCATTCTGTTGGCTGTCTTTTTATCTTATTGACTGTGTCTTTTGCCCTGCAAAAGCTTCTCAATTTTGAGAGGTCCCATTTATTAATTGTTGTGCTCAGGGTCTGTGCTGTTGGTGTTTTATTTAGGAAATGGTCTCCGGTGCCAATGCGTTCAAGAGTGCTTCCTACTTTCTTTTCTATTAAGTTTAGTGTAACTGGATTTATGTTGAGGTCTTTGATCCACTTGGACTTGAGTTTTATGCATGGTGACAGATATGGATCTATTTGTAATCTTTTACATATTGACATTCAGTTATGCCAGCACCATTTGTTGAAGATACTTTCTTTTTTCCATTGTATAGTTTTGGCTCCTCTGTCAAAAACCAAGTGTTCATATGTTCATGGATTAATGTCAGGGTCTTCAATTTGATTCCATTGTGTGTTTAGTGTTTTGATTATTATGTGGCGAGGGGATTTTTTTTTTTTGATCTAGCCTATTTGGTGTTCTGTAAGCTTCTTGTATCTTCATAGGTATTTCTTTCTTTAGGTTAGGAAAGTTTTCTTCTATGATTTTGTTGAATATATTTTCTGTGCCTTTGAGTTGGTATTCTTCTCCTTCTTCTATCCCTATTATTCTTAGGTTTGGTCTTTTTATGGTGTCCCAAATTTCTTGGACGTTTTGTGTTACGTCTTTTTTGTCTTTAGTGTTTCTTTGACTGACGAATCTATTTTCTCTATTGTGTCTTCCGTGTCAGATATTCTCTGTTCCATCTCTTGCAATAGGTTGGTTATACTTGTTTCTGTAGTTCCTGTTCGTTTAGTCGGGATTTCTATTTCCAGCATTCCCTCAGCATGTATTTTCTTTATTGTCTCAAATTCATTTTTCAGATCTTGGAATGTTTCTTTCATCTATTTAATTGCTTTTTCTTGGCTTTCTTTGATTTCTTCCCATTTTTTGTTAGTTTTTTCTTCCATTTCTTTAAAGGAGTTTTTTTTCTTCTTTAATGGAGTTTTTCATTTCCTCTTTAAGGGAAGTTTTTATTTCCTCTTTAATGGAGTTTTTCATTTCCTCTTTAAGGGAAGTTTTTATTTCCTCTTTAATGGTGTTTTTCATTTCCTCTTTAAGGGAAGTTTTTATTTCCTCTTTAATGGAGCTTTTCATTTCCTCTTTAAGGGAATTTTTTTATTTCCTCTTTAAGGGACTGTTTTATTTCTTCTTTAAGGGCCTCTATCTTCTTCTTAAAGTCATTTTTAGGGTTGATTTCTTCTGTTTCTTCTGTCTTGGTATGTTCAGGTCTTGCAGGTATAAAATCACTTCGTTCTGATGTTGCCATATAGGTCTTTATGTTGTTGCCTGTATTTTGTACTGGTGTCTACTCATCTCTTCCTCTGCTCGGTGCAGGTGGTGTCTGTGTCTGAGAGTGCCTCTCTTGTTCTAATTTTTAGTCTTGGTTCACTAGGAGTTCTTGGTTAAATTGGTTCTATTGGGCTGTTCCTTCAGGGGCAGCTGATCTCAGTCAGTGAAGTATATACTTATGATTCTGGTGATCTGGTTTGGTGGCTGGGCAGCGCCTTCTTCTGTGTTCCCAGGTCACGTTTTGTTCATTCATCAACTCCTCAGCTGATCTTGTTTTTTCAGACTTCAAACTGTAGGGATCTGAATCCTCTCCCGGATGGGTTTCAGCTGAGTGGGGTAGTCTCACCAACACCTCCAAGTTGTCGGGTTTTGAAGGATCAGCAGCTGGGCCCTGGGTTGGCCTCAGATGGCATGTTCAGATTCTTTCTGGTTCCCTTCCACGGAGATAGCTACTTCCCCGGATGTTGGGGTTAGAGGCGTCCCTGTTCCAAGCTTTTGATTAAGAGTTTGTTTTCACTAGCTCTTCAGCGGGTCTGAACTAGCTCTGTTTCTGGTCTTTATTGTGACTGTGTTTCGGCCGCCGCCTGCTGTGCCTGCCTGCCTCCACTTTGGGCCTGCCTGCCTCTGCCATACCAGTCTACCTCTGCCGGCCACCACTGTGGGCCTACCTGTGTCTGCTTATATCTGCCGCTGGGCCTGTCTACCTCTGCAGGCTGCTGCCGGGCCTGTATGTCTCTGCCGGCTGCTGCCATGGGCCTACCTGCCTCTGCTTGTCGCCGCTGCCATGCCTGTCTCAAGTGCCTCATTCTTAAATTTGGTAATGAAAGATCATTAGGCATTTGGGGAAAGATTTTAACATTCAAGGGCAAGAAATATGAAGGAAATATCTTTTCACTGTATTTATAAAAGGATTGGATAACTGAGCTAAATTCTCAACTGTCATGCCAGAAAGTAAACAGATAATATCTAAAAATGATAAACAAAGATAATTTATCAGTAAAGAAACAAATTGTGGTTTAAGAAACAGATAAAGGCAGGGTATCTGAGGAAGGGTGAGAGGCTTAGCTTTTGTGCAACATTGCAAGGTTTTAACTATTTGCAATTTGCTTAAATAAAAGACTTAAGACTTTTTTTTTTAGCCCCCTCACTCCCAAATTTAGGACAGAATATGTGTTTCAGGCTTTAAATTGAATGTGAAAGAATAGAAGGGAGTATATGGGAGTTGTCAGTCAACAAAGCTCCCCAGGCCATTCTGATGAGGCCCCTCTGCCCTGCTACAGACCAGAAGGTTGCTGGTTCTTCCCTTGGGGGATTGGGAAACAGTCCAGAGCTAAACCATCATGTGCTCCCATAAATGAGTATTCTGAGTTGTAAATAATGAGAGGGCACTCACTCAGGTCTGGTAATCAATAAAACTAAACCTAAGATTGGTCAATGATAGTTTGGCCTGGAGGGGTGTGTGTGCTTCTGGCTAAATTTGTAATATTCAGCAATTCTGAAATAGCAAGGAAGAAAAAAAATGGGGCAAGAGACCCAAAACAAAGAAAAAATGTTTAATTGCCCCAAATCCTAAATTACACTGCTAAAGAAAATGGAGTGTAGCCAAAAGGAAAGAACCCCCTGCTGAGTGTGAGTTAATGTTCCCAACTTGTAAAATTTTCTTTTACAAGGTTTTTCCTGGCTAGGTCCCAGCTCTTCTGAGCTCATCTTAAGTGACATTTCAGCCAAAGGTTATTGATTAGCTTCTAGTATGAGGCATTGGAGACACTGCACTCAGGGAATGGTGAGGTTTACACAGATCACAAGCCACAAGGTAGATAACACTGTAGGCTGGCTTTGCTATGAAGCAGACTCTGATATATGTAAGACTAAGTTCAGAGCACACAAACAGATGTCTTTATGTGTGGAAGTCCCAGAAAAAACCCACTGCTACCATCCCATTCCATGTGAAGCCAGGATATGTTTAATTTAATTTTTATTTTTTATTATTTTATTCCATCTCACTATGTAGCTGTGAGTGCTGGGATTAGAAGTATATACCATCATGTCCAGTTTTAAGTAGTATTGTGTACTTAACTTAGTGCTTAATGCATGTTGGAAATTCTGGAATAGGCAATTCTGAGATGGAAGTGAGGAGAAAATGTGGGAAAAAGAGCCCCCTCCAAATCTCCCAGTTTTTAAATGAATTATAACGGTACATGGTATCTGTACATTTTCAAGAGTACCTTACCTTTGAAAAGCTGAAGACCCTATTTTTTAGAACAAAAGGAATCTCTACTAGCAAGTGTTCTATTGTAGTTGGGGTTTTGGGAAGTAGAAGATTACATAACTAACTGATTATCAGGTGTGTTTTGTGGCCTGTGGTTGGGGACATTTGAGAACATTTCCTAAAAGGAAGGATTGTTCAATAAGATGGCTTTCTGCGGCCAGCCGTTTTCTAGAAGAAAAAAAAAAAAGGAAATGGATTGTGTGCTTTTTTGCAGTTAAACTGTCACTATGGTGAATACTGGGGCTGGGGGATGGAGCCTACCAGGCTAGGATAATGTGGCCAAGTTAGGTCCATTCAGTGTTTTCATTTTTCAGATTCTCTTAGTTGCAAATGTGAGAAGACCTTGTATGTTACTCTGAACAAGTTGGAATATGACTGAAAAACTTGGGGTGGATGAGTGTCATGATCTTCCAGGCTTTTAAAGGATCAGTCTGAAATGTAGACAATTGTGTACTAGGGAGAACAGGGAAACAATAGGAGCACAGACCAGGGCGGGAGCAGAAGAGGTGTTGAGGAGCGCTTATACCTCACTCTGGATACAATTCAGAGAAAGAGCCAAGAGGATTTGCTTTAAAATAGGAGTGGGACATGAGAAGAGGAGGAATCAAGAAAGACATTAGTGTTTTTCACATGAAAGGATGCTCACTCCTTTGAAAGGGGAAACACTGAAAGAAGCAGATTTGGGGCAAGAAGATAATTCAAATTTTAGTTTCAGACATATTGAATTGGAAACGGCTGTATTCAAAGGAAGATATTGAATAGCTAGGTAGATATATAAATTGGGAATTAGGGAAAGAGTTCAGGTTTGGAGATGAAAACAGGAATCTTAAGCATTCATGTGACATTGAGAAGATGATAAATAATTTCTTTCTCTTTATTTCAAAAGAGAAATTTTTCAAAAGAATGTGTTAGTTCCCTAACATCATCTTCAGCTGACCAATGTATTATTTTTCTAGTATCTCTTGTCATGAACCTGTGAATTTACATATATGCAATATGAGCTGGGTGTATAGCTTAGTGGTAGATCACTTGCCTAGTATAAACAGTGTTCTGGGTTCTGTCCAAACATTGTCAAAACAAACAAACAAAATTTATCTGTATACATTTGTGCACACATATACATAGATATGTAAAATTTCCCAATATTTCACTGTCTATGCAGTTATAATTCCCCCCAATGTTCAAATCTTTGACCAGTAGGAGTTCCTGTACATAGGCACTTGAATATTTTTCGCACTTGAATATTTTTCACACTCTCATAGCTTCCTTACTTTTTAATGTGACAATATACTTCAAGCTTATTTCATTCACTTCTACTCTAGATGTGGAATAAGTTATTTCTTCTTAAGGAGCCCTTGTCTTTATCATAGTGGAAAGTTGTTTGAATGCTACAAGCTAGGCATTTTTGTTCCTGGATTGGGCATTGTTTCTATGTCTTTTCACTGTTGGAACTTAGAAACAGGTCCCTCCCCCTAATAAAGTATATTATGAGTTCATATAAAATACTTCTTCAAATTTATAACTACAGGGTTTTACTTAACCTCTTTAATATGAAACTTGGATTTCTGTTTATTCTTTCATACCAAAAATTTTGGTCCCCAATCTCATCAACGTGTTACTTGAAACAGTCTCAAAACACCATCCACATCTCTCCCAACACATGATTGCTACAAAGAGATGAAGATGTTTATGTATTTCCTTTTGCCTTTAGAGTGTATCCCACTAGTGATGTATGGATAAATGACTGTATTTAAAAATAACTCAAAATAATTATGCTCTGTGGGATTATTCCACCAATTTGACAGACAATTAGTTTCATACGAATTTCAGATTTTAGGAATTGCTTTGCAGATGTAACCAACCATCTTATTAAATAAGAAACACAGAGCCAATACAGAGATGAAAGCCAAGAGGTCAGAGCAATAGCCAAGAGCTAAAAACCTTACCCTTCACTTTCGCTGTTGTCCTACCTCTCCGAAAGAGACCTACTTCCTGTGTCTGTCTTTTTTTTTATAGAGTTTCTGTTCTGCCTTCTCATTGGTTGTAAACCCAACCACATGACATCCTAGTCACTGCCTGTCTGTACAGACCTCCAGGTCTTCTCTGGTTGGTATTGAGATCAAAAGTGTGTGTCTCCAATGCTGGCTGTATCCTTGAACACACAGAGATCTACCTAGCTCTGCCTACCAAGTGCTGGGATTAAAGGCGTGCACCACCACCGCCAAGCTTTTGCTATGGCTTGCTAATAGCTCTGTACCCCAGGCAACTTTATTAACATACAAATAAAATCACATTTCAGTACAAATAAAATATCACCACAGCTTCTATGATTAAATGATAATTAGATGATTAAAAAAAACAGTAGACAAAATAAGGTATATTCAGAGCAATCAAACATCCATCACGACTCTCCTTTATTCCCTATACTTTATATAGATAGTTAAAACTGTTTTTATCTTTTCATTAAAAATTGAAACACGGGGGGCTGGAGAGATGGTTTAGCGGTTAAGAGCACTGGCTGTTCTTCCAGAGGTCCTGAGTTCATTTCCCAGCAACCACATGGTGTCTCACAACCATCTATAATGAGATCTGGCATGCAGACAGAACACTGTATACATAATAAATAAATAAATCTTTAAAAAATTCAAGCTAGAATCATCAGAGAGGAGGGAGCCTCAGTTGAGGAAATGCCTCCATGAGCTCTAGCTGTAAGGCATTTTCTCAATTAGTGATCAATGGGTGAGGGCCCAGCCCATTGTGGGTGGTGTTATCCCTGGGCTGGTGATACTGAGTTCTATAAGAAAGCAGGCTTTGCAAGCCATTAAGAACAAGCCATTTAGCAGCACCTCTTCTATAGCCGCTGCATCAGCTCCTGCCTCCATATTTGTGTCCTGTTTGAGTTCCCATCCTGACTTCCTTCAGTGATGAACAGTGATGTGGAAGTATAAACCAAATAAACCCTTTCCTCCTCAATTTGCTTTTGGTTATGGTGTTTTGTCATAGCAATAGTAATACTAACTAAGACATCCAGCATGCACGAATCCCTGAGTTCAATCCTCAGTATCACATAATACCAGCCATTGTGGTAAACAGCTATAATCACAGCACTTGGAATATGGAAGCAGTCAGTTACATAATAAGTTCAAGGCCTACCTGGGCTATATGAAACTGTCTCAAAAAATTAACAAATATAAAATAAAAGTCAGATCTTGCCCCATTCACATCCACAGCTGACATCAACAAAGATGTTAGTGAGCTACATAAGCAATGACTTTTTGTAGAGAACCATAACACTATGCATCTCAGAAAAGAGATTTCTTTTGGATTTACTTGCTAATTAAAAAAAAAAAACAAAAAGCCAAAAATGAAGTCTCTGTTTCCCAGTGGCGGCTAGAACTAGCTTTGATGTCTTAGGCAGAGTGTCCGGTTTGTGAGAGGAGGAAGGACTGGGTCAAGCTGTGGTGCTTTGCTGTGAATGGCAGCCTGCTCTTAGCTATTGAGGAGAAAGATGTAGCGTGGGTTGGGAGCTTGCTTACCTTTGTAGTGCCTTTGCCATATGGTACTGTAGGTGTATTCATTAGAAGGAGTATGAATGATTTTTTACAGGCTGAGGATGAGTATATGAATGAGGTGGTATCTACAAACCTAACTGCTAGTCATTGCAGGTCCCCCACTAAAAAACCCCAACAGATTAGGTGCTTCATTTGTAAAAATAGTGTTTTTTATTCTTTGATTTCATGTACATACATATATAATGTATTTTCATTCATTCACTCCGCTCCCTTATGCCCCTCCTACTCCCTTTAGACCTTTCTGAATTACCTACTGACGTAGCACAAGGAAAGACACACTTCAGTTTTTGTTATGTTTTTAAAGTTATTCTAGGAAAAACTCCCACAAATGGTTACAGTGCCTTTCCTGATCTTTTCATCGAGGTACCTTTCCTAATTAACATGGCTCAACTGTGTATATAGACTTGGGAAGGGTGTTGTGGAGAAAAAGGAAACACTTCACTTAAAAGATACAGAAAACCAAAAAACATGCTGGCAAGATGGTTCAGCAGATAAAAGCATTTGCTGCACAAGCCTGACAATCTGAGTTTAATCTTTCAAACCTGTGGAAGAAGGAGAGACCTGATTCTCCAGTGTTGTCCTCTGACTTCCATATACATACTGTGGCAAACTTTCTGCCCACACACACACACACACACACACACACACCCCTTATGCACATACTAATAAATAAAATCTAAAAATGAGAAAAAGGAACATTTGTTCTAAATAATACAGATTTCAGTGATGAAACAAGCCTCAACCTAAACCAAAATGTAAATGCTCCAAAATTGGCAGAACAAAATAAAAGTTTTCACATGACGTGTATTGTGGGAGTCTGAACCACTCATAGAAAATTGTGCCAAATAATATATCAAACAAATGCACATCGGAAGGAAATACACGCTAACAAGACTGCAAACTTCAGGTAACTATTTTAGATTCCAATTTAAGACACATTTAACATGTAAATGATCTGATAAAATAACCACTTGGAAAATGAAGAAGCAGGCAGAAAGGATAGTTTGGTGTTGGGAGGTAGCTCAGTGCTGCAGTGTCTTCCCAGAATGTGTTAGGGCCTGGGTTTAATCTCCAGCTTCCTCTCCCAAAGTACAGATTAAAAAATAAGTTAATGAATAAGGCCTGAAACTCCAGTATGTGTAAGTTCAAAAAATGAAATGATCATAAAGACAAGAGAAACAGCCAGTGTGACTGGAAGAGCATCAGAAAGAGAGATGGGCTAGATTCTGAAATCTTTCTTAACTACCCACCCAAAAAACTAAACTAATATCCCACTCCATCCTAGCCACTCTTCATTTATAACATGTTTTATTATTTATCTAATTATTTGTTTTGTTTATTTGTTCATTTTCTTATTGACAATAGATCCCCCCATATCATATCTTGATTATGGTTTCTCCTTCTTTTACTACTCCTAGTTCCTTCCACCTCCTCTTTCCTCAGGATCCATCTACTTTCTGTATCTCATTAGAAAACAAACAGGCTTCTAAGGGATAATAATAAAATAAAATAAAATAAAATAAAATAGAACAAAACTAACACATTGTAATAGGACAAAAACAAACAGGAAAAAAGAGCCCAAGAAAAGGCACAAGAAACAGATATGGACACAGAGACCCACTTGTTTACACACTCTAGAATCACATAAAAACACTAAACTGAAAGCCATAATATATGTACAAAGGACCTATAGGGTAAAAAGAGAGAGAAAAAATAAAAATATATGTAAATAAAATAAAAGTAAGATTAAACAAAAGCCCTGATATGACATTATGAGACAAGGAACCTCCAAAGGTGCCACCGAGTTTATTATCTGTTGACCACCTATTGCTGGACATGCAGCCTACCCTTAAGAGTAGCTTGCTTTCCAAGTGAGACTCCCTCAAAGAAAACTGATTTTTCATTTGCACATGGCTATCAATAAGAGATAGCTACTGGGATGGGGGCATGTATCCACTTCTTTTAGCTCTAGGGTCCCATCTGGTGCAGACCCATGCACACCTTGTGCATGCTGTCTTACTTTCTGTGAGTTCATATGTGCTTTGCTCATGTTGATGTAGAGGGCCTTATTTCCTTGGTGTATTCCATCCCCTCTGCCTCTTATACTCATTCTGCCTCCTCTTCTATAGGGTTCTCTTAGCCTTGCGGGGAGTGATTTGATGAAGATATCTTCTTTAGGGCTGAGTGTTCCATGGTCTTTCACTTTTTGCATACTGTCTGGCTGTGGGTCTCTGTATTTGTTCCCATTTGCTGCAGGAGGAAGCTTCTCTGATGATGGATGAGCAAGGCACTGATCTATGAGTATAGCAGGATGTCATTAGAAATCATTTTATTGCTGCATTCTTTTATTATTTTGTTTATTATTATCTAGTTCCATGTTTTTGGTCACCCAAGCAGTGTCAGGTATTGGTTCCATCTCCTGGAGCAGGCCTTCATTTCAACTCAGATTGGATGGTTACTTCTACAAGCTTTGTACCACTGTTGTACTAGCATATCTTATAGGCAGGATACTATTGCAGGAGATCCAAGGGTTTGTGGCTGGGTTGGTGTTTACATTTCTCTTTTGATTGAATGCAGAGTATCTTCCTTTACCAAAAAGGCTAGAATGTAAGGTTAAAGGCTCTATGAAGGCACCAACTTGACTTCTCCAATTTCAATGAGTTCTGTAGGTGTTGTCTTCAGCAATAGGGCCTTGCTGTCAGTTTGTGGAGAGCAACATACAGTCTTGGCAACAGCTGGGTGTTTGGAAGTTCCCATGGGACCCCTTTTGTGAATAACCCAATTAGATGTAACCCATTCCCAATATTGGAAGCTTCATTTTGTGACAAGAGATGTCTAGATGGGGCTCTGTCTCCCCCATTATTTGGTGATTTCATTTAGACCACCTTCATACATGTATATATTTTAGGAAACTTCTACTTGATTAGGTTTCCATACTACCCTTCAAATGGCACTTAATTTTAGCTGTCTCTCCTTGTGTTCCTTCCCTCATCCCCATCTTCCCTTCCTCTACCCACCTAATCCTTCTGTTCCAGTCTCCTACCCCCATCCATCCACAACTATTATACTTCTTTTTCCTAGGTAGATTTATCTGTGTTCCCCTAGTCCCTTACTCCATACCCCCCCTCTGTGGTTCTATTGATTGTAGCTTGGTTATCATTGATTCGACAGCTAATATCCACATAAAAGTGAGTATATACCATATTTGTCTTTGCCTTTCTGAGTCTGGGTTACCTCACTCAGGATGTTTTTTTTTTCTAGTTCCATCAATTTATCAATGAATTTTGTGATTTCATTTTTTAAATGGCCGAGTAATATTTAATTCCGTAAATGTATCACATTTTCTTTATCCATTCTTCTCTTGAGGGACATGTAGGTTGTTTTCAGTTTCTGGCTATTGTGAATAGAGCAGCAATGAACATAGTTGAGCAAGTGTCTCTGTGGTAGGATGGAGTATCCTTTGGGTATATTTACAAGAGTGGTATGGCTGGATCTTGAGGTAGAATGATTCCCATCTTCCTGAGAAACAGCTGTATTGATTTCCATAGTGACTGTAAAAGTTAGTAGTTCCACCAGCAATGGATGAGTGTTCCCATTATTCCACATCCTCACCAGCATCAACTGCCATTTGTTTTATTGATCTTAACCATTCTGACAGGTGTAAGACAAAATCTCAAAGTAGTTTTGATTTGCATTTCCCTGATGGCTGAGGATGTTGAACATTTCTTCAAGTGTTTTTCAGCCATTTGAGTTTCCTCTGAGAATTCTCTGTTTATATCTGTACCCCATTTTTAAATTGGGTTATTTGTTTTCTTGATAGTTTTTGAGTTCTTTGTATATTTTGGATATTAACCCTCTATTGGATGTGTATTGTTTTCCTAAACTGTAGGCTGCTGTTTTGTTCAAATGGTAGTGTTCTTTACTATGCAGAAGCTCTTCCTTTTCATGAAGTCATATTTATTAATTGTTGATATTTGTGCCTATGCTAACAGTGTTCTGTTAAGAAAGTCTTCTATGCTAATGCATTCAAGGCATTCTCTTCTATCAGGTTCAATGTATCTAGTTTTATGTTGAAGTCTTTGCTCCATTTGGAGTTTAGTTTTGTGCAAGTTGATAACTATAGATCTATTTGGACTCTCTTGCATGCAGCCATCTAGTTTGACTAGAACCATTTGTTGAAGATGTCCTTTATCCAGTGTATATTTGTGGCTTCTTCACCAAAAACCAGGTCCTTGGGTGTGTGAATTTACGTCTAGGTCTTAGATTCTATTCCATTGATCCACCTGTCTGTTTTTATGCCAATACCATGCAGTTTTTATTACTATAGCTCTGTAGTAAAGCTTGAAATCAGGGATAGTGATCCCTCCAGAAGTCCTTTTATTGTACAGGATTGTTTTAGCTATCCTGGGTTTTTTTGTTTTTCCATATGAAGTTGAGTATTGTTCTTTCAAGGACTGTAAAGAATTGTTTTGGACTTGGGAGGCAGAGGCAGGTAGATCTTTGTGAGTTCAAGGTCAGCCTGGTCTACAGAGTGAGATCCAGGAAAGGCCCAAAGCTGCACAGAGAAACCCTGTCTCAACACCCCCCCCCAAAAAAAATTGTGTTGGGAATGGGGATTTGTAGATCACTTTTTGTAGGACGGTGATTTTTACTATATTAATCCTACTGATCCATGACCATGGGAGAGATCTTTGCATCTTTTGATTTCTTCTTCAATTTCTTTCTCAATGTCTTAAAGTTTTTTTTAAATCATAGAAGACTTCCACTTGCATGGTTAGAATTACCTAAAGATATTTTATATTATTTGAGGCTGTTGTGAAAGGTGTTGTTTTTCTGATTTCTTTCTCAGTACATTTGTCATTTGTATATAGGAAGGATACTGATTTTTGTATGTCAATTTTGTACCCATTTACTTTGCTGAAAGTATTTATCAGCAGTAGGATCTTTCTGGTATAATTTTTAAGTTCATTTGTGTATACTATCATATCATCTGCTAATAAAGATACTTGACTCCTTTCTTTCCAATTTGTATCCCCTTGATCTCCTTCAGTTGTCTTATTGCTCTAGGTAAGACTTCAAGTACTATATTGAATAGATATGGAGAGAGTGGACAATCTTGTCTTGTTCCTGATTTTAGTGGATTTACCTTGTGTTTCTCTCTATTTAAGTTGATGCTGGCTATGGTCTTGCTGTACACTGACTTCATTATGTTGAGGTATGTCCCTTGTATCCCTAATCTCTCTAGGACTTTTATCATGAATGGATGCTGGATTTTGTCAAAGGCTTTTTCAGCATCTAATGAGATGATCATGTGGTTTTTATTTTTCAGTTTGTTTATGTGTTGAATTGCATTTATCAATTTTCTTATGTTGAACCATCAATCATCCCTGGGATGAAGCCTACTTGACCATGGCAGATGATCTTTTTGATTTGTTCTTGGATTTTGTTTGCAAGTAATTTATTGAGATTTTTTTTGTATCTATGTTCATAAGGGAAATTGATTTGTAATTCTCTTTCTTTGTTGGGGTCTTTAACTTTAGTAAGTGGTAGTTATTGAAAAAATTATCCATTTCTTTTATATTTTTCAAATTTTGTGGAGTACAAGTTTTTTTTCCTTCTCCTTTCTTGTGTTTCTGGATGTGGTTAACCTCTTTAGAATGGAGTTTTCCTTCTAGCACTTTCTGTAAGCCGGGAATTTTACATAGCTTAAATTTGGTTTTTATCATGGCATGTCTTATTTTCTCAATCTGTTGTGATTTTGAAAGTTTTGCTGGGTATAGTTTCCTGGGCTGGCATCTGTGGTCTTTCAGAGTTTGTAGAACATTGTCCAGGACCTTCTGGCTTTTAGAGTCTCTGTAAGATTCTTTTAGAGAATTTTTTGTTTTTCTGTTTTTTTTTTTTTTCTCGAGACAGGGTTTCTCTGTACAGCTTTGTGCCTTTCCTGGAACTCACTCTGTAGACCAGACTGGCCTCAAACTCATAGAGATCTGCCTGGCTCTACCTCCCAAGTGCTAGGATTGAAGGTGTATGCCACCACCGCCTGGCTCATGTGTTATTCTTAAAAGTTTGCATTTATATGTTACTTGTTTTTTTTCTCTTGCAGCTTTTAATATTCTTTGTTCTACATGTTTAGTGTTTTGCTTATTATCTGGTGAAGATAATTTGTTTTCTGTATTGCATGTTACCTTGATATGCATCTCCTTCTTTAGGTTAGGGAAATTTTCTATGATTTTGTTGAAAATATTTTCTGTGCCTTTGATCTGGGTTTCTTCTTCCTCTATTCCAATTATTTTTAGATTTTGTCTTTTCATAGTATCTCAGGTTTCTTGAATTTTATTGTGCCAAAATGTTTCTAAATTTAACATTTAAATTTTCTTTGACCATGGTATCCATTATTTCTATCATGTCTTCAGTGTCTGAGATTCTCTCTTCCATTCTTGTATTCTATTGGTAAGGCTTGCCTATGTAGTTCCTGTTCAAGTTCCTAAATTTTTCATTTCCAGATTTCCCTCAGTTTGGGTTTTCTTTATTAAGTGTATTTCCACTTTTGGGTTTTGGACTGTTTTATTCATTTCCTTCCACTGTTTGTTTGTTTTTTCACAGATTTTTAAAAGATATTTATTCATTTCCTCTTTAAGGACCTCTATCATATTCACAAAGAGTATTTTAAGATTTTTGTCTTGTGCTTCAGTCATGTTGCAGTTCTCAGGGCCTACTGCATTTATCACCTGTTTTAAATGCTTCACAGTATTTATAGCCATCTGAAATTATTTTTTCTTTACTACATTGAGCATTTCCTCCATCAGCGTGGATACTCTGTCTCAAAGTCATCCTTTCCCAGCAACTGAAACAGAGCCTGACACACAGTAGGCACTCAACCAAAAAGAAACGTGATAATCTGGGGAGATGACTCAGTTGACAAACACTTTGGTATTCAGACATGAGAATCTGAGTCTGATTTCCATCATCCACTGTGATCCCAGTTCTTGGAAGTGGAGACAAGTAGATCCCTGGAGCTTATTGGCCAGCCAGTTTAGCCAAATTGGTGATCTTTAGGTTTAGTTAGAGACCCTGTCTTAAAATAGGAGGGCAATTATGGAAGACACCCAAGGCTGTCCTCTGGTCTCCACAGTTGCATGTACAAACACACATGTAAACATACACAGTTTAGAATTAATGAAGGCAGGCATGCATGAATGAATGACTGAGTACTTTATGAGTGAGATCTGTCTGAACAAATTCTTTAATAAGTGAATTTTTTATTTATGGACAAACTCCTTGTAGGAAGTTAATTTATAGTAGGAATCCAGCATGAAAAAAGTAAGGTTTGATAATACATATCTCAAGGAACTTAAGTTTTTGGAAATGTGCATCAGAATTCTTATTTTTGAGAGTCAAAAGGATTCTTATAACTTGGGAAAGAGTAACCCTTCCCTCATTTATGTGTATATGTGTATGCCCACATGTGTATGTGTGTTTTTAAAAAAGAAGACAGTTTAAGGAATTAGAAATAGCCAAATGTTTGATAAGACATTAGAAAACTTCATGAACCAGTAAATTTTGCAGCATTTAAGAAAGAAAAACAGTGTGTGGCTAGCATTATAGTCCCATGTTGAGCCATTGTGCTAGCATGCTTCTGTTTTGTGTTAAAAGTGCCATGTCATGCTGGTCCTAAGAAAGTATTAGATGTAATCTATTCAAGCTTCATTAAGGCTTACATGTCCTCCAGCATGCTTTTCCAATCAACAACCCAGCCAGAGAAGGGTTATAGCTACCGTGTCCAAGAAGACCTTCCTGCTTGTCAAAAATGTAGCAGGGATCCAATAATATTGATTACTACCCTTTAGAACTGGTAGCAGCCTGTGAGGGGGGAAGTGGGCATAGTGGTGTAGAAAACAATGGGATTACAGGGAATAAGTAGGTACAATCAAGTCAAAGAAGGGGGAAGGTATGATAATATTTTGACGCAGTGACTATTGCTCGTTTATGCACAGGAAAAGATTCCATTCACATACCATATGGCACTTGACAAATATAATGAATGACCTAGGCCTAGTTTTGGGGCTTTTATAGCAGAGATAGCCTGGTTTAATCAATTTTTTTTTTTTTGGTTTTTCGAGACAGGGTTTCTCTGTGTAGCTTTGCGCCTTTCCTGGAACTCGCTTTGGAGACCAGGCTGGCCTCAAACTCACAGAGATCCGCATGCCTCTGCCTCCCAAGTGCTGGGATGAAAGGCGTGCGCCACCACCGCCCGGCTCAATTTTTTTTTATTAAGACTCTTTTCAAATTATAGCACCTTTAAGAGTTATTTTATTTTGTTGGTAAGTATAATTACTATCTTCTAAAAAAATACAAAAAAAAAATCTGCACATAAGGTATTGTCTAAACAATCACTAATAGTGCCACAACCATAAGATAGTAACAATAGTAATGAATTTTTAGAATACAGGACCTTGAGTTTTCTATTTGAGAGACCCTCTCCATTACAAAGCACCTAGAAATCATGAATAAAATATAAACTCCCAAGAAAGTAAAGGAAGCCTCTAGGATCCAGAAAAGATAGAAAACAGAAATCAAAATGATGTAAGCCTTCAATTTATTTGATGCCACTATTTGGAATGTAGAACTCTGATTCTTTAAAATAAATTTCTTACCTTTATTAATTGTGTTTGTGGGGAGATGGTTACTCTCTTCATTGTCCACATATGGAGTTCAGAGGACAATTTGTGGGAGTCAGGTCTCCCTTTTTACAATGTGGGATTCAGGGAACTAACTCAGGTCATCAGTCTTGGCTAGGTCACTAGCCCCTCTGATTCTTTTTAATTTTGGAGATAGGGTCGCACTATGAGGTCCTATATGGTCTGGAACTCTCTCTATAGATGAGGCTAGCCCAGAACACACAGAGATCTACCTGCCTCTAACTTCAGAGTGCTGGGACTAAAGGTGTGCGTGACCAAGCTTCAGTCCCCCTTTTGATTCTTACTATATGCACAAGGGTACAAAACACAGGGTCCACATCTGGGGTTGGTGTCCAAAGTACAACTTCATATGAAATCAGAACCCTCTAAGAACTGTAGCCTAGGGAAAGAGTAGGCCAGAGAAACAGTGTGATAGTGGCAAAAATAGAAAACGAGTCTTGTTTGTCTCAGTTTTCCCTTGAAGTGGAAGGATGAAGAAACCCCTACATATTTATAAATATAAGCTTGTCCTTAGGTGTATTTGGAATTCCTAATTTTCTCACTCATTATCTTAGTTCATTTACATTTCTATAGCAAATTATCTGATACTGGGGAATTTATAAACAAGAGAAATTTCTTTATCACAGTTTACAAGCCTAGGAAGCTCAAGATCAAAACACTCAGCAATTTAGTGTCTGCTATCTGCTTCCAAGATGGCATCTTACTGTGTTTTTGAGAGGGTGAATGTTGTGTTCTTATATGGTGGAAGGGATAAAAAGTATTTACTTACTTTTTTTTTGAGATCGCTTGTCATGTATCCCAGGCTAGCCTCAAACTCCCTATGTAATTGAGTCAGTCCTTGACTTTCTGAGCCTCCTCCCTTTTCATCCAAATGCTGAGATTACAGGCATGTGCCACTGCATATAGCTCTCAATCCCTTTTATAGGGCAGCAAACTATTTATTTAGTTGCTGCAATTGAATCCAGGGCCTCAACAATGATAAGCACACATTGTACCACTGCACTTAGCCTGTAATACTTCACTTATCTTGACAAGGCCCTCATGGCCTAAACATCACCTCTATTTCTTCATTGCTTTAGGGCTAAATTTCAAATGAATTTTGGAGAGACATACACATTCAAACCATAGCACCTATGAAATTCAAGAGATAGATGTCCTGGGTTCATGTTCATAACACTTCATCATAGTGATTTATTATACATGAATACACACACACACACACACACACACACACACACACACACACACACACACACACACACGTGAGATTTTCTTTGAAAGAATTTGACCACAAAAAACTCCAGGAAAAATGTACCTTCTTGGATTTCTCATGTAGATAAGTCAAATTCAAGCTATAAAATGATATATTTTAAGAGTTGTTTCAAACTTATTTTTATTGATTTATTCAACAGGCCTAAAAGCACATCAGAAACATGCCATAAAAAACCTTTTCTTTTCTTTCCCCCTGAGGACACATTCCATATTTTATTTACATTTCAAGACTAACTTTAATCTCAAAATCACATATCCATACACCTCTTTTTTTTGTTGACTTCACTTTAAAACTTCTAAGCATGTTTTATTAAACAAAGACTGTATACAAATATTTATCATGTCTGTTACATGTAACAAATGGGAACAGCTTTTAGCAGAGATTCATCAATACCCCCGCACGTCTTTTTGTTATAAAACAATCCTGAAACTATTTTCGATGCTATAGCAGGCAGCACCCACACCCGCACCGCTTCAAGAGTGAGCACAATTGTGACTACTCATTACTTTAAACAGTTCACTGTGGTCTAGGGACGATGGATAAAGCATGCCAGTTCTGTTCTCCTTCTTGAGACAAAGGTTTTCACTGCCATCTGACACTCCTTTGTCATGCTTTTGTCTTGAAAACCTGAATTCAATTTTGAATACTTCAGGCTCATGTTTAAATGACAGTGCTTTAAGAAGAGAAAGAAAAATTGTTCTGCACTTCTCTTGTTATCTGAAAACATAATAGGTATACATATATTAAATATATTCTTACAACTGTCCAGGTCATATTTACCAGCTGGAATTCTTTTACTTAATGTGTGGGTATTTTGCATGGTGATATTTAATCAAGATATTAACATGAGTAGAAGGTTGTTGATTTAAGACATGTTTGAGATCCACTAAAGTCAGTTGTTGTATGTCTGTCCTTCTGGTGGCTGTGGAAGCTTCATATTTTCTTTGGACATCATTAGACATCTTAGCTCTTGGAGTACAACTTTAATGCTATAGGAATTGTGCCATTTTGCTAAAACTGGTATGCTCCACGCATCCACCATTCCACTAGAATTATTGATTCCATTCATATTAATTTTTGTTACAAATCTAACTGATGGAGGAGCTTCTGGGTATTTAGATCCACATTCTACTTTCAGGGTATATATTTTTTTTTTCATAGTTTGTCCTTGGTGGCCCAATAATCATGCCTGTCCACCTTGTAAGTGTCATGTCTTCATCGTCTTCAAGGCCCCAGCTACCCGTACCATCACCTACTCCTTTCTGTCCTTCAAGTTCTTCCAACAAGTGAAAATTTCAAGGAACTTTAACTCCTGTGGAAATTGCCATCTTCTCCTGCTACCAGATGCAGCCGCCGCCAAAAAACCTTTTCCAATTACATTCCATAGGCACACAATCCTCTTTCCGTGGGTGATTAGATTTATTGCTTAGTTAATATGGTGAAAGAAACACATACTCCATAATTACAATGTGACAAAGGAATAGAAAAAATACATGAAAACGTAATGAAAATAACCAAATAAACTTGAAAAAAAGTCCAAAAATAACACATTTAGAAGTGAAAATATAACACTTAAAGTGAAGAACTGCAAGGATACATTACTAATATAATAAAACCATAAAACATATCCTCCTAGTGAAACTTCAGAATAGCAGACCATGGAGCACTGTAAAATTTCAAAAACTTGCTGGACATGGTATCATATACTGTAATCCTAGCATCCAGGAAGCTGAGACAGAAGTATTGTTACGAGTTTGAGGGCATAGTGTAAGAAAATGTTTTTTCTATCGAAGTTAACTAGCCAACCAAGGACCCATAGCCCACTGATCTTCCCCACCTTGTCAAAATTTTATGCAAATCTTTTAACTTCCCAGACCTGGTAAAAGTTTTGGAATCTGGTAGCAAGACAAATTGTTTTTAGACCTGGCCTTAGGAAGTGAGGCCAGTGGCCTCAGTTTTATTTATGAAGAAAATTGATATATAAGAAAATAAATGATAAATAACATGCACGTTAGGATATGTCCAATTGGACTTAGAGTAGTCTAAATTTCTTATACTGTTGATGAAGAAAAGGTAATAAATAACATTAGATATTTTTCTGTTTAAATAAGGATTGAATTTCGAGTCTTGTACATGCTAGGCAAGTGTTCAGCCACTGAATTACACCCCAGCCCATACAATTATTTTTTAAGGGCCAGTGAGATAGGTCAGCAGACAAAGGCACTTCCTGCTAAGACTGAGGACATGAGTTCAATCCATAAGACCCAGAAGGTGTAGGGAAGGAACTGATACTCACAAGTGGTACTCTGACAACTACAGTAAAATGTGCCCCCTAGATGAAGAAATATAATAATTAAAAAATTCTATTTTAAGCTCAATATGTATATATGTCATGATTCTGAGTTACTTCCTCATTGTAGAAATAGTATGCATGATACCAGAACAAAGGAGAAAAAAATATACTTAACCCTGAAATAGGCAAGAAAGGACAATAAAGAAGCACGTGTCCATGTGAGAAAATGAGAATGCATAAAATAAGAGAGCAAAATTCCCAATGCTCCATTGATCAATTAAGTGTCAGAAATTGTGAAACGAAGAAAACAAAATCCAAGTTTGTGCTGTGCACCAGTGATGTACAGTGTCTCTCAGAAAGATTGAAGATGAAAGCTTAGGAAAAGAGATTTTGATTCCAAGTGTTAGCCAATAGAAATGTTGTGCAGTTACAGTAATGTAAGGCAAAAATAGATTACATGAGGTGACAGAGATAGCTCGCCATTAAATCTGTCTTTTATGTAGAGCAAGGGGTGTGTGTGTCTGACCTCTCAAGAATTAAATTTCCAAATGTCCTTCAATGACTCATGTTAATGGCTTGATCCTCAGCCTGTGGTGCTTTTTTTCTGGAGGGGTAGAACTTTTAGGTCAGTGGAGGGAAGAGGAGAGAGGAGGAGAGGAGAGGAAGAAAGAAAGAGAAGAAAAAAAGGAAGGGAGGAAGGATAAATAAGTAAGTAAGTAAATAAATAAATACATAGTGAGTCTTGGACTGGGGATATGGCTCAGTTGGCAGAGCATATACCTGGCATGCCCTGGGTTCAGGGCTCAGTCCCCGCCACCACATAAATTGGTAATGGTGGCACAAGCTTGTAATCCCAACTATCAGGAGGTGTAGGGAGGAGGTCTCAAGTTCAAGATCATTCTTGGCTACATAGTGAATTTGAGGTCAGCTTGGGCTACAGTAGGACTCTACCCCACTCTCCAGCAAAGGAAATAAATAAAAATGAAAGCAATAACCCAAGTACAATGTTTGTCTTCATTGCAATCTATCCTTAGGAAATTGTTTAGGACATTCAAGATCCAAACTGTGGCATCTTGCAAAATGGGAAATAATATAAAATATAAAATACATTATTGAGTAAAAATTGGACCCCCAAACCTGGCATCAACACAATCTTTAAAATGACTTCCGAGGCAGTAAAATTTTGTAGGGCTGTGTTTCCTTTCTTTAGAAAGCCCGGTACCTTTTAAACTTAAGGGACCCTACAGAATTGTCCCCATAGATGTAATTTTTAGGTTGTTTAGTAATTGCTGCTGATTTTACATTTTCTCCTGTGATTATTGTTGTCTTGGTGATTAGCAATCTTTTACACTGTCAGCTGGATTTTGTGTGTTTTCTTTTTCCATCCTACAGGGCAATTATAACTCATCTTTGGAAGGATAATAAGGGTGGAAACCAGGGCAGTGAGAAGGGACACGATTCTTTTCTATAGTTTAATTCCTTTTCATTTTGTTGGCTAGCTGTATCTTTCATAAATAGGTTGGAGAAAATTAAAGTCTTAAGGTGTAATGTATTTCTCTGGCACATTCTATTTACCAAGCTAAAATATGCTATTTAGATGGTGCACATTCATTGACAATAATTGAGATCAGGTTCTATAATAGAAAATTCTATTCACAATTGAATAAATGTACACATTGTATTTTCATTTTTAAGAGAGAAACTATTTTAAAATACACCATTAAAAGCAGAATTGTTTAAAAATGAAATGACATTACCTGTCTTCTTATCTAAATAAGCAAAATTTAATTTCATAGTGCTAACATTATTATACTTTTGCAGTGGCAATAATAATAGTGGACAAAGAGCTGAGTTTTTCAACTCACTTTCTCTTGCCTCCTCCCTTTTTCTTTCTTTTGAAAATTTCTGTGCTTTTGAGACAGTCTCATGTAGCTCAGGCTTGGCCTCAAACTCATTACGTAGCCAAGGATAATCTTACATCCTGCCTCTACTTCCCAAATGCTAGGATTATAGGAATGTACCACCATGGTCCATTTATATGGAGTTGGCGATGGAAACCAGGGCTTCCTGTATACTAGGCAGACACTTTACAAATGGAGCTACATCCCCAGTCCTAAAGTAAATCTAGCTAACATTGTTATGTATGTGTACACTATGCTAGGAATTGAACCTAGGGCCTTACATGTTCTAGGTACATGTTTAGCCATTGAGCCATATCCCCAGCTACAAGTTTCTTAGTGAAAACTGTGACATAGGTAATTTTTCTGTGTAGCATTAGCAGGCCTTTAGTTTGCAAACCATTGATTCTACCTCCATAATGCCTGTTTCTTTTGTCTTTTTTAAACATTTATTTTTAATTATGCATACGAGTGTATGTCTGTGTGAGTGTATGCCATCTGTGTTTGGATGGTAGTAGAGACCAGAAAAGGGTATCAAATCCCCTGGAGCCAGAGTTCAGAGTTACAGGCCATTTTGAGCTACCCATCATGGGTGCTGGGAACCAAACTCAGGTTCTCTGCAAGAGTAGTATGCATTCTTAACTACTGAACCATCTTTCCAGTCCTTATCCAACTTTTTAGGAGAAAGTGTGACATAAGGTAATTTCTGTGTAGTTGTCAGGTATAAGCCTCCATGGATACACCTTCTTTCTAGGTCAGTTCCATTTAAAAGTCATACTGGCATTGGAGTATAGACAGTTTGTAATACTATCATCTTGTCTCAGTCTCTCTAGGTTGCTCTGAACAAGTACAAGTCTCCAGTCAACTGATTTCTGGGTGTGATTGATCCTACTATCAATGTTTCCTTGCATAATGTCTGTTGGTCAGGAAATAAGTACACTGATAATGAGTAATGTTTACTTATGGTCAATGTTTATGAATGAACTTAACCAAAAGGGTTATATAATATAGTTGAATCAAATCAATTGTTGCCTATTCTAAGGCAGAGTTAGAACCTCAAAATTAGTACAATTGCAATTAATTAATTAGGAATTTTGAGACTGTGTCTCATATTATAGCCCAGGCTGGCCTGGAACACATGGCAGTCTATTTGCCTTAACCTTTCAAGTGCTGGGTATAGTAAGTGTGAGCCATCATGGCTGGCTTTATGTTGTTTTTTTATTTCTATTTTAAAATAGTTTGAATTTACAGATGAGTCTCAGTTAGAAAATTCAATACAAGGGGGTTGGGGAGACGATTCAATGAATAAAGCACTTTCTGTACAAGTATGAGGACCTGAGTTTGGACCCCAGCACCCATGTAAGGCTGGATGTGATAGTGAATGCCATATCAATCCCAACACTCCAATGGCAGGATGGGATGCAGACACAGGGGAATGCATAGAAGCCCCTGGGCTAGCAATCCTGGTATAAACAGTAGCAAATAATAAGAGACCCTGGCTCACATAAGGCAGAAGGTGAAGACTGACACTTGAGGTTGTCCTCTTGTTCCTACATGTCTGCACACACACACACACACACACACACACACACACACACACACACACTTTAAAAAAAGATGTAGAAAATATAGTATAAGATCTTATGTAAATCATTACCCAGGTTTACCAGTTAGTAACATTTTACTTATAGTTCTTTTTAAAATGATCTCTAAAGCAGTAAAGCCCTCTCTCCTCTCCTCCCCTCCTCTCCTCTTTTCTTGTCTCTTCCTCTTTCTTCTCATCCTTTCCCCTCCCTTCTATCTTCTCTTCTCTCAGCTCTATCTTTGAGGTGAGGCCTTATATAGTTCAGGGTGGTTCAGAATTCACTATGTAGTTGAGGATGTACTTGAATTCCTGATTTTCCTGCTTCCACCTCTCAAGTGCTGCAATTATCAAATTCAGAAAATATAATAGTGATATAATGTTGTGATCTAGTATATAGTCTGAAGTCAACATTTACTAGCTGAGCTAGGATCTAATCATAAATCACCTAACAATCTACTCTTCTTTAGACTTTTAAACCATGGGAAAATTTCTGCAGGTTTTTTAAATCTTTCATGTCATATCTGTAAGTTTGGATACATACAGTTCTCCAATCTTAGATTAATGGTTTGCATTTTTGGCAGAAAAAACAAAGAAGCAATACTGTGTTCTTAGCTTGTGATGCCAGGGGGCAGTTTGTACTATCATTTATAATGTTTCTGTAGATTACTTAGTTAAGAAAATGATCTCCATGTTTTCCATGGTGTGGTATTTTGAATAAAAATGGCCCCTATAAGCTCATAAGTTTGAAAGCTTGGTTGCCAGGGAATGGCACTATTTGAAAGATTAGGCAGTTTCGTCTTATTGGAGGAAGTGTGTCACTGGGGGTAGACTTTGAGGTTTCAAAAGCTCATGCCAAGCCCAGAGCCTCTCTGTTCCTGCTGCCTGTGGATCAAGATGTAGAACTCTCAGCTTCTTCTCTAGCACCTTGTCTGCGTTTGTACAGCCATGCTCCCCACCATGATGATAATGGACTTTAGTTTAGTTAGGTTTACCTCTGAAACTGTAAGCCAGCTCCAATTAAATGTTTTCCTTTATAAGAGTTGGTATAGTCATAGTGTCTCTTCACAGCAATAGAACACTGAGTAAAACAACATGGTGAAAGTACTATTTTTCCTTTTCATGCAATAGACCTTTGAAGTTGCTACTTACAAATATTTCAATACCTAGAGGCAATAGTAGGAATCCAAAGTAGTGCAGATGGGCCTATAATTCTAGCACTTAGGAGATGAAAGCAGGAAAATCAGGAATTCAAAGTCCTCCACTATGTAGGGAATTCTAGGCCAGCCTAGGACACTTGAGACTCATTAAAAAAATACCCAAAAAGGAGGAAGAAGAGGAGGAGGTACAAAGATAAATGGAGTACCAAAACAATAAAGACAATTTACTATTTTAAATAAATTTAAAAATTCTGATTATACATTTGGCTATTACATATATATTCTTTTTTGTTTGTTTGTTTGTTTGTTTGTTTTTTGAGATAAGGTTTCTATATAGCCCTGGCTGTCCTGGAACTCACTCTGTAGACCAGGCTGGCCTCAAACTCAGAGGTCCACCTGCCTCTGCCTCTCAAGTGCTGGGATTAAAGGCATGTACCACCAGGCCTGGCTACATACATCTTTTTTAAAAATTAAAAAAAATTATTTCATGGTAAGCATTATAATTACAGTGAAAAAACCAATAAATAATGCCACTATATTAAATAAACTTAGAAATCTGATTATTCATTTGGCCATATTCTTTCTCTCTCGCTCAAGAATATATGTTCTGGCTGGTGAGATGGCTCAAGAAGCAGAGCTGCTTGCTTGACAAGCAACCCCCAGCCCCACACAGTTAATTTAAAAAAAAATTAAATTATTTAGTGTGTGTGTGTGTGTGTGAGAGAGAGAGAGAGAGAGAGAGAGAGAGAGAGAGAGAGAGAGAGAGAGAGAGAGAGAGAGAGAGAGAGAATTCACATGCCATTGCAAGCACGCAAGCACATGTACTGGTAAGAGGAGAGTTTGCGCCAGATATCTATATCTCTCTATATGATTATTTATTTGGCACATATATTCTTTTAAAAAGTTTAAAGGGCTGGTGAGATGACTCAGCTGGTAAAAGCATTTGCCTCCAAGCCTGACAGCCTGAGTTCAATCCATGGGATTATGGTACCAGGAAGGAGAGAACTGATACAGGAAACATCTTAAAAGTCAGACATAAAAATACGCTTTTATGTGTCAGTGCTCAAAACATTTTTATTCCCCAAATGATCTTGTATCTGTTAGGCAACCATATAATGGGATAAGCAATTATTACTACTAATAAAGAAGCATCTCAGTGGGTTTGGGCCACCCACAGACCTCACTGCACATCATTAGGGAGCCCATGATGTATTTCTTTGTGGCTTCTATTCTCTGACCACATCAAAGCCTGAAACAGAATATGGTGATTTAAAAAGATAGAAACAGTCAATGTATTGACCCCTGAAATTGGCTGCCTGCGGGACTGGGGCGGCTTCTGGTTTCTGGGAACCTTCTAACAGTTCTGTCTCTCCATTTCTGTCTGGCTCAAATGTATTTCAATAGGCAGATTTCGATTATAGGCCACACATTTCTGTTGTTGTCATTAAAATACCATAGATTTAGTGACTCAACCCTTATTTATTGGTTTTAAGCCCTGTAGGTAAAACATTTGGATACAGATAACATATGGCTTAAGAAGTAGGTCCTGGGTTTGGCTATCAAAATAACTCAAAACTCAAGGTTTGGCAGGAACTTTGTAGAGAGTCTTGGAAAGAATCCATGTTGAGCCTCATTGAGATCATTGGCCAAATTTAGATTCTTATGATTGTAGGATGAAGATTGTTGGTTCCTTGCTGGCTGTCAGTTGGGATCTGGATTTTACTTCTAGAGGCTGCATTCCCTCTTGAATGTCCCCTGTAACATCTCTAGCAATGGCAGATCAAGCCCTGCCCATGCTTGATTTCTCTGACTTTTGCTGCTGCACCTGTACTATCTTTTCTATCAAAGGGTTAAATGAGACAAAAATTCCATCTTTAAAGAAATTTGTAAAGATGCCATGTGACAAAAAAATCCTTTCCATATTCAGCAATTTTCTAAGATCAAAGTACACACTCACTGTTTCACTCTGTGTTTAGGCTTGGATGTGTTCTCAAAAGTTGTGTTTCACTCATCAACCATGTTCACTTTAAGTTAGTCAACCATATAAAATTGTAAGGCTAAATTCTGACAGCTTGAGTGAGTTACAGGAGCCCTCTCCTTTAGTAATAAAAATCCTGGGATCCATGAAGGGTGTGCTTGCCTGGATGATTTGGCATGGCTGCATATCCTGCAGAAGTAAATTGTTCTGTCCTGCCAAAATACTTTGGATTGTATGGTCATTTTCATGAGGCACCAGACCCTTTTCTAACATAGTACAGTGAACTCTCTACTTTAAGGCCTTCTGTGTTTAGGATGTGGAATTTTCACTTTATCTTAAGGTTCATGGATTTGATAACATTTGCAAAGTTCCTTTGCCATAGCATATAGCATGTTTATATATCTAAGGGTTAGGGTAGGATGTCTTTGGAAAGCTATTTTCAACCTATCATAGGCCAAATGAAAACTAGATTTCTCAAGGCTAATCATGAACTTGGCAGTTTATAAGCATAGACAGTAATATTTTTTGAATTAGTGCTTAACATCTACTGTAAAACTTGGTATTTGATAGAGCTTTCCTTATTAGCAGATAAATACAGAGGTTAGGGGCTTTGGAGATGAAGAGACAAGTAGAGATATTAACCTAACATGAGTCATTTAATCAGGGGCTTTGAAGTGAAGACAAGAATAAACTTGTGGGTTTCAGTCCCAGAAATTGACCTAGACTCTAGCAGAGTGGCAAATCATCTGTGACCTTGTAAAGAGTAAAACAGCAACAACAGTTATTTAACAGCACAAATAGATGCAAGAAGAGGTTTCTCTTTCTCTCCTCTTCCTTTCCTCTTCCTCCCTCTACACTCTTCCTCCTCCTCCTCCTCTTCTTCTCCTCTTTTTTTCAGCATAAGTGGTTGGATCAAGGGCTTTGGATATCCTAGGCCAGTAGTCTACCAATGAGCTGCAAGTATAGTCTGCAGAGGAGAATTAAAATGAAGTCAAATATTCTCTGGCTAATACAAACATTGCTTTCCCTGATCATTCATTGCACAAAATGTCAAAAGATTCAATAATTAGTTACAAATAATCATTTTAATGTGGGATATTCTATATTAAACATCAATATTCCAGACAGTGAAATATCCTTTTGAATAGGGTCACAGGAAGATCTTTTTTCTCTCTCTCTCCTCTCTCTCTCTCTCTCTCTCTCTCTCTCTCTCTCTCTCTCTCTCTCTCTCTCTCTTTCGACAGGGTTTCTCAGTGCAGTTTTGGTGCCTTTCCTGGATCTTGTTCTGTAGAGCAGGCTGACCTCAAACTCACCAAGATCCGCCTGGCTCTGCCTCCCAAGTGCTGGGATTAAAGGCTTGCGCCACCACTGCCCGGCTCTTTTTTTTTTTTATTAATTTTTTTAATTCATTTTACACACCAATCAAAGATCCCCTTCTTCCCTCCTCCCAGCCCACCCCCATTCCCTCTTACCAGAAAGAAAGGCCTTCCACGGAGAGGTACATTTAGTAGAGGCAGGTCCAAGCCCCTCCCTGCTGCCTCAAGGCTGTACAGGTCTCCCATCATAGGTAGTGGGCTCCAAAGAGCCAGCTCAGGCACCAGGGATGGATTCTGATCCTACTGCCAAGGGGCCCTTAAGCAGATCAAGCAACACAACTGTCTCACTATGCAGAGGGTCTAGTCCAGTCTCATGCAGGATCCACAGCTGTTGATCTAAGTTTCATTAGTTCCCACTAGTTTGGTTCAGTTGTCTCTGTAGATTTCCCCATCATGATCTTGATGCCCTTGCTCATAGAATCCCTCTTCTCTCTCTTTGACTGGACTCCTGGGGATCGGCCTGGTGTTTGGCTGTGGATCTCTGCATCTGCTTCCATTGGTTACTGGAGAAAGGCTCTATAATGACAGTTAGGGTATTCACCATCTCATTACTAGGGTAAGCCAACTCAGGCACCCTTTCCACTATTGTTAGTAGTCTAAGCTGGGGTCATGCTTGGAGATTCCTGGGAACTTCCTTAGCATCTGGTTTCTCCCTATCCCCATGATGTCTCCCTCTATCAAGGTATCTCTTTTATTGCTTTCCCACTCTATCCCTGTTATAGCTCAACCATCCTATTCCCTTATGTTCTCATTCCCCATCCCCCACCCTCCATTGCCCACCCTTCATCCCCAGTTTACTCATGGAGATCTCATCTATTTCTCCTTTCCAGGATGATCTATGCATCCCTCTTAGGGTCCTCCTTGTTAGCTAGCTTCTCTGGAGCTGTGGGTTGTAGTCTGGTTATCCTTTGCTTTACATCTAGTATCCACTTATGAGTGAGTACATACCTTGTTTGCCCTTCTGAGTCGGGGTTACCTCACTCAGGATGATATTTTCTAGTTCATAGGAAGGTCTTTACTGAAGAGAAAAATAATTTTTGTTTTTTGTTAGACAGGAGATAAAGTTTAATGGTACAGTGCTTGTTAAGCATGGATGAGATTCTGGGTTTGATCCCCGCAAAAAAGAAAGAAAAAGAAGTTTTCATTGTTATTTTTAACTGAATTTTCCAGAAAAGGACAAATACAGGAAAGAAACCTTAAATTGTGCCTTTCTAATTTAAAATTCTAATTTATATATATATATATATATATATATATATATATATATATATATATATATATATATATATATAATTTATGTGTTTTGTCCCTGTGTATGTGCCTCTGTGTGTGTGTGTGTGTGTGTGTGTGTGTGTGTGTGTGTGTGTGTGTGTGTGTGTAAGTGTCCAAGGAGGCTAGAAGAGGATATTGGATCCCTTGGAGCTGGAGTTATAGGCCATTCTGAGAAACTCAACATAGGTGCTGGGAACTAAATGCTGGTCTTCTAGGAGAGCAGCAAGTGCTCTAAATTGCTGAGCCATCTCTCTGGCCCCTAAAGAAGAAAAAAATTGAATTTGGTATAGACTGGAGAAATGTCCTAATCTTTTTTGAGGCAAACCCTGGCCAATTTAAAACTGAAAAGATTTTGTTACCTCCTTGAGCTCTTTCTTCAAGAAATCAGATGGCAGATATTTTGTTTCAAGAAATTGCAATTTCAGAGTTATCTGGGATGTAAATTGATGTGTTTATCTAATTATTCTTTATCAATAAAAACTCGGGAGTCAGATATCAGGGTAAGAACCTGAAATGATCAGAGAAGTGTCAGAGAAGTGACCAGTGACCTCCTATCTCTTTCGTTCCTCCATCCATAAGGGCTGTGACCCTAAGTCCCACTGTACTACTTCCTACCCTCAGTCTTCCAAAACCTCTATGGTTAATTTTGGTCAGCTAGCAGTTAGTTCTGCCCTCTGATTCAAAACAAACTTTATTGTTGTTGTGCCCAGATCGTGACCCCCAGAGAGACCACCAAAGACGAGCATGCTGGAATGCAAAAGCAAGGTTTAATTCTGGATATCCAAAAGCAATACAAGCCTAGGCAGAGACTTCGTCCAATACACCCAACGCAGTGGAGGCTGGAGGAAGCACCCACCTATCTGCAAGCTCAGCTTTTAAAGGGAAAAATCACAAGGTTATATCATTTAGGGATGTTAGTACAGGTACAATTCTGATTGGCTCGCTTCTAGGGACTTCTAGAAACTACTTCTAAGGGAGTGGTTGCTCGCCACCATTTCTCATTGGCTGCCCTCAGGTGGGGGCATTTCTGTGGTCAGTTACCCTGGAAAAACCAGGAGAGGACATTCCATAGTCAGGCAGGCATTACCTTGTGACTATCTTGTGACTCTGTACTTTTACACTTCCTGGTTTCTGGACTAATGGTCTATTCCCAAAAGGAGAAATCTTAGGCATTAGTTTTTGGGTGAAAGCATTTCTAAGATGGCTCATTTTGTTCTCACAATTGTCAGTCCCAGGAACATCAGAATACAATCAATATATCATACAACATAAAACAGCAGTAAAGGAGGGGTGGGCAGGCAGGAGGGTGATCTTGAAAAAAGGGCCTGAAAGGAGGAAATTGAGATGTGATAGGGACTGAGCCACGGGTAAATGTGGCATTCTCCCCCACCACTTGCCTGGCCTCTTTTCCGAGATGAACTGGACTACCACTTACTGCTTACTGCTAACAGGCAGGAGCTGCATCTCCACACAGGCTAGGGCATGCTTTTAGGGAAAAGACAAACCTAACTCAAAAATTCTTTTCTATTCCAGCTTATTACACATGGGATAAACTGGCTCTAAAAATTACTTGAAAGTTGCCACTCAACTGCCTTCTCAGACACTGGGCAAAAGTAGTTCCTCAGACATTCAGACAAAAGAGCCTAAACTTTTTCTGCCAGGCTATGTGGCTGCATTATCCCCTGGGAGATGGTGGGAAAATTTGGACCCACCTATGTTCACAGAACCTTCTCATTAGTGAAGCCCGAGGAAAAGCAGAGTGCTGAAGTAAAACAAAAACCAAATTTCTCAACTACTCCCAGCTGATGGCTATTTGTCAGGGAGAAAGTGAATTTCCTGTATTACCCTACAATTTGGTCTTTTTATGGGAGGGAAGGTACTTATTAAATTTGTCAGGTAGTCTGCTTCCACTTGCAGGTACACTCAAACTGATTGTTGGTACAGGCTTTCAAGCAATTGTTCACCCCAAGACTAGTCAAGGAGGACCTTAAGTAAGATGCCTGTAAAGGCAGATAAGTACCTCTGCAGCTTGATCATAAAGTCTATAAAGTTTAAACTTATAAACTTATAAAGTTTAAAGCTATCAGAGGGTAACCTTTCAAAATCAAGTGTTCTGTCTTTTACAGTATTCTAAAAGGGAAAAAATGCTTTCTATTTCTGGTTAGTCTCCATCAGAGCCAGCGAATTAGACTCATCTGATGAAATCTATATAGGTTAAAAGGCGGACAAGTGCTTTGTGACAGCCTCTTATGATAAGACTCAATGGCAAAATTTCTGCCTAACATATCAGAGTAAAAAATGCCTTTTGTTTCTATGTTATATTGGTAAATTGTCATGTACCATTTAAGGTCACTGATAAGCTGGCTCAGGAAAGGGAATTTGACACTCCCCTTTCAGACCCAGACATGTTTTGTCTCAAAATGGCCTCCTAAGTCCCCTTTCCTGAGTCAGACAGGCCCTCAGGTTCTGTGACAGAGAGAAAGAACAAAGAAGCAAAGGCATTGTTCCCTTAAAACAGCTAATAGTTGCATGTGTAGCGAAACCACTGAAAAAGACCACTCCATAAGTGCTGAGCTGTCTCATGGGAATAGAGAACAGTAGGGAGGCAGTCTACATAACAGTCAGCAGGGTGGAGGTCTCAGTGAAAGCTGTCAGGTTAATCAGTTGACCATTAGGGGCACAACCAGGAGATAGGAGTAGGTCTTCCTTCCTGCTCTATTGTTATTAAGAGACCCCATGACCAAGGCAGCTCTTATAGAAGAAAGCATTTAATTGGGGCCTGCTTGCAGTTTCAGATGCTTAGTCCATTATCGTGGTGGTGGGAATGTGGCAGCATGCATGACACTGGAGCAGTAGCTAAGAGCTTCATCCTGGTCTGCAGGCAGAAAGGGAGCGGGTGGAGGAGGAGAGGAAGAAGGAGAGACTGAGTCTGGGACTGGCATGGACTTTTGAAACCTCAAAGCCCACCTCCAGTGACACACTTCTTCTATCAAGGCCATACCTACTCCAAGAAGGCTACACCTCCTAATGATGCCACTTCCTGGTGACAAAGTATTCAAGTCTATGAGCCTATGGCGCCATTCCTATTCAAACTACCACATAGTTTTTTTTTTTTCAGATAAGTGGAAAATTATATCACATGGTTTCTGAGAAATCCTGGTTTTTAGGTTTCTGTTTCCCAGGAAGAATTGGTCTGGTTGGGACCCAGGCTGCCATCTTAGGACAGTGTCAGCAGAACTGCCATTTTGGGGCCTGCTTTGTGACCTAATATTCCAGGCTTTTTTGATGATAAGGGGTGACATTAGTCCCTCTCTGGATACTTCCTGCTGAGTAGGGGTGTTGAGAAAAGAGAAAAGGGGTCTGAACCACTGGTCCAAAGCAGGGGTTCAGTCTGGAAGGCAATGGTAGACATGAGGAAGTACTGTCAGAAGCATCTGGTATCACTGACTGTTGGGCTATTTCACTGTTTCTTTCCTGAAGGAACCTTCAAGAGACAGGGAGCAATCATTATTATAAGTATGGATATTAGTGGGCCAAGGAGGGGAAGGAGCCAGGGTCCCAATGGAGAACAAAGTGAGAGTCTTTTATCATGGATCAATCTGGATGAAGTTTGTGGGCTAGTTTGTGAAGATTTTTTTGTTCTTTCTTTGACTTTGGCTAAACTGGTTTACATAGTAGCAACATTCTTCACTAAGGAAGAGAAAAATTTCTCCTTTTTTGGCTGTCAACAAGGTAAGAGCCCTCTGGTTCTGTAGGACTACTGATCTGGTTTTGGAGCAGTTGAAAAGCAGTTGACTCCAGGATAGTGTCTGCCAGTTGAATGGAGATTTGTTAAGATAAATATGAACTGTGCCTCAAGCTCCTGGCTGCCAGGCTGGTGGTAGCCGCTGAAGTTACCAGACTCACTACCATCAGGAAGGGAAGAGCCACAGCTCTCAGTGTTCCATGAGTATCCTGGAGGATGGTGTATAATTTTTCTTCTGTGTAGAAGGTAGGCTGAGGAAGTAAAATGGATAAACAGGGACCATGGGTGAAGAAAAAGAAGTCATCTTTGTGTATACTCTTTATATCTGGGTGCAAAGGAACAACAAAGTGTAGCTGGAGTTTTCTCCAGTCCTGCTCAGCCCCATGGACCCTAAAACCTCTTATAAAATAATCACTCAGAAGCTCATACTAATTAAACTGCTGAGCCATTAGCTCAGGCCCACCACTATCTAGCTCTTACACTTAAACTCAGCCCATTTCTGTTAATCTATATGTTGCCACGTGTTCTGTGGCTTTACCTGCTGCCTTTACATGCTGCTCCCTGGATAGCAGGCTGGCGTCTCCTCCTCTCGGCCTTCTACTTCTCAGACTTCTCTTTGTCTTTGTCTCGCCTATACTTTCTGCCTGGCTACTGGCCAATCAGCGTTTTATTTATCAATCAATCATCCACAGCACTTCCCCTTTTTCTTTTTTTCAAAAAAGAAGGTTTTAACTTTAACATAGTAAAATTACATATAACAAAACAATTATCAAGCAAGAATTACAGTTATAATATCTAGTCTATTTATAATATCTAGTCTATTTGTATTTGGCAGAATTAAAGAAGATATCCTATCTATCCTATATTTGTGAGTCTAAGGTTTCATATCTAACTTATCTTTTATCATAAATAAGGAAATTATAACTATCTAGTTTTCAACTACATCAAAGACCCCAGAAGGATATATCACTTCAGAAATGGGAGAAAGAACACAAGCAACTTTCAGGAGTCTTGAGAGAGTAGACAGAAACAGCTGGAAGCCTGGACAGTCATCCAAAGTTCCTCTGCAAAGTTAGGGCATCTGTCTTCAGCCCACAGGTCTAGAGTCTCTCAGTCACTTCTCTCTGTGTCCTGTAGAATGTCTGGCAGTTTCCTCTGCGAAGCAGGAACCTGAAGAACCATTTTGCCAAGCAAAGTTCAGTGGTCACCTTCCTATGGGTCCTGCATATCCAGTTGATACATTTTTCAAGCAGTCCAGGCAAGAACAGTTTCTTGCTATTTTTGCCAAGAAGAATATAAACTCCATACAGAGTGTCTTCGATGCCCATCCTCCTCTCTGAAGTAAATCGGTGATGCCAAGAGAAGACATGTCTCACTGTCCAGAAAATCTAAATTTTTAAATAATTTTAAATGCCATATTCTGTAGATCTTTGAAGTGTTTGAAAATTACCTATCTATCTGAAATATATCTATGTATACCTAGAAAACTTAACTAACATGGCTACAAGTTTGAGTTTCATAGAAGACTAATTAATCTGTATTTCTTAATTATCCATTACAATTTAAATGAGTTACATAAACATAATACCTCCAGTGAGAGTAGAAATATTATATACAGTATAACAAAATTAACTTTAAATTTGTATCAATAAACTAAAATCCATAGCAATGTAAAACATTTCAAACAAGTTGTTGCTCTTTAAAAGTAGGTTCATTAATCTATCCTTTTATCTTATCATATCTATACTATCTGCTTTTTTTCTTTAGAAAGAGATTGTATTTATAATCAACCTGTTTTAAATAAAAATATTGGTTTTTCTCTGTCTCACACGAGAGGGCTCTTCTGATATGGGACAAAAGAATCTTCAACCTTTAGTTTTAGGAATATGCTTGGGTTTAGAGAAAGGGTGAGCCAATTCCATCTTCAAAGCCAGCTTATTATATTTGGGAATTTGAGCATAGCTTCTCATACTTTTTCCTGCTTATGGGGACACAAAGAAAATATATTCCTTTCAGGTCTCTGATAGGATTGAAGACTAGCAGTTATAGTTACAAATATATATATATATATATAATCTTAGATAAAACATATTAAGTATTAGATGATTTAGGTTCTTTAGGATAGGATACCCTTTGTAACATGCCATTTACCTATGCTCCAGACTTCCCTGGATTTTAGTATGTGTCTCTTGTTTGATATTTTTCATGTTGGTTGTAGTTCCATCTTAACTAGGTCATTATCCCTTATTACTCCTGGACAATATTTGATAATCATTCCTATTGTATATAGTCTTGTATTAAGTTAGAACCTTCTTATTTAGATGAAACGGGGAGATGTAGTGGGTAGCTGTTCCAGCTTTGACCTGGAAGTACCACCCCCACTGAGGCTTCAGTAACTGTCATGCCTACAAGGCAGAGCCGAGACAGGAGCCCTGAAGATCCGAGATCTGGATGTGCCAGCTCTCTTGGTTCCTAGATCCTGGATGCTGGAGGTAGACTGAGCAGAGTTCTCCAGAGAACACTGCTGGACTGCTTCACCTTTCCCAGGCCCTGTTACCTAGCCCTTCACTTGTAAGTTACCCCACAAAATAAACCTCCCTTTTAACTACATGGAGTTGCCTTAATATTTCAACCAATAACAAAGAAAGCATCCTTAAAGTCTAGAATGATAAAGTGAGATATTGAAGAGGGTCCCCGAGAAAGCAGAGTGTAAGGGTAAAACACCACACGGTGGATGGGAGAACTCCTTTGTTAATTATCCTGAGGTCCTGGACCAGGCTGTAAGAGCCATCAGATTTTAAAATGGGCAGGATAGGGTTGTTATAGGGCCAGTGAGTGAGCTCAAGACCCCTTGATAAGAAGGTATTGTATGATAGATTTTAGGCTTCATCTATGCTTTAAGGTGATAGAGTATGGATAGCAACAGGGTTAGGAAGTAGAGTCCCAGAGTAATGGTGGTAGGCCACAGAAGGAGAGGAAGTGTCCTGTACTCTTGGGTCAATGAGGGAATGTGAAAGATAATACAGTGAAGCTTTAGTACAACCCTGTGAGAAAAGAGGCTCTTCAGAGGCTAGTCGTGAGGGATTTGGATAAAAAGAAAAGAAGAATTGTAGTTTAGCTAAGATATCTCTACTCAGAAACATGGAAATGCAGCTGGATTTAATAAAAAAAGTAGTGAGTGATAAGGTGGCCCTACAGAGAAGGGAGGAGTAGGCCAGTAGCCCTGGGTTGGTGAGGGTAAATGCCTTTGATTCAGAGGATGTCCCCAAGTAGTTCAAAGTTCAAGAAAATGCCTAGATCATGAGGTATAGGTGTCCCCCAACCAAGTGATGAAACCCAAAAAGGTATAGGAAGACTATCTAGTGTACTGGCATGACTTTGTAGAAAGGAAAGGTTGAACAGGCAACTCTGAGAAAAGTATACTTACATCAGCTAGCTAAGAGAAACAAGTAGGTTGATAAAGGGGAGAAGCAGTTGAAAGGATGGACTCTATATTTGGAGTCAAATATGGTAGGTGGCAGAGGCCAGCAGAGGCAAATGACCTGCACCACAGGAAAGATGAATAGGCAGTTTGGTTCAGTTAAAAGGAGGGAAGAGATTATTGGGAACCCAGGTGTCCCTCTGGGTTTTTCCACCAAATGTAAGTGTGTGCAGCAGAACCACCAAACAAGACTACTCCATAGGTAGAAACAGTTTAGTGGGAACAAACTGCTGGGCTGTCTCCTGGGATAGAAAGCAACAGCTAAGTGGAGATGCCATGATGATTTTATATGATAGTCAGCGGACTGGGGTTTGAGCTGATACAAACTGTCCAGGTTAATTGGGAACTAGATGCACTTTGCCTGTGCTAGTTGACTGTTATGATAGGAGGTTTTTATTTGTTTGTTTGTTTTTTCAGATAAGTAGAAGGTCCCCATCACATGGTTTCTGAGAAATGCTGAGTTTAGGTTTCTGGGCCATACTAGTAGGGGTATGGAAGACAGTGGTGGTGAGGGTGATTTGAACTGTGGGGGTTTAAGAGGAGAAGAATATTTGTCTGTGGCCTAGAGACCCATCTTTGGCAAAAAAAAAAATGTGGTTGCATTTTGCCCTTGTCTGGAAAAACATGCTTGAGACTAAATTGAGGAGTTTTGGATTAATTGTGTTGACAGAGTAAATCTGAAAACAGCCTAGTATTGACTCTGTTCTGTGATTATTAGTAGCCACTCTAATGCAGATCTACAATGAAAAGGAGCAAGGTGAACAAGGAAAAATATAAAATGTACAATTTGAAGAGAAAAGGAACACCATGAAGCAGAATAAAGCTAAGTCATGTGTTCAAGGAAATAAACATATTAAAGAAAAGCCTGATGTTAAATGGAATAAAGGGACTGGTAACCTCAAGGCATGATCCTGCCCAGTGAATCTTCCAACTTGTGAAAAGGAATGAAAGAAAAGTAAAAAGGAATGAAAGAAAACCTTAGGGCTAGGCATCATAGTGCACTGTACACCATTAATCCCAGCACTCAGAAGGCAGGGGCAGGCAGATCTCTGAGTGTGAGGCCAGCCTGGTCTACAGCTTGAGTTCTAGGACATCCAAGTTTAAACAATGAAGGAAACCATAGAAAACAGAAAGCTGGTGAAAATGTTTTTGAACAAGAGGGCCGTGTTCCAGCCCCAGCAACTAGCAGAACTTGGTAACTTCAGCCAAATGGTTCTGGCTTTAGAGTCAAGGACAGAAGAAAGGGTTTATGGAATCTCCCTCTGAGACTAAGGAAAGCCACTGAGGCCAGGCATATGTCAGGAGTGTCCCTGCGTGGAGGCCTAGAGAGGTCATCTCTGAGTCTATGAAGGGGAAGCCTGTATTGCCTTGGAGACTCCAAGATTCTGGAGATACCAGAGTCATGGGGTACCTGCCAAGGAGAGTTGTTAACAGGGAATAGAATCATCCCAAGAGAAAGAAGTGTGTTGCAGTCAACAAAGATGAATGGTGTTGGAGATCTGAAGAGCAATTTGACCTCAGTCAGGGAGATGCAGAGTTCAGAGTTTGCTCAGCTGGTTTTTGGTCTTGCTTTGATCCAGATTTCCTCACTATGCCCCTTCCCTCCCTTTTGTGATAGTAATGTATACTGTGTGCCATTGTATGTTGGAAGTGTCTTAGTTAGGGTTTCTATTGCTGTGACATCATGGTCAAAAAGCAAGTTGGGGAGAACAGGATTTATTTGACTTATACTTCTACATTACTGTTCTTCATTGATGGAAGTCAGGACAGGAACTCAAAACAGGGCAAGATCCTGGAGCCAGGAGCTGATGCAGAGGCTATGGAGGGGTGCTGCTTACTAGTTTACTTCTCCTGGCTTGCTTAGTCTTCCTTCTTATAGAACCCGTGACCATCAGCTCAGGGATGGCATCACCCACAATGGCCTGGGCCTTCTCCCATTGTTCAATAATTGAGAAAAATTCCTTACAGCTGGATCTCATGGAGGCATTTCCTCAACTGAGGCTTCTTCCTCTCTGATGTGTTGTTTGTTTTTTACTTTTTTGGGGGCCCACCACTCAGCTCCCAAATAAATCACACACAGAAGCTTATTCTTACTTATTAATGCCTGGCTTTAGCTTGTCTTGTTTCTAGCCAGCTTTCTTAAACTTAACTTATCCCATCTATCTTTTGCCTCTGGGCTTTTCCACTTCTATTCCTGCATACCTTTCTTTGTTTCTTACTCTGTGGCTTAATGTGTAGCCAGCTGGGTGGCTGGCCCCTGGAGTCCTCCTCCTAGATCTCCAGATCTTCCTCAATATTGTAAAGTTACCCTTTCAGAGGGGGAGAATAGTAAAATAGCAGTAAAGGCCTGTTATCACAAGACACCTTCTGGTCAAGAGAATAGAATTTCTAGCCAGGGTGAAAACCTCACATTTCAGGTGGGTTAGATCAATCACTTGGTCAAGAGATTATCCCAAGAAAGTCAGACTGAACTTAAACCATGCTTAAGCTATCAATTATAACAATAATTTACCATCATTACAGATTTCAGACTGCCAATATATGCTGCTAAGTTTGAATAAAAAAGTATAAAAATGGGGGGATTGTAAGAAACTTAAAAAAAATCAAAGGTTTATGCATCAAGGACTTGTACTTCCTGAACATTCCCTGTAGCTGTAAATTTCTTGGGTCCCGCCTGGCCCCCAACGGCCCAGACAAATCTCTCTCACCCATGGCTCCACAGCCACTTGGACCCCAGAAACACACAGAGGCTTATATGGCCTATGTCAGGCTTCTTGTTAGCTAGCTCTTATAACTTAACCCATTTCTAATTGTCTATAAATTGCCATGTGGCCATGGCTTACCGGTACTTTCATATCTTGCTTCTCCTGGAGGTGCTGGCATCTACCTGGACTCTGCCTTTCTCCTTCCTTTCTCTCTCCTTGGATTTCCTGCCTGCCTCTAAGCTGCTTTGTCATAGGCCAAAGCAGCTTATTTATTAACCAATGGAAACAGCATATATTCACAGCATACAGAAAGACATCCCCTAGCAATTCCCTTTTGCACTGATTAGTCAATCACATCAGATTGTGAAGCTGAGATCCCATTGATAGGATGAAACTCAGTCACTCCCTATTTTAGGGATAACAGATGGGAACCATGTGTGCTTCTTAGTCCAGTTTGGGTCTTGGGCACACCCATTTTACAAAAAGAAATTGCCTTGGTTGTGCTACTTTCATGTTTGTGTGTTCCCTTGTATGACACTGAGATCATTCATCATTTGTTTCTAAGAGTAGCTTCAGCAAAATAGTATATTGATTATTAAAAAGTAGAAGAGCAGCTATCAGTCTGCAAAGGAGCTGCTACATAATTCCCTTGAATGAGGTTTCTTGGAATGAGAGTCTCAAGGCCATGATTGGGTCTTGAACTGGGAGTGAGAGTATTAGAAACAGTGTATGGAGACTCTAAACATGATTGGGCCTTAAAGGGAAGAGTTTAATTAAGAGTGGAATGGAGAGAGAGAGATATATACTATGACAAGGATGGTGAAAGAAGGTCAAAAAGCCTCTTCAGAGAGCAGCCTTCATCTTCATATTATATTCCCAATAAGTCTCCCCAAGAAATCAAACCAATTTTCACAACAAAGGAAAGGTCTGACTTTTTATAATCATTTAGGGGTAGTGCGAAGTTTCATATCATGATATTAGTTCAACATGACAATGCATGCAGGAGCCAGAGATCATAAATTTGAGAGTTGCCAGTTCACGCCACAGACAGCCTCTTATTTCTCTGTCTCAGGGAGAGCTGCAGGTAGGCATGGCCTGATCCAGGCTATGATTCAGGCTAAAGGTTTAAAGGTACAGGACTGTGTTCTAATACTGATGACTCCAGGACCCACTGAAAAGAAAGGAGACAAACTACTAAAAGCTCATACATTCATATTGAACAGCAGCAAAGGTCACAAAGGGTGAAGCTTGGGTGGTAAAGGCCATGACAAATGAGTCAAGGGCCAAGAAATATGTGGCCAATTAGACAGAAACTCAGCAACCTGAAACTGTTAAGATGTATACGGCAATTGCATGTCAGAAGCCAGGGTAGCAGGTGAGAGACAGAGAACAATGTCCACAATTGGTACAATGAAGACTACAAGAATGATTGTATTTTGTAAGGGGTGGGAAAATGAAATATATTATAATGGTTTGAATAAGAATGTCTTTCTTAGGCTCACATATTTGAATACTTGGTCTCCATTTGGTGGTGCTGTTTGGGGTAGTACAGCCTTGCTGAAGGAAATATGTCCCTAGATGTGGGCTTTGAGTTGAAAAGCTTCATGCCACTTGCAGTTTGTACTCTCTGCTTTGTGCTTGTGGTTCAAGATGTGAGCTCACAGTTTCCTGTTCCTGCTGCCATGCCTTCACTTGCTGCCATGCCTCCCTACCATTATGAACTTGTCCTTTTGGAACCATAAGCTAAAATAAACTTTCTCTTCTGTAAGTGCCTTGATCATGGTATTTCATCGCAGCAATAGAAAAGTAACTAATACAGATACCAAAGATTCTGAAGCAAACTGATTCCAGGACAGAGTCATTTTCCTTTAGTTTTCAATAACATGCATTCATTTTTCATTTAGTTACACAGGAATTAGAGACTCACTGTAGACCATTGGGAAATAAAGAAAAAGATAAAGTTTACACACATAAGCAAAAACTCATGAAGAAATCTGAACTCTAGAGATTACATAACAACTATTAAAATTTTTGTGCATTTCCTTCAGGAGTATGTAAATATAGATATAAACACACACATAATGTATTTAGGAAATCATGACTACTATATTACACATAATCCATTTCTTTCGTGCATTCATTTATTTTAAGGGACAATGTAGTGTTAATACTTCCATAAGCCAAATCTTCTTATATGAATCTCAGGTATTTGATCTTCCCAGTGCTGACAGCAGGAAGAGGAATATGGTTTAACAACTTTGGAAAGATACTTTGGCTTAAAAGCAAAATTGATTTGTATTATTTTGTTAAGAGAACTACACTATGTAACTAACAAGCCTCTTATATTTGAAAAATAATCACAAGTTTCAGAAATCCATAAAGTATTTGAAAAACAATCATGGCGATGAGATTATATTATGGTTATTGAATTTTAAAAACAAGAATGACCCAAGTCTCCCTAAGCTTTTTGCTAAATCAGGCTACATGTGTCAAAAATGTATTCTAAGTTGCTTGCAAATCATTTAAATCTTCCCCCTTTGTGTAGGATAATTGTCCCATTTCACAGTAGAAAAGAGAAAATAGAGATGGGTGTAACCAATGCTACCCTGGTACTATTGTCTTTCAAAATCTATGGATTTTTAGTTGAAGACATACTTGTAGTCTTATATAACGATTAATTAAGGTTTCAACATGGAAAAGAGAGCATTCTTTCCCTGATTTACAGTTCTACTTTGAGTTCAGGGCTACTATTCCTGACTGAGTTGGACCAAAAGGGGGCACTGGTAACTTTTTGCTAACCAAACCTACATTTGTAAACCAAATGAATGCTTTTAATCACACCAGAAGGAAATAGGAAACAGAAACCACCAAGTGAGGCTGGGTGCAAGATATTTTGAGAGATGGTTATAGTCCGTGTTTGGAATTGAATGTGGGTGCTTCCTTCTGTGGTTGCTACCTGACAAGAGCCATTTTTAGTTCCTTTCAGACAAAGTAAAAGAATTTCTAGTTTCATGGGTGTGTGTGCACTTTGAGGTAGAGTGAAATATGCATAAACTAATATTTATCATTATAACTATTTGGAATGATTAATAGTTGTTAACAGTTTAGAACAGTTTCTGCAAGGTAAATGGTAGGTTTTTATTTTGCCCAACTGTGTAAATAAGGCCTTGAAATCCTTTTTGTATTAATTTGTACAGATGCAGTTTTTTTTTTGTAGCTGAACGCTATTCTATCATATAGAAATAAAAAAGTGCATTTAACCAGTAGCCTAGTGATAGACATTTGAATTGTTCTCAGTAATTTGACATTATAAACAGTGCTACAATAATCTTTATTATATAATAAAGTATTCCTAAATGTAAAATTACTGAGTCTATTTTATCGCACTTAATGTTTTGATAACATTGACAAACTTTCTTCAAAAAACTATCTTTTGTCAAATGGCTCATCAGGTAGAGGCATTTACTGTTTAAGCCTAACAACCTGAGTTCAATCCCTGGAACCTATATAAAGTAGAAAGGAGACAACCTAACTTCTCAACCTTGTCCTCTGGCCTCCATATATGCCATGGCACTTCACACTACTACTACTACTACTACTACTACTACTACTACTACTACTACTACTACTACTGATAGTAATGATAACAGTAATAAATTTATTACGTTTATTTGTGTGTGGGCAGAGAAGGATGGCACAGAAGTCACTGTGCCTGTGGTGGTCCGAAGACATCTTGTGAGAGCTGGTTCTTTCCTCCCGCATGTGAGTTCTGGGAACTGAACTCAGGTTGTCTGTCTTAGTAGCAAGTGCCTATATTTATTGAGCCATATCACTGGCCCCAATACAATTATTTTTAAAAATTACAATACCCACTCATATAAAAATTTTTTCAGCAACAACATATAGGACTACTGCCTATCACACGTCTTTAAAAAAATTATTTTTCTCTGTGTGCTCCAGCTCATGTGAGCATGTATGAGTAGGTTTGCCGTAGTGTGTGTGTGTGTGTGTGTGTGTGTGTGTGTGTGTGTGTGTGTGTGTAGGTTAGAGGTTAGTCTTCTCTTCTCAGGGGTCAGCTCTTCTACCATGTAGACACTAAGTATTGTAGATCAACAGGTTTGGGAGCAAGTACCCTGAGCCATCTCAAAGGTTCCACACTTTTCATCTTTACTAATTTGAGAGAGAACAAATGATCTCTCAGAGTTTGCACTTCTTTTATCAAAAAAGAATTTGAGCAAAGTTTTCAAATATTATGCTGATTTTTTTCTATAGGGTCATCAGTCTTTTCTCATTGAATGGTCTGTTTTGTAAACTGGAGAGCGAGTGATTGGATCTGCCTCCTGGCTGATTTCACTTAAAGCCCCATTATCGTGTGCAAAAAGGTTTTCACTATGGTAATTTTAATTCAAAATGTTGAGCTGGGTAGTGGTGGCGTACACCTTTAATCCCAGCACTTGGGAGGCAGAGCCAGGCAGATCTCTGTGAGTTCAAGGCCAGCCCGGTCTACAGAGTAAGATCCAGGACAGGCACCAAAACTACGTGGAGAAACCTTGTCTCGAAACTCCCCGCCACCCCTCACCCAAAAAAATCAACCAATCAATCAATAAATGTTGACTAGCAGAAACTTGATCACAGCAAGGTTCCTTTAACACAGTGGTTCTCAACCTTCCTAGTACTGTGACCCTTTTAATACAGTTCCTCATGTTGTGGTTGGGGTAACCCCCAACCATAAAATCATTTCTTTGCTACTTCATAACTGTAATTTTGCTACTATTATGAGTTGTAATGTAAACATCTGATATTCAGGATATCTGATCTGTGACCCAAGGGGACACAACCCACAGGTTGAGAGCACTGCTTTAACACCATGCAAACTTACCTCCTACACTTGGGGAGGGAGAGTTTATCACCTCATGCAACTCTTACCCTCTGCTGATGTTAGGCAAGTGTTGAATTTTTAATTAATATTTATTTTCAGAGAAAAATCATTAATTGTGTATAGTACTGTGTCATATTTTATTTTGGAACTTGTAAACATTGTGTCATGCTTAAACTAAGTTAAATGTAACTATTTTCTCAAAGACATCATTTCTTCATGGGACAACATTCAGAATCTTTGTTTTTGCAGTGTTTCTGAAATGTACAATACATTATTGGTACTGGTAAAACCCCACTGTGAAATAGTATACTAGAATTAATTTCTTACTCCTATGTCATTGTAACTTGACAACTCTTGGCCAGCCTATATCCTTCCTCCTAAGCCCTCTACTCCTTCTAATCTTGAGTAACAATCACTCAACTCATGTTCATTCTTCAGGCTGAAAAACATTCCTGTGTGTGTACACCATATTTTGTTTATTCACCCATTGGTGAGTACTTGTTTTTTTAAAAATTAATTTTTATTGCTTTGTTCTGTTTTTTTCCTGTCTCTCTCCGTCTGTCTCTCTCTCTCTCTCTCTCTCTCTCTCTCTGTGTGTGTGTGTGTGTGTGTGTGTGTGTGTGTGTGTGTGTGTGTGTGTGTGTGTGTGTTGTGTGAGTGTGGCTGTGGTGTGTGGAGATCAGAGGACAATTGTTAGATCATGGATTTACTACCTGGCTCTGTCTCTCCCAGAAGTTAGCCCCACCCCCATGGAGTCTGTCTCTTGACACGAAGAAGATAGGTAACTGTTAGAGCATGGAGGCCTGCTAGGCAGGAGAAGAAAACCCAGCCTGTCCCCTCTGCTGCCAGGGACCAAAGTAACTTTGAATTATGGTCTGCCTAGCACAAGCCTTCATGTCAGGGGTCACATAGGCCAGAAGAGACTATATCACATGGTTTGAAGACTTCCTACCCTTTCTGGAAATTGTAAGAGTCAGAAATATTCTTTGATCATGTATTTGGAAGTTTTCCTTTACATGTCTTATCATGCTATACATGATGGCTTGCTCTCCTAATGGAGCCCATGTCTGGACTTGAAGGCCCCTCCTCTGTTTCAGGCTCCTATCTCTCCAAATGCAGCCCCTCTCAGATTTTAAAGAAAAAGCTCGTTCTCCCTTCAAATCTCCACTATGTTGTCTTTGGTATGACACTCCATATCTCCTAATTATTTTCCTATTTCAAGAAAGGATCATCTTTGGCCTTTGAGACAACCGTAGTTAAAAGACCCTCTCTTCTAATAAAACTCATTCTGAAAAATAACTCTGCATCAGCTCCTTTTCTGAACCTGCTGTTCCCTCCTTTGTAACAACTTTGGGGAGTCAGTTCTTTCATTTGTCTGTGACGTCCGTGGATCAGGATCAGGGCCTCAGGTTTGTGCAGAAAGTGCCTTTATCCTCTGAGCCATCTCACTGACTTAGGCTTGCTTGCACCTTTCAGATATTATGAATAATGCTACTATGAACATGGCTGTACAGATATCTCTTCAGACTTGGATTTTAGTTCTTGTGTATATATCTATAAATAGGATTACAAGATCATATGCTAATTTCACGTTGAATTTTTAAATGAACTGTCAGCCTTACTATTTAAAAATTATTTTTTGTTACATTTTCATATGTACAAGTGTGTGTGTATGTGTGTGTGTGTGTGTGTGTGTGTGTGTGTGTGTGTGTGTGTGTATCTGTCTGTCTGTCCACCCGTACATGTGTCTGCCCACCATAGCACACACACACAGGACAGAGAACAACCTCTGGGAGTTGGTTCTCTCTTTCTATCATATAGGTTCCAAGGATCAGATTCAAGTCATCAGGCTTGGTGGCAGTTGCCTTAATTGGCAGAGCCATCTCAATAGCCGGGTCCTCCATTTTCTAGAGTGATTGTACCAGTGTTCATTCCCACTACCCATCCACAATTACCCAGATTGCTTCAGACAGGCTTTAAGATAACCACATTCATACCATCTATTTTCACCATCCCCAGTAGCTTTCTTCCAGTGGTTCTCAAACTCCAGTGTGCATAAGAATCACCCAAGGAGTATATTCAGATATAGACTGTTCATCCTACACCCAGAGATTTTCATTCAGTAGATCTTCAGGGGGTCCCAGCAATTTTCATTTTCAAAGTTGCCTGAGGTGGTTCTGATGCAAGCATATATGTATGGACTGAAACTTGAAAAAAACTGTGATTAAAGGTGTGAATCTAGAATCTCATAAATTCAAAACTTAAGTGTTTGCCTGAATGCTGAGTTAGCCTACTTTAATATGTTAATGAATGTCATGTCTGGGTGCAATTGACCTTGTACAGCCAATGTCTAAAACCCTGATTGCAAGACTTAAGGAAAGAACATTTTGTCAAGATTTTTCCTGGTTTCTTCAGCTTTCTAGATTTTTATCATTTTCTCCTAATTATACTTTTCTATGTTACTATGTTCCCCAAAGTTTCTAACATTAAACCCATATGACTTTTATAATTAGAAAAAGGATTTTCAAACTAAATAAAAACCCTTTAAAGGCTCACATACTTCCTCTGTGATATCTTTTTGACTATGAATTCCCTTTACATGAAGGCATGCTAATCACTCTGGGGTCTACCTCTCTTGGCATTTCATTTGAACTCTAGTAAAGAATATTTTTTTAAATGAAATGACAGTTGATCACATTTGATAGAATCTTCAGAAAGGTTCGCCAGTAGGTTTTTCCAATGGAGCCTCACAGGCAAGGGGATTTGCTTGAAAGAATCTAGGAGCAGGGATTTTATTTAGCTAGTGTTGGGTTCAGAGACTAAGATTCAGGGACTACAAAATGACTAAAGGCTAGACACTTATTTATTAAATTATGGCAAGCAATGGAACAGCAGACTGGAGGTGTAGCTCAGAGTTAGAGTGCTGAGTTAGAACATCAATTGAACAATGCTACTTTGCCTTGGAGAAAAGATTACCTAGGAGGCTAAGTGACCTCAATTGAATAATTAATTGCTTCGTGAACACAAGAATCAGACCACAAGGGTCAGATGGTTAGAACAGCTAGAGCTGCCTGACAGGACCATTCTCATGTTTGCCCAAATTTCCAGGGCATATGGGCCAGAGGTGAAATTACTACCACTCTGGTCACTCTGTGGAGCTGCAGTCATGTTTATTTTTGCACGCCATGTAGACTATCTTGCTCTAGAGTTATCATTAATCTTAGAGCAAATAATTGGGTGGTTGACTCTTATTTAAGGACTACTTACATGAGCAGGCTTCCTCATTGTGCCACATGCAGCAGAGGACAGAGAAAGACCTGGAGGGGCTGTGAGGGGCAGACACAAGTTCAATTAGGGAGTGGGTGGCTGCAAAAATCTGTGTAAGGTGGCAAAGCCCACTTCCAGAAGCCAAGGAGTTGCTGGTAATGTGACCAAAATCAGATAGCAGAGACAAAAGACAGTAAATGACAAGTCAGAAGACAGGAAGTCCCTGGTAAAACAGGAGCCAAAGACAGGGCTGTAGAAAGCCCATTCAGGCTAATTCTCATGGAAAAGTTTTCCTAATGATAACCATTGCCAAGAACAAAGCCTGAATCTGGAACACAGCCTCTCCATCTGCAGGCCGGCCTTTGTCTCATGGGACTTCTAAGTATATCAATGTAGAGCATGGTTAGAAACCATCTGTTAGGTATCTTCTCCACATGGCTAAGTTCATCTATTTTATGTTGATGTTTTTATTCAGAAGGTGACTTTCATCTGACCTTATTTATAGAATCTCAGATCTAGTTCTTGGCTTTTATGGAGGTTACTAATATGCCCATCTACCTGTCAGGGAGTTTCCAGAGCCCCATTTGTATTTGTATTGCAGAATATTATTTTAAGGTGTATTACTTTTGTTTATTTTGCATTTGTTCAACTCTGTGAAGCAATGTTACTGTGCCTATCTAAAACACCTGATGGTCTAATACAGATCTGAACAGCCAATAGCAAGGCAGGAGAAAGGATAGGCAGGGTTGTCAGGCAGAGAGGATAAAAAGAAGGAGAAATCTCGGAGGGAAAAAAGGAAGAAGTAGCCAGAGAAGGAGGAGGACTCCAGGGGCCAGCCACCCAGCTACATAGCAAGCCACAGAGTAAGAAACAAAAAAAGGTATACAAGAATAGAGTAAGAAAAAGCCCAGAGGCAAAAGGTAGATGGAATAATTTTTTTAAGTTTTTTTATTTAATTTTTTTATTCATTTTACATACCAACCACAGATTCTCCTCTCATCCCTCCTCTCACTTGCCCCCCCCACTTCCCCTCTAACCTGTCCCCCATCCCCTTCTCCAAAAGGGTAAGTCCTCCCATGGGGGGACAGGAAAGCCTGGTATATTCAGTTGAGGCAGCACCAAGCTCCTCCCCACTGCATCAAGGGTGAGCAAGGTGTCCCACCATAGGTAATTGGATCCAGAAAGCCAGCTCATGCACCAGGGATAGATTCTGCTCCCACTGCCAAGGGCCCCTCAAACAAACCCAGCTACACAACTGTCTCTTAGACAGGATCATTTAAGGTAAGAAAAGCTGGCTAGAAACAAGCCAAGCTAAAGCCAGGCATTCATAATTAAGAATAAGCCTCTGTGGGAGATTTATTTGGGAGCTGAATGGTGGGACCCCAAAAAGAGTAAAAAACAACCAACAACATCTATTTATTACCACCATCCCAAATAAAGTATTTTATAGAAAACTAAAATTCCACAAAAGTTTGGTGAATGAACAAATGATGTATTTTCCAGAGACAAAAGTAAAATAGGAAGATGGTAAGAGTATCTGGTCTTAACCCAGTTTCCAGAGTCCCTTCAAACTGATGACTTCCTAGTTTATGTACTGTGGCTCCCCAGGATGAGTAAGTTTATGCCAGCTTCAGACCATTCAGTTTTTCCAGAGTGCCAATTATTTTTGGGGGGGTGGCGGGGTATAGACTGAGCCTCTTTGCTTTAATTGCTGAGCCTAGGTGAGACATCAAGGCCAATATATAGTGACTTTCTTTCTTTCTCTTTTTAAAAAGTATGTTCACTAATAACATCACACTCAAATTTACCTTAAAAGAAAATATTGTCTGGGCATGGTGGTGCATGCCTTCCAACACTCAAGAGCTGGAGAAAAAGGCCAGTCTGTCTACAGACCTTGGAGAGGGTGAGGAAGGAGGGAGAGAGAAAAGGAGCGAGGGAGGAAGGAAGGGGGATAAAAAACAAACTGTATACCATTTACTTGTTGCTCACTTCTCTAACTCCTACTTTAAGAACAATTACTGCTGAGAGTGGTGGCCCACCCATGTCTTTAATCCCAGTACTTGGGAGGCAGTGGTAGGTGGATCCCTGTGAGTTTGAGGCAAATCTGCTCTACAGAATAAGTTTCAGGATAGCCAGAGGTATCTACAGAGACCCCATCTCACATTGCACCTCCCCTCCCAAGAAAAGAAACTATTACTCTTTCTATCCCCAAAATGTGTCATATACTACCCTGGGAAGATCCCGAAAACTCCTACCACCCCCAGGGAATGAGTGAGATCAGCAGATTTTGGGGATTGAGAAAGATTTGTTGGTCCCCAGCTTTCTTAACAACCTGTTTCTAACAGAGGACAGCTGCTTCTATTTTTTTTCTCTTATTCAGTCAATTAAAAAGGAAAACAGGCATCATCAGTAACAGAACACACCTCAGGCATTGGGCAGGGGAGTCCTTAGCTAGTCCATGAAGTTATGTCACCAATGGGAAGTGGAGCACCACTGTTTGTAGTACAGGGCTTCCCTTCTTGCTTGATGCATCCTGTAACAACCACATGTCCACCTTGTTTACTGGCCTCTGCAGGGAGCAGACACCTGATCCCAGGATTAAATACCTCTTCTCTGATAACATGTGACAATGTTTCTTAGGGTCAGTGACACTGTCAGTTAGTTTGATATTGAGGTACTACTGCACAGAGTGGAGGATTCAACAGATGCTTAGGTCATTGTTGAGTTTCAGGACTATATCTTTGTCCACAATGGACCTGAAAAAGGAGCAGAAAAGCATAGCACTGCAGTCCAGACAGGTAAGGAAAAGGATGAGTGCTATTGGACAGAGACCTGTCCATGAGCCAGAGCCCAAGCCCAAGCATGTAGATCAGACAGGGTCATGTGGGCATGTGGTGAGTGCTGGGAAAAACTACCTGGCTATGGGGGTGGGGGCAGAGAGGATCTCCGAACCCATTATATATTATCTGTTACAGCTGCCACCTTTGCCTTAGCATAATATTTTCAAGTAGATTCATGTTGCATCATATATGAGAACCCCATTCCTTTTCATGTCTTAATAATATCCTAGTATGTGGACGTCTTAGGGTTTCTATTGCTGTGAAGAGACACCATGACTATGGCAATTCTTATAAAGGAAAACATTTAATTGGGGTTAGCTTACATTTTCAGAGATTCAGTCCATTGTGGTTCCACTCCTTGTTCACAGCTCTCCTCAGCAAGTAACCTAAGGCTCTGGCATCTCCAACATCTTGGAGTCTCCAAGGCAATCCAGGCTTCACCTTTATAGCTACACAAAATGGCCTGTCTAGACCTCCCTTCAGGGACATGCCTGAGACATGTCTGGACTCATCTGCTTTCCTTAGTAGCAGAGGAAGATTCCATAACCTCCTTCTTCTATCCTTGACTCTAAAGTCAGAAGCATGTGGCCACAGCTGCCAAGTCCTGCTGCTTGCTGGAGTTGGAACATGGCCCCCTTGTTCAAATTACATCTTCACCAGCTTTCTGTTTTTGATGGTTGCCTTCACTGCCTAAACTTGGCTATCCTGAAACTTGCTCTGCAGACCAGGCTGGCCTCAGAAATTAGAGATCCACCTTCCTCTGCCTTGAAGTGCTAAGATTAAAGGCGTGTACCACCACACCTGGCTCTGAGCTTTTTAATCCTTTTTCACAAGTTGCTTTCTAATCCGTAGTCCCAAAGTCCACATTTCTCCAAACAAAAACATGATCTGGCCTATCATAGCAATACCCCAGTCCCTGCTACCAACTTCTGTTTTAGTTAGGGGTTCTGTTGCTGTGAAGAGACACCATGACCATGGTAACCCTTCTAAAAGAAAACATTTAATTGAGGTGACTCCATCATAGTTTCAGAGGTTTAGTCCATTATCATCATGGTGGGACATGGTGGCATGCAGGCAGATGTAGTGCTGGGGTTGAGAGTTCTACATCTTGATCCACAGGCAACAGGAGTCTCTGTGCCACACACTGAACATAGTTTGAACATATGAGATCTAAAGCCTGTCCTCATAATGACACACTTCCTCCAACAAGGCCACACCTCCTAACAGTGCCATTTCCTGTGGGGGTAACTTTCTTTTAAACCTCCACAATGGCTATATTAAATTTGGTTTATTCACTCATCAGTTGATAGACATTAGCTTTGCTTCCAACTTCACACAATTTTGAATGAACACACTATAGATATGTATTACACAAATTTTAATTAGTCTTAATATTTTGTCATGTTGATATCCAGTTGTCCTAGCACAATTCTTTGGAAAGACTATTCTCTCATAACTGAATCACCTTGGAATGCCTATAAAAAAAGCAGTTTGCCATAGACACCACATAAGCTTATTTCTGGACCCTTAGCCTATTCCGTTGACCTATATATTCATTTTCATACTAGCACTATATATATTCTTTTAAGTATTGCTGAATAATAAATATTGAAGTATGGAAATATGAGTCCTACAAGTTTGTTCTTTTTCAAGACTGTTTTGGCTATTCTGATTCTATTGCAATACAACACAAATTTTAGAATTAGTTTGTCAGTTTCTAAAAGAAACCTGCTATGTTCTTATAGGAATTGTGTTGAACATAGATATCAATTTGCAGACTATGGCCAGCATAACCGTATTAATTCTATTTATCCATGGCATAAGATGCTTTCCCATTTATTTAGATTCTCTTTAATTATTTCCACAGTGTTTTATAATTGTACAATATTAGTTTTATATTTTTTTGTTAAATTTATCTGTAAGCCTTTTTCTTTTGTTGGTATTTTGAATGAAATTATTTTCTTAATTTTATATCAGGCTGTTCATTTCTAGTGTAGAAAAGTGCAATTGATGTTTGTATATTGATCTTGCATCCTACAAGCTAGCTGGACTCATTTATTAGTTATACAGTTAAATAGTGAATTCCCTAGGATTTTTGTATCAAAGATGTCTGTAAAAAGCAATAATTTTACCTTTTTCTCATTCAAGGTAAATGCTATTGTTTTTTCTTTCTTGTCTACCACTCCTAGCTAGAACCTTTAGTATAGTGTTGCTTAGAAGTAGCTGGGGAGGGCATCCTCATCTTGTTTCTTATATTGTTGTCTTTCTTTTGCTCATCAAATAGCATGTTAGCCACAGGCTTTTATATGTATAGACATCTCTTATGAGATTGAAGAAGGTCCTCTCTAGTTTGCCTAGTGTTTTCCATTTATGAACGGGTGTTACATTTTTGTCAAATGTTGTTTCTGTGTTTATTAATATGATCATGCATTTTTTGTTATTAATATGACATTATATGAATTGCTTTTTATATATCAAATAAACCTTACATTCTTGTGATTATTCCTATTTAGTTATAGTTAGAATTCTTTTCATATGTTGTTGGATTGGTTCGCTAGTCTTTTGTTGAGATTTCCAGCATTGAGATCTGTAACATATTTGGTCTGCACTATTTTTTTTCTTGCAGTGCTTTTTTCTGGTTTTGATATTGGGGTAATAAGTTAGGACTTACTCCCTCATCTTCTGCTTTGTTGGGAGAGTTTGGGAAATATTGATGTTAATTATTCTAAAAATGACTTATAGAATTCAACAGTGAAGCCATCTGATCCTGGGCTTTTCTTTGTTGGGATACTTTTGATTCCAGATTCAATCTCCTTACTAGGTTTGGGTCTGTCCTAATAATTTTCTGTCACTGTGATAAAACACTGATGAAAAGCAAGTTAGGTTGGGAGTGAGCATTTATTTCTCTCACACATCCCAATCACAGTCTATTACTGAGGGAAGTCAGAGCAGGAACTCAAGCAGAAGCGGAAGCAGAAGCAGACGGAGAAGCAGAAGCATGGAGAGATGCTGTTTACTGGATTGTTCCCCATTGTTTGCTCAGTTTACTTTCTTACACAACCTAAGACCACCTGTCCATAGGAAGTATCATTCACAATGGGCTGGGCCCTCCCACATTAATCATTGATCAGAAAAATGCCCTACACATTTGCCCATAGGTCAATCTGATAGGCCAATTCCTTAATTGAGGTTCTTCCTAGATGACTCTAGTTTGTGTTAAGTGTACAAAAACTAACCAACATAGGGTCTCTAGATATTTTATATTATTTTCATTCTCCAAAATTTCATGAATGCATATAATGTATCTTGATCATATCTACCCCTCATTCCCTTTCCAATTCTCCTCAGGGCACTCAATTTGCATATTTTTCCTAATTTCATGTCGTCTTTTTCATTTTGAATTAATTCTTTATTGATTATTTGGAAATTTCACATCATGCACCCCAATCCCACTCACTTCCCAGCCCCTCCATATCTGCCTCCACCCCTGCAACATGCCCCCCAAATTAATTAAAAAAACAAAACAAAACAAATAAACAAACAAAAAAATCCACCTCACTCCTCCATCTTTCCAAAACTTCTTCACTCATCCTAGTGGCACTGGGAGCTGCAGTGTGTCATGCAGTATATCCTTTTGTCCAATTAGCCCCACCTGCAAAATGTTCATTGCAATGAGTCATTGGTCTGGTTCAAGGCCTATGGTTTCTGGTACACCATCATCATGGGGCCCTCACTGAAACTCCTCTTGGATATCCTGTTGTTGTTCTGAGACATGGAGATCCTGCGGTTATTGTTCTGCACTAGTTGACTATTGTTACTAGTCCCTTTGCACACTCCAGCAGGTCATAGATGGAGCATATGTTAGGGTGGGTCCATCCAAGACCCAGGTTGTGGGTCTGAGTGGTAGTTGAGGTGGTCTGTCTGGGCCATTGGGACCAGACCCTCAGGTGAGGGATAGAGCCAGCTCTCCTAGGGCCATGTCATCGGGGCCAGCTCTTTCATACCTGTGGTGAGGGTGGGGCCATCTCTCCCAAGTTCTGGGGTCAGTTTTCCCATGGGGGTGGTGCCAGCTCTCCTGCTGTAGTGTCCAGTGAGGGGTAGGGACAGCTATCCCAGGGACAGGGCTGGCTCAGCACCGCCCTCAGATTTCAACACATATGGTCCCTATAACCCCCCTGTGGTAACACGAGGCATGAACATCAGTCCAGACCCTGGTTGCTGTAGGGCAATAGACCCAGACAGGGTCCTTGGCAGCAGCCCAGGCTCAGATGTCACCATGGCCCCAGGTGGCAGTGCTTGCTAGTCAGATCAGCATGGCCCCAGGTTGTGGCCCAGACCCTTGGCATTGGCATTGCCTTTGATGGTATCATGAGGCACAGATATCAACATAGACCTTCTCTATGGTAGGGCCATTGACCCAGACATGGCCCTCGGCAGCAGCCCTGGTCCAGACAACACCATGGCCCCAGTGACAGCATGGCCTTTGGATACCCACATGGCCACAGGATGCAGCCTAGACCCTGGGCATCCATGTGGCCTTTGGTGGCACCACAGACCACAGACATCACAGACTCCATCATGTCCTCTTTTTTAATAATTACTTATTTACTTAATATTTTAATATACTGAGTCCAATTAGTTGACCATACACACATGGGTATGGGGTCATACACTCAAGCATGAGCAACCTTCCAGTGGCCATACTTGTAAGGAAAGGTAACTCTCCCTCCCCCTGAAATCAACTGCCAATAGCACTTCAGCTGGGGTGGGGTCTTGGCAGTCCATCTCTTCTCCAAGCTGGAAATTTTAACTCTTGATCTTGTATGGGTCTTGTATCAGTAACCATGTCTGCTGTGACTTTATGTATTCAACAACCATGTCATGTCCAAAGGACGGCATTTCACAGCACAGTTCTCCATTTTCTATTTCTTATACTCTTTCTTTCCCCTCTTCTATGGTGTTTTCTGAGCCTTTTCAGGAGGTGTTGATATAGATATCCCATTTGCACCTTAGTATTCCTAGGCACTTATTCTCAGCACTTTGAATGATAATGTGTCTCTTCATTAAACAGTACCATAGCAATAAGGAGATTCCCTGACCAAGATTAGGAGCAGCACAAATCTATGGACATAAATGTAAACATTTAGAAGTCAGTTTGATAACATGGTTATTTAGATAAACAGCACCAGTAGATTCTCCCTTAGGTCTTTATGACTTCCCTGGCTATAGATTTTGACCACATTTATATAGTACCGGTCATGAAATTCCTCCTGTGGAGTAAGCCTCCATTCCAATCAAGAAAACAGTTGGTAAGTCTCATAAACAGTTTTGCCATTATTATACCAGTGGGCACATCTTGCCTGGTAGATAGTATTGCAGCATGCAGGGTTCAGTCCTGGGTAACACCACTTATTATTTTTTTCTCCCCAGCAGCTTTCACAGTACCTTCCAGCATTATGAACGGAGGGAGACTTTCCTGGTCAGTCCAAGATTTACTTCTTTGTGTCCTGTAACCAAAATATGTGTTTTTTCACCAATATTGTCTTGAAATCTAGTTGTGGTTGGCAACCAACAGCAAAAGGAATAACCTGTATTGTTTTGGGAGCCTCTGGATCTTCTCTGAGCAATATCTCATAGGGAAGTAACCTGTGTCTGGTATTGAAATTTTTATTAATAACACATGTCATCTAGGAGTAGCTATGTTCACTAATGTAGGGTAATTCAACTAAAATGCCTTCAAAATACTATTTTCAATTAACTTACAAACTAGTGGGATTTCATAAGGAATCTTCATATTTAAGTCTACTTTGATAGTTTGTATCTTCATAAATTTTTGTTTCCATTTTTACCTAGGTTGTCTAACTTATTAGCATACAGTGTCTTAGTTACTGTTCTATTGTTGTGAAGAGACATCATGACTAAAGCATCTTATGAAAGAAAACATTTAACTGGGGCCTTACTTACAGATTCAGAGGGTTAGTCCATGATCACCATGGTAAGAAGTATGGCAATGGGCAGGCAGGTATGGCACTGGAGCAGTAGCTGAGAGCTCACATCTGATCCAAAAGTAGCAGGCAGAGAGAGAAAGAGAGAGAGGGAGAGAGTTAGAAGCAGGAAGAGAGGTTGTACTGGCTGCTTTTGTGTATCAGCTTGACACAAGCTAGAGTCATCAGAGAGGAAAGAGTCTCAGTTGAGGAAATGTCTATAAAATCCAGCTGTAAGGCATTTTCTCAATTAGTGATCAATGGGGGAGAGCCCAGCCCATGGTGGGTGGTGCCATCCCCGGGCTGCTAGTCCTGGGTTCTGTAAGAAAGGAGGTTGAGCAAGCCATGAGGAGCAAGCCAGCAAGCAGCATCTGTCTATGGTCTCTGCATCAGCTCCTGCCTCCAGGATCCTGACCTGTTTGAGTTCCTGTCCTGACTTCCTTCAATAGTGGATTGTGATGTGCAACTGTAAGCTGAAACAAACCTTTTTCTCCCCAATTTGCTTTTTGTTTATGGTGTTTCATCACAGCAATAGAAACCCTAAATAAGACAGAGACTGAGCCTAGCAGTTGACTTTTTAAACCTCAAATCCTACCCCAGTGAAACAACTCCTCCAACAAGACCATACCTCTTAATACTTTCTAAACAGTCCACCATTCAGGAGCCAAACATTTAAATACATGTGTTCATGGTAGACATTTTACTCAACCACAATTCACTCCCTGCCTCCTATAGGCTTTTAGCCACATCAAAATACAAAATGCATTTAGTCCAACTTCAAAAGTCCCTATAGTCTTTTATAGTCTCAACATTGTTTAAAAGTTCAAAATCTCTTCTGAGACTCAAGGCAATTGCTTCCTGCTGTTTGGGGGGTGAGACAGTATCTCTGTGAGATCTTGTGAAAATTAAAACAATGGTTATGTCTCATAGGAGCTGGCTGTAATATTCCTAGTCAGTCTCCAAGTTATGGGTAAAGCTTATTTGAAGTTCTAGATAAAAGTGTAGTATGATGGACCATCTCAGCTAGCCATCTTGGAACTGTCCTGAAAAGTTTGCAGTCCAACCAATGCAAATAATCTAAAGCTAATAGTTACTGATTTAGTTTACAAGTAGATACAGTAATCTACCTTATTATCCTATCCTATCTATGTGTTTCATTTATTTTACCTTGCCTGCCTAAGGTACCTGATTGGTCTAATAAAAAGCTGAATAGCCAATAGCTAGGCAGTAGGGGGATAGACAAGGCTGTCAGACAGAGAGAATAAGTAGTAGTAGGAATCCAGGCTCAAGAGAGAATGAGGGAGAAAAGAGAGGGAGACACCAGGGGCCAGCCAGGCAGGCAGCCACCAGCCAGCCAGACATGGAGGAAGCAGGAAAATTAGGGCATACAGAATGAAAGATAAAATCCCCAAGGCAAAACATAGATGAAGAGAAACAGGTTAAGTTAAGTTATAAGAGCTAGTGGAACAAGCATAAGATAAGGCTGAGCATTCATAACTAATAATAAGTCTCCATGTCATAATTTGGGGGCTGGCAGTCCAAGAAAGCCTGCTACAGAAAGCAGCCACATTCTTTGCTAAAATATCACAAGAATTGTCTCTAGTATTCATCACCTCTGAAACCTCTTAAGGTGGGTCTCCATGGTCCACATTGTTTTCCATAGTATACTGTCTTCCAAGGTCCTACTAGGATGGCTCATTAAGCCCTGATTACAGCATCCAACTCTTACCTAATCCAAAGTCCTAAAGTAAAAAAGAGTAGCATGGTCAGGCCTATTATAGCAGTACCCCACGCTCTGTTACCAACTTAGTTACTGTACTATTACTGTGAAAAGACAACATAACCAAGACAGCTTATAAAAGAAACCATTTAACTAGGGGCTTGCTTACAGTTTCAGAGGGTTAGTCCATAATCATCATGGTGGGGAGCATGGCAGTGGGCAGGAAGGCATGGCACTGGGGCAGTAGCTGAGAATTCATATCTGATCTGAAAGTTGCAGGCAGGAACTTTATATAAGGAACAAATGGAGCTGTTGTAGGTTGAGAGCTATTGGGAAAGCTTTTATGGAACATTTTGTTTGGGTTTAGGATGAAGTAAGTAAACATTCAGTAAATAAAACATTTAAAAGACAAGGAAACAACATAGGTATGAGGATAACAAAGTGGAAAGAGTGATCCAGGAGAGGAGCCAGAGTAGGAGGGAACTAGAAGGAATTTTTGTCTGGTCCCTGTCTCTAGGCTCCATCTCAAACAAGTTAGGATTTATTGATGTGGACAGAAGCAGCATCATTTGTGGAGATGGCACAAATTTCATCACAGTGGTCAGATCTAGTTCTTTTTAATCTTGGAGTATTGTAGAAGTCAAGAAGTTGATCTGGTCCTGAAGGATGTTAAGCTGATATGAACTGGTGAGACAGAGAGGTTAATTGATGCAAAGAAGGCTTCAGTCCAGCTGTTTCAGTTCTGAGTCCTAAAAATAACATCCAGAGTGGCAAGAAAAGTGGTGAGTTGATGGCGCATGGCCTATCAATCTCCTTTTAGAGGTAACCCAAACTATTTTAGAGGTTTGGGAGGCTGATCTCTTGGTAACTGCTTCAAGGCTGACAGAAGGGTAATGAGGGGAACAGCAGATAGAGTGCCTCAGAAGAGGGTCCATCCAAAGGGCCATGAGAAAACTTGACAGTTGGTTGATCCAGAATACCAGTCAAGAGGTAATAACTGTACAACTTTGTGGGGAACATCACAGGAGAAAAACTCTTACATCAAGATTAACATGAATTAAGTGCAATTGTACAACTGGCTGGACCATGTACCAGAGCTCTATAGAAGGATAAGGTGACTGTAATTAGCTGTTTGTTTACATCAGACTCTTGCATAAGGGACAAGTACCTGGAAGCTTTGAAAAAGAAGTCAGTTAAAGTCAGCATCCAAGGAACGAATCTGAACAGAAAGTATCTTAAGTGGTATTCCTTGCTTCCACATATGATAAGCTTTGTATATTTTATTAAAATATTAACAATACCACCTATTATTTAATGAACAAAACCAGAGTATTTTAAGTAAAACAAATTTTTGGTTAGAAACAATTTGATAAGGTGAAATTTTAAAAATTGGGTCCATTACCTTAAATGACCATATCCAGAATTTGAATACATGACTTAATATATATATATATATATATTTGTTAGCATCAAATTGTTGTACCTATATTCCAAGACTATATAGTAAATATATTTTATATTGTCAGACTGTATAAAGAGACAATTTAATTCTGAGTTGTATTCCATCCCAAGAAATAATTTCCAATTAAAAAAGTATAGTCTCGGAGACAGTGATGGCCTTGCTTAGAGTAAATGATTCACTTTACAAAGTTTCCTAAAATTAACCCTATTAACAGAGCCTTTAAAAAATTCTCTACAATGTTTTAATTCCATACCCTCAACCAACAGATGAAAGATGAAAGCAGCCAGTCATGTCAAATCTGTAATAAATACTGTAACATGGACTGATTTGACAAAGAAGGCTAAGCCAGCTCTTTACTCCTCCTGCTGATGGACAAATCTCTAGGTTACCACATTCTGACAGCAGTAAGCATGTTTTTTTAACATCATTTTATAAAAATAAATGGTTGTTTAGAGGCATAATTTGTAAGGCAAGATAGTCAAATTAAATGAACTTTGGCTTCTGGAATTTCTTAGGATGTTTCCCACAAGCACCACTGGCAGAGAAAACCCTTATACTCCTTGTAGGCTTCAAGGTGAGAGCAAAGGCATTGGCCCTGGAGCTCTCAGTCTGCATAGAGACTAGATTATTTTCTCAAAGCACCACAAGTGAGTTCAGGTTGGAGAGAACCTCCTTTATTTAAGTCATCTTCTAATCTAAAGGTTTGAGACATCACTTAATAGAATCATTTGTTGACTCTACAGATATAAAACCAGCTGTCAATGATACCTCTTAGATATTTTGTACAATTTTCCAAAGTTGTGAGTTGGATGACAGAGTGTCTGGCATCCTCCTGTAATAAGGGAACATGGGTAGTTAAGTAATTAGCTTTTACCCTGTAATTAGCTTTTAATAAGAGAAAGAATTGATGCCAGGGTAAAGGGCATGGCCAATTGAACTAGCATGCAGGTCCCATACCAGTCGGGTGAAGGCTTAGCTACAAGGTTCCCCTGTTCACAGCATCCTCTTATGTCACCACAGGAGACATTGAGGGCAGAGTAATGCTATTTGTCTCTCTGTTGTTTGAGACATTTAGGATGTGGGTGTAGACTCTGAGATCCTCCACTGGGTAAGAGAATCTATCTGCGCTGTTGTTGATATGAGGAGTAATTTACCTTTAAGATAAAGAGGATTTTTTTTTCCTGTCTTGGCTTACATGGCTGGAGATGGTCAGGCCTACGCAGCTAGATGCAGAAGCAGCAGACTTCTGGCAGATCTTATTTTCCGTGAATCCTGGTCCTGAAAAGTGGCTAGCATGCAGCTTACTATAGTAAAAAGCTTACCCCAGCTTACCCAAGAGAACTTGTGCTCTATCCAAGGGAAATGCTTGAGCTTAGGGGGTTTCCTGCAATGCAAGTATATTGAAATTTAACCCATTTTATTCAAGTATTCAGTCTTTTATAACCAATTTATATACAAGATTTTGAATATTATTTTACATTAAAGTTTAAGTTTACTTCAAACTTTTTTTTTACTTGCTTTGGACTTAATATTGACGACATATACAGAATACAATGCGATGGGATATAAAAATAGCTCTCTCTCTCCACAATGGTGATAAAGTCACATGGCATGCCCTTTCTTTAATCCTAGTAAAGATAGTGTCTGAGTCACATGGCTGCTGAGATGGTGGCAAGCCACATGGTTGTTATGTAATCCAAGGTAAGCATAGGTCATCAGCTAAGACGGCAGCCAGCCACATGGTACTCCAAGGTTAGCCCATCAGGCACACAATCTTTTCCTAAACAATAGTTGAATCCAAGTTACATACATGGTATGTCGTTATAGCAAATTAAAATTATCTATCTATACATATATTTTTAAAATCATACTCAGTGAGTTTATAAATCCTAAAATACACAAAGTTTGTTTCAATAAAAGCTCTAAAGATAGTAAACGAAACCAAGGAAAAGGAGGGGCATATTTAGAGTTAAATAAAACAAAAAAATTGAGTATGTGATAAGCAACAATGATCCTTATTGTGAATAGTTTACTTTTTAGCTGTTTTTAAGCACATAGTATCTTTTCCTGTGTTGTCCTGTTTTGCTCTCCTTTTCCCTGTCACAGAGGTTAAGTTGACAGCCTGACCCAGGACAGAGACTTTTGAGGAAACTTGTAAACAAACATGCCTGGGTCTAAAGCAAATGGGCCCAAATCCAACTCCAGATCTGCTTTCTCAGTAGAGTAGAACAGCATGAAACAATTTGTTCAGTATTATCTATACCCAAAAGATATTTAACTTCTGTAAGACTGAATCCAGTGATCTATATATCCATAACCACTTGGTGTGTGTCTGCATATGGGAGCTCACAACCTGAAGTGCTTTTACCTACAAGCAGGATTTTCCAGGTTTGGAGAGGCAGAAACATAAGTAGGCCCAAAACATAAGGCAAAATGGTGTAAGGCAAAAGAGTTCTATGAAGATACAAGTTCAGAGGCCCTGCAGAAAAGGTAGACATTGTAGTTCTAAATGTGGTGATAAAGCAGAGCCTTGAGAAAGGTTTAAGGGAGTTTTATGTGGGATGGGGCTCAACCATGCTGCCATTCCATCTTATGGATAATTTCTAATTCTAGTAACTGGAACATTCTCTACTTTTCTCAGTAAACTTTCTTGCTCAATCGAACCAAAAGCTAATTTGTTTTGTGGTGATTTGAATGAGAATGCTCCCTGTAGGCTCATCTGTTCCAATGCTTGGTTCCTAGTTAGTGGAGCTATCTGAAAAGGATTAGGAAGTTGTGGCCTTGTTCAAAGGCCAATGCAAGGCCAAGTGGATCACAATGTAAGTTCTCAGGCACGTGCCTGACTACCTAGCACCATGTTTCCCACCATTATGAAAGTGGGATAATTGATTTTATATACTGTTTTTCTAGTCTATATTTTATTAATTTCCACTCAAATCTCCATTATTTTATACTTTTTTCTTGTTTCAGGTTTACTTATTTATTTTCCAGTTTCTTGAGAGAAAAGGTCAGGTTATTGAGCTGATACTTTTTAAAAAAAGATTTAAAAAATGTGTGTGTGTGTGTGTGTGTGTGTGTGTGTGTGTGTGTGTGTGTGATCTTTGTATGTATGAGCATGTATATATGGGTTCTTGAAGAGTCCACAGGGCGTCATATCCCTTGAACCTATAGTTACAAATGGTTTTGACTACTGGATGTGGCTTGTGGGAATCAAACTAGGGTCCTTTGCAAGAACAGCAATGTGGGAACCCACAGTGACTCCAGCTTATGTCTTAATTCCATCTTGACTTAAGGCCAGAGAGTTCAAGCTGGTTTTTGCTCCTCAAGGCCAAATAACAGGATATTTGGCTAAAGAAGTGGTTACTAGATGTTTTGAGAATTCAGGATGTTTACTCTTGTTGGTTTCTTGAATCATGGTAAAGAAGTCTTTTGCCCCCCTTGCTTTGGGTATAAAAAGACTATGAGAAATAAATTTGAGGCTGCTGCAGTATTCACGGAGAGCCCTCCCAATTCTATCTTCTGTCTCTTTCTTTCTTAAGCCTCACTCCCCTATTCAGGTGCTGTTTGACAAGTTGGCTGGTCCCAACACAGCAAGTACAGTAACTGCTGCACTATCTCTCTAGCCCCCGTTTCTTGTTTTTTTCTTTTCTTTTTATTTTTTATTTTTTATTTTTTGGTTTTTTGAGACAGGGTTTCTCTGCGTAGTTTTGCGCCTTTCCTGGAGCTCACTTGGTAGCCCAGGCTGGCCTCGAACTCACAGCGATCCGCCTGGCTCTGCCTCCCGAGTGCTGGGATTAAAGGCGTGCGCCACCACTGCCCGGCTGTTTTTTTTCTTTTAAATAGGCACTCATCATTTAAAAATTTCCCTAAGCACTAATTTAGTAATGTCTTATAGATATTCCTATATTTTGTCTTCATTTACATTTTTAACTTCCAATGTATTACCTCTGTAGTTGAACTTTCAATTCTCCTGCTTTAGCTGTTCAGTGGTTGGGATTGTAGGCCTTCTCTACCAGGTGTGTATTTTCTAACTTCCCTTTTTAATTTCTTCTTTTATACATTTTTATACTATTCAATGTTCACAGATTTTTATTTTCATAATTTCCTTATTATTGATTTCTAACACCATTCCATTGTGGTTAAAGAGCATACTTGATTCTATACCTTTATTTTCTTTTTCTTCTTGCCAGTGTATGATCTAACATTGAGAATGTTCTACATGCACTTGAGAAACATGTCTATTCTGCTACTCTTGAGTGGATTGTTGTGTAGATGTATTTGTAGGACTATTTGGTTCTTAGTGTTGTTCAAGTTTTTTTATTTCATTGTTAACTTTTCTCTATTGTTCTGTTACTGAAAGTAGTTATTGAAATCTCCAGCTAGTATTTTTGAATTGTCTAATGTATTTCTGTGACTTTTTGCTTCATGTATTTTGTTTTCTGTTCTTAGATGATTACATGTTCATAATTGTGATAGCTCCTGATGGTTAAATCCTTTCATCATTAGAAAGCATTGTTTATCCTGTAATGTTTTGTTTTAAAGTGTGTTTTGTCTGATACATATATTGCCACTTTAGCTTTCTTAGGGTTGCAATTAATATCTTGTATCTTTCGTCATTTTTTTAAACTTTCAGTCTATCTGTATATTTTTGAGACACATAGTTTAATACATAAATTTATTATTCTTACATTCTCAGGGTGAATGAAAATGAACTCTTTGTCACACTCAGAAGTGGCCTAATCCTGGAGGCAATGGAGAAAGGGAGGATGGAAAGAGACCTATTCATGGTGATATTTTATTAGTACTGAAATATGATTTTATTTGTATGTTAATAAATAAAATTGCCTGGGGATCAGAGCTAAGAGCAAACCATTTAGCAGAAGTCTGGCAGTGGTGGCACATGCCCTTAATCCAATCACATGGCAGGCAGAATCTCTGTGGGTTCAAGGACACAGCCAAGTGGTGACCTGAACCTTTAATCTCAGTACAAACCACAGAGACCTGGAGGTCTGTATAGAGGGGCAGTGACGAGGAAGTCATTTGGTTGGATTTAGAACCAATGAGAAGGCAGAACAGAAAGGCAATAAAAAGACAAGACATAGGAAGAAGGTCTCTCTTCCTCTCAGGGGAAGGACAGCAGCAAGTGGTACAACAAGGTGGTCTTAGCTCTTGGCTACTGCTCAATCTCTGGGCTTTTAATTCTTTATTTTGCTCTGTGTTTCTTATTTAATAAGACTGTTTAGAATTACATCTACACATTCTTTTTCAGTGATGAGAGGCTGGAGATGACACACCTTTCTTTTCTCCCTCTGGGCTGCAGGGACCACAAGTCTAGAGTTTCTCCACACCCTTGCACTCAGGATTGAAGAGTAAGAACCAAGTGATTTAGGCAGAGAGAAAGAGTCAGAGGAAGGAAGTTGCATTGATCAAGAAAGATAAGTAGGGCATGCATGCCTTTAATGTCAGCACTGAGGAGGCAGAAGTTTGGGGGATCTTTGTGAGCTTAAGGACAACCTGGTCTTTTTAAAAAAAGTCAAGAAAAGGAAGGCTCCTCTCCCCACGTGCCATTACTATGACATCAGAGTGGTAGTCCAATCATTTGGCTATGGAACATAGTACAATTTACATAAGACTACTGATTGGTTGACAGGCATAGTCCCGCCCCCAAGATGACGTTTGTGTACAGATAGTTGCCAGAGAAACCTGACTTGGTGCTGGCGGTTGGACAAGCAGCAGGCTCTTCACTGCCGCTCCTCCACAGTCCTTTAAAAGAGCTAAATTTGATTAACATTCAGGAAATTTGATCCTGGTTATAGAACTAATTCAGACTACAGACTTCTGGGCTATGTTCCCAGTCCATTTTTCCAGATAATCCCAGAAAATCTGGGAATTCATTAGTTCTTTGACGATAAAGCAAGAAGATTGCTTCAATGAGTTCCAGAAAGAAAGGACCTCATGTTTGTGACCAGCATTTTGCTGAAGAAGATGATTTCGTGAAGCCGAGGCCAAGCTACAGGCAGGTCGGAAAGGTGAGAAATCTCTCCTCAAGACAGAAATCCACCGAGCTGAGTAGTCTTCAACCAGCTCTTCCAGGAAGACCACGGGGCCGCCCTGCCACAAAAAGTCACTGGAGAAGACCCTCTACAGGTGAAGATGGCCCCACAGGGAGAGGTCGACCTAGGAAGAAAAGCCGCCCTGCAGAGGAGGCTCGCTCAGTCGAATGGGGTAACTCTGTGGAGAGAAGACCCTCTACAGGTGAAGATGGCCCCACAGGGAAAGGTCGACCTAGGAAGAAAAGCCTCCCTGCAGAGGAGGCTCGCTCAGTCGAATGGGGTAACTCTGTGGAGAGAAGACCCTCTACAGGTGAAGATCGCCCCACAGGGAAAGGTCGACCTAGGAAGAAAAGCCACCCTGCAGAGGAGGCTCGCTCAGTCGAATGGGGTAACTCTGTAGAGAGAAGACCCTCTACAGGTGAAGATTGCCCCACAGGGAAAGGTCGACCTAAGAAGAAAAGCCGCCATGCAGAGGAGGCTCACTCAGTCGAATGGGGTAACTCTGTGGAGAGAAGACCCTCTACAGGTGAAGATCGCCCCACAGAGAGAGGTCCACCTAGGAAGAAAAGCCGCCCTGCAGAGGAGGCTCGCTCAGTCGAATGGGGTAACTCTGTGGAGAGAAGACCCTCTACAGGTGAAGATCGCCCCACAGAGAGAGGTCGACCTAGGAAGAAAAGCCGCCCTGCAGAGGAGGCTCGCTCAGTGGAATGGGGTAACTCTGTGGAGAGAAGACCCTGTACAGGTGAAGGTCACCCCACAGGGAAAGATCAGCTCAGGAAGAAAATCTGCTCTGCAGATGAGGTTCGCTCAGTCGAATGGGGTAACTCTGTGGAGAGAAGACCCTCTACAGGTGAAGATCGCCCCACAGGGAAAGGTCGACCTAGGAAGAAAAGCCACCCTGCAGAGGAGGCTCGCTCAGTCGAATGGGGTAACTCTGTGGAGAGAAGACCCTCTACAGGTGAAGATCGCCCCACAGAGAGAGGTCGACCTAGGAAGAAAAGCCGCCCTGCCAACGAGGCTCGCTCAGTCGAATGGGATAACTCGGTGGAGAGAAGACCCTCTACAGGTGAAGATCGCCCCACAGAGAGAGGTCGACCTAGGAAGAAAAGCCGCCCTGCAGAGGAGGCTCGCTCAGTGGAATGGGGTAACTCTGTCGGGAAAAGATCCTCTACAGGTGAAGGTCACCCCACAGGGAAAGGTCGACCTAGGAAGAAAAGCCTCCCTGCAGAGGAGGCTCGCTCAGTCGAATGGGGTAAGTCTGTGGAGAGAAGACCCTCTACAGGTGAAGGTCACCCCACAGGGAAAGGTCAGCTCAGGAAGAAAATCTGCTCTGCAGATGAGGTTCGCTCAGTCGAATGGGGTAACTCTGTGGAGAGAAGACCCTCTACAGGTGAAGATCGCCCCACAGGGAAAGGTCGACCTAGGAAGAAAATCTGCTCGGCAGAGGAGGCTCGCTCAGTCGAATGGGGTAACTCTGTGGAGAGAAGACCCTCTACAGGTGAAGATCGCCCCACAGGGAAAGCTCGACCTAGGAAGAAAAGCCACCCTGCAGAGGAGGCTCGCTCAGTGGAATGGGGTAACTCTGTGGAGAGAAGACCCTCTACAGGTGAAGATCGCCCCACAGGGAAAGGTCGACCTAGGAAGAAAAGCCGCCCTGCAGAGGAGGCTCGCTCAGTCGAATGGGGTAACTCTGTGGAGAGAAGACCCTCTACAGGTGAAGATCGCCCCACAGGAAAAGGTCAACCTAGGAAGAAAAGCCGCTCTGCAGAGGAGGCTCGCTCAGTCGAATGGGGTAACTCTGTGGAGAGAAGACCCTCTACAGGTGAAGTTCGCCCCACAGAGAGAGGTCGACCTAGGAAGAAAAGCCGCCCTGCAGAGGAGGCTCGCTCAGTGGAATGGGGTAACTCTGTGGAGAGAAGACCCTCTACAGGTGAAGGTCACCCCACAGGGAAAGTTCGACCTAAGAAGAAAAGCCGCTCTGCAGAGGAGGCTCGTTCAGTCGAATGGGGTAACTCTGTGGAGAGAAGACCCTCTACAGGTGAAGATCGCCCCACAGGGAAAGGTCGACCTAGGAAGAAAAGCCGCCCTGCAGAGGAGGCTCGCTCAGTGGAATGGGGTAACTCTGTGGAGAGAAGACCCTACTCAGGTGAAGGTCACCCCACAGGGAAAGGTCGACCTAGGAAGAAAAGCCGCCCTGCAGAGGAGGCTCGCTCAGTCGAATGGGGTAACTCTGTGGAGAGAAGACCCTCTACAGGTGAAGATCGCCCCACAGGGAAAGGTCGACCTAGGAAGAAAAGCCGCCCTGCAGAGGAGGCTCGCTCAGTGGAATGGGGTAACTCTGTGGAGAGAAGACCCTCTACAGGTGAAGATCGCCCCACAGGGAAAGGTCGACCTAGGAAGAAAAGCCGCCCTGCAGAGGAGGCTCGCTCAGTCGAATGGGGTAACTCTGTGGAGAGAAGACCCTCTACAGGTGAAGATCGCACCACAGGGAAAGGTCGACCTAGGAAGAAAAGCCGCCCTGCAGAGGAGGCTCGCTCAGTCGAATGGGGTAACTCTGTGGAGAGAAGACCCTCTACAGGTGAAGATCGCCCCACAGGGAAAGGTCGACCTAGGAAGAAAAGCCGCCCTGCAGAGGAGGCTTGCTCAGTGGAATGGGGTAACTCTGTCGAGAGAAGACCCTCTACAGGTGAAGGTCACCCCATAGGGAAAGGTCGACCTAGGAAGAAAAGCCGCTCTGCAGAGGAGGCTTGCTCAGTCGAATGGGGTAACTCTGTGGAGAGAAGAACCTCCTCAGGTGAAGGTCACCCCACAGGGAAAGGTCGACCTAGGAAGAAAAGCCGCCCTGCAGAGGAGGCTCGCTCAGTCGAATGGGGTAACTCTGTGGAGAGAAGACCCTCTACAGGTGAAGGTCACCCCACAGGGAAAGGTCGACCTAGGAAGAAAAGCCGCTCTGCAGAGGAGGCTTGCTCAGTCGAATGGGGTAACTCTGTGGAGAGAAGACCCTCTACAGGTGAAGATCGCCCCACAAGGAAAGGTCGACCTAGGAAGAAAAGCCGCCCTGCAGAGGAGGCTCGCTCAGTGGAATGGGGTAACTCTGTGGAGAGAAGACCCTCTACAGGTGAAGATCGCCCCACAGGGAAAGGTCGACCTAGGAAGAAAAGCTGCCCTGCAGAGGAGGCTCGCTCAGTCGAATGGGGTAACTCTGTGGAGAGAAGACCCTCTACAGGTGAAGATCGCCCAACAGGGAAAGGTCGACCTAGGAAGAAAAGCCGCCCTGCCGAGGAGGCTTGCTCAGTCGAATGGGGTAACTCTGTGGAGAGAAGACCCTCTACAGGTGAAGATCGCCCCACAGGGAAAGGTCGACCTAGGAAGAAAAGCCACCCTGCAGAGGAGGCTCGCTCAGTCGAATGGGGTAACTCTGTGGAGAGAAGACCCTCTACAGGTGAAGATCACCCCACAGGGAGAGGTGGTCTTAAGTACAAAAGCCGCTCTGCATGGGAGGGCTACTCAGTTGAAAGGAGTAACTTGGCTGGGAGTCCCTCTGCAGGTGAAGATCACTCTTCAGGGAGAGACCACCCCATGAAAAGCCACCCTGCCGAGCAGGTTCATTCATCCCAGAATGGTAACTCTGTAAAGAGAGGATCCTCTCCTGGGAAAGATCGCCACACAGGGAGAGGTCAGCTCACTAAAAGCCGCCCTGCAGAGGAGGGTTGCTGGGTGGAAAGGGGTAACTATTCAGAGAGAGGGCCCTCTGCCAGGAATGATTGTTCCTCAGGGAGAGGTCACCCCAACATAAGCCACACTACAGAGGAGGATTGTTCAGTGGAAAGGTTTACCTATGCAAAGAGAGGACTCTTTGCAGGGGAAGATATCCCTGCAGGGAGAGGTCAGCCTTCAAAGAAAAGCCACCCTGCAGAGAATGGTCACTCAACTGAGAGGGGTAACTATGCAGAGAGGGGACTCTCTTCAGGTGGAGATCACCCCACATGGAGATGTCGGCCTTGGAAGAAAATCCTCCATGCAGAGGAGGGTAGCTCAGTGGAAAAGGGTAACTATGCAAAGAAAGAATTATTTGCAAGGAAAGATCGTCCCACAGGGAAAGGTCGCCTCACTAAAAGCCACCCTGTAGAGAATGGTCGCTCAGTGGATAGGGGTAACTATGTAGAGAGGGAACTCTCTGTAGGTGAAGATTACCCCACAGGGAGAGGTCAGCATCAGAAGAAAAACCTCCCTGCAGAGGAAGGTCACTCAGTCCAGAGGGGTAACACAGCAAGGAGAGGACCCTCTGCAGGTGAAGATCGCCTTGCAGGGAGAGTTCGGTCTTCAAAGAAAAGCTGCCCTGCAAAGGAGGGTCACTCAGCTCAGAAGGGTGACTCTGCAGAGAGGCTACCCTCTGCAAGGAAAGATCCCCCCGCAGGAAGAGGTCGGCCTCTGAAGAAAAGCCGTCATGCTGAGAAACATCTGTCTGCTGAGAGAAGTTGTCCTCCCAAAAAAAGACGTCCTGCAGAGAAAGGTCTACCCACCAAGAGATTTCGCTCTGTAGAGCAAGTTCACTCAGGGGAGAGAGGTCATCTTTCTAAGAAAAGTCGCCCTGCAGAGAGACAGCTCTCAGCCAAGAAAGGTCTCGTGGAACAGAAGGGTTGCTCTTTCCAGAAAGTTCATTCTGGAGAGAGAGGTCAGTCTTCCCAAAGCAGGTGCACTTTTGAGAAAGGTAACACAGTAGAGAATAGGTACTCTGTGGAGAAAGGTCATCACTCCATGAGGAAAGGATTTCCTATAGAGAAACCCTCTTCAGGATCCATGCCTAAGGTGCAAGTAGGAAAGAACGTGCAGAATACTCAAGAAAGCAGAAGTGGTAGTGGTACCAGCAAACCCCAGATCCCTCACCAGAATGTGGCTGGGGCTCTCAGCACCTTTCAACATGAGCAGGCAGTGCAGATGAAAAGGGGAATTATATTGAATGTGCCCAAAGAATTAAAATCATGTCTTGTTGAGGACTGGGACTTGGTAAACAACCAGAAACAGTTATTCCAACTCCCTGCTAAGAAGAATGTAGACACCATTCTAGCAGAGTATGTCACTTTTGTGAAATCACAAAGAAGGGGTGATAATAGGGAATATTCCGTTGATGAACTTGTGATTGGAATAAGAGAGTATTTCAACAGGATGCTGGGCACCCAGCTGCTCTGCCAGTTTGAAAAACCCCAATATGCTGAAATCCACCTTGCTTATCCTGATGCTCCAATGTCTCAGGTTTATGGGGCTCCACACCTCCTGAGATTATTTGTGAAAATTGGGACTGCATTGGCGGGTTCATCCCTTGATAGACCTAGTCTTAGGTTAGTATGCAGCTATCTGCCCGATTTTCTTAAATACCTAGCGGAGAATTCTACTTCTCTGTTTAGTGCCAGTAATTACAGAGTGGCTTCTGCCGAGTATTGTTGCAAAGCCCTGTGATGGTCTGCTGACCACTCCCTGTTATGACCTGGACCAGTAAACATTTCTGTGTTTGCTGTTTTCATTGTGTAGTTGATATCCTTTAAAATTGTCAAAGTTTAACAGGGCTTAATATTTCAGTTTGATTATTGTTGTGAACAGAAATAAAAAATATTAAATGCTTCTTTACCACTATTTCAACAACAAATAAATGTTCACTAAAAGAATTTGTGTTGCTTATTGGACAACATTGCTCTAATGTTGGTGCGTCTATCCACATGAGTTTCTACTAGGTGTTCATATTACATACAATGCCCTTGTTCCTAGTGCCAAAGGTTCAACATAATGGATATACCTCAAATACATGCATACACATAATTAAAAATATAAAATCTTTTAAAATGTAAAAAGATTGGAGATATAGCTAAGGAGGTCCTGGGTTTCAAAAGTGAACAAAAGAGGAAGAGAAGGAGGGATTGAGAAGGAAAAGGAAGAAAGGGTATAAAGAGAAAGGGAGGAGGGGAGCTAGAGAAGGGGAGCAGAAGAGGGAAGAGGGGGAGGTAGAGGGAGAGAGGGATAAGTGGAGAAGAAGAGGAGGGGAGGAAGAAAAGGAAGGAGAGGCAATGGAGGAGGAAGAGGAGGAGGAGATAGAGAAGTTGGAGGAAAAGTAGGGGAGGGGGAAAAGAAAAGGGAGGAAGAAGGAAATGGGGAGGAGAGGGGAGAAGGAAGAGAAGGAGGGGTATGAAGAGAAGGGAGGAAGAGAAGACAGGAAGAGGAGGAGCAGGAGGAGTTAGAGAATAAGAGGAGGGGTAGGAAGAGAAGAGGAGGAAGAGAATGAAGAGAAGGAGGGAAAGGAAAAGTATAGGGAAAGGAGGGGTGGAGAAGGAAACAGAGAAGAGGAGGAAGAGAAGACAGAGGAGGGGAGAGGAAGAAGAGGTGAGGGAAGAGAAGGATCGAGGAAGAGGAAGAGAGGAGGGAGGAGAGGAGGAGCAGGAGAAGATGGAGGAGAAAGGGTGAGGGAAGAGGAGAGGGAGGAAGAGGAAAGGAAAGGAGGGGAGGGGAGAAGAGGAGGAAGAGAAGATGAGGTGGAGGAGGGGAGAAAGAAGAGAAGGAAAGAAAGGAGAAGAAGGCTATAGAAAGGAAGGGGTAGAGGAAGGGAGGAGGAAGAAAAGTAGAGGCAGAAGGATAAAGGAGAGAGGAAGGTGTGGTGGAAGCGGGACAAATAGAAGAGGCAAGGCGAGGAGGAGAAGGCAAGGGGGAGGAAGAGGAGTAGTACAAAGGTTGGAAAAAGAAGGGGAGGAGGTGAGGAGAACTGGGAGGAGAAAGGGGGAAGAGGAAGAAAACATGGGGAAGAACAGAAGGAGAAGGAGGGTGGGAGGAGGGGGAGGAGAAGGGCAGGAGGAGGGCTGGAGGAGGAAGAGAAGGGGCAGGAGAAAGGGGAGAAGGAAGAGAAGGAAAGGAAGGAAGGAGGAGGGAAAAGAGAAGAATAGAGAAAGGAAGTGGGAGAAGGGGGAAAGAACAAGAAGTGGGGGGAGGATGAGGGAGAGAGGGAGGAGAGGAAATAATAGAGGCAAGAGGATGAGAAGTGGGCAAGGCAGAGAGAAGGAAAGCAGAAGGAAGACAAAAAAGAGGAAGAAAAGGAGTAGTAGAAAGGTTGGAAGGAGTTGGAGAAGGAGGGCAGAGGAGAGGGGTGAGAAAGAGAATGGGGAGGAGGGAGAGTGCCAGGTTCAAGCACGGGCTTTGTCCAGGCATGGTCGGGAGGGGAAACATGCAGAGCATGGGCAGGGCCAAAGGCAGATCCTGAGTGGCCTTGAGCACAACTCGGGTGGTGGTGAGACACCTCAGAGGCTGTGTCAGTGGACAGCTCATTTATTTGGAGGAGGCAAGGGACATTTATATCCTAGGAAGAATGGCCTCGGGTCCATGTGGTGGTATGTCATTGATTGGGGAAAGAACCTCAGGGGGTGGGGATGGGGGGGTGTCTGCTTCATTTACATACTCAGAGGCAATGGAGGTCAGAGGAAGGAACTTTATAAGGTCATAAGAAGCCCAGCCCAGCTGTTTCAGCCTTTTCGGATAAGCAGCCAGCAGTCCCTGTAGCCTTGAAGAGCTTATCAGTTGCTAGGTGCATTGGGGCATGTCCACAGGAAGCCCAACTGCTCAGGGTCTGCTGGCACCTGGGCACGGTGGGGGGCAAACAGACTTCTGCCACTCTCAGGATAGGAAAATCCGGGGTTTTAGGCATGCTTCGACCCCTTAGCTTCAGGCCAGCCCCACAGAAGAGGAGGAGAAAAAGAGGGGGAAGATGAAGGAAGGCAATAAGGAGGGAGGGTAAGGAGGAAGAGAGGACAAAAAGGCAAGGGAGAAGGAAAGAGAACAGAGAAAGGAGGGGAGGAGGAAAAGGGAATGAAGGAGAAAGAAGGAAATGAGTAGGAAGAGGAGGAAGAGAAGAGGAGGGGAAGGAGGAGAGGGGGGGAAGGAAGAGGGGAGCAGAATGAAATGGAAAAGGGAATGATGGGGAGGGGAGGGAAAATGTATGTGTGTGTGTGAGAGAGACAGAGACAGAGACACAGAAACACACACAGAGACAGAGACATAGAGAGAGAGACAGAGAGACAGACAGAGAGAGAGAGACAGAAACATAGGTGAATTCTGTGAGCCTGCAAAACCTGAACCATAGGCAAACAGGTTTGTGTCTTTCTACACTGCCAGAATTTACTGGATAAAAAGAAATTCATTAAAGTTGTCAGTTTCAATGACAACAATTTGTCACATAATCTGCCTACCCTGGTAGTTAGGCTGAGGAAAGTGCAGGTTCATTATTCCAATCTTAATTACTAACACTTACATCACAAAGCACAGTAAATATGCCTATGTGCATGCGTAAGAGTACAGAATAGATATAAAGAGGCTGAAGCAAAGTACAAGAGGTTTCAGAAGTAGGCTGAGAAGGAGTCTGTAAGGACAGTGGACCAGATTGGTGCCTGGGGAGCTGAGCTACTGTTGGAGTCAGGGTTTGAGAGTAAAGCTGTTCCAGCTATGAAGTTAAAGGATGAACCGAGGTCTGAGAGCAGGAAACAGTGGATTCAGGTCCAGGTCCAGACAAGAGAGCTGGTTAGTGGGAAAGTAGTTGAGTAGGCCAGTCAGGGAGTCCTCGGTCCTTCATGCATATGCCAGGTATCAGATGATAGGTTGGGGTGGGAGCCATGCCAACACAGTGTTAGGTGTCTATCACTTTATGAGATACAGGTAAAGGAGTTTTACCCATTCCTTGGTTTGGTGTATCTGGTAAGTTCTTGGGCCTAGTTTTCCTTATAGGACCTCAATATGCCCACATGCTGCACAATTTCAATTCACCCAGTAAATGAATAGAGTGGGCCCTCTTCTATTCCCAGGAATAAGTCATTTATCAGTCTATGCTGGATGGGTGGTACCTGATAGATGGTACAGCTTCTGGGTCTACCCAGGGACTTCTTGTACTTCTTCCTCAAAATGGAGCCATCTGTTTGTAAAATGGAACCTCCTAGGGCACAGCCTGAAAAGTCTGTTTCATACAATAGAGAGAAATTCAGAGTGGGCATGGCCTACCACAACAGTAAGGACTAAAACAAAAAGGCAATGCACTAGTTTGAAAGGCTGTGTATGTTTTGGGGTGGTGAGGTACCACAATTTTCCCCAAATCTGAACTCTACTGGATAAAATTCCTGAAATTTCTCCGGTCTCATAAAAGACATTATCAGTCATGGCTAGGTCTGTAGTGGGAGCATTGGGGACTAAGCTGTGGAAGTAGGCAACATGGCCTCTCTAGCTGGTCCTTGGCTTGATCAATGGTACTTTCTTCCCTTGTCCTCCTCCTCATCTTCATCCTCCTCATCCTCTATGTCCTCTGTTTCTTTTTCCTCGCTGATCTTGTCTGTGGCCTTTGTGATGTCCTGGGTCATCTTGTCAAACTCTTTTGTGACCTTTGGTGACAAAGCTGTCAGAGATGGTGCCATACCCTGCTTCTAGATATTGGCACTGAGGCAGTATTTGGGGTGTATATTTCTAGGTATATCCACCATGTCCTTATAATCAGGTTGTTCACCTGTGTGGCTTCCACTTGCTCTTATACTCAAGAGTTCTGAATTGTAGATAGTTCCCACTCCATCCACTTTACCATCCCAGTCCTCAGGCATTTTAGCATCAGTCTCAGAGCTGTGTTCAAGATTTGTTCAGACCTCAGGTCTGTGGGATTAACTATCTTAGCCAGTCTTGTATTCTTCCTACCTTGGTAGCTTCTGAATTCTTTGTTTGGAAGGTTGCTCAGGAAGTCTTTTCCAATCATTCTTGACACCGTTTGGCATTGAAAGTTTTCACCTCACAGGTATTGTCTAGCTATATAGTTAGTTTGTACATGTTCATCATCTATATACCAAATAGCCTTGTTGATAGGCATGTCGTCGCCATTGTAGCTGAAGGTGATGTGTGCCTTCTTGGTGCTGGGCCAAATATAATGATGTCTTCTGAGTCTCTGTGCATGTCCGCCTAGGCCAGGTTTTGGAAATAGCTTCATATAATTGCTCCCAGCTTGTTTGAAACCCATTATCTTTCTCCTGATCATTGTGGAACTTGCAAGAATCAAGGATGAGTTGAATAAAATAATATTTATGCTTAGATTCCATTAAGTTCTAAGTCCAGTGTCTTAGTTACAGTTTCTGTTGTTTGAATCTTAAATGGTCTTATAATAAAAAACCTGGTATCAGATATTGGGGTGAAAGCAAAAAGATAGAGAAGCAGAGCAAGCCACAGCCAACCTCACCTCAACAACTTCTCAGCTGATCCTATTTCCAGGAATCCTCAGGCTGAAAGCCTCTGAGTTCTCACCCAAAAGGGCTCAGCTGAAAAAAAAGCCTTAAGTTTCTGTATCCTCACCCCTTATATACCTTTCTCTGCCCTGCCACATTACTTCCTGGGATTAAAGGCATGCATGCTTTCCAGACAAATGCATGAGATCCAAAGTGCTGAGATTAAAGGTGTGTGCCACCACTGCCTGCCTCTGTTTTCTCTCCTAGACTAAGTAAATCTCATGTAGTCCAGGGTGGCCTTGAACTTACAGAGATCCAAACGAATCTCTGCCTCTCAAGTGATAGGATTAAAGGTGTGTGCCACCACTATCTGACCTCTATGTCTAATCTAATTCTCTGATTCTCAGGCAAGCTTTATTAGGGTACACAATATATCACCACAGTTTCTATTGCTGTGATGAAACAACATGACCAAAAAGCAAGTTGAGGAGGAAAGGGTTTATTTGGCTTCCACTCCATAATGCTGTTCATCATCGAAGGAAGTCAGGATAGGAACTCAAACAGGGCAGGAACCTGGAGGCAGGAGCTGATGCAGAGGGAGCAGCTTACTGGCTTGCTTCAAATGGCTTGTTCAGCTTTCCTTCTTATAGAACTCAGGACTACCAGCTCAGTGATGGCACCACCCACAAAGGTGTGGGTCCTCACCCATTGATTACTGACAAAATGCCTGATAGCTGGATCTCATGGAGGCAATTCTACTGAGGTTCCTTCCCCTCTAATGACTCTAGCTTGTGTCAAGTTGACACACAAAACCAGCCAGTACAATTGACCCTTGTCAACTTGACACACAAACATCACTATTAAGCCACAACCCTTTCTTTCTTATTCATGCCCAAGATCTCATATTAAAAACATAAATAACTTTAAAATAGACACTCTTTTAAAATCCAAAGTGTTTTAAAATTCACTCTCAACTCTTGGCTCCAGTAAAATATGTTCTTACTTCAAGAGGGAAAAATCAGGACATAGTCACAATCAAATCAAATCAAAACCAAATTCCAACTGTCCAGTGTCTGGGATCTATTCGCGATCTTCTGGACTCCTGCAAAGGGCTTGGGTTACTTCTCCAGCTCTGCCCTCTGCAGCACACACAGCTTGACTTCTAGGCTACAGCTGATCCTCTCTGCTGCTGCTGCTGCTGTTCTTGGTGGTCATCCTATGGTACTGGCATCTCTGAAGCTGCTGGAGTCTTCTGCTGACCCTGGGCTGCACTTTTACCAATAGCATCTCATAGGCTCTCTTCATGGTGCCAAGCCTCAATTTCTCTTCATGACCCCTTCAATCCTTGTCTTTCAACTGCTATTGAGGCTGCATCTTTACCAATGGCCTCTCCTAGCCTCTCATGGTGTCAAGCTTCAGCTGCTCTCCATGACTCCTCCATGCCTTCAAAACCACAACCACCTGAATGACTTTTACACATTACCAAGTCTGGCTGCCAGCACGAGGTACAACCTTGGCCGCCTCTGGAGCACAGCTTCTGTGTGCTGATTCTCAGGAAACACTTCCCAGAAGTTTTTACCTCAGTGATGCTGGCCTCTTCTTAATTGCCTCTAAATTCTCGGTTCCAGCCAACCAGCATTGCGTATCCCAGAAAAGCAATGGTTTTGCTTTATAATTCTGGTATTTTGTTAATCACAGCTGATTCTTCATCCCCAGCTAACCAGAACCATGGAATCTTAAATCAAAATAGCAATCAGCCCTGATAGAGTCTTTAATCTTCTCTGTGAAATTTAACAAGATAGGTCTTAATCCTCTACATTGCTCTCAACATTGCTATCTTCCAAGCTCCCACAGAGCATCCCATTGAGCTCTCAACACTTCATGGCTTTTCAAGCCCAAAGTTCCAAAGTCCTTTCACAATCCTCCCAAAACATAATCACTTCTGTCATAGCAAATCCCCACTACACTGGTACCAACTTGTCTCAGCTAGGGTTTCTATTGCTGCAACAAAACACCATGACCAAAAGACAAGTTGAGGAGGAAAGGGTTTATTTGGCTTACACTTCCAGAATACTGTTTATCTTTGGAGGAAGTTGGGACAGGAACTCAAACAGGGCAGGAACCTGGAGGCAGGAGCTGTTGCAGAGGCCATAAAGGGTTGCTGCTTCCTGGCTTGCTCTCTATGACTTGCTCATCCTTTTTATTTTTATAGAACCCAGGAACACCAGCCCAGGGATGGCTTTACCCACCATGGGCTGGGACCTCCCCATTAATCAATAATTGAGAAAATGCCTTACAGCTGATCTCATGGAGGCATTTCCTCAACTGAGGCTCCTTCCTTTCTGATGACTCTAGCTTGTGTCAAGTTAATGCAAAAAGCAGCCAGTATGTCCACCTACCCCCAACTGGAACTGCTCCTTGAAGATGGTAGGCTCAACTGCATGCAAGGAGACCTAGTAGCACAGGATCAGGGAGGCATGGTAGTCACTGAGCTGGTAGTCAAAGCTGGTGGCATTCCAGCTTTGAAAGATTGTAGGCCAGCAGTTTTGTTGCATGGACCTCAACTGGTAACCTCAAATTTCCTGCAGGAAGCAGGTATTTGGGTCTGATAATTTTAAAATGGTAGTCTGAAAATTTCAGTCTTTGGATTATTTCATCCAGTCATAAAAGTTATTAATTAGATTTTTCTTCCATTTGAATTTTGTTACCCATACTTGGCCTTTTTTGTCCGTTTGTCTATTTTTTTATCTTTTCTTGTCTTCAGTGACTGTCTTCTAATGTTACAGTTTAATTTGTTTAATGTTTTTTCACTACATAATTAATTTTTGTTATTTCCTTAATGTTTACTTTATGGGTTACTATTTATATATATATATTCTTATGGCATTTTAAATTAAATTATTTATTTATTGTAGGTGTGAAGAGCATGCATGACACATGAGTGTGGAGGTCAGGAACTGCTGGAATTGGTTTTCTCGTTCCATTATATGGGTTCTGGGGAACTGAACTCAGGTGATTAGGTTTGGCAGAAAGTGCCTCTGCCTACTGGGCTATATCACAGGTGGGATTTACATATTTGATTTCTTCCTTGACACTTTCATATATGCATATAATACATTCTTACCACACTCATCACCCTACCTTCTCATATCCCTCTCCCACCACTGCCAACCTCACCGCCTCCCAAGAAGTTTCCCCTCCCACTGTTATGTTTTTTGTTTTATCTGTTTTTGTGACTGAGTTTAACCAGGGCATAGGTATGGAACTCTCCACTGGCCCATGTGTAATTCGCTGGTGGCTACAGTGAAGACAATGATCCCCATTCACCAAAGGTCACCAACTGCTAGTAACAGTTTAGGGAGGGTCTGGGCTCCTTGAGCCCCTGCTCCTACCCATGACTGAATGTTGACAAGTCCTGTCTTATGCAAGTCTATGGAGATATTTTATTTGTATTAAAATATTATTTGTATGTTAATAAATAAAGTTGCCCGGGGTTCAGAGCTATTAGCAAGCCATAGGAAAGCAGGGCAGTGGTGGCATATGCTTGTATTCCCAGCACTTGGTAGGCAGAGCTAGGTAAGTCTCTGTGTGTTCAGGGATATAGCCAGTATTGGAGACACACGCCTTTAATCTCAATACCAACCGTAGAAAACCTGGAGGTCTATACAGAAGGGCCGTGATGAGGCGGTCATGTGGTTGGGTTTACAACCAATGAGAACGCAGAACAGAAACACTATAAAAAGACAGACACACAGGAAGTAGCTCTGGTTTGGAGAAGTAGGACCACCGCAGGAGGAAGGGTAAGGTTTTAGCTCTTAGCTCTGACCTCTTGGCTTTCTTCTTTGCATCGGTTCTGTGTTTCTTATTTAATAAGATGGATGGTTACATCTACACAAGTCTCATGTAACTGCAGCTCTGTGAGTTCATGAGTGCATGGGCCATGTCCTGTCCTGATGCAACATTCTACAGTCCTTCTCTCCATCATCCAGCTCTTACATTCTTCCTGCCCTTCCTTCCAGGATCTCCCCTGAGTTTTGGAGAGACTGATAAGGATACTCAATTTAGGGTGAGTATTTAGAAGTCACTTATTTGTAGCGCTTTTATGAGCCATGAGTCTCTGTATTACCACTGTTCACTACAAAAAGAAGGTTCTCTGCTCAAGGCAGAGAGGAGCACTATTCTGTGGATGTAAACATCAAAATTATCGGGGACTATGGGGGTCCAGCCCCTCGATAGTCCCCTCCCAGGGTCTGGGAAGAATCTACAACCAGCTGACAATTAATCTTTGATGAAAAGAAATGAATCTATGTACACGAAACTCCTTTGTCCATATACTTTACTATTCTGTGACAGCTATAAGCTTATATTCTGCTCTCATATTTAGGTCATCTTTAGCCTGATTTCTCTCTACACTTGTCTGTGATCCCCTCTAGTCTCAATCTTAATTTCTTCATCTAGTTCTGCCCCTTCTAGGTTCTCATCCACTTTGTTCCTTCCCATATCATCTCCCTTCCCGTCTCCTCTCTCCTCTTCTCGTTCTACTTCATCTTGTTCTTCCCCATCTGGCTCTTCCTCATCTTCCATCTCGTTCCTCTAGTACTCTCCTGTAGCCCTTCAATCTACTTCTTCCCCATCTCAGTTTGTTCCTCTCAAGTTCTTACCCATCTAGTTCTTCCATTCTCTTTTCTCTTCTCCTCTTGTGCCCTGGAAGTCCCCGTAAATAAAAGGGAGGGTCCGAGCTAAATTGTGTAAAGCTATTACTTAATGTCCACCTCTCCTAGGCAGTGTCCCCTTGTGGAATTCACCATAAGTCAGGAGACTTGCATGTGTGCTGTTACCATTGTTAGTCCACCTGGGACTAACAATGGGCGCCCACCTGGGTGGTGTTTCCTGTAGTCCTTGAAAGTGGCCAAGGGAGATAGATAATCTGATTCCAGAGAAAGCCTTTCCTGAGGCTGTTCTCCAAATACCTGGAATGTGTATGTCCAGAGAGTGATCAGTCTACACTGTTAGTCCTTCTTAGGGGAAAGTCAATTGGAAAAACTATGAAGGCACACATGATTTTCATAACAGAAGGCAGCTGATATATAACAAGCCAAGTAACACCAAAAACTCCTTGGGATTTGGCTTCCTCTGGAGGAATTCCCTGATTCCTCCAGGTAGTGACTTTGCCATAACCAGCTGAGTTCTTATGATATATTCCTGCGGCCCACAGCAAAAAATTGATAAAGTACCTGGACGACCTGCCATTCAGTAAAACAAAAGTAGTAGATTCATCCTTATGGCCTAGGACCTCCCCAGCCATGTGCCTTTGACCAGATACACAGGGCAAGATAATGCATTTCTTCCTGCAGACCAGGCCTCAAATCCAATATGAACACAGTTGGTTACACCATAATAATAATGCTACTATTGCACCAGTGGACATATCTTACTTGGCAGGTTGCTGTTATAGCTTGTAGGTGTAACAGCTGACTTTTCTCTTCCAAATGCCTTTATAGCAACTTCAGGCTCCATGAAAGCTAGGCAGCAGAGAGTAAAAATCCTAGTTTAGTTCTAGTATGATTTCTCTATGTCCTGTAACCAAAGTGTGTGGTATTTTCAGCCATAGGTGTTGTTGTTGTCGTTTTACTCTTTTGCTTTTTGCTCTTTGTTCTCTTGGGGGGTGCCCTATGGAAATTTGAGAACCCCATGTTGGGTGCCAAAATGTAGCTGGTTGTTTTTTACTCTTTGACTCTTTGGGGGCCCACCACCCAGCTCCCAAATAAGTCACACACACACGCACGCACGCACGCACGCACGCACGTACACATGCATGCACGCACATGTGCACTTATTCTTACTTATGAATACCCGGTCTTAGCTTGGCTTATTTCTAGCCAGTTTTTCTTAACTAAATTATCCCATCTACCTTTTCCTCGGGGTTTTACCTTTTATTACTTCTGTGTATCTTATTTTTACTCTTACTCTGTGGCTAGCTATGTAGCTGGGTGGCTGTGTGGCTGGTCCCTAGCATCCTTCTCTCCTTTTCTTCCTCCTTGATCTTTCTTCTCTTTTTCTCCTTCTATTTATTCTGTCTGCCAGCTGCAGATGTGACAGTCTTAATAAATAAGAAACACAGAGCCAAATGCAGAGTTAAAAGCCCAAGATGTCAGAGCAGTAGCTAAGAGCTAACTCTAAAACTGCCTTCTTACCACCCTACAATTACTCCTTCTCCTCTTTTGTAGGATTCCCCAAGCTCTGCCTAATGTTTGGTTATGGGTCTCTGCATCTGTTTCGATAAGTTGCTGGATAAAGCCTCTCTGATGACATCAATCTTATCAACTCTTATAGTATATATCACACAAAATCTACCTAACATCTATCTATCTATCTATCTATCTATCTATCTATCTATCTATCTATCTATCTATCTATCTAAAGTATTTAGAGGGCAGTAGCACTATCTATCTATCCATCCATCCATCTATCTATGTATTTGGAGGGGAGTAGCAGAATGGTTAAAAAATGTTGACGAGGCTACAGCAGAATTTCAAGTAGTCATAGAAGTATCCTGATAGAAATGATCACAGAATCAATAAGAAATCCAGACCATTTACAGGAAAGAAGCTGCTGTTGTAGAGTCAGGCCACAGTGGATCACAGCTGAGAGAAAAGCTGCAGAATTGAGTCCATCTGCAGAGGTTAAAGGGTAGGATTGGGTGCAGGCATGGGAACAGGAGGTCCAGACAGGTGAACAGAAGGATAGGTAGGTGGCAGTTGAATATGCTGTATCAATACTAAGGGCCAAGCTGAGCTGAAGCCACTGGGATAGTAGGGAGTTCTCCACCCCTTAGTCCTTGGTGCATATCCTGGTTATTATTTTTTTGTCAACTTGATGAATGCTAGAGTTATCTGGGAAGAGAAACCTCAATTGAGAAATAGGCCTTTCTCAAGATTGCTGAAGGCAAGTCTGTAGAGCATTTTCTTAATTAATGACTGATGGAGGAGGGCTCACAGTGATGAGCACCCCTTGGGACCCCTGGGCAAGTGGTCCTAGATGGCAAAAGAAAGTAGGCTAAGCAAGCCATAGTGAAGTGAGCAAGCCAGTAAAAAGTGTTCCTTCATGGCCTTTGGTTTAGTTCTTGCCTCTAGGTTCCTGCTTTGAGTTCCTGCTGTCACTGCTTTGGATGATAGACTGTGTTGTATAACTCTAAGTTGAAATAAAGCCTTTCCTTGTTGTTAAGTTACTTTTCTATTTCTGTGACCATGACAAGGCAACTTATAAAAGACAGTATTTATTTGGGCTTATGGTTTCAAATGTTTAGAGTCCATGATAGAGGAGTAGAAGCATAACAACAGGAACATTGAGAGCTACATCTCAAACCACAAGAGGAGGTAGCAAGGGCACATAGGAAATGATTCCAGTCATTTCAAACCTCAAAGCCCACCCCAACAAGGGCACACATAATCTTTCCCAAACAGTTCCACCAAATGAGAACCAAGTTTCCAGTGAGCCTATGGGAGCCATTCTCATTCAAACCACCATACTTCCCCAAGTTGCTTTTGGCCACGCTATTTTACAACAACAATAGGAACCCTATCTAAGAGTACACAAATCAGGTGTCAAATTACAGGTCAGTGGGGGCCATTGCCATCAAAGTACTGGTTGATCACTTTTTCATGAACTCACAATCAGAAGGCTGCCCCCTTTCCTCAGCTGAATGTGTCCAATAAGTTACTGGACTTATATCACTGATACAATTTTAACATGTCCATGTACCACAAAAGTCTCAACTCACCTGATACATTTATAGGGTGATACTCTCTTTGCTCCTTTTGCTTATTTTGATATGTCATTTATCAGTCTGTACTGCATAGGTAGGGCCACATAGATAGATGATATTGTTTATATATCCACTCAGGTGAGCAGCTGTCCTCTATCTTCAAAATGAAAAAAAAAATGAACAAAAAAAATATGATTATATAATGGACTCTTTTTTGTTGTTTTTTGAGACAGGGTTCCTCTTTGTAGTTTTGGTGCCTGTCCTGGATCTCACTCTGTAGACCAGGCTAGCCTCAAACTCACAGAGATCTGCCTGGTTCTGCCTCCCGGGTGCTGGGATTAAAGGTGTGCACCACCACTGTCCAGGATAATGGACTTTTTAGGGCAAGCCACAGTCTGAAGACCCACTGTTTTCCACAATATAGAGTAACTTAGAGCTGGTCTGGTTAAACAAATAACAATAGGTGATGGTGATTTCTTTAGATGGGCTACCTTAGGGCCCCCAAAATAAGACATGAAGATTATGATAGTAGTTCATAGCAGTGAAATCAAACGAAACCAACTTCAGATTGGAATCCTAGGTTCATGTCAAGAATCTTCTGAATCTTCCTCTATTGCTCTTCTACCATTATCCTTTGAGGGAAAGTCTCTCAATTAAACCCAGAGATCACAGATACACTAATCTCATTAGCTATCTTGATGTAGCAATACTCTAACTCTGCCTTCTGAATCTGGGATTATAGGTGGGGTTACCATGGCCATCCTGCAGTTACATGGCTTCTGGGGATCCAAGTTCCAGCTCTCTAGTTTGGGTAAACAGTGTTTTAACCACTGAGCAATCTCCCTAGGTCACTAATGTGTTCTTGTTTCCTTGTTTGCTCTAATTAAACACTTAACTATTTCATCTATTACTTTGTCTCCTTTGAATATCTCTTAGGAGCAAAAGACTGCAGCCTGCTGTTGGACTTGAGACAGGAAGAAACTGGAGCACTCCCCCATAACACACATTATTTAACAGTTTTTAAAATCAAGTGAAGAATTATGCATTCACATTATGTTTTATAATTACATAATTGTTTTTGCCAGTATTTATTTTATTTCCCTTTTTCCTGTATGAATTTGGATTACCAGCTGAGGTTACTTGTTTTATTCCAAAAGAGCTTCTAGTATTCTACTAAGATGGTGTCTGGTAAAAGAATATTGCTCTTCTTGTTTATTTGATAACACCTTTTGTTTCACTTTTAGCTCTGTAAATTTACTTTGCTGGACGTAGAATTTTTAGTTGACTCCCCCCTTCCCCAACTTTTGGAGCGCAGTGACTGGTTCCCTTACTTCAACTCCAACCTTCTTCCTTGTTATTTTTGAGCTCTTGTTCTGTCTTTGACTTTTGTTTTTCTCTGAGAATGGCTGGCTTATTTTAGTGAAGACCACTCCCTCTCGTGAAGCCTCTGATATTGTTCCTCCCCCACAAAGCATGCCTGTCAAGTTACCCTGAGGTGATAGAAATTTTACAGGCCCCTCTTTCTCTTTCCTTGAGCGATTTCATCTGTTAAATCCCAGGGATTACCAGCCAATTGCTTTATTGTTATCAACCATGTTTTGAAGCTTAAGTTCTTAGATAGACATATAATCAAATGTAAGATCCTTTGACCATAATTTGTATGTTTGCTTGTTTCTTTCATTCCTTTTGTTTGAGACAGAGTGTCATGTAGTCCAGGCTGGCCTCAAACCCACCATATAGCTAAGGATATCTTGACACTGAACTTGTTTTCCTCCTGTCCCCAAGTGCTGGGACTATAGCCTTCCATCACCAAGAAGCTCTACTTGAGGCAGGAGAGGGGCTCTTGAAAGTTGTATCCCTAGCTGAGGAACTCTTGGCAACTGATGGCTGTGGGGGATAGGGAGATAGGGTAGGGGGGCAGAGAGTCAATTTTCTCCAGGGCATGGCCCCTGAGACGCTACCCATGCTCCAGTAGATTGCCCTACACCTCTTTACATACAGGTAGCTCTAAGTAGACACAGTAGGCACTTTTAAAAAAGTACATATGAAGTTGGGAAGGAAAAGTGATGCTAGGAGAAGAAGGAGGAAAGTAAAGGGGAGGGAACTGGGGACAGATTTTGTATCAAAACATACTATATGCATGTATGGAATTATAAAAAGAATAATAAAATAATAAAAAGGGTTTTTTGTTCATATTTTATTTTTTGCTTAAAAAAAGAAAGAAGGAAGAAAAGTTTGGTTTGGCAATAGTGCTTGAAGTCAGTGTTGGAAACCTGTTCTGACCCTAGGAAGGCTGCCTCTTCCCCTGAGAGGGAAAATCAGTAGCCATCTTGAGAGACACTGCCCCCCTTGTCTAAAGGTATTTGCTGACCAGCAGTTTTAGAACTGACCAGAAGTTGAACTTATAGGAAGATAAGGCTGAAACAATAAATCAGTATACCCTGGACTTGGTAAAACAGGATATGGGGAGTAATGGACTCAACTGACCAGAAATTGAACTTATGGGAAAATAGAACTGGAACAATAAATCTGAATGTATATATCCTGGGTTCAGCAAAAGCAGGGGATAGGGAGTAAAAATTTATGTCTCTGTAGATACCCTGAATCCTGTTAGCCATCAGTAACCTCATGCTTATAGTTCAGCTAGTAATTTCAAAGAACTACCTCATCCCTAGCCCTGTTTTCCAATCCTGAGATATGTAACTCTCTGCATGTAAACTTTTCTTATATAAACCCCTTAAATTAAGTGCTCAGGGGCATCCTCCTTCACCTGCTATGTTGAGTGTTTGGAATGTGGACCAAGCCCTGGGGCTTGCTTTGTTATTAAAAAACCTCTGTGTGCTTGCATTGGATATTGGCTTTGTGGTGGTCTTGCTTGGGGATGTGGGCACTGATATGGATTCACACGTCCCCATGGTTGGGCATGGTTACGCATGCCAAGTGGGAGCTAGTCACTTCTGCCTGGTCATTACCGGGTCAAAACGTCTCACGTGACCAGGACCCGGGGGCTTTTTGTGGTTGCATAAAGCATGCAGTGCAACCATGTTATCTACACACATGCGTGGAATAGGCACATGGGCCTGTGTATGCAGGGGTGGCACAAACTTTATAAGCCGGCACCATGATTCCCAGCTCCATCTTTACTCACATGTCCTTTCCACAGGCCTGTGCACCTCTGTCTCTTTACCTTATCTTAATAAAACTCTTGTTAGTGGATTCTGTAGTATTTCATGACATTTCCTTGCAGGGTAAGAGCACTGCAAAAAACCAACATCTGGTGCTGTGATGAAACGGGAGTGCCTGTAAACCTGTAAACTGGGGAGTCTACTCCCAGACCACTGTCCATTTGCCTGGCTGCAGGAATCTGCATGCAACACCACTGCTTCAATTGGTGAGTCTCCCACTTTTCAGCCAGCGTAAATGGTTTCCTGAATCTGTGAGAATGACCATTGAGCATCCAGCACCTCACTGAGTATTCTTGAAACTAGGGAAACCCCCGACCACATTCTTTATTGGCTATGGTCAGCCCTAATCGCAGGCCTAAATTTCTAGCCATCTCCCATGTCTGCAGTTTGAGATATTCTTCGTCGTTGGATTACTGCCGTTGTGTGCATCCTGAGGCTGTGTGAGAGTGACAAGTTTTTCTGGCTTAATGAAGCTGTAGACATTGTTCCAGATTCCCGGGGAATCCTTACTTCACACAGTGTAGGCCCCTGCCTTTCGGCTGATGAGCCATCTGGCAGCCTGTGCCTGGTGAAGATCCATCCTTGGCCTTAGGGATGCCTAGGGCCTTGGCTCCAGATCACTTTTTTTCTGCCTCTCTGCTGCAGACATGGGAAATAAGTCTTCCAACTGCATCAGGCCTACCTCTCCCCTAGGCTGTCTTCTTGAGGCTTTAAAACCTCTCAGCCTTGCTTGAAGAATCCTAAGCTTATCCATCTCTGTACTAAGAGATGGCCCAAATATACTTAAGAAAATATACTTAAGAAAATAACAAAATATACTTAAGAAAATAACAAAAAATGGCCACCAAGCGGCTCCTTAGATCCCGATATTTTATGGGAATTATCTATTTTCTGCCAGCAAACAGACAAATGGAAAGAGTTGCCCTATATCATAGCTTTCTTCTTTCTGAGTTCTAAACCTTCTATTCTGGATTCCTTCTCCCCTGCTCATATGCTCCTAGTTATGCCTAAATCAGAGGATTCTCTGACTTCAGAATCTCTGACTCTAGATCCTAATAATGAACCTCCACCTATCTGACCTTCCATTTCCACCCCTATTCCTAGGGCATCTGTTCCTTCAGATCCATCTCAAGATTCCTCTTCCTCTAAAGCTGATTCTTCCTTGGCAACGGCCATTTCCAAAGGCCCTGCCCTGGCTCCAACCTTCACTCCTCCTGCCACTCATTCTCAAACTGCTAAAGGGCCTGACCCCAACCATTCAAACTCTCAAATATTCTAACTTTGTGAGAGGTGGCCGGTGTGGATGGACTGATTAAGGTCCATGTTCCATTCTCTCTCACAGAACTGTCTCAGATAGAAAGTAAGCTGAGTTCTTATACTTCTAATTCTTCTTCCTTTATTAAACAGTTTCAATATATAACTCAATTTTATAGTCTCACCTTTCATGATATATACATGATACTTTCTAATAATTTACTTCCTGAGGAGCACAGGCAGGTATGGGAGCATGCTAGGACCCATGCAGATGAAATTCACCAGATTAACCCTTCACATCCTCCAGGAGCTGAGGTGATACCTGACCAAGAACCACACTGGGACTGTAACACCCAGAGAGACTCTCTAGCCAGAGATAGGTTTATTACCTGTCTCCTGACATGCCTCCATAAGGCTGCCCTAAATCCAGTAAACTATGAAAAACTAAAAATCATAATTCAAGATAAGGACGAAAATCCATCTCACATCTTGGAGTGCCTCACAAAGACTCTATTTCAGTTCACTAGCTTAGACCCGGAGAACCCTGAGGGCATGTAGCTCCTAATGACCCACTTTGTCTCACAGAGCTTCCCTGACATTAGGGCTAAACTTAAACGTTTAGAGAACAGCCCTCTGACCCCACAGGCAGATGTGCTAGCAATAGCATTTAAGGTATACCATGGGAGAGATGAGAAGGCTCAAAAAAGGAGCTGCCAGATGCTGGCAAATACTATCTGACCAGCTCCCAAAAGCCATTTGGTCCCTGCCTCAAGTGCAGGAAAGAAAGCCATTGGGCCCGGGTTTGCACCCCTGCCCCACAAAGGGCACCAACAGGGCCTTGTCCAAAATGTTGCCAAAAGAGTCACTGGTCAACTGACTGTCCTAATGTCCCAAGTGACATAGGAACACCAGATGAAGACCACCCTCTGGCTGACTTTCTAGGCTGGGCCTATAGTGACGACTGACACTGCCCGGTTTCCACCCCGGCCTCTCCCAACTCACATAGGGAACCTAGGGTAGTGATAAAAGTAAATGGGTGCCCCATCTCGTTCCTTTTGGACACCAGAGCTACCTATTCTGTCCTGGGAGAGTTTTGGGGGCCTACCTCTCCTTCTTGTCTCCCCATTGTCAGGGTTGGGGGACAGCCTTATCTACCTCACCAGACACCACCACTTAATTGCATTTTCAGAGGCATCCCTCTCTCACACACACATTCTTAGTGGTACCAAGCTGCCTGGTGCCTTTAATGGGAAGGGACCTTCTAGCTAAAGTAGGAGTGTCCATTTCTTTCACTTACCACATTTGTCTCACCCCAGACTCACCAGCAATTCCCCTCCTCCTTCTCCTAACCACTTACTCTACTGACTTTAACTGTTCATTTTCCTTGCCAGCCTCTCAGGTAGACCCAAAGGTCTTGGATACCCAGAATACTTCTATCACTAGGCACCATCAGCCTATTACTATCCATCTACAGGACCCTACCAGATATATCACCCAAGCTCGGTACCCGTTCTCACTCCAGAGCCTAAGAGGACTTAAGCCTATCACTTCTGACCTTCTCAGGAAAAACCTGCCCTGCTCAACCTCTTCACCTTTTAGCACCCCCATACTTGCAGTTAAAAAGTCTAATGGAATCTACTGCATGGTTCAAGACCTCCGGCTCATTAACTCAGCAGTGTTCCCCCTCCTTCTCTTAGTGCCTAACCCTTATACTCTCCTGACCACTATCCCCTCAGGAAACTCTCACTTCTCAGTTCCAGATCTCAAAGATGCCTTCTTTTCTATCCCTCTCAGTCCTCAGTCTCAAAATATCTTTGCTTTCACCTGGACTGACCCTGACACTCACCAATCCACACAGCTGACCTGGATTGTTCTGCCACAGGGATTCAGAGACAGTCCACACCTATTTGGTCAGGCTCTGGCCTCTGACCTGCTTTCTCTATCTCTCCCTGTCTCTAAACTAATACAGTATGTAGATTATATTTTACTTTGTAGCCGGTCCTTACAGGTTAGCCAAACTAACACTTCTCCTCTCCTAAATTTCTTATCCAGCCGAGGTTACAGTGTATCTCCTTCTAAAGTTCAGCTGTCAACTTCCCAGGACACCTATTTGGGTCTATTACTCCAACCCACAAGGCTATTGCTGTAGACGGAAAGCCTCTAATCCAGTCTCTTGTAGTCCTTTCTACTAAACAGGAGATTCTGTCTTTCCTAGGAATAGCTGGCTTCCTATGGTCTTGGGTTCCATCTTTTTCTCTCCTTGCTTGCCCATTATACGAGACAGCTCATGGTTCACCACATTAGCCCCTCCTCCATCCTGTCACTAAACCTTTCCAGAAGCTCCAACAGGCTCTTCTTCAGGTCACAGTGCTTCATCTCCCAGACTTAACCTGTCCCTTCTCACTCTATGTAGCAGAGAGCGAGGGATTTGCCCTGGGAACTCAGCTGGAATCCTCCTTTGCAATGTAGCATATCTGTCAAAGAAGTTAGACCTTACCAGTCAGGGCTGGGCACCTTGCATCTGTGCCTTAGCAGCTGCAGACCTCCTTATTTGGGAATCAAGGAAGGTAAGCTTGGGTCACCTATTACTGTCTTTTCTCACCACAACATGGCCCATACCTTAGCTTATAAAAGCTTACAAACTTTACCTCCTTCCTGGGTTCTTTCTCTCCAGTTGGCTTTACTAGAGGATGACACTCTTAATTTCCGGACCTGTCCAGCTCTTAATATTTCAAGCCTTCTCCCTCAACCTACTGCTGACTATTCTCCTTCTCATTCCTGCACTTAAATCTTAGAGGAACTGTTACCTCACCCTTCACACATATAGGAGGGCACATTGCCTCAGGCTACTTATACCTGGTACACAGTTGGCAGCTCCTTTATGCCACACCATTTCCAGTGTCGTCAGTGTGACATGAACAATTATGTCTATAATAGTGGACAGGAGATAGGTGTCCCACAGGACTAAGCTTCCTAAAGGTCCCTGGCAGAGTGCCCACATTATTATGCTTCCTTCTCAAAAAAGATGTACTTCACAGATCATGAACAGAACATGGGTTCTGTATAACTGCTTTTCTGATAATGTTCTAATTAATCTATGCAGCACATCCAAAATTAATAAATGCTTAGGTTGTTAACTATGGAGGAAAGGGGAAGCTAGACACGGATCTTAATTAAATGTAGCAGCATGAGCTGTTTTTTAAGACCCCAAGCCTCTAGATAAAGAAAGTATAAAGTTTCAAGCACTTCTAGGGAATGAACACTCATCCATTAGGAATCCTTTAGGAATCCCAACTAAAGTGATTTATGGCAGAAGTTATCTCATAGGAGGCAGATGGTGGGCCCCACCGTTGAGGAAGTTAACATGGGAAACTTAAGGACTACAACAGAACCCCTTTCCCTTACAGGCTTAAGAGTACAAGAGTCCATATTCCAGCAGGTAAAAAGGTTTTATAGTAAAAGAGATATGTGATAAAAAAAAAAAACTAAAGAAAGACTTAGAGAGGGTCTACAGCATCCAAATTGGCTAAGTGGGTCGTGAGAACCAGAAAAGTAAAAGTACATAATAAACTAAAAAGCTGCTGAGATAAGATAAAGGACACAGGTACAACCACAAAGAAGTCTACACAAGTCTAAGGACGGCACTAATTTTAAAAATCACAAGCTACTCTTTGGTTCATAAAGTTCTTGTGGGTGAAGGGATATGTCTAGCGCCAATTAATAACTGTGTGCTTACTGTTTTTTTAAAGATGATGTAATGGAATTATTGCCAAGCTCTTGTTCCTTGTATGACCTGATAGTTTTCTTTTCTGTATATAAACTACTGATTTGCAGAAGTAAAATTGCAGCAGATTCAAACCACTTCTGAGTGTGTTGTCTGTCTGTCATTTGCCAAATCCTTGCCTTCTTGACTACCCAAGCCCTGGTTCCCCTATGGTCATGGTACCCACGATGGTCCAGTCCGTGGTACCTTTTTATATGAATGGACCCGTAAAGTGTGTTATGCCATAGTGTCAGATACTGAGATAATAGAAGCACAGGCATTACCCACACACACCACTAACCAACAGGCTGAGCTGATAGCTCTCACTCATGCCTTCCAATTGGCACAGGGACAATCTCTAAAAGTTTATACAGACTCCAAATATGCTGTTCATATCCTCCTGTCCCATGCTGCTATTTGGAGGGAACGTGGCCTTCTCACAGCAAAAGGGGAATCCATATCTAACTCAGGCCAAATAATGGCCATGCTGGAGACTTCCCACCTCTCCAAGGCCATAGGAATTTTCCACTGCAGGTCTCATCAGACCAATAGCTCTATCATCTCTAAAGGAAACAACCAAGCTGACCAGGTAGCCAGGACAGCGGTCCTCCAGGGCCAAGTCTCACCACACCCACCACGGGGAATCCATACAGTACAGCTTACACCCTCACAGGGAACTCCTGACCCTAGGCAAATTCTTTCCTATATACACCAGCTCTTTCATCATAATAATCTTGCTCTGTCTCAATACATAGAAGTTCACCTGGAGCCCAACTCTGAGGACTTACAGTTCTTAAGAACTAATGCTGTCTCTTGTGAGATCTGCCAAAAAACAGATCCCAATACCAAGTACAGGAGTCAACCTTTTCCCACCCAGCTGGCTAGAGGTTCCCTTCCAGGGACTGACTGGCAGCTCGATTTTACCAATATGCCCACTGTCATGAAAGTTAAATATCTCCTCACGATGGTAGACTCATTTTCAATTTGGGTGGATGTGGTGATATTTTATTTGTACTGAAATGTTATTTTAATTTTATGTTAATAAATAAAGTTGCCCTGGGGTCAGAGCTATTAGAGCCATAGTAAGAGCGTGGTGGTTAGAAGAGCTAGGTAGATTTCTGTGTGTTCAGGGATACAGCCAGTATTGGAGACATACGCCTTTAAGACCTGGAGGGCGGTACTTACAGGCAGTGATGAGGCAGTCATGTGGTTGGGTTTACAACCAATGAGAAGGCAGAACAGAAAGATTATTTAAACAGGGACACAGGAAGTACCTCCCTCTCTCGGGGAAGCTAGGAGCACTGCAGGAGGTAAGATTTTATCTCTGAGCTCTGACCTCTCGGCTTTTCTCTTTTACCTTGGCTCTGTGTTTCTTATTTTAATAATACGATTGGTTACATCTACATCTGGCGCCCAACGTGACAAGAATCAATTAAAAACTGCTTGGGGCCGGCTCCCTAGCCGGAGCAGCCGGCTCCCTAGCCCCGGCCCAGGTCTGCTTGGGCTCAGGTTGGACTGTGAGCTGCTTGCTTAAAGCCAGTGCTACAAACAGCTCAGGCCTGCCCTGCTAAACAGGGCCCCTGGCTGTAAAGCCAAGCCTTGACTCGGCTCAAGAGGGAACAAGTGGCTGGCTTTAAGCTTTAGCCGGCTACCCCTTCGCTTTCACATTCACTTTCACTTTCGCTTTCGCTTTTGCTTTCTCTCTTGCTTTCTCTCTGTCTCTCTGTTTCTGTCTCTCTCTCTCTCTCTCTCTCTGGATTTACACCTAGGACTCTAGGTGGCTGTTTTGAAATTCGCTCGGATTTCTACTGTTCTACGCAGATTTGGTAAGTCATAAAGGAAACTATTTAAAAGACAAATTTTTTCCACATTAAAAAAAAATGGGTTTCCTGTGTACACTGGAAGAAAATTGGGTTTTGTTTGAAATTTTAGGCAGTCTGACAATGGAACAACTATATGAAAAGATTAGTATATTGGGAATTATGCAGTTAATCACCATGCTTATTCTCATTTTACTATTTAAAAAGATAGTCGATTTAAGTGCCAGGATAACAGCTTTAGAAAAACCTGTTAATTTTAACAGGGAAGTTGGTTCAAGTTTGGATCATAAGGTTACAGAAAGAAAGCCTGTTTTCACACAGTCATCCTTAATTTATCCTGTAACCGTACAGCAGATGCCTGATCAAATGGCTACACAAAATATCTGGGCTCCAATTGAACTGATGGATTTTAAAAGGTTTAAGGAGGCAATAGTATCTTATGGCATGCATTCCCCATATGTAAAGCAAATGTTAAACTCTTGGTCAACATATAATAGGATTATACCACAGGACTGGCGGGACCTTGCACAAGCTGTTCTGGAACCCAGCCAGAGAATTCAATTTCTAACGTGGTTTAAGGAGGAAGCTAGAAACGTAGAAACACAATGGAGGGATAAAGGAATACAAGTTTGTCAGGATCAGCTTATTGGAGAAGGCCAATATGCTTCAATACAAACACAATGTTTATATGATGTTCAAACCGTAATTTTATGTCAAATGGCAGCCTTGAATGCATGGGACAGAGTTGATGAACCAGGAAAAAAACCTGAGTCATTCACAAAGGTTATGCAAGGCCCAAAAGAATCTTTCACAGATTTTTTAGAAAGACTGGCTTCAGCAGTAAACAGAATGGTCTCAGGATCAGAAGCTAGTAAGGCAATAATTGAAGCTTTGGCATTTGAGAATGCGAATGCAGCATGCAAAAGAATAATCAGGCCGTTAAGGGCAAGATCTGCACCTTTGGAAGATTGGATTAGAGAAACAATTAATGTTGAGGTTGATGAGCATGATACGTGGGTAGGAGAAGTAATTTCAAAAGGTTTGAGGAGTGTTAGATGTTTTGGGTGTGGAAAGCAAGGACATTTGAAAAGGGACTGTAAACAGGTCATTCCTAGAAAGCAGTGTTTCTTCAAGGAACAATGGCAACAGAATGCCCCTTCCTTCTGGAGTATGCAGAAGGTGTGGTAAGGGAAAACACTGGACCAACGAATGTAGATCAACAAAGGACAGACAGGGTAATCCTTTGCCTCAGTTTTCGGGAAACTCCCAGAGGGGCCTCATGCAGGCCCCCATAGCAAAACCAGTTCAAACCTTTCCTGCAGCTGTAGAGGAAATCCCTGCTCTGAGCGATTAAATAACCAAATGACTATTGGAATAAATCATGCTGGTCAGGATGATGAAAAAGAGAGAATAGAAAATTCAGGAGAAAACATAAAGAAAATTTTTTGGCAAACTTCTATTAATGAACAGAGACCAAAATTAACGATAAAAATAAATGGTGTTTTGTTGTCTGGTCTGGTAGACACAGGTGCGGACATTACCATAATTGCACCAGAATTTTGGCATCCAGCTTGGCCTCTTCAAGAGGTAAACGTTCAACTGTTAGGAATTGGGACATTATCTGGAGTGAAACAGAGTGCAAGATGGCTGGAATGTATAGGTCCAGAAGGACAGAGAGGAAAATTAAAACCATATGTCGCTAACATAGCTATGAACCTGTGGGGTCGAGACTTGTTGCAACAATGGAATACTCAGATTAAAATCCCTCCAATCTCAGAAACAAATCATAAACTAGCACATGTTTCTGAGAGAAATATTAGAAGGCATTATTTTGAGTGGTCACCAGCCATCCATATTATACAAGAACAGGGCACAACAACTGATAATCTTCCAAAAATACCAACAGCTCTACCTTTAAAATGGTTAACAGACAAGCCTGTATGGGTTCAGCAATGGCCTTTAACAACAGAGAAACTCCAGGCTTTAGAAGAGCTGGTAGAAGAACAGTTAAATGCTCAGCATATTGAACAGTCAACCAGCCCTTGGAATTCTCCTGTATTTGTTATTAAAAAGAAATCTGGTAAATGGAGAATGGTAACAGACCTTAGAGCAATTAACAAAGTAATTCAGCCGATGGGCTCTCTACAATCTGGAATTCCTTTGCCTACTCTGTTACCAAAAGGATGGCCTCTCATAGTTATTGATTTAAAAGACTGTTTCTTTTCAATACCCTTACAAGAAAAAGACAGAGAAAGATTTGCTTTCACAGTGCCTACTTATAATAATTCTCAACCGGTTAAAAGATTTCAATGGAGGGTCCTCCCACAGGGAATGTTAAATAGCCCAACTCTGTGCCAATATTTTGTACAACAGCCATTGGAAGTGATACGTAAAAAATTTCCTAAATCTATAATTTATCATTATATGGATGATATTTTATTAGCTGACTCAAATGCAGATACTTTAGAAAGAATGTTTGAAGAAGTAAAGAAAATTTTGCCTTGCTGGGGATTACAAATTGCTCCTGAAAAGATACAAAGAGGAGATTCTATTAATTATTTAGGATATAAAATAGAGCTACAAAAAATTAGACCCCAAAAGGTGCAAATTAGGAGAGATAGACTACAGACTCTTAATGACTTTCAAAGATTATTTGGAGATATTTCTCATCTACGAACTATTGTTGGGGTAAAAAATGATGAACTGACTAATTTGTTCAAAACCTTAGATGGTGACAAGGACTTAAATAGTCCAAGAGAATTATCACCTGAAGCTGAGAAAGAATTGGCCTTGGTAGAAAAGAAAGTACATGAAGGGCACGTGGATCGTATTGATCCAAAGCTGGATTGCATTTTGGTTATTTTACCTTCTAGGCATTCTCCTACTGGAATATTAATGCAGAGGGAAGATATTATATTGGAATGGATATTTTTACCAAATAAACCAAATAAAAAATTAAAAACTTATGGGGAAAAAATCTCTGACTTGATTTGGAAAGGAAAATTGAGACTTCGTCAATTAGCAGGAATAGACCCAGCAGAAATTGTCGTACCTTTAACTAAGGAGGACATTGAGAAATTATGGACAGAAAGTGAACCTTGGCAAAGAGCTTGCAGTAATTTTTTGGGAGAAATTAACAGCAAATATCCCAAAAGCAACAGAATTGATTTTATAAAGAGAGCTGATTGTATCTTGCCTCGAATTGTATGGCAAAAACCCATATCTGGAGTTCGTACATTTTATACAGATGCCAATAAACAAGGAAAGGCAGGTTACAAATCAGAAAATTTAAGTAAAGTGGTACAAAGTCCTTATAATTCAGTGCAAAAATCAGAATTGTATGCTATTCTGTTGGTATTAATGGATTTTTCAGAACCTCTCAACATAGTAACTGACTCTCAGTATGCTGAAAGAGTGGTGTTACATATTGAGACTGCAGAATTTATCCCTGATGCTTCAGAATTAACTTCACTATTTATTCAATTACAAGATACAATCAGGAAAAGGAGTCATCCTTTATATATAACTCACATCCGATCTCATACTGGTCTGCCAGGCCCTCTAGCACAAGGCAATGATGAGATTGATAAATTATTGATAGGAAATGTGCTGGAGGCCTCAGAATTTCATAAAAAACATCATGTCAATAGTAAAGGTTTAAAAAAGGATTTTCCCATAACCTGGCAACAAGCCAAAGAAATAGTAAAGAAATGTCCTACTTGTTCCTTCTATAATCAAACACCATTACCAGCAGGATGTAACCCAAAGGGTACTCAGAGAAATGAAATCTGGCAGATGGATGTGTTTCACTTTGCAGAATTTGGAAAATTGAAATATGTACACCACACCATTGATATTTATTCAGGATTTCAATGGGCAACTGCTTTGAGTTCTGAAAAAGCTGATTCTGTAATCACTCATTTGCTAGAAGTTATGGCCATCATGGGTATACCTGCACAAATCAAAACTGACAATGCTCCATCATATGTCTCTGTTAAAATGAAACAGTTTTTTGCTTATTACAATATAAAGCATATTACAGGTATACCACATAATCCTACAGGTCAAGCAGTTATAGAAAGGTCAAACAGAACTCTAAAGGATATGCTAAATAAACAGAAAGGAGTAACAAAAACCCCCAGAAATAGACTGCATAATGCTCTATTAACTTTGAATTTTCTGAATGCCAATGAGAAAGGAACAACAGCTGCAGAGAGACATTGGGTAATAGAAAAAACTACAGAATTAAATCAGCCTATATACTTTAAGGATGTGCTGACCTCAGAATGGAAGCCAGGGTATGTGTTACGTTGGGGACGAGGTTTTGCTTTTGTTTCTATAGGAGAAGATAAGCTGTGGGTACCATCAAAATTGATAAAGGTTCGATTTGAACAAGAGAAACCTCTTAATTAGAGGAGGTGATAGTTCATCAACCAGTATGAACATCCAATTTAAACTAACTTGTACCTGTAACACATGTCTTTTCATTTAATCAGATAATAACTTGCCAAAAAGGAACATCCCCAAAATTAGTCTTGGGGGAAGGTTTTTGTTTTTGTCTTTTAGGAGAATGATGGTTAAGGAATCTGAAGAACACAAGACAAATGAGACAACTGAAGAAAAGGGACAAATCATCTATCCCAGGAAACAAAGTGAAACGGCGTATGGGTATATATAATCTAAAAAAAAAAAAATTATGTCTTCTTAAATGTTTGTTTCTGCTTTTCTCTAAAGATTTAACACTATTGGTTTTCTAATAGTCCCAGTTCAATTAAAATTTAAAGCTGACTTTGGAGTTGGAGAATGGCTCTCTCCTTCTTTAAACTCAAGCATGTTGTTAAAAGGAAAATGCAAACTCCCTGTATCATGCCAGAAAGAGCCATTTTCTGCTATGGGACAGGACAAAAGCCAAATTAATTAAGGGACTATTCTATTACTAATCTCAACTCTTTGATTCTATTCTGATTCTTTAAACTTTTCTTAAAGTATAAATTTTATATCAAAATTTACAAGATTGATATATATATATATATATATATATATATATATATATATACATTTTAAACTTTGTTAAGATATGAATGGTCATATAGAGTACTAACTAATTCTAGAAAAAAGGCTTCAATTAGCTGCATATATATGTCTTTGTGTTCGAGTCTCTTATCAGTTTTCTGCAGGAAATCACGGCCAGGCCTAACATCAACTGAAGTCTCCGGAAAGAAGATGGGGCCCCACAACAACAACAACAACAACAACAACAACAATTCCACGTGGACAATAATAATATCACTGAACTGACAAACATCATCTATAGATCAGCTTTGAACTACAAGGTGCTCAGAGCAATTTTGAGATGACTAGCTGAGATGATCCAGTCTCAAAGACTACTTGAATAAGGACTTGAGATAAACCCTGAACTTTGGCTTTATACACAGACTGGATAATAATGAAGGATATAGTTACCTTTCCTAGAATTTGACAATTAACCTAAATTTTTCTTTCAGGATAAGATAACTTCGCCCATACCCAGCAGGAAGCAATTTTAAGAATATGACACCCACATTCCCAAAGAAGTGGTGTGGGGTGGGTGGTTTTTTTGGTTCTTTTAATGGGTTTTGGGTCTGGGATAATTTTCATTGTTTACGGGGGTTGGTTACAAGTTGTTGTCAAGGGTTAGGAAAAAGGCTAAGCAAAGGAGATTAGATTTAAGGTTCTTGTTTAAAAAAAAAAAGAAAGAAAGAAAGAAAAGAAAAGAAAAAGATAGTTACTAGTTTTAAATACTTTACATTATTACCAACTATTAGGATATAAAGAAATGAAAGTTAGTAATTAGACATTACAATAGAAATTGTAGTCATATTAGATATGTTTTAAAAATTGAGCAGATGTATTTTAGACAGGTCATCTTCAAACCCTTCAGAGATCTACAGAATATGGCATTTAAAATGTTTTAATAACTTAGAAATTTTTCTTTTTTGAGACATGTCGGCTCCTGGCAGTACCAATCTACTTCAGAGAAAATATGGGCATTGAAGAAACTGCATATGGAGTTAATTTTCATTGTGGCAAAAGTTAGCCACTGGACAACAAAGTATCCTCAAATCAACAGGACAAAATGGACAGACAGAACACGAAACAAAGGACTACTGATTCCTGCCAAAACAAGTGTGGTTATGGCTTTATCAAAAGGCATCTTCTGAGGCCAGGACAATATGGCACCATCCCTGAAGTCGCCTTCACAATCTGGAAAAGGTACAGTACCCTTTTCTTCGAAGGCAGCTGAACAGGCAGTGGGCCGATGGCTTCTGTTGTGCAATGGAACAGCAACTGAAAGCTCACGCCTCTCAATAGTAGACTGGCATTTAATAGAGGGATGTGGAGAAGAAGAGGATGCTGAGATGAAGCCATATATACACAGCCAAGAAGAATGGACAGCTGAATTCAAAAACCATCAACAATTTCCAGAATTTAAAATCCTGAAGCATGACATGACACTAGTGGAATTCAGGTGTTTCTGGTACATGGACTGCTCTCACCCAGTGTGAGGTTGAACTGTTGACCTTGTGTACAGCCTACTTCACAGATGAGTCTGTCGGATACGATAGGCCTATAGGCTGAAGATGGTGCCCCCTCTGGGAGATGATGCCCCAACACTGTGGAGAAACCTCAGGTGACTGTCCAGGCAGCTGGCTGTTCTGTCAACTCACAAAATTTTTGGAAGTTGCTTTTGTGCACTTCCTGTTTTTATTTTTGTTAGCTAATATTATTTCCTTCTTGGGTCTCTGAGGGAGTTGAAGATTAGTTAGTTATAGTTGAAGATTAATTAGGATAGAAAGTGAATTAGATACATTTTGGACTTACTAAAATAGGATAGATAAGGGAATTATTTTCTCTGATTTGTCAAATATAAATGGACTAGACATCGTTTAGGTATTTGTTACTTGTATATATTGTATATAGTTATTGTACTTTTGTATATAGTTTTTCTTTTGTTAGTTATAACCTTTTGCCTTTTTTCTTTTTATTAAAATAGAAAAGGGGAAATGTGGTGATATTTTATTTGTACTGAAATGTTATTTTAATTTTATGTTAATAAATAAAGTTGCCCTGGGGTCAGAGCTATTAGAGCCATAGTAAGAGCGTGGTGGTTAGAAGAGCTAGGTAGATTTCTGTGTGTTCAGGGATACAGCCAGTATTGGAGACATACGCCTTTAAGACCTGGAGGGCGGTACTTACAGGCAGTGATGAGGCAGTCATGTGGTTGGGTTTACAACCAATGAGAAGGCAGAACAGAAAGATTATTTAAACAGGGACACAGGAAGTACCTCCCTCTCTCGGGGAAGCTAGGAGCACTGCAGGAGGTAAGATTTTATCTCTGAGCTCTGACCTCTCGGCTTTTCTCTTTTACCTTGGCTCTGTGTTTCTTATTTTAATAATACGATTGGTTACATCTACAGGTGGAGGCATACCCAGTTTCTAATAAGCAAGCCCAGATGGTTACAGACCTCCTTCTCTTAGAAATTATTCCTTGGTTTGGGGTTCCTGCTTCTCTTCAGCCAGACAATGGCCAGAAGTTCACCTCTCAGATTTCCCAGACACTATTTAAGGCTATTAACATTCCTTGGCATTTTATCTTTGTATCGTATATTATTTATCATTTTATCTTATATCATTGTAACTTGATAACTCTTGACTAGCCTATATCCCTCCTCCTAAGCCCTCTACAACTTCTAATCTTGAGTAACAATCATTCAACTCATGTTCATTCTTAAGGCTGAATAACATTCCTGTGTGTATATATCACATTTTGTTTATTTGCTTATTGATGAGTACTTGTTTTTTTAAATTAATTTTTACAGTTTTGTTTTGTTCTGTTTTTCCCATCTCTCTGTCTCTCTCTCTGTCTCTCTCTCTATCTGTGTGTGTGTGTGTGTGTGTGTGTGTGTGTGTGTGTGTGTGTGTGTGAGTGTGGCTGTGGTGTGTGGAGGTCAGAGGACAATAGTTAGATTACAGATTTACTACCCGGCTCTGTCTTTCCCAGAAGTTAGCCCTACCCCCATGGAGTCTGTCTCTTGACAGAAAGAACACAGGTAACTGTTAGAGCATGGAGGCCTGATAAGCAGCAGAAGAAAACCCAACCTGCCCCTCCGTTGTGAGGGACCAAAGTAATTTTGAACTATGGTCTACTTAGCACACAGGCATTCATGTCAGGGGCCACATAGACCAGAACAGACTATATCACATGGTTTGAAACCTTCCCACCCTTTCTGGAATCTTGTAAGTGTCAGAAATATTCTTTGTTCATATATTTGGAGGTTTTCCTTCACGTGTCTTATGCTATACATGAAGACTTGCTCTCTTAATGTAGCCTATGTCTGGAATCGAAGGCCCTCTCTTCTGTTCCAGGGCCCTTTCTCCCCTAATGCAGCCCCTGTGTGGACTTGACAGCCTTTTCTTCTGTTCCAGGGCCCTATCTCTCCTAATGTAGCTCCTCACATGTTTTAAAGAAAAAGCTCATTCTCCCTTCAAATCTCCACTATATTGTCTTTGGTATGACACTCTATATCTCCTTATTATTTTCCCATTTCAAGAATGGATCATCTTTGGCCTTTGAGACAACTGTAGTTAAAAGGCCCTCTCTTCTAATAAAATTCATTCTGAAAAATAACTCTGCATCAGCTCCTTTTCTGAACCTGCTGTTCTCTCCTTTGTAACAACTTTGGGGAGTCAGTTCTTTCATTTGTCTGTGACATCCGTGGATCTGGATTAGGCCCTCAGGTTTGTGCAGAAAGTGCCTTTATCCTCTGAGGCATCTCACTGACTTAATCTTTTTTGCACATTGCAGATATTGTGAATATTGCTATTATGAACATGATTGTATAAACATCTCTTCAGAACTTTGATTTTAGTTCTTGTCTATATATCTAGAAACAGGATTACAAGATTGTATGCTAATTTCAAGTTGAAATTTAAAATGAATTGTCAGCTTTACTATTTAAAAATTGTTTTATTTTTATTATTTAATTTTTGTATGTACACGTGTGTGTGTGTGTGTGTGTATGTGTGTGTGTGTGTGTGTGTGTGTGTGTGTGTGTGCCCACCAATATGTATATGTGTCTGCCTACCATAGCACACACATAGGTCAAAGGACAACCCCTGGGAGTTGGTTTTCTCTTTCTACCATATAGGTCTCAAAGATTCAAGTCATCAGGCTTGGTGGCAGTTGGCTTTATTGGCTGAGCCACCTCAATAGCCAGGTTCAACCATTCATACCCTCTCTTTTCACTATCCCCCATAGCTTTCTTCCAGTGGTTCTCAAACTCCAGTGTGCATAAGAATCACCCAAAGAGTATATTTAGATGTAGACTGTTCATCCTACACCAAGAAATTGTCATTCAATAGGTCTTCAGAGGGTCACAGAAATTTTCATTTTCTAAGTTGACTGAGGTGGTTCTTATGCAAGCATTTTTGTATGGGATGAAACTTGAGAAAAACTGTGGTTAAAGGTGCGAATCTAGAATCTCATAAAAACAAAGTTTAAATGTTTGCCTGAATGCCAATTTAGACAACTTTGATATGTCAATGTATGTCATGCCTGGGTGTGAGTGACTATGTACAGCCAATGTCCAAAACCCTGATTACATGACTTAGGAAAGAACATCTTGTCAAGATTCTTCCTGGTTTCTTCAGCTTTCTAGATTTTTACCATTTTCTCCTCTTTATACTTTTCTATGTTTCTATTTGCCCCAAAGTTTCCCTCATTAAACTCACATGACTTTTATAACTAGAAAAAGAATTTTCTAACTAAATAAAAACCCTTTTAAGGCTCACATACTTCCGCTGTGATATCTTTTTTGGCTCTGAATTCCCTGTACATGAAGGTACTTTAATCACTCTGAGGTCTACCTTTCTTGGTATTTCATTTGAACTCTAGTAAAGAACATTTTTTTTTCATGAAATGATAGTTGATCACATTTGATAGAATCTTAAGAAAGGCAGGCCAGTAGGTCTTTCCAATGGAGCCTCACAGGCAATGGGATTTGCTTGAAAGAATGTAGGAGCAGGAATTTTATTTAGCTAGTTATGGACCCAGAGACTAAGATTCAGGGACTATAAAATCACTAAAGGCCAGATGCTTATTTATTAAATTATGGCAAGCAATGGAACAGGAGACTAGAGGTATAGCTCAGAGGTAGAATGCTGATTTATAACTTGAATTGAACAACACTACTTTGCCTTGGAGAAAAGATTAGCTAGGAGGCTAAGTGACTACAATTGAATAATTAATTGCTTGGTGAACACAAGGATCAGACCACAAGGGTCAGATGGTTAGAATAGCTAGAGCTACCTGATAGGCATGTTAGCCCAAATTTCCAGGGCACATAGGCCAGAGGTGAAATTAGTACCAATCTGGTCACTCTGTGGAGCTACAGTCATGTTTATTTTTGCATTCCATATATACTATCTTACTGTAGAGATATAATTCATTTTAGAGCAAATATGTGGGCATGTGACTCTCATTTCAGGACTACTTACATGAGCAGGCATCCTCATTGTGCCATATGCAGCAGAGGACAGAGAAAGACCTGGAGGGGCTGTGAGTGGCAGACACAAGGTCAATTAGGGAGTGGGTGTCTGGCTGCAAAAATCTGTGTAAAATGGCAAAGACCACTTCCAGAAGCCAAGGAGTTGCTGGTAATGTGACCAAAATCAGATAGCAGAGACAAAAGACAGTAAATGACAAGTCAGAAGACAAAAAGTCCCTGGTAAAACAGGAGCCAAAGACAGGGCTGTAGAAAGCGCATTTAGACTAGTTCTCATGGAAAAGTTTTCCTAATGATAACCATTGCCAAGAACAAAGCCTGCATCTGGAACACAACCTCTCCATCTGCAGGCTGGCCTATGTCTCATGGGTGCCCAACAGCTTCTAAGTATTTCAATGTATACCATGGTTAGAAACCATTTGTTAGGTATCTTCTCCATGTGGCTAAGACAATCAATTTTATGTTTTTTTTAAATTCATAAGGTGACTTTCAACTGACCTTACTTATAAAACCTAAGATCTGATATACCCAGAGAAGCCTGCCCCTAGGTCTCATCCCTGGGGACCAGCCATTCTGGGGAAGACCTGCCCAGGTTGGTCCCACATTCTGGCAGGACCCCCTATCCCGAACCCCACTGGGAAGGTTCCCCTTCTCTAAGACCTCCAACAGACCCTGCAATCTCCATGTCCTGCTCCCATGCCCATCCACCTGAGACTCCAGCCACTTCCTGAGTCTTAGAGATCAGCCTCCAGCTCCCATCCAGCCCAGAGCTTCCATCTGGATCCAAGAGAGACTTCCTGAATCTGTCAGCTCTGTCTGGATCAACAGTGCTGATAAGACAAAGAATGAATCCAGAAAGAGATGGGCAGACCTCAAGGCAGAAGTACATAAAACAAAATGAAGAGCAATACAGCATCACCAGAACCTAGCCCTCCTCCAAAAGCTAGACCTGAACATCACAAAATGGAAGAAGCAGAAGAAAGCAACCTTATAAATAACATTATGAACAGGGTAGAGGCTTATATAGAATAAATCAAAAATGAAATTGAGGAATAGACAAACAAATAATGGGAAGAACGCTATAAAAAAACTAGAGGAAAGGACAAATGAAGCACAAAAACCATAAATCCATAAGAGAAAATCATGAAAAAGTAAAGAAACAGATGAAGGAAAAAGTCAAGACCTGAAAAGGGAAATAGAAAAAAATGAAGAAGACACAAACAGAAGGAATGCTGGAAATAGAAAATCTGAGTAAACAAACAGGAACTTCAGATGCAAGTATAACCAACAGAATGCAAGAGATGGAAGAGAGGATCACTGGCGTTGAAGATACATTAGAATAAACAGACTCATCAGTCAAAGAAAACACTAAAGCCAACAAAGGCAGGATCCAAAATGTCCAAGAAATTTGGGACACCATGAAAAGACCAAGCCTAAGAATAATTGGGATAGAGGAAGGAGAAGAATACCAACTCAAAGGCACAGAAAATATATTCAACATGATCATAGAAGAAAACTTTCCCAACTTAAAGAAGAAAATGCCTATGAAGATACAAAAAGATTATAGAACACCAAACAGACGAGACCCCCTAAAAAGTCCCCTTGCCACATAATAATTAAACAAACAAACATAGAGAATAAAGAAAGAATATTAAGAGCAGCAAAGGAAAAAGGCCAAGAGACTTATAAAGGCAAACCCATCAGAATAACACCCAATTTCTCAATGGAGACTTTGAAAGACAGAAGGTATTTGACAGATGTAATGCAGACACTAAGAGATCATGGATGCCAGCCTAGACTAATATACCCATCAAAACTTTCAATCATCATAGACAGAGTGCACAAGACAATCCAAGACAAAGCTAGAATCAAACAATACTTATCCACAAACCCAGCCCTACAGAAAGCACTAGAAGGAAAATTCCAACCTAAGGAAGTCAGAAACACCCTTGAAAACACAGGCAATAGATAAAGCCACAGCAGTAAACCCCAAAGAAAAGAAGTACACACACACTACGATGAAAAAATAACAGGGATGAACAATCATTAATTAAGGGTCATAAATATCCCTTAATATCAATGGCCTTAATTCACCAATAAAAAGACACAGGCTTACAGAATGGATATAAAAGCAGGACTCATCTTTCTGCTGCATACAAGAAACACACCTCAAATTCAAGATAAACACTACCTAAGAATAAAAGGCTGGGAAAAGACTTTCCAATCAAATGGTCTTAAGAGGCAAGCTGGTGTAGCCATCCTAATATCCAGGAAAATAGACTTCAAACTAAAATCAATCAAAAGAGATCAAGAAAGGCATTACATACTCATCACAGGAAAGATCCACCAACATGAAGTTGCAATTCTGAACATTTATGCCCCAAACACAAGGGCACCCACATATGTAAAAGAAACATTACTTAAGCTTAAACCCCATATAAAACCCCACATATTAATAGTGGGAGTATTCAACACCCGACTTTCACCACTGGACAGATATCCCAAATTGAAACTTAACAGAGAAATAAAGGACTTAACTGATGTTATGGCTCAAGTGTACTTTATATCTACAGAACATTCCATCCTACAGACAGATCTCCCTCAAGAACACTGATGCAAAAATACTAAGTAAAATACTGGCAAACAGAATTCCAAGAACACATCAAAACAATTATCCACCATGATCAAGTAGGCTTCATCCCAGGGATGTTAAGGGTGGTTCAACATATGAAAATCCGTCAATGTAATACATGATATAAACACACTCGAAAAAAACCATATGATCATCTCACTAGATGCAGAAAAAGCATTTGACAAAATCCAACACCCCTTCATGATAAAAGTCTTGGAGTGATCATGAATACAGGGAACATACTTAAACATAATGAAGGCAATTTACAGCAAGCCAAGAGCCAACATCAAATTAAATGGAGAGAAACTCAAAGAAATTTGTTGGGGACCGAATCCGGACAGCTGTGTCTTGAACCTGTGTTACCTTCCACGATTTATCAAGCCTCGTGTAAATAGGAGGCTTTTAGTCTAACCTAGGAATGTACGATAAATAAACTTCTTGGAGCTTGTACTAAATCAGCTAGCTGCAGGGGCCTGGGACCAAAGCGACCTCCTGCTGACCCTCCCTTAGGAATTTTCTTTGTCCTCTCCTCACTCCTCCTGCTCCCCCTCCCTACCTGAAGCCCTGTTTATAAGCTCTAACACCCAGTCAATAAATGAGACTTTGACGCAACTCAGACTGACTTTGTCTTTCTTCACGCGCTTGGTCTCCTTTCCCTCTCACCCCCCATTGATTCACAGGTGGTTCCTCCTCGGGACCCTCGAATAACCTGGCCTGCTGGACCGGTCAAGTGGCGCCCGAACGTGGGGCTCAAGGCATGGCGGCTCACTACTGGATGGCAAAGAGAAAACGGGGTCTGGCCAGACTCACTAGGATAGAGGTGCCCCAACAGCATCACTCGTGCGCCATGGGCAACCTTGAGGTAAGTGCCGTTCATCAATCAATGGGTAAAGTACTCTCTAAAGAGTCTCTCTTCATTAAGGAAATGAAGATTTCAGGGAGAGGGGAATAAGAGTCAAAAAGAAAGAAAAAAAAGATTTAATTAAGTTTTTCTATTTTGTGGAAGAAAAATGTCCCTGGCTGGTTATTAATGGCCCGGGCATCCACCCTTTGACGTGGAATAAAGTCAGAAAGGATATCAATAACTTGCTTAAGGATGGAGCGAATGTCCCCAATGCATTCTTTAGTTTCTATGGAGTAATCAGAGATGTTTTATAGGATTCAGAAAAGGATAGTAGGGTGTCACATCTTCTGGCACTTGCTGAGGACCTATTAAATGGTGTGTCTGTCCCAAAAGACGGTAAGAGTGAGGTTGCCACAAATCACATTGAACAAAAGACCAAAAGACCCCACCAGGACCCTCAAGGGTCCAGAGGTTTATTGACTTCTACCAGTAAGAGCGCTCTCTGTCTTGTCTCTGTCTCTGTCTCGTTAACTTTTGTGCCGGTCGACTGATTTGTACTTTGCAGGCTCACTGGGACAGACGTGTCCGGACAGTGATCCTGGGAGGGAAAGAGAGACATCTCATTCCCTGATTTGGGCAAGGGACCCCCTAGTCCCGAGCCATTTGGGGCCACCTCAGAGGTGACTATTTGATTTTAGGAGTCTCCTCCTAAAGAGGAGCATCTTTGGGTACCTTTCCCCATGGTGGGAGGAAGTGCCACTTTGTATTTTGTTCCAGGAAATTGTTAGAGCCATTTGGTGGGTTTTTTTTGTATGTTTTATTGTGGTCATTGTTACTTTACACTCTGTTTCTCTTCCAAGAAATAAGGTGCATGTCTGACTAACAGGGATGTGAAAGCCCCCTGATGTCTGTTTGATCAAGGACAGAGATCCTCGAGTCTCGATTATTTTTGGTGTGATTGAGCCTGTAGGGTCACTCTCCACAGAGCACATAAGGCTATCATTGTTCTTGGAGCTTTGTTGGCTGTCTCGTTGGGGCAAAGTTTTTCTTTCATGTGCCCTTGGTCTTGTGTGTAGTGTGTTAACTGTTCTCATTGTTGACTTGACTGTGACGGACGATATGGGACAGTCCCCTTCTTCTCCACTACACCTTTGCCTAGCCCACCAAAAGGATGTGCGAGCCACAATCGAGGGGCTTGCGTGCTATGAGTGAGGCCATCATCATCTCAGTGCTGATGTGCTGGTACTTGGATTGTCTGTGTAAATGTCATCTGTTTCTGCTACTCACCTCCCTTATTTTCCTGGGGAGAAGGAGAGAGAGGCACAGTGAGGGCCACCTCCCTCCCTCCCTAGCTCTCTTGCTATCAGGACTGCAGGCAGCTGGCTGCTCTCACGAGGGTGGGAGTGCATGCTCTCGGTACAGGCGGGCTAAGATTCTCATGTCCTGCTCTGGACAGGACAATGGCTGCCTGTAACCGACAAAACTGTGTGAACACTGAACAGAGAATCTGACTTTAGTCAGAGGAGTTAACAAAACTTTTTTCAGGAACACTGGCAGCCAAGGACATACTTTATGACCACTGCTCCCCCTCCCTTCCTTTACTGTGGTAACTTCAAGGTCTCTTTTGCCAGCCAGGAATTTCTCTTGTTAACCCTTCTTTGTCCTGATTGTAAAACCTCAGTAACCCCCCCCCACACACACACACACTTCATCCCCTACAGACAAAGAGAAGCTAAAACCAGCATTCTTAAATGTAGATAAGAACTTAGACACCTTTTTCCAGGTGGCTTTATTAACTACAGAAACTTAAGAAAACACAGAGTTAGGATATATGACATTCTAACAGAGACTAAGTGGTCATAAAACATCCCAAACTCCCCAAACTCCCCAAACCCGGGAGACAGCTCATTAAACTCCTAAACATGGTTGCTGAACAAATGAGAAATAAAGATAACATGAAAAACTACTGATATGAACCTAAAGAGGGATGGTGGTGGTGGGAGATGAATTATGTGGTCTGTATTAGCCTCACAAAGAAGGGCTTGTGCTCCTTCCAACCTCCCTGCTGTATGTGAGAGGTTTGGAACGAGCCCACCTGCGGAGGCTTGTAAACTTCATTTGTATAAACCTTGCTTTTGCATTCTGTACCTGAGGTCTCCAGTAGCTTCTTTGGGGATGTGATCTGGGCATAACACTGATATTGCTTAATAAAGAAATGTTAAATTACCAGTTCAAGATACTGGGAAAATTATGCTTTTGTTTCCACAGGAAAAATAAAAATTTACATGGGTTTTGGTCATTTGAGTTCAATGTGTTACAAATACTTGCCATCATTTAAGAAAATTGGTTTCAAATTATTGTTGGTTAAGATAAAAGTTTAAATAAATGATTTTTTGACTTAAGAAAGCAGTTTAAGATGTAAAAATTTAAAGGCTTAAGCATGTCATGAGTGTTTATAAAATATAATAAAACTTTAAGGTCTAACTTTAAAGTTTAAGTAAACATGTTTCAGATTTCTTTTTCTTGCTATTCTGCTGTTACATGGAGACTCCAAAGGGTCATAGTTTTAAAAATGTCTGTATATTCTGCAGGTATGAATGAAAATGTGGCCACATGTATGTTTGGTTTTGAATGTCTGAGTTTGCATGCATGTCCTTTGTGTTAAGGAATACAAGTTAATACTAGTCATCTGGCTATCCAGATACTAGTTTAAAGCATAAACGGTTCTATTTAAATAAAAACAAACTGAGAGGTATATTTGACTAATATATCTATAGGAGAACAAATTAGCCTGGTCATTATTACCAAACTTAGAGATATTTTCAAGATTAGGCCTAGATTTGTTTGGCTCAGATACATTTAATAGATAATGGTCCTCAAACCTGTCAATGATATGATGAATATGACATTTAAATTATTTGATTAAACCTTACTATCGGAAACAGAGACTCCTAGCTCCCCAGCTCCTAGCAATGACTCCCAAGGTCTCCAAAGAAGATATGGAATGACAAGAAGATGCCACCTGAATTGCGAACGACACTGACCACAGGGCAAGATGCCCCAATGCAACGCCTGCCTCCAGGACCCAGCCCAGACTATGGACAAGTAGTAGGACACTGTCAGTCTTCCGTGTCCCTATTCCACAGAAAAGGTACTCTGCCTTATGGGCTTGATGGTGGTAGAAGATTGAAGTTGTTCTGACTGGAACCTCCAATGCTATAGAGACCTGGGTAGGGATTGATCACTGTAATTTATAGGATTGGAAGCTTCTTGGTCTGCACTCAGATATAGTTTATCCTTCTCAGATTTCTGATAGTACTGATGGCTAGGCTAGCTCTAACTTTGTCAGCATGGCACCATCAGCCAGATCCTTCTGCAAGGCCATAGCTAGCCTTTTAGCTCACTTTAAAAGAAAATGTTCTAAGATGTAAAAATTTAAATAAATCATAAAGGTTCGGATATGAGTCTAAAATAAGATATGTTTCAGATTACTCTCCTGTTCTATGGTTCAGAGCTTAACATTTAGGAGTCCTGATGAGCTGATAGAGCAATGACCACTTACTGTTCAGTCATTTGTTTTAGATATCATCTAAATATGTCTAAATGTAAACCTAAAAGTGCTTCTCACCAGGCCAAAAATCTCTGTCCAATTTATACCTGGCTTTCTGGACAGAAGAAAATGCCCAAATCTGTAGTTCTTGTTGGGACTCAAAGGTATAAGTCTACTTCTGCTGGTTTCTACATAACATGGGTACATGAATGTGTACATACCTAAAGCGCTCTCTCTCTCTCCCTCAACACACAAACATATACATATTTAAATGAAGTCACAATATGTGGAGTGATAATACTTCCTCCAGATTATTTAACAACAACAACAACAATAACAACAACAACAATAACAACAACAAAATAGTACCAAGTATGGGAAACCTCCTTCAGATTTGTTGGTCAGTGGAGTCTAAGAGACTCCCAAACAATTGAAGCTGTTGCTGTTGCTCTTGAATGCCTCCCAGAAATTAAAGTTACATGCCTATTGCTGAAGACACTATGCACTTTGGACACTATGCACTCAGAGGACTGGAGCTGGAACTGACCCAAAAGCTTCCTTCCTCCCTGAGGACTAGCTTCCATAGTACTAGAAGGAGAAAAGCAATTAATAGTCCTACCCAGCTGGAGGAAGAGGAGGTAGAAAGATTGCAAGAGCCAGAGGACTAGGAAGTCTGCTGTAAGAGTGTAGGGAGCCTCTTGGCTGCTCCGAGGTGCCTGAGAGACCCACAGAGGCTTCTTTTAGAGCCACAGGAGCTGAGGATGAGCCTGCTGCATAAGAAGTATCTCCGGAACACGTGGGTGGGAGTGGGGGGCGGGTCTTATAGGAACATGCTTGTAAAAGTGTTTTCATAGAATCAGATGCTGAGTAGGGTCGGTCCTCAGGTGGTCGGGAGGCTTCGACCACCACACCATCAGGCCCTCCTCACCCCTATACTGCGACATGGATCCAGTGTGTTTGCTACTGTTGCTGTTGCTGCTGCTGCTGCTGCCGCCGCCACTTTGTCTGCTTGCCCTGCTTGGGTCAAGGGGGCAGTCAGGGGTACCAGCAACACGCAGGAGTTGAGGGCAGGGTGGTGTACAGCAACCTGGAGCTCGTGCAGGTCCTGTTCCTGGACACACTGCCCAACAACATGATCACCCTGACTCTGAGCAACAGCAAGATATTCGAGATAAAGAATGGTTCATTTTCTGGAAAGACTTCCATGGTCTGTGCTGCCTCTGGAGGCCATGTTGATGTCTGCGATCCATGCCGCCTTTGAAAACAATGTTGATGTTTCTGATCTGAGCACTGGGCAGCTGCCATGGGCAGGGAAGCTTCTTTTGCAGTTGTATTGATGACTGCAGACTCATAACTGAGAGTGAGAGACACTGAAGGTTTCTGTGACAACCTCTCCCCACCCCCAAAAAGGAAGCAGTCACGAAACTATTGAAGAGAGTCCTTCAAAACTGTGATGATAAGGATGGAATATATACTTCACAGTCGATGGCTTCTGGTGGGAGGTGCGGAAGGACTCAGTTTTCTTTAAGGGCCTGGACACTGGGAGTTTAACCATGCTCCAGTGAATATATGGGCAACAGAAATTGGACTTGGTGGGGTTTCTTTTGGGGGGAGGCACAAAGGTTGGAGGGTAGACCTGAGAGGAATAGGAAGCAAGTTTGATCAGGGTGAATTGCATGAATTTCCCAAATAATTAATAAAAATATTATGTTGGGGAAAAGTAAAATAAAATATTTTTAAGAAGACATACAGATTTAGCTCTATAAAAATTAAAACTTTAGAATCACAAACAAGCATCATAAACAAATTACACTAGCAAAATATATGAAACATATTTGACAAAAATTCAACGTCTTATTTTTCTATATTTAAGTTATTACAACTCAGAAGAAAAATTACCACACAAATAGAAAAATACCTAAATGTATGACTAGATGATTCTAGAAGGAGGAACCAAGATGAGGAGATATGGAATATCTGTATTAACCATTGCTTGGTTGATGTTTCTCGGCCTTCATCAAAGTCATCTGAGATGCTTGGTAAAAGTGCAACTCCCTAGACCTGAAGAATCTACAGTTACTTATGTGAGTGCATGGTGCTCAGGTCAGGGGACAAGTTGGGGAAATTAATTGGTTCTTGCCTTCTACCATAGGATCAAACTCAGGTAATCAGGCTTGGCAGCAAGCACTTTTACCCACTGGGCCTTCTCAAAGAGATGGCCTAAATAATCTAACTCTGAAGTGAGGCCAGATGCAGTATAAACTCTCTGGTGGTTGGCAATCACGCAATTCAGAAATAAATTCTTGACTCGAAATTTTCCTAGTTTTCTTTTCCAAACAAATAAACACCAACAAAACTGGTCATGGTAATGCAGGCCTGTAACCCCAGCACTCAAGAGATAGAGGCAGGAGGATCAGAAATTGAAGGTCATCCTTAGCTATATATTAAGGCCCACTCTCAATTTAGTTTTTTTCTTTTTCAATCCATTTATTTTTGTTTCAGAAGAAATGTAGGAAAACAGAACTAGTCAATTTCCCCTTTTCCTTTCCAGCCTGTGTGGTGCCTTAGGCAAATTCCTTAACCATATTAAAAACAGTGTGGGTACCATCTTGAAGGGTTCTTGTAAAGATTCGAGTTCCTGTTCCTAAAATGTCCAATACTATGATTGGACATGGAATACTTTCATAATGAATGGTGGTTATTTTTATGTTATTATTACTTATATATTCTACCTCATCAATTTACACTCATCTTCCTTTTCCTTCTTCTTGTATAGTGCTTTGTGTATAATTATGTCCCTACAAGCAAATATGTAGAAGTCACAACCCCTAGAACCTTAGAATGAGATTTTATTTTAAAATAAGATTATTATAGATGTAGTTTTCAGAACTCTCCTCAACTCCATGCTGGAGATCAAACTCAGGGCCTCCCAAACACTAGGCAAATATTCTAACACTTAGTTACATTCCCAACCAGAAGGAGTCATATCACAGTTTCAGTTGGCCCCCTAATCTGATTGGCATCTTTTTGTTGTTTTGTTTTTCGAAGCATGGTTTTTTCAAGGTTTCCCTGTGTAACAGCCTTGGCTGTCCTGGAATTCACTATGTAGACCAGACTGGCCTCAAACTCAGAGATACTCCTGCTTCTGCCTCCCAAGCCCTGGGATTAAAGACATGTGCCACCACTGCCTGGCTCTGATTGGCATCTTAATAAGAAGAGAAAAATCTTGAACACCCATCACACAGAAGGAAGATGGATGTAGACACATAAGAAAGATAGCCACGTGACAAAGCAGAAATTGGAATAATGAATTAAACAAAGGAATGTGTGCCAGGATCACCAGTAGCAAGGGACAGACAAGGAAAGACTCTCCCATATAGGTTCACAGGAAGTGATTTAGGACTTTTCGCCTTCAGAACTGTGAGAAAATAAATTACTCTTGTTTAAGACACACTTTTTTGGTATTGTGTTACAGCATTTCTGAGGATTATAGTATAAAGCTTCCTATCTTTATGTAGAATATAGAATCCTGATATCTTCATATCTTGATATAGAATCAACTGTGATACAGCCACAGTATGGAACACAATATGAGGGAATCTTAGAGACATTGTGCTGAATGGAAGAAGTCACTCTTCAGAGACCACATCTGTGTGGTTTCATTTATGTGACATTCAGTTCAAAGCAAATCTACAGGGAAGGAAAACAGATCAGCATTTGCTAGAGGTTAGGTTCTGCTGACTACAGAGAAGGATGATGGAAATTTTTTGAGGCATGAAACTGCTTGGTGGCTTGGTTACAGTAGTGGTTTTATCTAGATCTATGCATGTGCTACAAATCCTAGCACAGTATATTCCTGAAGAGTTCATTCCATGGGATATTAAGATTCAAAAAACGAGCACACACAAACTTATACTCAAATAATTTTCTTTTCAACAAAACATGTAAAGAAATTTCCCGTCTTGGTTTCTGACAGAAAAATTATTTGATAGTGATTTTGCCACATCAGCCCTTGTGTTCTGTGAACCTGTTTTTGTTTTTCATTCATAAAAAGAAACAATCTGTCTAAAGCAGTGATTTTCATTTGATGAAACCTCCCAACATGTATTTCCTTTGTGGTAGTAGGGGTCAGGGTGAGGGCCTTTTGAATTTCATTGGTCTCTGGACCCACAGGTTGGATTCAACCTGAACAGTCTTAATCTGTCTCCATCTTTCTGTGTCTGTCTAAAATCCTCTGAAGTACAATGGCTGGATCTGAGTCAGAGCCTCAGGTATCCAGAAAGTTGGAACAATTTTTGATTCTAGGGCCTGCTTATGGGACTCATTCATGCATCCCTTTGGTAAATGCTCCACCCAGATCCAGTAACTAGCAAGATCAGTTTAGAATCTGTGATTCTAAACTAGGTATGGGTGGGGGATGGGGAGGTTCATTCAACACAATGAAGCCTCTAAAAAGGTTCTAAATCTAGGTCCCTTGTTTAGTTGAGTCTGACAAGACCTTAAACCAGTTTTTCCACACTGGATGATTTTTTTTTGGAAGAGTGTTTTGTAAACAACAAAAAGTTGCAGAGTCAGTGAAAGGCCATGAGGAGCATGCTCACTGCTCTCTACTCTCGGCTGAAACCTTGCAGTTGCCAGGTTGTACTAAAGGGTTTTGTCTTCAGAAGGTCTCTGGTTGCTTTGATAGAAAACTGAGACTCATAGAGACCTCCAAATGGCAATAGAAGGAGGTGTCAGTGGTTGACAGGACTGAGACATGGCCAGCAACTCTAGCCTTTCCAAGTTGTGCTGGCCAGATATATGTCAACTTGACACAAACTGTAGTCATCTGAGAATAGGGAACCTCAATTGACAAAATGACTCCGTAAGATTGGGCTGTGGGTTAGCCTGCAGGGCGTTTTCTTTATTACTGGTTTGTAGGGGAGGGCCCAGCCCATTGTGGGCAATGCCACCCCTGGACTGTTGGTCAGTTCTGCAAGAAAGCAGACTGAGTAAGACATGGGGAGCAAGTCAGCAAACAGCACTATCCCATGGCCTCTGCATTATTCCTGCCCTGTTTGAGTTCCTGTACTGACTTACTTCAGTGATGGACTACAAATGTGAAGTATAAGCCCAATAAACCCTTTCCTCCTTAACTTGCTTTTTGGCCGTGGTGTTTTGTCACAATAGAAACCCTAACTAAGACACAAGTCAAGGCCCATGAGAAGAACCTGTGTCAAGTCAGCTCATTCTCAGCATATGATCTTGAAACTAATGTCCCTCTGGGAGGCTGCTGAGGGGGTCTCCAAGGACCTCTTGAGGCTCTGGTGTTTAATACATTACTCAAAAACAAAACAAATCAACCAAACAACAAACCCCAAACTGTATAGAGTGGAATGACTTCTTCAACAAATGCATAAATCCAATCTACAAAATGAGAGTTGGGTAACTGGAGTTAAAAATCAGTCAGGAATGGCTTGGGACTCCCAGAGGCTTCCCAGAGCCTGATGTAAAGGCTTGGAAGCCATTTTTCAGTACGTTCTTGCTTATCCAAGATATCATGATGTCAAAAGCTCTGATTTTGAGTTGGAGTGGGAAGAGGATTTCCTTGCAGTGTAGTGAATCCAGGCAGGGCTCAGGATCCCAAGTCTTCTGTATGTACACAGTGCTATTTAAACAGAGCAACTCCTTCCCTGCTGGCCCCACTCTCCCACATTCCCACCTCACAAATGTAGTTCACTATCATCTCCTACTTCCCTACTCCCAGATCCCCATCTTACACCCACTCCATCTTCCTCCACCTTCCACCTCCACGTATTCCTACCTCATGATTCCAACTCTCTCCTCCTCTCCCCTTCCATTACCTCCACACACTCCTACCTCATAACCCCAATCTTCCCTTCCTCCCACCTTCTCTATTTCCCCATGTCCTCCCACTCCCACTCACCTGCTTGTAACTATACTTTGCAATCTTAACCCTCCCACCCCTATTTTCCCCCTCAGCATACACCACCTCAAAATCCTAACCCTCTTCTCTCACTCCCTCATATCCTTACCTCACACACATCACCTCCCCCATTTCCACCTTCCCGAATCCTGCCTAACATCTTCAGCCTCCCAGACACACCTTCCTCCATCCCCTGCCTCTGTACCTCACACCTGGATCCACCTTTCCCCACACTCTGACCTCTGTCCTGTGCACTCCCACCCCTGCCTTCTGCCAGGTCCCCATCACCTGACCTATTTCTTAAGAGGTAAGAAATATTTTACTATCTTACATTACTGAATTTTATTCTTTAAAGATAAGACTTAGAAACATTTCATCATCTTACATGTAACTTTATTGGAAGATATGACAATTAAAAATCCCAATCCCTTTCCCCCTCATCCACAAGGCCTCTTCTTCTTTTTGTTTTTGTAATTAACCAAAGGTCCAAGGTTATTCGTTTATCTTGTAGGATGTAGGAGCCAATGCAGATGTCTGGGGAGGGGTGGGTGGCTCATATTGGCTCCATTACATGGGCCTCCTTTTCATAGATGTTAGGGATCAGACCCATAGGAGAGTTGATCATGCGCACAGTATTCTTACTAAATAGCTTGAACTCGTAATGAATAAGTTGCTCCCAAAAGCAGTTGTTGGGACGGATGATGGGTCGGCAGGACTTGGTCCATGTGTGTGCATCCAGCAGCGTCATGTTGTGGTATTTCATGAGATAGGCAAGGCAGAAGGCTGCTGAGCCGCTCACTCCCGTGGTACAGTGCAGCAGCACGCGGCCATTCCTCATTTCCACGGCGTGGATGTGATCAGCTATGGGGTCGAAAAAATCATAGAGGTAGGCGTTGGGAGCACCACTCACCGGCACTTGCACGTACTGAATGTCTTCAAAGAACGCATTCACTGCTTCTACCGAGGCATTGATAATCGTGGTGATGTGGTTGTTGGACAGGGCGAGTTTGTCGTTAGCGACCACAGCATTACTGATAAAAAGGCTGTTAGTTATTTGAGAGAGGTCATAAAGGTTGTCTTGTTCCATAGCCTGAGTCTAAAGGATACAAGACGCTGTTGTCATCACCAGGGTGTCAGGTCAGCTGTCTCTCTGCACTAGGTTCCAGTGCACCTTTAGGAAAGCAGCTGCTCTGCTGAAATGTCAGGTCTTTAACCTCTGTCTCCTCCTCCACTACTCACGTGTCACAGTGGTGACCAATCTGTCTCTCTCCCATGCCCAGGCGTCACAATCCCCAAAGTCACAAGGCTCAGGTTTCTAGGGCAAAGGTAACTTTAGCTGCCCCCTAGCTAGGTGGTCACAGCCCAGCTTCACCTTTCTCCCTTCTCGTTTTTTCTCTTTCCCCTTTCTTTTTTTCTTTTTCCTCTTCTTCCATTCCTTCCCTCCTCCCCTCCCCTCCCTCCCACCCTTCCTCCCTTCTTTCCTCCCTTCTTTTTGCGGTCGTTTGCTTATATTTGAGACAAGATCTTTTTTTTTTCTGGTTTTTCGAGACAGGGTTTCTCTGTGTAGCTTTGCGCCTTTCCTGGAACTCACTTGGTAGCCCAGGCTGGCCTCGAACTCACAGAGATCCGCCTGCCTCTGCCTCCTAAGTGCTGGGATTAAAGGCATGTGCCACCATCGCCCAGCGAGACAAGATCTTAACATTGTAGCCCAGGCTGGCCTCAGCTTCCCCGAGGTTTGGGAGTACAGGCCTGCCTGCACAATCATGTCCAGTTTCCCATTCCTTTCTTCATAGTGTATAGTTTATTTTTTAGACAGGTCTCAGGTATTCCAAGCTGATCTTGAACTCATTATGTAGCCAGATGTTCTTGAACTTCTGTTCCTTCTGTCTCTACTTTCTGAGGACTGTGATTACAGGCTTGCACCCATTTATACAGTTCTGGGAATTGAATCTAGGGATTCATGAATGTAAAACAAGCTCTCTATCAACTGAGCTACATCCCTGGTCATTTTTAAAAACAGAAAAAAAATCACTTCATTTTTTTTTTTGTTGTTTTTTGCCTTTTAAAATGTTCTATTCCAACATCTCTGATTTATGCTTTAATTTTTCTACCACACTGAACTTTTCATATATGAATGCTTCTATGTCATTAATGTTCAAGAATAGTTTATACTTTCCCTACAAAGCAAAATAGTCTCATATTTGAAATTGCAACAGCCTTTGGCTCATGTAATGTGCTAATAACTACAAAATTGCAGCAAGAATAGAGGTTGGCTGTGCTGGGTGGAGTTGCCATGGTACTTCTTTGTCAGTTGTAACCACAGAATTTTGTTCCTGCTTACAAATACATTAGAGCTGGTTGTAAGGAAGCATGGCTAACAGCTCTCTAGTGGTCAGTTGTGACTAATTCAGCCGTGTCACTGTTACATACATCCCAGTTGATTTATCTCTGGATTCTTTTTATTTGCTGAAACAGTAGCTCAAATAATTTCATTTGCTTTCTTCAAAAGAATGCCCTTGTGCTTTGTAAACTACAAGTCATTTGATTATCACCAAGATGTCTTGTCAATAATATTAAAACATTCTAGAACAAGTTAATGTCACATTACAGTTGGGCCAAAATTTTGTTTTCAAAATGCTTCCCGAGACTTGCATTTCCTTTCAGCTGTAAGTATCTTGACTGAAATTGTAAAGAATATCTTAAAATTAATGCATTGTTTCACAGACAATCCAGAGACTCATAGTCTTCATTGTTGTTTCATCATCATTAAAAATATTTATTATTATTATTATTATTTGTGTGTGTGTGTGTGTGTGTGTGTGTGTGTGTGTGTGTGTGTGTGTAAGGGCACATATGCCATAGTGTGCATGTGGAGATCATGGGACATGTTTGAGAGCAGTGGATCAAACTTAGGCCACCAAGTTTGTACTGCAAGTGCCTTTACCCACTGAGCCATCTCACTGACCTATCATTATGAAAAAAGAGGAAACAGTTGATATCTTTCTCATAATGGTCGAGGAAATTATAACCTCAAGATGCAACACAGTTTTCCTTTTTTCAGATGTGGTAATCAAGTTTTTATGTTACTTAAATTATTAGTTCCCACAAAAATAAAGAAAATAAAATATAATGCAAATACTAAATAAATATGAGAACTACTTTTTAAGATATCTCAATTTCACTAAAGTTATTTAAAAAGAGTTAGTCCAGGGCAAGATGTATATATATATATATATATATATATATATATATATATATATATATATATATATATATATATATATATAGCTCAGTGATAGAATATGTGCTTATCTTGAAGAATGCTCTGGGTTCCATCCCCAGTACCAAAAATAAACAAACAAATAAAACAATAATAAAATAAAAAGGCTTATTTTGAGATACAGTATATTCTATATAGTAATAGGAAGACCTGATAGAGCATTAGATTCCAATGATTTCAAAATTATGTACTACTTAAACTTGTAAATGTAGCATAATTGACCAATATAAATTCAGACCTGTTTTCAAAGGCACTCATTGCCAACATTAAACTGTAATATTCTTTCAGCCAATATTCTGTAATGCTCTTAGCCTGAGGGATGATGACTATCTTAAACTTCTACTATGGGACAGTTCCTGGGTGATGAAGAATTGACATCTTCTAAGTCAGTCACCTTCAGACTCTTCTTTCTTGTTATTTAGTGAAGAAAATATTTAAGAACCCCTCTCTGTTTCCACTCTCAGAGAAAGATAATATGTAGTCAGGTGGGGTGGTGGTGGTGTAGATGTAATTCTGAATAGTTTTATTAAATAAGAAACACAGAGCCAAATGCAGAGTTAAAAGCTCCAGAGGTCAGAGAGCAGTAGCTAAGAGCTGAGACCAAGACCACCTTCTTACCACCGGGTGCCGTTGCCGTCCTTCACCTGAGAAAGAGACCTACTTCCTGTGTGTCTGTCTTTTTATTAACAGAACTTTCTGTTCTTCCTTCTCATTGGTTGTAACCCCAACCACATGACCTCCTTGTCACGGCCTGTCTATACAGACCTCCAGGTATCTATGGTTGGTATTGAGATTAAAGGCATGTGTCGCCATGCTGACTGTGTCTTTGAACACTCTGCCTGTCATGTGATCAGGATTAAGGGCATGTGCTACCACTGCCAGACTTCTGCTAAATGGCTTACTATTAGCTCTGACCCCGGGGCACTTTTATTTATTAACATACAAATAAAATCACATTTCAGCACAAATAAAATATCACCATGAGGGGAGTAGAGAGATGGCTCAGAGGGTAAAACTGCTTGCCATACAAACCTAAAGATGTGATTTAGATACCTGGAAACATGTAAACAGTTGGATCATTGGGGATTAAGTTGTAATCCCAGCATTCCTTCAGTGAGATGGAAAACAGAGATAGGAAAATGTGATGGTTTGAATAAAAATGGCCCCCATAGGCATATAGGGAGATGTGTCCTTGTTGGAGTAGGTGTGGCTTTGTTGGAGGAAGTGTGTCACTAGGGGGTGGGCTTTGAGGTTTCAGAAGCTCAAGCTTGGCCAGTGTGTCACTGTCCCTTCCTGCTGCCTGTAGATCTAGATGTAGAACTCTCAGTTCTTTCTCCAGTACTGTGTCTGCCTGCACACCACCATGCTTCCTGGAATGATGATAATGAACTATAACTCTGAATCTATAAGCCAGCCCCAATTAAATGTTTTCCTTTATAAGAGTTGCCATGGTTATGGTGTCTCTTCACAACAACAAAACCCTAACTAAGACAGAGAAACTGCCTGGAATTCTAGATATCCTGGAAGGCTGAGAAGTAGAAACAAGAGTGATATTCCCTTAGGGTATAGCCCAGTGGTGGAACACTTGCCTAGCATGTATGAGGCCTTGGCATCCAGAGAGAGACAAAGAGAACTAGTTAAGATTTGTTTTTCTTTTATTATGTTAAGTGAAATAAGCCAGACTCAGAAAAATAAATACTCTGTGTTTTCTTTTATGCAGAACTTAACTTTATGTAGGTCACAAAGCTAGCAAGAGAATCATGAGAGGAGAGGAAGAGATCTTAAGGGATTGAGAAATAGAGACAGAAATGGAATTCATATACTAGGAAAGCAGGAGGGGAGATTAACTGGGGAAAGAAAAGGAACCAAGTGGAGAGGAGGTGAAGGAGAGGAAGAACAATGGAGGAGGAGGGGAATGAATGAATGTAAGGTATAATGACCTATATATGAAGATGGCATAATGAAACCCACTACTTTGTATATTGTGATTGCTATTCTAGGTTGTCAACTTGACTACATTTCATATTAACTAAAACCAAAAATAGAGGGATTTCTACTTAATTTGAAGTGGGAAGATCTATTTCTAATCCAGATCTTTGAGGCAGAAAGACACATCTTTAATCCAGATATTTTGAGCTGGGAAAACCTACCTCTAATTTGGGCCATACCTTCTGCTGGAAGCATAGATAACAACATGGAAGAATGAAGCTTTTACCCTTTGCCTGCTTAGCAGAAGTCTGGGGAATGTGTGGGGGAATGAATTTTAATGGTATGGGATAGTAGTGGAAGGAACATGAAACTGGATCAGGCTGAGTTTATTGATATGGGCCCACTGAGTGGAAATTCTAGGTTTAGTATGGAAGCTCACACAGTTAAAAAAAAAGTGTGAAAAGTTTGTTTGAATGGTTGGGTGAAGCATTTGTCAAAAGCTGGCCTACTGAAAAGGAGTTGGAGATGCCTGATATTCTTTGGTTTAGTGATGATGAAGGGATTTCAAGGCTCAGGAAAATTGCATTGCTAGAGTGGATACACTGTGTAAAACCTGACCCCCCCACAATGGGAGGACCCAGAAGACATGCCCTCATGCATCCTGTAATATGCAAAATGATGAGAGAGGCACCAGCTCATTTGACAAGCTTCATTGTTGCCCTTTTTTTTGTTCCAGACCTTAGGGATGGAGACTCTGCTGTTCAGTTGGATGAATTAAATGAAATGGGTTTAATTGGGCCCTGAGGTAGCAGGGGCCAGGTGGCAGCACCAAATCGCCAAAGACAAGGTGGTTGTAGCTATCATAATGGACAGAACAGACAAAGTAATATCCATAATAGCCTGACCTGTAATGGTCAGCACAGGCAAAGTAAATTCTGGGGTCCATTAGATATTGGTTCTGCATTAACACTCTTCAACAGGTCCAGGCTGCTCTACGACTTGGACCACATGATCCAGCAGATTGGATGGTACTTGAGGTGTCAGTGGCAGAGAGGGGTGCTGTTTGGAGCCTTTGGCAGGCCCTATAGGTGAATTTCAGAAAAGATCTTTGGGATTTTGGAGCAAGGCTCTGCCATCATTTGCAGACAACTATTCTCCCTTTGAAAGACAGATCTTGACCTGCTATTGCACCTAGTGGAAACTGAACATTTGATAATGGGCCATCAAGTTACCATGTGACCTGAGCTGCCCATCATGATCTGGGTGTAATCTGACTCACCAAGTCATAAAGTAGGACATGCACAGCAGCAACCTATTATCAAATGGAAGTGGTATATTGTTGATTGGGCCCAAGCAGGTCCTGAAGGAACAAGCAAGTTACATGAAGAAGTTGCCCAAATGCCTATGGTTTCTACTCTTGTTACAATGCCATCTGCTGCCAAGCATACACCTATAGCCTTACAGGGTGTGCCCCATGATTGATTGACTGAGGATGAGAAGACTAGGGCCTGGTTTACTGATGGTTCTGCATGTTATGCAGTCACTATCCAGAAGTGGACAGTTGCCGCATTACAACCCCTTTCTAGGATATCCCTGAAAGACACTGGCAAAGGGAAAACTTCACAGTGGGCAGGACTTCAGGCAGTACACTTTATTTGGAAGAAAATAGGCAGATTTTCTATAGTTCACTGATTCTTGGGCTGTAGCCAATGGATTGGCTGGATGGTCAGGGTCTTGGAAAAAATATGGTTGGGAAATTGAGGAGAAAGACATTGGGGGAAGAAGTATGTGGATAGATCTCTCCAAATGGGTGAAAGATGTGAAGATACTTCTGCCCCATGTAAATGCTCGTCAAAGGGTGATTTCAGCAAAGGAGAAGTTCAATAATCAAGTAGATAGAATGACCCATTCTGTAGACAGTCTGCCTCTTTCCCCAGCCATTCATGTCATTGCCCAATGGGCCCATAAACAAAGTGGCCAGGGTGGCAGAGATAGGGGTTATACATGGGCTCAACAACATGGACTTCTACTCACTAAGGCTGACCTAGCTACAGCTGCTGAGTGCCAGATCTTCCAACAGCAGAGACCAACACTGAGCCCCAGATATGGCACCACTCCCTGGGGTGACCAACCAGCAACCTGGTGTCAGGTTTACTACATCCTCCATGGAGAAGACAATGCCTTGTCCTTACTGGAGTAGATACTTATTCTGGTTATGGATTTGCCTTTTCTACACATAATGCTTCTGCCAAAACCACCATCCAAGGGCTTACCTTATCCACCATAGTGGTATTCCATACAGTATTGCTTCTCACCAGGGAACTCACTTCACAGCCAGGGAAGTGAGACAGTGGGCCCATGGAATCCACTGGTTTTCCCATGTTTCTTACCATCCTGAAGCAGATGGCCTGATAGAAAGATGGAATAGCCTTTTGAAGACACAATTACTGCACCGTTTAGGTGGCAGCAGCTTGGAGGGCTGGGGCAGAGTTCTTCAGAAGGCAGAATATACTTTGAATCAGTGTCCAATATATAGTATGATTTCTCCCATATTCAGGTTCCACTATCACCCTTAATGACCCATTAGGAAAATTTTTGCTTCCTGTTCCTGTATCCTTAAGCTCTGTCAGCCTGAATGTTTTGGTTCCAGAGGGGGTGCTCTCCTACTAGGAGTCACAAACATTCCATTGAACTGAAAGCTTAGACTTCCCCCTGGCCACTATGGGCTTCTCATGTCCTTAAGCCAACAAGCTAAGAAAGGAAAAACAGTGTTAGGAGAGGTGCTTGATCTAGATTACCAAGGGAGATTGTATTGCTTCTCTACAATGGAGGTCAGAAAGATTATGTCTGGAGTGCAGGAGATACTTTGGGCCCTAAAGTTTAGGGCATCTTTTGGTGCTGCTATGTCCTGTGATTCAAGTCAGTGGGAAACTGTAGTCAGAATTTTCTTTTGGCCACCAACCAGCTCCCAAATACAGACACAGAGACTTGTTATTAATTATGAATAAATGGCCTTAGCTTAGGCTTGTTCCTCTAGTTCTTTTAACTCAATTTAACCTGTTTCTATTCATCTATGTTTTGCCTTGGAGCTTTTTATCTTTCTTTCATTCTGTATGTCCTACTTTTCTGTTTCCTCCATGTCTGTCTCTGTCCCCTGCTGTCTCCCTGGCATCTCTTTTTCTTCCCCACTCCCTAGCCTAAATTCCTCCTCCTCCTGGTTCTCCCTGCCCACCTATATCTCCTCAATCACTATTGGCCATTCAGCTTTTTATTAGACCAGTCAGGTGCCTTAGGCAGGCAACGTAAAACAGCAGCACATCTTTACATAATTAGACAAATGTGACACATCTCTGCATAGTTAAATAAATATTCCACAACAGGAAATTACAATATCTTACTCCAGGCAGGATAACAAGGAGAACAGACCCATCAGGAATGAAGGTATGGGTCACTCCTCCAGAAAAAGAAGTAAGACAAGGGTAGAGGAAATACAGAATGGGTAGTAGAGGAAGGTAGTTATAAATACCAGCCATGAAACCAGTTACAGAAAAGAGGATTATAATTGACATGAGTGTTTCTGTTATATTTAAAGAATGCATTTTCTTTCCTCAATTTGTCATGTGATGTAACATCAAGAGAATATCGCCGGGCGGTGGTGGCACACGCCTTTAATCCCAGCACTCGGGAGGCAGAGGGAGACTGATCTCTGTGAGTTCGAGGCCAGCCTGGTCTACAAAGTGAGTTCCAGGAAAGGCACAAAGCTACACAGGGAAACCCTGTCTCGAAAAAACAAAACAAAAAAATATCAATGGTTATCATATTTAAATATGAGATAATGAATGTCCCTCTGTCACTTATTCTAAATTTATAATGCATTTGTGGTTGTAAGAGGGATAGTTGTACCATGGTAGGCATAATTATAACCTGGTTAAATATATAATGCATTTGTGATTGTACGTGGCATAATTATATTATGTTTAGGTGTTATTATGGCCTGGTTACTGTTTTCATCAGGAAATTAATCATGATATGAGGAGATATGATTGTGTGTCAAGTTGACAAGAAGTGGACTTATGATGGCTTTTATTGATTATCAACCTAACTACATCTGGAATTAACAAAACCCTGAAACCAGAGGGCATATCTGTGAGGGATTGCTACTTAATTTGAAGTGGGAAGATCTTTGAGGTGGGAAGACACACCTTTTATTTATTTATATTTATTTATTTTTGGTTTTTGGAGACAGGGTTTCTCTGTAGTTTTGTGCCTTTCTGGAACTCACTTTGTAGACCAGGCTGGCCTCAAACTCACAGAGATCTGCCTGCCTCTGCCTCCCGAGTGCTGGGATCAAAGGCGTGCACCACCACCGCCCAGCTTTTGACACACCTTTAATTCAGATCTTTAATCCAGAGCTAACCTGGACCATACTTTCTGCTTGCGCTTCCTTTGGTAGCAAGTCCATTCCTTCACTGGCATTAGAGTCTACTTCTTTGGACTGAGCAACTACCAGATTCTTGGACCTTCCATTTATAGCCAGCCAATGTTGGATTAGCTGGTCCACAGCCTGGAAGTTATTTTAATAAACCCCACATATATATGCGCGCACACACACACACACACACACATTCATCCTATAAGGCCTATTACTCTAGAGAATCCTGATTGATAAGGAAATAAAGTGGATGAAAAATGATTTATGCTTCCCCATTTAGTAGCCAAGGCCCTTTCCAGTTTTCCCTAAATTATACTTTTCAAAGCTCATTCAGTAGATTTGTATTAAGAATGTGTTGTTAGAGGTCCTAGGTTCAAGTCTCATTATCAACAAATTAATTAATTAATTAATTAATTAATTAATTAATTAATTAATTAACTAATTTTTAAAAGTATCTGAGTGTGATAGCTCACACCTGAAACCCTAGCACATGAGAAGCTAAAGCAGTAGGATTACCTAAAGTTTGAGACCATCCAGTGCTACAAAGTGAGACAATGCCTTAAAGAAACAAAACAAATTGTTTTTTGTGTTTTAGATTTTTTTCTTAAACAGTTCTCAGTTCTAGCCAAAGAAGAGATACATTTAGTAAATACAAAATGCACATTTCTGCTTCCTGAATCCTATTTATACACAAGGTTCAAGATTGCGTGATTAATTTTAAAGGGAATAAAAAACTGAGTGTGGGGGTCTGGAGAGATGGCTCAGAGGTTAAGAGCACTGCTTGTTCTTCCAAAGGTCCTGAGTTTAATTCCCAGCAACCACATGGTGGCTCATAACCATCTGTAATGAGATCTGGTGCCCTCTCTTAAATCTTAAAAAAAAAATCTTAAAAAAAATAAATCTTAAAAAAAAAAACTGAGTGTGATGGCATACTTCTTTATTCCCAGAACTGGTTAAGTTCAAAGCCCAGGACTAAGAAGATAGCTCAGTTTGTAAAGTGATGAGGACCATTAATCTGATCTCTAGAACCCACATAAAAAAGTTGGGTGCAATGGTGCATACTTAAAATCTCAGTGCTGGGAAGATGGAGGCAGGTGGATCCTTGGGGCTCACTGGCCTGCAGGCCTAAACTAATCAGTAAGCTCCAGGGCAATGAGAGACCTAGTATTGTAGATGGAATTTTCTTTTTGAGCTGCTAGCTCACAAAAAAAAAAATGACATGGAGACTTATTAATTATGAAAGCTCAGCCTAAAGCTTAAGCTTGTTTCTAACTAGCTCTTATAACTTAGCTCCTGAAGAAGAACAGAGAAAGTTGGCCTCTGGCTTTCATGTGCAAATACATTCATGTCAACTCATATGTACATGTATACATACACACACACACACACACAAACACACACACACACACACACGCACGCACACGCACGCACGCGCACACACACACACACACATCCAGTTGTCCAGTTGAAGGCCATCTTTGCCTAAATGATGAGTTCAAGGTAAGCCTGAATTACTTGAGACCTATTCTCAAAACAAACAAACAAATAAATAAGAATAAAAGTAATAAAAAATAGAGGGTCAACTAAGCATAAGCACTCCAGTATACAGCTCAAGCTCCAAACTCCTTCCAGTCATGCCTCAACCTTCCAAATATTGAGATTATATGAATGAGCCACCCCACATGACTTCACATATAGTCTTAGCATGTAAATCTGATACGATCTGGGCTCTGACTTGGAGGTGATAGAGAGAGAATCATGGAAGCATTCAGAAGACTGGGTGATGCATTGTTTTACATGAGTGTTTGCCAGAAAAGTGTATAGAGAAATATGATGGGAAGCTTCACAAAAAGTTGACCTTGAATAAAGCTCTTTGTTTGCATTTATTATTTATTGTTGGTTCTGTCCAAGTTTTTTATTTTGAAACAACAAACATACAGAAAAGCTGCAAGAGTAGAGTAAGAAAAGATACTGAGGATATATATAAGTGGTTAGAGCACTTGCCTAGCATGTTCAGATCCTGAGTTCAGTCCTCAGTACTGGAAAAGAAAACTTTAAAAGAACAATGAATACCTTTCATCTATTAACCTCACTACATTTGCTTTATGTCTCAAAAGATAGAAACACATTATTTGTTTTTTTGATTTTATTTTGTTTTTGAACCAGAGAGTGTTTATTGCAGTGACACTTTAGCCCTTCCTCACATATCTCCTAAGAACAAGGATATTATCTTACATAACCATAGTAATCATATTCAGGAAATTAACATTACTAAATGTATGTATCACCTAACATAATCTATATTTAGATTGTACCAAGTCTCCCAATAATGGTATTGACACCTGCTTTTTGTCTTGTGACAGTGTTGAGCCAAGAATTTTACATGGCAGGGATTGTACACAAGCATTGTAAACAACATTTGTTTATCAGGCTTAACATATCTTTCTTTGGAGTTGTCCCTAAGCCTTCTAAAGCAGAAAGTTTTTTGTTTGTTTGTTTGCTTGTTTTTTGAGTTTCCAGGCATGGTATTTTTGATGAGTACAGGACAATTTTTAAGAACGTTTTTCAATTTGGATTTGTTTGATTGTTCACTCAAGATCAGACTTTGGTGAAATATTTTTGGTAAAAGTCCTACCTGAATGTGTGAATCTCAGTACCTTGCATCAGGGTGCATAAAATATCTGTTTGTCTCATCGATGGGTATATTTCTGACTGCCAGGTTTGGGGAATGTTGTGATTTGGATATCGTTTGGGTGTGTCCCCCAGGCTTCCTGGAGAAATTTTATTCCTATTGTGAAGTATTAAAAGGATGGGAACTGTCTTAGTCATTGTTCTATTGCTGTGAAGAGACCATGACCAAGGCAACTCTTATAAGAGAAAGCCAGCCAGCCAACCAGCAAGATGGTCATCACCAGATTTGGGCCTGTGAACTTGAACCTCTAGAGCCATGAGCTCAAATTAGCCTCTTTTGTTTATAGAGCTAGCTCTTCATTCTGTGGTATTCGTTTACCAGCAGTAGAAGGTTAACATCAGTTAGGTGACATGCCTTGTGCATGTTAGGCAACTATTTTACCAGTGAGATACTTCCCCAGCCCACATTTTAATTCTGATCTTTAATAAGGGTTTAAGCTGATAGATATTTTTGTTTTTTAAACTGGTAATTAACAATTTGTGTACATAACATTACCATTTGAAATATATGTGTTTGTGTATATATATGATAAGAGCAAGCTAAATTAAAATGCTTATTACCTTATTTTATTGTTTTTGTGAATCTTAGAATTTGGTATTATATTTGAGTGGTTGAGTTAAAAAGGAGTCTTTTTTTGTGTTATACTTTTTAACTTATATAGTCACTTTATTTATTTATTTTAAACTTTTATTCTTTCATAAATTGCATCATGACAGCAGTTTCCCCTCCTTCCACTCCTTCAAGTCCCTCCCTCCACATCCTCTCTACCCTAGATCAATTCCTCCAGTGTTTCTCTTTAAAAAAATAAATAAAGAGCAGGCCTCCCAGGGATATCTACAAACATGACCTAACAAAAATTAATAATAAGACTGGGCACAAACTCTCATATCAAGGTTGGATGAGGCAACCCACTAGGAGGAAAAGGGTCCCAAGAGCAGGCAAAAGAGTCAGAGGCACCCCCACTCCCACTGTTAGGAGTCCTATAAGAACACCACACTACACAACCATAAGGTATATGCAGAGGACCTAGCTCAGACCGATACAAGGTTCTTCAATTGTCACTTCAGTCTCTGTGAGTCCCTATGAGTCTTGCTTTGTTGATGCTGTGGGCCATGTTCTTGTGGTGTCTTCTGACCCTTCTGGCTCCTACAATCCTTCCTCCCCATTTTCTGTGGGGTTCTCCAGCTCTGCCTAATGTTTGGCGGTGTGTCTTTGCATCTGCTTCCATAAGTTGCTGGATGATACCCCTCTGATGACAATTGGGATAGGCACTAATCTATGAGCATAGCAGAACATCATTAGGAATCATTTCATTGACTTTTTTTTTTTTTTGCCGGTCATGTTTGGCTCTATCCTGTGGTCTCTGGGTTGTCCTGTCTCTGGTTCCTGTCCATTCAGACAGTGTGAAGCACAGGCTTCTTCCCATGGTATGGGCCTCAAGTTGGACCAGTGAAGGGTTGGCCACTCCCACAAGTTCTGCACCACCATTGCCCCAGCAGGGCAGATTGTAGGTTGAAGTTTTTATGGTTGGATTGATGTCCCAGTCCCACTGCTGGAAACCTTGCCTGCTTATAGAAGATGGCCAGTTCAGGCTCTGTATCCACCATTATTAGGAGATTTCATTAGGGTCACTCTGGTAGATTCCAGAAAGTTTCCACTGCACTAGATTTCTACATTGCCTCCTAGTTCTAGTTGTCTCTTCCAGTAATCTTTCCCTCTGTCTCTCACACACCCCCTACTTGATCCCTACTGTTCCCATACCCTCCTGTCCTCAGTCTACCTACAAAATCTCTTCTATTTTCCCTTCCCAGGGAGATCTATGTGTCCCTCTTGAGCCCTCCTTGTGACTTAGCCTCTCTGGGTCTGTGGATTGTAAAATGATTATCCTTTACTTAATAGCTAAAGTCCACTTATAAGTGAGTACATACCATATTTGTCTTTCTGGGTCTGGGTTACCTCACTCAGGATGATTTTTTTTCTAGTTCCATCCATTTGCCTACAAATTTCATGATGTCATTGTTTTTTTTTACAGGTGAGTAACACTCCATTATGTAAATGTACCACATTTTATTTATCCATTCTTCAGTTGAGGGACATCTAGGTTGTTTCCAGGTTCTGGCTATTATGAATAAAGCTTCAGTGAACATGGTTAAACAAGTGTCTTTGTGGTAAGATAGAGCATCCTTTGGTTATGGGTCCAAGAGTGGTATACTTGGGCATAACATGAATCTAAAATGGTTTTATTAATAGAAAAAACCCAGAGCCAGATATTGGGGTGAAAGCTGAAAGATCAGAGAAACAGAGGCAGCCACAGCCATCCTCACCTCACCAACTCCTCAGCTGATTCTTGGAAGGATCAGGCAGTTTCTGGGAGGGCCATGAACAAAAGACACAGTCCTTTCAGTAGCTCCCTTTCTGCATGTACTCTGATTGCTCAAGGTTCAGCCAGTTGTTTACTGTCTGGAACTCCTTACCTACTTAGAGCTACATGCATGGGTCAATGTGAATGTGTGAGGCCAGCCAGCCTCCATGGCAGCTCAAGGACAGAGCCTGGGACTTGTTCAGGCCTGCTCAAAAATGATAACTGTAACCCCCAACCAGTAAATTCAAAGGTTACATACCCTCACCCAATTATATGACACAAAGGCTTGTACCACCCTGCTTGTGCTTTTTCCCTTTAAAAACCCCTCACTCTGAGTGCTCAGGGCCATCCTCCTCCACCCGCTGCATCGGAGTGTTGGACATGGACCGAGCCCGGCCTTTCCTGTTATCAATAAACCCCTGTGTGTTTTGCATTGGATATTGGCTCTGTGGTAGTCTTGCTTGGAGGTCTCGCAACACAGGCACAATTCTCTTTCCTCAGACTGAAAGCCTCTAAGTCCTCACCCAGAAGGGATCTCAGCTGAATTGCTGCTAAAAGCTTCTAGTTCTTGGTCCTCATGCTTCTGGCCATCACTTCCTGGGATTAAAGGCTTGTGTCCTTCCCAAGCAAAGACATGAGATCTCAAGTGCTGGAATTAAAGCCACCAAGCCTGGCTCTGTTCCCAGTGTGGCCTTGAACTCACACAGAGATCTAGATGGATCTCTGCCTCCCAAGAGATAGGATTAGAGGCATGTGTGCCACCACTGTCTGGCCTTTATCTCTAACCTAGTGGCTGGCTCTGTCCTCTGATCCTTAGATAAGTTTTATTTGTTAGAGCACAAATAAAATATCACCACAGCTGGGTCTTGAGGTAGATTGATTCCCAATTTTCTGAGAAACTGCCATATTTGATTTCCAAAGTGGCTGTACTAATTTGCACTCCCACCATCAATGGAGGAGTGTTCCCCTCTACATCCTCACCAGCATGTTGTCACTTGTGTTTTTGATCTTAGCCATTCTGACAGGTGTAAGATGGAATCTCAAGTTATTTTTGATTTGCATTTTCCTGATGAGTAAGGATATTGAACATTACTTTAAGTGCTTCTCAGCCATTTAAGATTCCTCTATTGAGAATTCTCTGTTTGGATTTTACCCATTTTTTAATTGGATTATTTGGTTTGTTGATGTCTAGTTTCTTAGTTCTTTTCATTTTGGATATTAGTCCTCTGTTGGATGTGGGGTTGGTGAAAATATTTCCCCTTCTATAGTCTTCCATTTTGTCTTACTGATGGTGTCCTTTGCCTTAGAGAAGCTTCTCAGTTTCATGAGGTCCCATTTATTATTGTTCTTTGTGCCTGTCTATCAGTGTTCTGTTAAAGAAGTTGTCTCCTTTGCCAATGAATTGCAAGGTTGTTCACTACTTTCTCTTCTATCAAGTCCAATGTATCTGACTTTATATTGAGGTCTTTGATCCACTTGGTCTTGAGTATTGTGCAGGGTGATAGAATATGGATCAGTTTGCATTCTTTTATATGCTGACATCTATTTAGACTATTTGTTGAAGATGCTTTCTTTATCAAAAATCAGGTGTCTGTAGGTTGTGGATTTATGACTGGATTTTCAGTTGCATTCAATTGATCAATCTGTTTGCTTTTATGTCAATGCCATGAAGTTTTTATTACTATAGCTCTGTAGTATACCCTGAAATCAGGAATGGTGATACCTCCGGGTGTTCTTTTATTATACAGGATTATTTTAGCTATCCTGGGTCTTTTGTTTTTCCATATGAAATCTTGTATTGTCCTTTCAAGATCTGTAAATAATTGTGTTGGAATTTTGATCTAGATTATGTTGAATCTGTAGACTGCTTGTGGTGGGATGGCCATTTTTACTATGTTAATCCTACTGATCTGGGAGCATAAGAGATCTTTCCATCTTCTGATGTCTTCTTCAATTTCTTTCTTCAAATACTTGAAGTTTTGTCATAAAGTCTGTCACTTGCTTGGTTAGAATTACCCCAAGATATTTTATATTATTTGTGGCTATTATGAAGGATGTTGATTCCCTGATTTCTTTCTCAGCCCATTTGTTATTTGTGTATAGGAGGGCAACTGATTTTTTTGTGTGTGTGTTTATTTTGTATCCACTCACTTCACTAAAGGTGTTTATCAGCTGTAGGAATTCTCTGGTAATCAGTACTGACAAGGAAGTCGGCAACATCTTTACCTCTGTCTTCGCTAGCATTAGAAGCAAGCTCACTCAGGCATGCTTCCAAGTATCTCTAGGAAATGTTCTGATATAAGGAAGGTGTCCTGACAAGGGCTGGGCGCAGCTCCCTGAGAGGATCTGCCTAGTATGTGTGAGGCCCTGGGTTGCACCCTGAGCACCACCAAAAGTGTCAAATCAGAGTTAGGACACTGAACTCAGGATCGTTTTTACCATAAGCCAAATGAACTGCCAATGGTCTTAGGCCAACCCACAAAACCAGGTCAAACTTCTGGGTAGCTCATTGTGCTAAAAGCACTGCCCCTACAGAGGACAAAAGGGAAACCCCATAGGCCTAGACAGTTGTAACACACACCAGTGCAGAGGAATAGGCAGAAAAACAAGGATGGGGCTCTGGCTGGTAGACTGAGAACAAACCCTGCATCTCAATCCACTTCAAGGGTTCAACTGGAGCAAAGGTATGGACCACGTTCAAACAGACCCAAAGCTCAGCAGTGTGCACACTTCACAGCAGACACTGCGGTGTGACATGGTTCTTAAACTGCATGACTGCAGATCCTTACTAATGTGTGTCACAACACAGACAATCCTCGTGTACTTTAGAGATCGTCTCCCCTCAAAATCCATTTTCAAATTTCACCAGAATCTAAATGCTTAATAAACTCATGTTTTGAAAAAAAAAAAAAAAGAACTCTCTGGTAGAATTTTGGGAGTCACTAATGTATACTATCATATCATCTACAATAATGATACTTTGGCTTCTTCCTTTCCAATCTGTATCCCCTTGATCTCCTATAGTTGTTTTATTGCTCCCACTAGAACTTCAATTACTATATTGAATAGATATGGAGAGAGTGGACAGCCTTGTCTTGTTCCTGATTTTAGTGGAATTCCTTTGAGTTTCTCTTCATTTAATTTAATGTTGACAATCAGCTTGCTGTAAATTGCCTTTATTATGTTTGAGTATGTCCCTTGTATCCCTAATCTCTCCAAGACTTTCCACATGAAGGGATATTGGAATTTGTCAAAGGATTTTTCAGCATCTAATGAGATGATCATGTGGGTTTTTTTTCAGTTTGTTTATATGGTGGATTACATTGAGAATTTATTGTATGTTGAACCATCCTTGCATCTCTGGGATGAAGCCTATTTGATCATGGTGGATGATCTTCTTGATGTGTTCTTGGATTTGGTTTGTTAGTATTTTATTATTTTTGTGTCTATGTTCATGAAGGAAATTGGTCTGTAATCCTCTTTTTTGTTGAATCTTTGTGTGGTTTGGGTGTCAGGGTGACTGTGGCATCATAAAATGTATTTGGCAATATTACTTCTGTTTCTATTTTGTGGAATGATTTGAGAAGTATGAATGTTAGTTCTCCTTTGAAAGTCTGGTAGAATTCTGTGCTAAAACCATCTAGCTCTGGGCTTTTTTTTAAAGTTGAATTATAGGTCTATTTAAATTGTTTATCTGATTTTGATTTAACTTTGGTATGTGGTATCTGTTAATATTCAAACCCTCCCTTTGAAATCCCATCCTTTGGCCCTGTGTCCTGACATAAAAGCTTCAGTCTAAGGAAAAACTCCTCCCCTTCCTCTCTCTCTTCTGCCTTTCCTCCCATGAGATCTCTCTCTCTCTCTCTCTCTCTCTCTCTCTCTCTCTCTCTCTCTCTCTCTCTCTCTCTCCTATTTTCTCTTCATCTCTCTATTATAATAAACTCTCCACGTGGATGCAGCGTCTGGGTTGTGAATTACTGGCCACCGCTGCCATGCCTGCATGGCAAGCATCTGCCCAGCATGTTTCCTGCACATGCGGGATACCCTCAGGTTCCTCCCCCAACCTTGTGCAATAATTCATAACAGAATCTATCGAGAAAATTATCCCCTTCTATTGCGGAATATTATTGTAAAGTGTGTTGCATTTTTTCCCTACTGCTTTTGTTAACAATGCAAAGATGTGTTACATTTGTTTGATTAAATAAAATTAACCTGCAAGCAGGAGGCTGAGTCAGCAAGTAGCTGACAGGAACTGATAGGGAGGAACCACATGTAGCAAGGGTTTTAAGTGGGGGCTATGAGAAGGACGCTGGGTTTTTTTGGAAGCTGTCAGAAAGGGAGAATGTTAGCTACTAGCTATTCAGCCTCTCTGAGTAAGCAGAATTCCACCTCAACCTTTGAATCTTGAGTTCTTTAGAGGAATAGAGATTTAGATAAAGTTCCCTTAGTAACTTTGAAAGAGTCAGTGCCTGAGGGAACAGAATCCCCTCAGGCTGGGGCCCTTGTGGCTGAACCTCTGCCGGTAGCATCAAGAGTTGCAATCTCTGATTAGGGGAGCCATTCCTTAAAAGGCAGCCACAGTTATAACGAAAAACAAACTTTTCTTTTTGTATTTTCCAATTTTGTGATGTACAGGTTTTTAAAGTATGACCTAATGATTTTTTGGACCTCCTTAGTATCTGTTATTTTCCCCTTTTCATTTCTGATTTTGTTAATTTGGATATTCTTTCTCTGCCTTTTAGTTAGTTTGGATAAGGGTTTGTCTATCTTGTTGATTTTCTCAAAGAATCAACTCTTTGTTTCATTGATTTTTTTTGTATTGTTCTCTTTGTTTCTGTTTTATTGTTTTCAGCCCTCAGTTGGATTATTTCCTGCCTTCTACTCCTCTTGGGTGTGCTTGTTTCTTTCTTTCTTTTTTTTCTAGAGCTTTTAGGTGTGCTGTTAAGTTGCTAGTATGAGATCTCTCAGATTTCCTTATGCAGGCACTTAGTGCTATGAACTTTCCTCTTAGCACCACTTTCATTGTGTCCCATAAGTTGGGGTATTTTATGCATTCATTTTCATCAAATTCTAGACACTCTTTAATTTCTTTCTTTATTTCTATATTGACACAGCAGTCATTCAGTAGAGACTTATTCAGTTTCTGTGATTTTGTACACTTCCTGTTATTAAAATCCAGCTTTAATCTGCAGTTGTCTGATAAGATACAGAGAGTTATTTCAATTTTCTTGTATCTGTTCAGATTTTCTTTGTGACTGAGTATGTGGTCAATTTTTTAGAATGTTCCATGAGGTGCTGAGAAGAAGGTGTATTCTTTTGTGTTTGGGTGAAATGTTCTGTTGATATCTGTCCATTTGGGTGACAATGTTAGTATTTCTCTGTTTAGATTTTGTGTGGATGAGCTGTCCATTGGTGAGAGCTGGGTATTGAAATATCCCACTCTCAATGTGTAAGGGTTGATATATGATTTAAGCTTTAGTAGTGTTTCCTTTATAAACATGGGTGCCCTTGTACTTGGGGTACAGATGGTAAGAATTAAAAGATCATCTTGGTAGATCTCTCCTTTAAATTTTGTTTGAAGTCTATTTTCTTAGATATTAGGATAGCTACACCAGTTTGTTTCTTAGGTCCATTTGCTTGGAAAATCTTTTTACATCCCTTTACTCTGAGGTAATGTCTATCTTTGATGTTGAGCTGTGTTTCTTGTATGCAGCAGAAGGATGGATCCTGTTCTCACATCCATTCTGTTAGGCTGTATCTTTTTGTTGAAGAATTGAGACCACTGATATTGAGAGATACCAATGACTAATGATTATTAATTCCTATTACCTTGTTTTTGGTAGTAGTGGTGGTGGTGGTGGTGGTGTGTGTGTTTCCCTTCTTTTGGTTTTGCTAGTGTGAGATTATTTATTTCCTATGTTTTCAAGGGTGTGCTTAACATCCTTGTGTTAGAGTTTCCTTCTAGTATCTTCTGTAGGGCTGGATTTATGGACAGATATTGTTTAATTTTGGTCTGTGGGTGGGCCTTACCTGGGGTTCTTGGTAAAGGTGTGGCCTCTGGTAAAGCTACTGTGTCATTTTATAGTCAAGGATAAGAGCTAACACGTGCATTCATAAAGGTGGAAAAAGTAATAATATTTGGTAGTAACAATAATTCTGAGAAATGGATATTCTTCCTCATTGTCAGAGTTGGAGTGGGGAGATAGGTCAGGTCATATGGTGACAAAAATTGCAGGGCAATGAAAATTCATGGGGTGGGGTAAAATGATACTACCAAGAAAATTAATTTGGCAGTATCTAGGAAAGCTAAAGGTACATGTATTCTATACTCCAGTAGTTCTTCCCCAGGTAGAAACAGTTGTTCTCACATACACAAGAAGACACTGAAAATAGTTATAACTCAAGTGTGGTGGTAAACACCTTTAATACCAGCATTTGGGAGGCAGAGGCAGGAGGAGCTCTTTGAGTTCAAGGCTAGCCTGATCTGCATAGTGAGTTCCAGCACAACTAGGGCTACATAGAGAAACCTTGCCTCAAAATAAAATAAAATAAAATAAAATAAAATAAAATAAAATAAAATAAAATAAAATAAAATAAAATAATAAAATAAATAAAACAAAGCGGTGTTTTTTATTACAGCAAAAATATAGAAACAATATAGGTATCTACCAGGAAGAATATTAAAATTTGGTAGCATGGCCATCTAGTTAATACCATACAAATAGCTATGAAAATAAATGAACTAAAGATACATGTATAAACCTGGACAAGCCTCAAAAGTACAATGCTGTATAAGAGAAGCACATTTCAGGAGAATATATGCAAGATAAAATTTAAAAACAAGCAAAACCATGATATATATTGTTTATGCATATATGCATATATGTATGTATGTATGCACACACAATTTTTCTCTTTACAGATAACAAAAGTTTAAGACTTTAATGGGTCTAGGAAACAGCAAAAGAAGGTTATGATTCTCCAGGGAAAGAAAAGGCTCTGAGAATGTTAAATGGTGCATTTCAATATTCTTCATGTTTTATTTTGTTAAGAAAATAGATGTAAGCCCAACACTTGAGAGGCAGAGGCAGGAGGATCTTTGTAAGTTCGAAACCAGTTTGTTCTACATAGTTTGTTCCAGGACAGCTGTAGCTACATAGTGCGACACTGTTTAAAAAAAAAAATCAAGGGGTTGGGGATTTAGCTCAGTGGTAGAGAGCTCTTGCCTAGCAAGCGCAAGGTCCTGGGTTTGGTCCTCAGCTCCAGAAAATTAAAAAAACAAAAAAACGAAAACAAAACAATCAAAAAAGAAAGAAAATATACGTAAAGCAAATATGGCAAAATGTTAAGGTGTGATAGGTTGAATGTTGAGTATATAGGTATTTATTATCACCGCCAGTAGACTTTTAAGATTGCTTGAACATCTCATAATAAAAATAAATGGGAGGAAATGTACCCCTGCTTTGAACTAGAAATTTCTATGTTAGTAATTTACTTACTTTAAAAATATTTTTAGATTTATTTACTTTGTTTTTTTATGTGTATGAGTGCTTTGCTCATGTATGTGTCTGTGTACCCAAATGCATGTCTGGTGCTAGAGGAAGTCAGAAGAGTATGTCAGATCCCCTGCAACTGGAGTTAAGGATTGTTGTCAGTTGTCATATGTGTGTTGGTAATTGAACCCAGGTCCTCTGCAAGTATAACACATGCTCTTCAGCTTGGCAATTTACTCAATTATTCTAGGGAAATCCTCAGAAATGCATGCATATTTATCTACCAACATATTGTTGTAGTGTTATTTATAAATACAAAATTGAAGAAAGCATCTTCTGGCCATAAGAGTTTTTTTTCAAGTACATTACAGAACTCCATAAGGAAAAATACAATGTACTTCTTACAGTGATAACCTAGAGGGATATTTATAGTTATGAGGAAAAGTTTATAGATTTTTTTTTAGAAAAAACTATAAATCACTTTGATCTTAATTTATAAAATTAAAAAAAATCAATTTACTGCCACATGTAGATTCATGAATAGACAAAAGCAACTAAGGACATACTAAAATGTGTATATTAGTTATCTCTGAGCATTGTTATTATAAAAGCTTTTCATTTGGGGATTTCCCCTTGAATTCTTGATTGCTTTGCCTTTACATCCCAGGTGCTTGGATTATAGTCATGTGCCACCATGCTGGGATGCTTTTCCATAAAACAATAACAACAACAATAACACTTGGTGGCCTGTGGTGGCTTGAACAGGTATGGCCCCCATAGACTCATGTGTTTGAATGCTTGACCTATAGGGAGTGGCCCTATTAGGAGGTGTGGCCTTGTTTGAGGAAGTATATCACTGTGAGGGTAGGCTTTGGGGTCTCATATATGCTCAAACTACACCCAGTGTGGGACAGTCTCCTTTTTGTTGCCTGTAGATCAAGATGTAGGACTCTCAACTACTTCTCCAGGACCATGTCTGTCTGCATGATGCCAAGTTTCCCACCATGATAATAATGGACTAAACCTCTGAACTGTAAGCCATCCCCAGTGAAATGTTTTCCTTTATAAGAATTATTGTAGTCATGGTATCTCTTCATAGCAATAGAAACCCTAACTAAGACATCATCCATGCCTTTAATCCCAGCATTTGGGAGGTAGAGGCAAGCAGATCTCTAAGTGCTTGAGGCCAGCCTGTATTACATAGCAAGTATTAGGTAAGTCAAGGCTTCAGAGGGAGATTCTGTCTCAAAAATAGAACCAAACAAAGTCAGAAAAACAGCTAAAACCCCAGATTTTCAACTAATTACATTGTTCTATTTGCTCTTTTATTTGTGTGTGTCACAATTCTCATGTAGACGTCTGAGAACTTTCAGGAGTTAGATCGTTTCTTTCACCATGAGGGTCATCAGACTTAATCAGACTTAGTGACAAGTTTCTTTACCTGCTGAGTCATCTTGCCAGCTTTTACTGTCCCATTGTTTGAGACATAATTTCACTGTCTAGTCCAGGCTCGCAGCAAACTTGCTATCTTCTTGCCTCAGCCTCCTGAGTCCTGGGATTATAGGAATATGCCACTGTGCCTGACTGTGATAGTGTTATAATTAGAAGAAAAACCCTTTGTTTTCAAAAAGGAACTGTTCTAATTTGCTTTTCATTGCTATGGTAAACACCATCATTAGCTGAGGAGCTATTGGCATTTGATAGCTTCTGGGAGAGGGAGAATCAGCTTTCTTTAATGACATGATCCCTGGTATGTGGACTACTCAGGGCAGGCCCCACTTCAAGAGTAGTTGGGCAATTGTACTTGATGGGAGAGAAAAAAAAGAAGACGAAAACTCAAAGTAGGGTGGATGGAAAGGTGAGGACAGAGATGGTAGATATAAAGGAGCTGGGGGAGTGACCATGATCAAAATACATTGTATGAAATTCTCCAAGATTTAATAAAGCTATTATTTGGGGACTGGAGAGATGGCCCAGGAGTAACTGGATGCTCTTCCAGAGCCTCTGGGATTCCTAGGAGATCCTACATCCTCTTCTGACCTCTGTGGGCACTGCATGCACATGGTTCACAGACATACATTCTGGAAAAACACTCACGCACATAAAAATAAATAATTGAAAATATTGTTTAAAAAGACAAAAGCCAATCAAAGAAACAAAAACCTATCATGACCAAAAGCAACTTGGGAGTGTCTTAGTTAATCTCATCCATTAAAGCAATTTGTAATGTAAATACCATTTTCTAGAACAGAACTGTATCTTGCTGTGTTGAAATGTATGAGTGAGTTATAAATAGTATCATACAAAAATCTTTCCTCAGCCCATTTGGTCTGCTATCAGAAAATAATATAAGTTGAAAGACACATAATTAACAGACACTATTTCTCACAGTAATGGAGGCAGACATATCTAAGATCAAGGTGACAGCATATTTGATTATTCTGGTGAACCCCACTTTCTGGTTCATAAATGGCCATTTTCTTACTGTAGGGTCTGCACTTAGTAAAAGTGGTGAAGGTCACTAATCTCATTCCTAAGGTCTGATCTCATTATCTAACCTTTCACCAAGGACTTTACCTTTTCATATATCACCTTGGGGGTTGAAATTTCTACATGTGACGTTTCAGGGGGCTCAAACATTCAATCCATAGCAAATCTCTATCTTAATGGTATAAATAAATTAATTTAGGATTATAAAATTAGATAGGTACTATAAAATATACATCAGTGTCTTATTCTGATTTTTGAAGTTATAACATTTTAATTAATCAAGAAAAATTTTAATTTGTTAATTCTTTGAGAATCTCATACATTCACACAACATATTTTGATTATATTTACCTCGACTCCTCTTCATAACTCACAGAATCTACCTTTCACCCTCCCTCCAACTTCAAGTTATTATTTAAAAAAATAGCCCACCAACTCCAATTGGTGCAACGAATATTTTCATGGGTGTGGGGCCATTCACTGGAGTGTGTCTGATCTACCAAGGGCCACTTCTTTCAAGAAAACTGACTCCTCCTCCACAGAAGCCATCAATTGTCAATAGCTCCTCAGTTTAGGGGTTGGTTGGTAAGCCCCTCTTTCTCCCACACTAGAATGTTCACTGGCTTGAGTTTGTGCAGATCTTGTATAGGCAACCACAGCTGGTTCATGAATATAATGTGTTGAAGAATATTCTTTTTTTATATTCAGAATTTTTTATTCAGTTTTAATACCAACCATAGATCCCCTTCTCTTCCCTTCTCCTGCCTCCCTCAGCCTTCCCCCACCCAACCCATCCCCCATTCTCTCCTCTGAAAAGATAAAGCCTCCCATGGGGAGTCAGCAGAGCCTGGTACATTCAGCTGAGGCAGGTCCAAGCCCTTCCCCTTGCACCAAGGCTGTGCAAGGTGTCTTACCATAGGTGATGAGCTTCAAAAAGCCAGCTCATGCACCAGAGAGGGACCTGATCCTACTGCCAGGGGGCCCCTTAAGCAGATCAAGCTACACAACTGTCTCCCTTATGCAGAGGGCCTAGTCCAATCCCATGGAGGCTCCACAGCTGTCAGTCTAAAGTTCGTGAGTTCCTATGAGCTTGGTTCAGTTGTCTCTGTATATTTCCCCATCATGATCTTGACCCTTTGACTTGTTCAAATAATCCCTCTTCCCTCTCTTTGATTACACTCCCAGAGTTTGGCCTGGTGCTTGGCTATGGATCTCTGCATCTGCTTCCATCAGTTACTGGATGAATGCTCTATGATGACAGTGAGGATATCCACTGATCTGATTACCGGTAAGTCAGCTCAGGCACCCTCTCCACTGTTGCTAGTAGTCTAAGTTCGGGTTGTCCTTGTGGATTCCTGGGAAGAAACTAGACATCAAAATACCAAACAATCCAATTAAAAAATAGGCTACAGAGTTAAACAGAGAATTCTCAACAGAAGAATTTCAAATGGCTGAAAGACATTTAAGGAATTGCTCAATATCGTTAGTCATCAGGGAAATGCAAATCAAAACAACTCTGAGATATTGTCTTACACCTGTCAGAATGGCTGAAATCAAAAACACTGATAACAGCTTATGTTGAAGAGAATATGGAGTAAGGGGAACACTCTTCCATTATTGGTGGGAGTGCAAACTTGTACAGCCACTTTAGAAACCAGTATGGTGTTTTCTCAGAAAATTAGGAATCAATGTACTCCAAGAATATTCTTTTAAGATGTGTTATATTTGTTTATGCTGTGGAACATTTGTTTAATGATGCAAAGATGTGTTGCACTCTTTTGTGTTGTGTTTGTTTAACTCTGTAAAGCTATGTTACACTGCCTGTCTAAAACACCTGATAGTTTAATAAAGAGCTTAATGGCCAATAGCAAGGCATAAGAAAGATAGGCATGCCTGGCAGGCAGAGAGAACAAATAGAAGAAATCTGGGGAGAGAGGGAGGAAGGAGTGAGAAAAGAAGGGGCCAGCCACCCAGCTACACAGCCAGCCACGGAGTAAGAGTGAGAGTAAGGTATATAGAAGGAAGAAAAAGAAAAAGCCCAGAGGCAAAAGGTAGGTGGGATAATTTAAGTTAAGAAAACTGGCTAGAAACAAGCCAAGCTAAGGCTAGGCATTCCTAAATAAGAATAAGATTCTGCATATGATTTATTTGGGAGCTGGGTGGCAGACCCCCACAAAAGCAAAGAGTAAAAACAAACAAACAAACAAACAAACAAAAAACCCCAAAAACAACCAGAGGAAACAGAGTGATGGCAGAAAGCAGAAAGGTATATAAGGCATGAATACCAGGAACTAGTCTAGTTAAACTTTTGGCCTGGTTAAGCTTTTAGGCTTTTGAGCAGCACAGTTCAGCTGAGATTCATTCTGGATAAGGACTCAGAGGCTTCCAGTCTGAGGAAACAGGATCAACTGTGGAATTGGCAAGGTGAGGTGGCTGTGGCTTATTCTGTTTCTCTGATCTTCCAGCACTCACCCCAATAACTGGCCTTGAGGGTTTTTTTTTTAATTTTTATTTTTTTATATTTATTTATTCATTATGTATACAGCATGTATGGATTGCAGGCCAGAAGAGGGCACCAGACCTCATTACAGATGGTTGTGAGCCACCATGTGGTTGCTGGGAATTGAACTCAGGACCTCTGGAAGAGCAGTCAGTGCTCTTATCCTCTGATTCATGCTACAACAGAGCTAGTCAGATGCGAATTGTATCTTTTTTTTCCTGAGACAGGATTTCTCTGTGTAGCTTTGTGCCTTTCCTGGAACTTGCTTTGTAGACCAGGCTGGCCTCGAACTCACAGAGATCCACCTGGTTCTGCCTCCCAAGTGCTGGGATTAAAGGTGTGCACCACCACCGCCCAGTGTGAATTATATCTGTTGTAATAAACATGTTTAAACAAAACAAAACAAAACAAAACAAAACAAAACAAACAAACAAACAAACAGCTACAACAATGGTCCTGTCTTGTCCAGAAGACACTTTTTCTCTGGTCCTCCCTGATCTCTGGCTCTTACAACCATTCTGTTCCCCTCACCTTGATGGTCTCTGAGTCTTGGGAGGAGAGGGTATAATGCAGATTTATGGCTAAGTAAAGAAAAAAATTGAGTTCCTATCTGGGTAAAATTTCATTGTGTGTGTCAAGTAAATTGCCTTAGCAGTACCCACTAGATTTATTTACAAAATGAATGCAATTTCAATTAAATCTTGATGAGAATATATGTAAATGTTTATTTAAAACACCTAAGACCAATCTGGTAGTTTCCCCTCTCCCACCAAAAAGAATAGTCATCAGATTCAATAATTCCTCATCTGGGTAGATAACCAAAAATTTAGAAAGCGAAGATTCAAGTGAATACTTGCATCCCAATGACCATAGCAGCATTGTTTTGCAAGAGTCAAGAGATAGGAACAACCCAAATATCCACCAACAAATGAATGTACATGGTACATACAACAAAGGAATATTTTTCATCCTTAAAAGTAAAATCCCAATGCATGCTATAATATGGATAAATCTTGCTAATATTATGCTAAGTGAAATAAGTCAGATACAAGAGACAGCTATCACATTGTTTCATTTGTGTGTGGAACCAAGAGTAGGAAAATTCATAGACACAGAAAGTAGTCTAGTGGCCAGTAGTTATTGAAGTGGAAGAAAGGTGGTTATTGTGCAGTGGTAACAGAAATACAAATCGAGATGATAAGTAAGTTTTGGCAATGGATAATGGTGTGGTTATATATTAGTGTGAATGTACTTAATGCCACAAAATTGTACACTGAAAAATGGTTATAATAAATTTTTATCACATATATTTATGTCAATAATAAATCATTTACTAGGACAGATTCTTTTTGTGTATAACCATAACCAGTATGCCCTTTGGTTATTTATGCACACATACTTTAAGGAAACAAATGTAACATAAAAACCAAACTGTAAGATACCAAAAGCAAACTGGGTATGGTGATACATGACTGTAATTCTAGCACATGGAATTCTGAACCAGGTGACTAAGGCCAGCCTGGTATACATGAAATCCTATCTCAAAAGGAAGACCAAAAAATATTCAGGACTGGAGACAGGGCTCAGCAATTAAAAACAAATACTGTTCTTGCACGGTGCCCAAATTCCATTTCTAGCACCCACAATGAGTGGCTCACAACTGCCTGTTACTTCAGCTCCAGGAGATTCAAAATAAATCTTAAAGATGATACTTAATGCAGTCAGTAGAAAAATTTAAAAATACTTTATTAAAAATTACGACAAGTGAGACTAGGTGTGTGGTTCCTCTGCCCTCCCATGTTTTGTGACTGAGTCTTATGTAGCTCTGGCTGGCTTCGAACTCATTATGTAGCTGAGGCTGGGCTTGAACTCCTGATCTCCCTGCTTCTACTTCCCAAGTGCTGGAACTACAGGTATGCACTGTCATGTTAGATTAAACAAGTCTACTTTTACAATTGTGAATATTATGATACTTAAATACAGATCAAGTATTACTAGTCAAAATTCAGCATCTGATTTGAAGTGTAAAAAATGACAAATATTTAGCCCCAAACAAATAAAATATCTCAATGATTTGTTATATTAACAACCTGTTTATAATATTTTTGCTTTATTTTCATTGGTACACACCAAAAAATTGTCTCTCCACTATGGAAGTTGAAGAAATTGGTAGGCGAAACTCAAATGTATAGGGTAAGATATTTTTCTTGGCACCCTAATCAAATTAGTATATTTAATGATTTTATAAAATTTTCTTTAAAAATTTTTGTCATCATCATCATCATCATCATCATCATCATCATTGTGTGTGTGTGTGTGTGTGTGTGTGTGTGTGTATGTGTGTGTGTGTGTGTGTGTGTGTGTGTGTGTGTGTGTGTGTGTGCTCCCCACCCTTCTAGCACCATTCATTGCTCAACTGGAACCTACCAGCCGAAGCCTCTTCAAACTTCTCACTGTCAGAAGCCATGCAAGGTATTAAAATGACTATTGCTATCATATCTTTAAGTTTGATAATGGAGTGCAACAACAGTAACTGCACAGTACAGCATTTGTTCTCTATGACATTTGGTACCACATCTCTGGAAAAAAATTCTCTTATGATATTTACTTTATACGCCAGTTTCAGAATTTGTGAAAGGTTCTGTTAAGTAGCTAATAGAATCATGTTCAATTTCAGAACAATTTTATTGATGTGGATTTATGTATGTAAGATTTTATATCTCTCTCTCTATATATATATATTATAATTTTATATATATATATATATATATATATATATATATATATATATATATATATATATATATATGTAATTTTCCAGGAGAGAGTTCAGATCCCCAGATCTGATGGGTAGGCTTGGTGGTCCACCTGCAATTCTAGCCTCATAAAGAAGGATGAGACAAGATTCCCAGAGCAAGCTGACTAACAAGAACAGATGTATAAGCAATCCCTGTGTTTGATTGAGAGATCCTCCTTTTAAAAAATATGTAGAGCAGGGCACAGTGGCACATGCCTTTAATCCCAGCACTTGAGAGTCAGAGGCAGAGGCAGGTAGATCTCTGTAAATTCAAGGCCAGATTGGTCTATATAGTGAGTTCCCGGTTGCATCGTGAAACCGTCTTAAAAAAGAAAAGAAAAAGAATAACAGGAAGAGCAGTTGAGAAAGATTTTTGACATTTGCCTCATGCCTCCACACATCCTGTTATGTGACAAGACTTTTCCTGGGGAGATGCAACACACACATCTATTCACCCAAAATAGGGAGCCCAGAACAGACCAAAATATGGATACTTACTACCAAAGTCCAACTCGGTGAATCGATGAGTTTTATTGGGGTTACTTAACAGGAGTATGAATGAAGGGTTAGTTACAGGAGCAAAAATGACTCAAAGACAGCTGTATCACTAAAGCCCACCCCCACATTGGTGACAGCTCACAAAAGTTGGGATCCTGGAGCACATTGCACAGCCTGCAGCAGCTCAACAGGTTAGAGAGTGTCCTTTCCAGGTGCCTCAGTTGGTCTGAACCTCTGTCCAGGCAGCTTGGCTGTTTCTGCTTTTTCCAGGCAGCTGGTTTGATCTCAGAGTTGTCTTTGCAGCTCAGCTTGTCTGAGAGTGAACCCCTGAAGTCTATATTGTTTACTCCAGAAGCAACGGGCCCACTGAATCTGGTGTGTTTCAGGGACTTCCTAAAGCCATTTTGAGTTGTTTATCTTCTGTCTTAAGGAGTCCTTGGGAGGTGGAATATTTTAATCTTGGAGGAAACTGCTGCACAGCGCAGGCCTTCACACATGCATGCATCTCTCTTACTCTCTCTCTCTGTCTCTGTCTGTCTCTGTCTCTGTCTCTGTCTCTCTCTCTCTCCCTGTCCCTCTCTCCCCCTGTCCCTCTCTCTCTCATGCACGCACTCACACACACAGACCAAAAAAATAAAATAATTTTATAATATTATGTTGTATATTTATAAAGCATTTTTTAAACTTCTTAAAACTCATTTAACTCTTTTTTAAGCAATATCTAATCCTTTCAATGGAACAATGGGACAACCGTGCTGGGTATTAATGAATAAGACATTAAAAATCCAAGAGAATACCATGTAGACCAGATGCTTGGATAACAAACTGGAGGAATTGGAAGGATCTTCACTGACAATTCCATTTGAAATTATGATAATGAGACTAAGGCACAGAGAGTTTAAATGGCTTGTTCATATTCAAATATATAATGGAAAGTTGAAATTAAAACTGATTCTGATGTTACTTTGCTTCATCAAAAGCTTACTCAAATTTGCTTTAGATTAGTGCTCTGATTATGTCCAAATTTATTTCACCCTGAGTTATGTTAAATCATGTGGCATTTGACAGAAGCCTGCCGTTCTTATAGTAATCACAATTTTTTCTTTCTTCTTCCTTGTTTGCTATCTTTAAAACTTCATTGGTGTCTACAGTATTTCACCAATGTGTTTCATTTCAGTGTTAACTCCAACACAAGTGGTGATAATTATGTTCCAAAGTTTAGAAAATTATGCACAAATTATCAATTATGCAAATGCTGCAACAGTTACATGCCTCATCAAGAGAAATTATGCAAACTCTGGGAGAATGACAATTTTACATAAGATGTTTATATTTATTACATTTCCTAAATTCATGTGGATAACTTACCATAACTTTATCAAAATATTATACCTTTTTAAAGCCCAGATGAAATTTTGTGATCAGAGATCTTTCTCAATTGTTGTAAATATGACATCCATATGTCAGTCTGAGGTGTAGGTGTGAAGTATGCAAAATTTCAAACAGCCTAAGAGACTGCACACCTTACATTTTCCCCAGATCTGTTCTCACCTTAATACTTACTGTGTTGGTTAGCACTCTCTAGCTGAGTTAGACACTTGGGGTCAGTTGTGATGTTTTCCTCTTCTTTGCACACCCATCCACCACCATAAGCATATGTCACATAGTACCATTGACTTATCTGTGAAGTGATTCTGGAATCTGTCCTCTGTGTTTCCTTTTAACTTAAGTTCCAAGTCACACAATAGGAAAGGATCATGATGGATTTGAGAGACTGGATTTTAGTGTTTGAAATATACTCTTGAATTCGTTCTAGGGTGTTTGTTCCAGTGCACTTGGCTTAATGAAACCAACTTTTACAAGTACCTGAACTGTATGCTTGGTAATTTTCTAGGTTATAGAGGGTACAAAGATAACTTTGAAACATGGTTGAAGGGGTTGAAGCCCTGAAGGGGGATATAGGTTGAGATAAATAATCACAATATATAGAAAAGCAAAATAGAAACATGTCTATTATGGATGTAATTTGTCTATAAAGAGTTCATTTAAACATGGATGGCTTAGAAGCATTTTCTCTCTTTTTTTCAGGGTTTGGTGATTAAACTTGGGGTTTCATGCATGCTAAGCAAACACCCTACATCCCTAGTCCTTGAATTCAATTTCAGATATTTAGAGTAAGACTAATACTGAAAAAGGAAAATGTGAAAAGTCATCAAGCTGGGTTCCTGGTAAGATATCACTCTAGATTTATGTGTATGTGTGAGTTTCAGAGAATAGAGGAGAATTTCTGGTATCCTGTCCTAGCACTTTCTGTCTTATTCTCTTGTTGAACCTGGAGTAAGGCTGATGGCCTGAAACTACAATGATTCTCCTTTCTCCATCCTCCACAGTTCTGTGGTTACAGGCATGTGTGGCTTTTTACTGTTTTCTTCTTATAAGTAATAACAATGTACTTTACTTTGATAATTATTAAGAAAATAGATATTAACTCTTCTCAACACATATTAATTAGTCCAACTAAGACATTCCACAATGCATATGTATATTAAAACGTAGGTTATGATAAATGTATACAAAGGCGTATGCCTTTAATCCCAGCACTCGGGAGGCAGAGCCAGGCAGATCTCTGTGAGTTCGAGGCCGGCCTGGGCTACCAAGTGAATTCCAGGAAAGGCGCAAAGCTACACAGAGAAACCCTGTCTCAGGAAAAAAAATGTATACAAATTTTACTTTTCACCTGAGCAAAATTTAACTGAAGCATACAAATGTTCTCTTTTTAAACTTTTTATTGATTCTTTGTAAATTTCACATTATGCATCCTGATCTTGTTCATCTCCCTGCCCTTTTGTATCTGTCCACTGCCCTTGCAACCTTCCCCCAAAATAAAATAAAATTTAAAAGAAAAACAAAGGAAAAAAGAAAAAAAAGTCTTGACATGGAAACTAAGTCACACAGTATATATACCCTTTAGTCCATATATCTTTACTTGCAAGTGTTCATTGCAATGAGTCATTGGTCTGGTTTGAGGCCTCTGGCTTCTGCTATACCCTTGATACTGGGCCATCACTAGGACTCCTGTGGATATCCTGTTGTTTCCCTGTGTCATGAAGATCCTGCAGCTTTGGATCTGCAGGGCTGGCTCCTTCACGTGCTCTAGCAGTTCATAGTTGGATGTTGGGATGGGCCAACTCATAGCCCTGGTTCTGGGCCTGGGTGGTAGCTGGGTCGGTCAATGTGCCAGCTTTCCCTCATCATGGCCACCAGGGCAAGCTCTCCAGCACTGCCCTAGCTAGCCCACCCAACACATCAGGCAGCAAGGGGCAGGGCCAGTACTCCCTGCTCTCATGCCCTCAGGCCTGGCTTATCTGTGCAAACTCTCCCCCCTCCAACAGGGTCATCTCTAGTGTGCTGCCCAGGCAAGGTACAAGGCCCACTCTTGCGAATGCTGCAGCCAGTGAAGGGCAGGGTCAGTTCTCCCATTCTTGTGACCTCAGGACCTGCTTCCCTGCCTGTAGTAGGTGGCAAGGGGTGAGGGGGGCATCTCTCCCTTACCCATGACACCATGTGACAGACAGCTAGTGGGGCTAGCTCTCCCACTCTCATGCCTTCAGGGCTGGCTCACCTGCATGCACCCTTGCCAACCAGGTCAGCTCTACTGTGCTGCTCAGATGAGGTGCAGGGCCTGCTCTCCTGAATGCTGCAACCAGTGAGGGACAGTACCAGTTCTCCCTAGTGCTGCAACCAGTGAGGGGCAGGGCCAACCCTGTATAGCTCTATCCTTACTGTCTTAGGTGATAACAGGAGCCACAGAGATCAACACAGACCGAGGCTATAGCATGGCCACAGACCCAGGCATGGCCCTTAGCAGCAGCCCAGGCCCAGAGGACACTCTGGCCTCAGGTGGCAGCACAGGACACCCAGATCTGTATGGTCAGCATCAGCATGGGCCTTGGACACTAACATGACCCTAGTTGGCAGCCCAGTCCCCGGATGTCCCTGTGGCTCTTGGTGGTGACATAGGCCATGGATATCAACATAGACCCTGACTGTGGTTGGACCAAAGATCCAGACTCAGTCCTTGTCAGTAACCTGGGCCTGGATGTCACCATGGCCCTGGTTGGCAGTGTAAGTCACTCATAGCAGCCCGGACCCAGAGGCTGCATGGCCCTCAAACACCAACATGGCCTCAGGTAGCGGCATAGATCCCAGGCATCCACATGGCCCTCAATGGCAACAGGAGTCTCAGACATCAATGTAGTCCCTGGCCACAGACCCAGAAATGGCTCTGGCCACAGCTTGGCCTGAAGGACACCATGACCCCTGTCAGTAGAGCATATTACTCATGTCTGTATGGCCCTGGCAGTGGCATGGCCCTTGGACAACAAAATGGCCAGAGGTGGTGGCCCAGATCCTAGGTATCTGTGTGGCCTTTGGTGGCAACACCGGTTATGGATGTCAACACAGACCCAGACTTCAGTAGGACCACAGACCCAAACATGGTCCCTGGCAGCAGCCCGTGCCCAAATGCCCTACCTGGCATTGCAGGTCACCTAGATTGGCATGGCCCCAGTGGCACCATGGCACTTGAGTGCCAATATCTTCCCAAGTAGCAACCTAGACCCTGAACATCCGCTTGGCCTTCTATGGTAATGGGAACCATGGACATCAACACAGATCCTGGCTTTGGTGGGGCCATGGACTCAGACATGGTCTGCAGTGTCAGCAGCAGTCTGGCCCAGACATCACTATGGACACAGGTAGCAGCACAGGCCTCCAAGATTGGCATGCCTCCTGTGGGGGCACATCCTTTGGATGTCAGCATGGTCAGAGGTGGCAGCCCAGCCTCCCTGGTGTTCGCAGGGCCTTTGGTGATAAAAGGAGCCACAGGTCTGAGTCAGGGATGTAGGTCTGAGTTAGACTCAGACATGACACCAGGCAGTAGCCCAGGGGCAGACGGACATCACCATGGTCCTGGGTGGCAAGCAGACCACCCATGTCAGCTACTCCCTCACTGCCCCAGATCTGCCTCTCTTCTCAGCACATGAACAGTTCTGTCTCTCTCGATCCTGTTTTTACAGCACATACTTGCCCACCACAATGGTGTCCGACCATGTGGTACCAGAGGCACTGGGCAGGCTCATGGCTGACTTCTGCCAGCCCAGGGCAAGTGTCCAGTGGCGGAGCTGTAGGTGTCCTTCTTGCATCTGGGCCTCATGGCACCAGGCAGCTCTGGTTTTTTTACTTTTATTTGCTGGGCTTTTGCTCTAGCTCTCAGGTTCTTAACATCTATAAATGTAACATCGAAACAAGAAAAGCTACAACTGAGCTTTAAAAGCAGGAGAAACAAACTGTCTGCACAGAGCATGAACAGAGATATAAAATGAGGAGGACAGAAAGGCTGCCTGGGGAGGTTCTGGGTCTGGAAACAGACAGCAACCCTGCAGGTTAAAAGGAATTAAGTGAAGTCTTTGAGAAAAGGATGATAGTTATCAGTAGCTGAGATAGCATCTCCTCATCCGGGGAATGTCTTAGTTTCCATTGCTGATACTGTGATAAAATATCCGGACAAAAAGCACTTTAGGGAAGGAAAACATAGCAACAGGTTACAGGCTGTCATTTCAGAGAAGTATAGGTGGTAATTTGAAGCAACTAGTCATATCCATAGGCAAGAGCAGAGGGGGAATAAATTCATGAATGCCTACTGTTCAGTACATTTTCCTAAACCTATATCACATATGGTACAGCCTGTGTTTGCTTTTAGCAATTTCAGGTTTTCCATTTGTCTTTGAGCCATTTGGAGTTTGTTTTTGCTGACACATACATTCTTTGTTTTTTTCTTTATTAAGACATTTTTTATTCATTCTACATACCAACCACAGATCCCCTTCTTTTCCCTCTTCCTGCTCCTCACAGCCTTTCCTCCCAACCCATCCCCCATTCTCTCCTCTGAAAAGATAAAGCCTCCCATGGGGAATCAGCAAAGCCTGGTATATTCAGCTGAGGCAGGTCCAAGCCCTTCCCCCTGCATCTGTGCAAGGTCTGTGCACCATAGGCTGTGCAAGGTCTCTCACCATAGGTAATGGGCTCTAAAAAGCCAGCTCATGCACCAGAGAGGGATCCTGATCCCACTGCCAGGGGGCCCCTTAAGCAGATCAAGCTACACAACTGTCTTGCTTATGCAGAGGACCTAGTCCAGTCCCATGGAGGCTCCACAGCTGTCAGTCTAAAGTTCATGAGTTCCCACTAGCTTGATTCAGCTGCCTCTGTAGGTTTCCCCATCATGATCTTGATGCCCCTTGTTCACAGGATCCCTCTTCCTCCTCTTTGACTGGACTCCTGGACCTTGGTCTGGTGCTTGGCTGTGGATCTCTGCATCTGCTTCCATTAGTTACTGGAGAAAGGCTCTATGATGACAGGGAGGGTATTCACCATCTTATTACTGGGGTAAGCCAGCTCAGGCACCCTCTCCACTATTGCTAGTAGTCTAAGCTGGGGTCATCCTTGTGGATTCCTGGGAACTTCTCTAGCATCCAGTTTCTCCCTATCCCCATGATGTCTTTCTCTATCAAGATAATCTCTTTTGTTGCTCTCCCACTCTGTCCTTGTTCCAGTTCAATCATCCATTATATTCTCCTTCATCCCCTACCCTTTATTGCTTCCCTCACCCCAGTTTACTCAGGTGATCTCATCTATTTCCCCTTCCCAGGGTGATCCATGTGTCCCTCTTTGGGTCCTCCTTGTTAGCTAGTTTCTCTGGAGCTGTGAGTTGGAGTCTGGTTATCCTTTGCTTTACATGTAGTAGCCACTTATGAGTGAGTACATACTATGTTTGTCTTTCTGAGTCTGGATTTCCTCACTCAGGATGATATTTTCTAATTCCATCCATTTGCCTGAAAATTTTATGATGTCTTTTTTTTTTTTTACAGTTATGTAGTACTCAATTGTGTGTATGTACCACATTTTCTCTATCCATTCTTTGAGGGGCATCTAGGTTGTTTTCAGGTTCTGGTTATTATGAATAATGCTGTTACGAACATAGTTGAGCATGTGTCCTTGTGGTATGATTGAGCATTCTTTAGGTATATGCCCAAGAATAATATCATTGGGTCTTGAGGTAGACTGATTCTCAATTTTCTAAGAAGTTGCCATACTGATTTTTAAAGTGGCTGTACAAGTTTGCACTCCCACCAACAGTGGAGGAGAGTTCCCCTTACTCCACATCCTCTCCAACATAAGCTGTCATCAGTGTTTTTGATCTTAGCCATTCTGACAGGTGTAAGACAGTATCTCAGAGTTGTTTTGATTTGCATTTCCCTGATGACTAAGGATATTGAGTAATTCCTTAAATTTCTTTCAGCCATTTGAGATTCTTTTGTTGAGAATTCCCTGTTTAGCTCTGTATCCCATTTTTAATTAGATTTTTTGGTATTTTGTGTCTAGTTTCTTGAGTTCTTTATATATTTTGGAGATCAGCCCTCTGTCAAAAGTGGGTTGGTGAAGATCTTTTCCCATTCTGTAGGCTGTCATTTTGTCTTATTTACGTTATCTTTTACCTTACAGAAGCTTTCAGTTTCAGGAGGTCCCATTTATTAATTGTTGCTCTCAGTGTTTGTGCTACTGGTGTTATATTTAGAAAGTAGTCTCTTGTGCCATTATGTTCAAGGCTACTTCCTACTTTCTCTTCTACCAGGTTTAGTGTAAGTGGATTTATATTGAAGTCTTTGATCCACTTTGACTTGAGTTTTGTGCATAGTGATAGATATGGAACTTAATACCTCAACCTTGGAAGGTAGAGATCTTTTGCCCCTCCCCTTGCTGATGTATAAAAACTCATCATGATTAAACTTGAGGTGACTAGGTATTGACCCAGGGCCCTCCCAAAGCTATCCTGTGTCTCTGTCTTTTTCATCATCTCCATCTATATTTCTATCTAATACTTCCTCATTCCTCTCTCCTCCCTCCAAGAACCCTTCAACAGGTCAGAGCTGGTCTCCTACACATTTCCAATATTATTTACCCCTATTTCCTAACTCTAAACTAAGTTACTGAGTTACTATTTTTTTCAATCAATAAATGTATCAGTACACTTTTTTTTGCATTACTTGAATTAACTAAACTTGTCTTTTTCATTTTATTTTTTCTGGAATGTTTATTTACTTATTTATTGTGTTCATTTGTGTTTTAGCTGCATGTATATCTATGTGAGGGGGACAGATCCCCTGGAACTGAAGTTATAGACAGTTGTAAGCTGCCATGTGGGCCTGAGGGATTGAACCTAGGTCTTCTAGAGGAGCAGCTAGTGCTTTTAACCACTGAACTGTCTCTCCAACCCTAAACTTGTCTTTTTCAATTTTTTATTTGTTATTTTATTCTTTGACAATTTCATATATGTGTCTAGTGAATTTTGGTCATTTTTACCTCCTCACTTCCCTCTCTTTTCCTTCCTCTCCCACTAAAACCCTTTTTCCCAACAAGCCTTGTCCTACTTTCATGTCTTTCTGTGTATGTGTATATGTATGTGTGGGGGGGGAGGCTGAGTGGCCCTTGGTCAAATCATCCTATTATGCAGCCCTGCTGGGCAAAGCAAGCTCAGATTCTGACCTTGAGTAAGGCCTTATTAGGGAGCCTCTGTGGGCCCTGAGACAAATTGAAAAACTCCTTAGGTATACCTTTCCATGGTTTTAGTAACAGGTTCAAGTAAGGAGTCAGTCTCTGAGTCTATGCTCTAGTCTTTCACTGTTCCACATGGTAATCATTTGGTTTTGTTAAATTTATTAATATTGCATTAGCTATATTCCAAGTACTCATAGTCAATAGTGACTAGACAACATAGTTTTAGTCTTACTTATTACTATTAATTATCAATTTAAAATTGCATTTATTTATTGTTAGTATATGTGTGGAGCAGTGGGGAAGATGATCACATGTGTATGTGGAGATCAGAGGACAACATTCAGGAGTTTTTTTCTTCCACAATGTGGGTCCAGGGGATCTAATTTAGGATCTAATTTAGGAAAAGAAGCATCATTTTCCACTGAAGCATCTCACCAGCTACATATTGCAACTACTTTAGGTGACATATTTCTTATACAGGCACTAAATTATTTTGATATTCATTCAGCATGATATTTCTTTTTTTTAATTTTTTTATTATTATTAAGGAATTTTCAATTCATTTTATATACTAACTACAGATCCCCCTCTTCTTCCTCCTCTAGTCCCTCAGCCTTCCCTCCCCACCCCACCCTCCATTTCCACTTCCTCCAAGGCAAGGTCAAGGGGAGTCAGAAGAGCCTGATACACTCAGTTGAGGCAGGTCCAAGCCCCTCCCCTCTGCACCAAGGCTGTACAAGGTGTCCCACCATAGGCACTGGGCTCCAAAAAGCTGGCTCACACCATGATTTTTCAAACTGAGTAATATTATATTTTGGTTCAAATTGTTATTTGTCATTGGGGGCCTTTGATAGTAGATGTTGGTAGAATTGGGAGACAGGTAGGGGATTAGTAAAGCATACTTCTAGGTGTGTTTGGAGGGCATTTTCAAAAAGCATTAGACCAGGAGGACTGTATCTGAAGTTTTCCTGTGTCCACCCAGCTTCTGCAGCTACTCAGTCCCAAGTAAACACACAGAGACTTATATTACTTATAAACTGTATGGTCATGGCAAGCTTCTTGCTATCTAGTTCTTATATCTTAAATTAACCCATTTCTATTAATTGCCTAATGTTGCCATATGGCTTGTGGCTTACCAGTACTTTACATCTTACTTCTCATGGTGGCAGCAGCTGGCAATGTCTCCTGACTCAGTCTTTCCCCTCCCAGAATTCTCCTCTCTCTTTGTCCCGCCTATACTTCCTGCCTGGTTACTGGCAATCAGCACTTTATTTATTAACCAATCAGAGCAACCCATTCACAGCAATCAGATATCCACAGCACTGTACTTCTGACATTATGACTGGATTAACCCATTAATGGATTCAAAATTTGACTAGATTATTGGGAGATGATGGAACTGTGGAAGGTAGGACTTAGCTGGAGGAAGTAGGTCACTGGGGTCATGCTTTTGAAGGGTCTGTCTTGTGCATAGTCCATTCAAGTTACTCTTTGCTTTCTAGTTACCATGAGGACAGCAGCCTGTGTCCTTCTCCTGCCATAATAATGCTCTGTCTCACCTCATGCCCAAATAATAGATCCAGCTGACCAGAGATCAAAACTATGTGCCAAAAGGAATATTTTAAATGATTTTCTTAGGTATGTTGACCCAAACAAAAACCTAATACAACAGACTGGAGAGATGGCTCAAAGGTTAAGAGTACTTGCTGCTCTTACAGAGGACCTCAGTTTAGTTCCCAGTACCCATGACAGACAGCTCACAACCATTTGTACCTCCAGCTCCAGGGACCTGATACCATCTTCTAGCCTCTGTGGGAATCCAACACATATGGCATTCACCTACACAGACAAATATGCAGGAACATAAATAAAACAAAACAAACCCCAAATCTGTCCTGTGTATTTCAGGAGGGCTACTGTGCTGCATCTCTGGCCTTTGCCCTGAAGTAGCATCAGCTTGTGACAATTCTTGCCTCTACACTTAGCCAAATGTCTCTTGGAGATACAAAATCATCCTTGGTTGAGATTCACAGATGGATACAATAACCCACTGTCATAGATGTACTTTATATTTTGATTTAGTTTCAAATCTATACACATACTCTTTGTTTTCTGGATTAATGTTTTACCTCTGCTTCAGTCCTTCTAACTGAGTCCATGGAAACCTGTCTCAATGAGGTCAGCATTATGTACACAGTAGCAGTAGATGAAACCCAGACATTATTATGGTAATAGTTGCTACTCCTGTATGTAGGTGAGATTTTCTATTATGGCTTTGAGAAAAGGGGAAATTCATAATAATGTTTACAGTTCTCTTATCCTACATGTTATCCTGACGTCTAGTACCAGAGATTAATTTTGGTTGTTTTTGAACTTTATTTTATAGCAAGGGTTGGCTAACTTTTTCTTAAAGAGCCAGAGAGCAAATATTTTTGGCTTACAGGCCAGATGGTCTCTGTCACAACTACTTCACTCTGCAATTGTAGCACTAAAGCTGTCAAAGACAATATACACACAAATGAATGTGTCTCTCTTCCAATAAAACTTTAATTACCAAAACAGGTGGCCAGCCCATAGGCAGTAGTTGTACAGCCCTTACTTAATATAATGAATCATATAGTATGTATTATTTCTTGTTGCCTGACTTGTTTTGCTCCATATTATGTTGTAATGTCCATGATATTATTTGTAATTATAGTTAACATTCTCATCATTCTGCAGTTTTCAATGGATTTCCTTATCCATTCTGTTGTTGGTGAACACTTGAATAATTTCCAGCTTAGAGCTTTTATAAAAAGGACTGCTGTGAACATATGTTTAGGCATTATACCTAAAGGAGTTGATATTATGGGTATATTCATTTTTAGTAAATATTGACAAATGATTATCCAAATCAGTTGCACACATTTATACCAGCAGTATATGTGGAATTCAGATGCTCTGTAGCCTTCCTAGCACTTGGCATTATCTGTAATTTTCCATTTTATTCTTTCTGGAGTATGGTGTAGTAATATGGCATTGTGGTTAGTATTTTCATTCACTTTAGGCTATTATTTTTTAAAGTTAAACTTATTAGTATGTATGTGGTGTGTGTGTGTGTGTGTGTGTGTGTGTGTGTGTGTGTGTGTGTGTGGTTGCATGTACCACAGTGCCCGTGTGGTCAGAGGACAATGTTGTTACCTGTTTTTTATTATCTACAGTGGCTGCCCCTTAAGCAATGGCTTCCTGCCACAGCCTGAGGGGATTCTGTTCCCTCAGGCACCTATTCTTTCATAATTACTAAGGGAACTTATCTAAATCTAAAGAACTCACAGTTCAAAGGTTTAGGTGGAATTCTGCTCTCTCAGAGAGGCTGAATAGCAAGTAGCTAACCTTCTCCCTTTGCTGGTGTCTTCCAAAAAACAACAACAACAACAACAACAAAAAAACAACCCAGTGTCCCATCCTTCTCTCAACCTCAACTTGAAAAAACAAAAACAAAAAACCTTTGCTACATGTGGTTCTTCTTTATCACTTCCTATCAGCTACTTGCTGACTCAGCTTCCTGCTCACAAGTTAATTTTCTTTAATTAAACACATCTTTGAATTGTTAACAAAGGCAGTAGAAAAAATGCAGCACACTTTAAAGTAATATTCCCCATCAGGACAACTTTGTGGAGTCAGTTCTTTTTCCTCCTTTATGTGGGTCCTGGGTGTTGAAATGAATTCTCCAGGCTTGTATGCCAAGCACCTTTACCAGCTGAACTATCTTTCTGGTTTAATCTATTGTTATGAGCCAAATTGGGATGTCACATGCCAAGGCCTGAGCATTAGGAATATATTGGAGAAAACCAAACCAAACCAAACCAAACTGTTTGCCACTCTTTCAGAATTGCATTCTGTGTTGTTCACTTTCAAATACCCGATGGAAGCAACAGACAGGAGGACAGAATTATGTCTTAATGGGGAATACAGGAGTGGTAAATTGTCTTGCTCTGTCATGATGGGAGTGGGAGGTAGCAGGTTACATTGTGATGTCACACAAGAAGCAGAGTTCTTAGACTTTGGGCCAGGATATAATCCTCAAAGCCTGCCCCTCGTGGTCTGTGTCAGTCAACTGGACCGTGTATCCCTTCCAACAGCACCATCAGCTGGGAAATGAGAGTTTGAATACATGAGCCTCTGGAGTCACTCAACATTCAAACCATAATACTCTGATATTTTAATACTTATTAGTTCAGTCCTCCTAGGATGGACTGAAACTTAAAAAGCTGTTCTTCAGAAACGAAGGCATTTCATAATAACTACTAATCAAAACATTTTTGTTGCTTGGAACTGTCACTGTGTTTTTGAGTTAGTTTAATTCTCTAACGACTATTCACTGAACCAATACTTATCATTGTCATCTTCTATTTATTATTATTATTTTTTATTTTTGGTAATAATATCTCTATGGCTTTAATTGCTCAAACCGGAAATATGAGAGTCACTGGGCCAGCGAGATGGCGCAACAGGGATGACAACCTGAGTTCAATTTCCAGGACCCAGATAGTTAGGGGAAAGAACTGACTCCTACAAGTTGTCCTCTGACCTCCCATGCTGTGGCATGTATAAACACACACACATACACACACACACAGAGAGAGAGAGAGAGAGAGAGAGAGAGAGAGAGAGAGAGACTGAATGAAATGTAAAAAAAAATAGAGAGAGAGACCCAGAGAGTAACATTTGGCTTTTCTTTATTTTATTCCTGTGCTGACTCAACCATTGCAACAACTGTCATCCATCATCTAACCCTCAGTCATTTTACACTGACTCATCCCAAGGGGAGTGCTAGGGTCTGAATGTATTTTGTCCATGCCAGAACTCATGTTGGGCTTTGATTCCCACTCAAAGTCATTGCCTTGAGAGGTAGTAGGTTTTGGGTCATAAGGGCACAACCCTTGGAAGGGAAGAGTTGTGTGAACCAAATAAACTTTCTTTTATACATTACCTGGCCTCAGAGCTTTTGTATCAACACAAACAGGTCTAAGAATTAGGTATAATTGATGACTTACCTTGTCCTCAGAGATCATCCAGATGTATCCTATCCCTGTGGACCTTAGCTACCAGCAAAGGTTAATGTTCATGTGCAGATCCCCTGAAGATCTCCTAGTATGACTTGGTCTCACTTCATACCAACCCCAAACCCTTCCACTACATATTTTGAGACTCCTGGTGAGTGATCAGCCAAATAACCAACATCTTCCCCTTTTTCTCTAAATATATGCCCTCCTTTTCTGTTCTAATTGAAGGATACTGCTACATAGAGCCTAGAGCAATGGCTGTAAGCACTGTCTCTCTCCAACTCCTCTCATCACTGTATTTGAAGATAGGCTATATGTCCTTCTTACCCTTCCTTACTATTTATCAAACATTCTGGGCTTCTTTCCTACTTTCAAGCCAATCCCTAACATACCCTTCTGGCTTCTTCAATCTCAGCTCATGAAAATTCCCTCTCCACTGCTGTTGATCTAATTAAGGCCTTCATCACCTTGGCATGTGAATGAAACATACACAGTCTAAAGGATAATTTTATGAGGAATATCTCAGCAAATCCAAACCTGGGCATCATTCAAAGCTTTCCATGAGTTGACACATCCCTCCATTGCACTTATATCATTAGATTTATTCCCTAGTACTTTGTATTTCATGGGGATATTGTAAACAATACTTTTTAAATATTTTATTTTCTGTCTATCTATTACCACCAGCACACAGAAATGCAAGTGAGTATTGCAGACTGTTTTGATATTTATAACCTGGGATACTTTTGTATAAATTTATTTATATTTTCAATACATACACACTATTTTCAAGTAGTCTTTTTTATTCCTTTCAATACCTATATTTATTTTGAGCCTTATGTTTCATAGGCCAGAGTCTTGAACATAATGCAATACTAGGAATTATTTTTTATTGCTAAGGAGAAACTTTGATTTGTTCCAGCTGTGAGTAAGATGATTAACATAGGTTTTTGTGTAGAGAAGCTTTATGACCTTAAGGGAAGCCTTTCTGTTCCTAGTTTGACAAGAATTTTTAGTGAGGAATGGATTTGAAATTATTGAAAGGAATTTGCATGTATTGATATAAGCATGGAATTTTCAACAGTTGACCAATATACATCGTGAATTACATTAACAGATTTTTTCTTCTTTTTTTGATGTCAATTTTCTTCATAAAAGATATTAACAAAGTGTAGATAAAATATATGTACTACATTTAAGGAATAATTACAAAGATGATATCTCTGCAATCCCAGCCATAATTAAGAAATAGAAAATCACTACTTCTGCACTCATATCTTCCCCTTCACTCTCCATAGCTAACATTTATAATTTTTTTGTGGTCATTTTTCTTTTTAAAAATATATTTATTCTTTGACAGTATACATTTTGTCTTCTTTTAAAATACTTTGTTTTCAAATTTAATTATTTTCTTTAAAATTTTTTTCTCTATTATTTTTTTTGAAACAGGAGCTCATTATAAAGCCCAAGATGTCCTCAAACTGGCAATCATCCTGCTTTATCTTCTAATTGTTGATATTACCAGTGTGTGCATTTATGTCTGGATGAAATTTTTTAAAAATTACATTCATTTATTTGTTGATTCACGAGGTGAGTGTCTGAGTTCTCAGCTGGACAGCCCCACTCTCTAGACTCTAGGCCCCAGGGGCACATCTAGCATCTTCCCCAACCACTCCACACAGCATCAGGCCCCACCTGCACCAATTGCAGGAAGAGACAGGTAGACGACAGTATAAGAATACATTCAACAATATAAAGAGCAATATGGCATCACCAGAACCTAGTTGTTCTACAACAGCAAGACCTGAGCATCCCAACACAAATAAAACAGAAGAAAATGACCTTAAAAACAACTTCATGAAGATCATAGAGGCCTTTAAAGAGAAAATGAAAAATTCCCTTAAAGAAATGTAGGAAAAGACAAACAAAAAATTGGAAGAAATCAATAAATAGAGTCCCTTAAAGAAAGCAAAGAAAGCCAAGAAAAAAAATGAAATAGGTAAAAGAAACAGTTCAAGACATGAGAATTGAAATAGAGGCAACAAAGAAAATACAAACTGAGGGAATTCTAGAAATGGAAAATCTGGGTAAATGAACAGGAACTACAGATGTAAGCATAACCAACAGAATACAAGAGATGGAAGACAGAATCTCAACCATTGAATACACAATAGAGAAAATAGATTCATCTGTCAAAAAAAATGTTAAATCCAACAAATTCTTAACACAAAACATCCAGGAAATCTGGGACACCATGAAAGACCAAACCTAAGAATAATAGGGATAGAAGAAGGAGAAGAATTCCTGCTCAAAGGCACAGAAAATATATTCAACAAAATCATAGAAGAAAACTTTCCAAACCTAAAGAAGGACATGTACATGAAGGTACAAGAAGCTTACAGAACACCAAATAGACTGGACCAAAAAAAAGTCCCCTCACCATATAATAATCAAAACACTAAACATACAGAATAAAGAAAGAATATTAAGATCTTCAAAGGAAAAAGACCAAGTAACATATAAAGGCAGACCTATCAGAATTATACCTGACTTTTCAGTGGAGACTATGAAAGCCAGAAGTTCCTGGACAGACATTTTGCAGACACTAAGAGACCACAGATGCCAGCCCAGATTAATATACCCAGCAAAACTTTCAATCACTATTGATGAAGAAACCAAGATATTCCATGACAAAACCAGATTTAAACAATACCTACCAACAAATCCAGCCCTACAGAAAGTACTAGAATGAAAACTTCAGCCCAAGGAAGTTAAGCGCACCTACAAAATCACATGCAGTAGACAACCTCATACTAGCAAATCCCAAAGAAGGGAAACACACACACACATACTACCACCGCTACCAACAAAACCAAAAGTAGCAGGAATTAACAATCACTGGTCATTAATATCTCTTAATATCAATGGACTCAATTCACCTATAAAAAGACACAGGATAATAGAATGGGTACAAAAACAGGATTCATCCTTCTGCTGCATACAAGAAACACACTTCAACCTCAAAGACAGACATTACCTCAGCGTAAAGGGTTGGACTTAAGAAGCAAGCTGGTTTAGCTATCCTAATATCTAACATAATAGACTTCAAACTAAAATTATTCAGAAGAGATGGAGAAGGACATTTCACATTCATCACAGGAAAAAAATCCATCAAGATGATGTCTCAATTCTGAACATCTATGCCCCAAATATAAGGGTACCACATTTTAAAAGAAATATTACTAAAGCTTAAATCACACACACACACTAATAGTGGGAAACTTCAACTCCCCACTCTCACCAATGGACAGGTCTGCCAGACAGAAACTTAACAGAGAAACAAGGGAACTAACAGATGTTATGACTCAAATGGACTTAACAGACATCTATAGAACATTACACCCAAACACAAAAGAATATACCTTCTTCTTAGCACCTCATGGAACCTTCTGTAAAACTGACCACATACTCATCACAAAACAAACCTCAACAGATACAGAAAAACTGGAATAACCTCCTGTGTTTTATCATGACTTACAGTTAGATTTCAACAACCACACAAGCCTACAATCTCATGGAAACTGAATAATGCTCCACTGAATCACCAATGGGTCAAGGAAGAAATAAAGAAATGAAAGATTTCCTAGAATTCAATGAAAATGAATGTACAACATACCCAACCTTATGGGACACTATAAAAAAGCAGCGCTAAGAGGAAAATTCATAGCACTAAGTGCCCACATAAAGACATTGCAGTAGACACCAGGAAATAATCAAATTGAGGGCTGAAATCAATAGAAACAAAGAGAACAGTATAAAGAATCATTGAAACAAAGAGTTGGTTCTTTGAGAAAATCAACAAGATAGACAAACCCTTTTCCAAACTAACCAAAAGGCAGAGAGAGAATATCCAAATTAACAAAGTCAGAACTGAAAAGGGGAACATAACAACAGACACATAGGAAATCCAGAGAATCATTAGGTCATACTTCAAAAACCTGTACTCCACAAAATTGGAAAATCTAAAAGAAATGGACAGTTTCCTGGACAGGTATCACATACCAAAATTAAATCAAGACCAGATAACCAATAGACTTATCATTGATTCATGTGTGTGTGTGTAAGTGTGTAAGCGTGGGCATGTACACAAAAACCAAGGCACACATATGTGGAGGCCAAACAACATCATGCATCAGTTGGCTCTCTCCTTTCACAATGTGGGTCCTAAAGAGAAAACTCATGTCATTAGTCCTGGCAGCAGGTACCTTTACCTGCTGTGTCATCTCACCTGACCAAATTTATTTTTAATGGTTGTAAAATAACATGTATCATAAAATTTCCTGTGTTAGTTACTTGAGGTATACTGTTAGATAATCTGAAGTATTTGGACATTGTTGCATGTCAGCTCTCCAGAATCTTTTTCATCTTGCAAAACTGAAACAATTTACCCAGTGACAATAATAGCTCCTCATTATGTACTGCCTCTAGTTCCTGGCAGCCACTGTATTTTGTTTGTGAATTTGGCTTCTCTATGCAACCCATAAATGGAATCGTACAATATGTATTAGGCAGGGTTTTTCATAAGAACTAAACCAATAGAATATGTGTATGTACATTTCTATACACATACACAAATACATATTGTAAAAGGACATTTACTAGATTGCCTTATATGATAGGACCTAAGTAGTCCAATAATGGCCAGCCATGTCTGAAACTGGGTACCTCAGCATTCCTAATCTGGTACTTTGCTTCATTTTTGAGATTATAATATAATCATAACATTTCTCTCTTTCCTCTCCTCCCTCCAAACCCTCCCATATACCCCTTTGTGCTCTCCTTCAAGTACACTACATGTTATTGCATGCATAATATGTATTTGTGCATACATATATATATTCCTAAATATAACCTGCTCAGTCCATATAATGCTACTTGTATGTGTGTTTTCAGGGCTGAGCATTTGGCAGTCTGGTACTTCTAAATGCCTAGAAGGTCTACAGTGAAAGGCCAAAGAGCTGGAGTCTATTGCTTGTGGAAGATGGCAGAGGCAGCAGCAGCAGGCAGAGCAACAGGTTACTTTACAGACCACACACTCTGTGGAGTTTTTTTTAAAGAAACATTTTTATTTGTGTGTGTGTGTGTGTGTGTGTGTGTGTGTGTGTGTGTGTGTGTGTGTGTGTGTGTGACGTGTGTAGATGACTGAGAGGTCAAAAGAAGGTGTTAGATCCTGTTAAGCTGGAGTTACAGGACCACCCAATGTGGGTGCTGGGAACTGAACTTGAGTCCTCTATGAAAAGAAGCAAGTGTTCTCTTAACCACTGAGCCATCTCTCCAGCCCCTGCTCTATGGTACTTGTGTGTCCTAGTATACATATGCTGATTTTCAGAGAAGTGCAACTAGTGGCTTATAGGACATGTATGTCTTAAATTTTACTAGACAATGTCAAGGTATTTTGATTTCAGTGTGAATTTATCTAATTACTAATGAAATTCAGCATATTTTAAGTACATATTGATGTTGAATCCTGAAAAGTGTTCATTATACATTTTTGTTACTTCTCATTTTCATTATTGAAGGTACATTTAAATTTCTTTTTCAATTCTGTTTTTTCTTTTTTTGAAAAAAAAATTTTCATACAGTATATTTTGATTATGGATCCCCCTCCCCAACTCTTCTCAGATCTTCCTCCCCTCCCTTCCCATCCAAATCTACATCCTTTCTCTCTCTCTCTCATTAGAAAACAAACAGGCATCTAAAAATAATAATAAAATAAGATAAAACAAAAACAAACAAACTAGAATAGGATAAAACAAGCAAACTGAAGAAAAAGAGACAAAATAAAGCACAACAAACATATATAGATACAGAGACACACATTTTCGCACACACAGAAATCCCATAAAAACACAGAACCCAAAAACCATAATATATACTCAGAAGACCTGTAAGATTAAAGAAAAAAAAAAAGGCTCCACAAAGCACCGTGAAACAAAGAACTTCCTCCATAAAATGTTATTTTTTCATTTTCATTTACTTCTGGGTGTGACAAAAACACACAGAACATAGAACTAGCATTTTAACCATTGTTAAATGTACAGTTCTTTAGGGTGAAGCATATTCACATTGTTGTGAAGCAGATCTCCAGAACTTTCTCATCTTGCATAACGGAAAGTTCATATTTGATAAACAATGGCTACTCATTCTTCCTCCCCCCAGCCTCTGTTTTTACTTTCTATTTGTGTGATACCTCATAAAAAATGGAGTCATACAGTATTTGTCTTTTTTCCAAGAGCCTTACTCCACATAGCACTATGTCCTCAAGGCCCATCTGTGCTGTAGCACATGTCAGAATCTCTTTTTAAAAGGTTGGATCACATCCAATTGTGTCCACATTTCACACATAAAGCACAGTTCATTTATCCATTTACCTACCAGTGAACACTTGGATTGCTCTCACCTCCTGGCTGTTGTGAATATGTGGTAATGAACTTTTGAGCACAGATAGGCCTCTGAAACTCTGCTTTCAGTTCTTTGGGATTTATATCCAGGAGTGGGATTACTGGATCATATACATGATAGCTGTATTTTACATTTTCTGAGGAGTTGCTGTATCGTTTCCTACTAATTGCACCATTTATATTCCCACCTACAGTTTATAAAGTTTCAGCATCTCCACATTCTTGCCAACTCTTGTTCTTTATTTTATTTTGATACTAGCTATCTTAATGGGTATGAGATACTCATTGCAGTTTTGCTTTGCATTTCTCTAATGACTTGTGATGACTGCCTAACTTTTCATATGCTTGGCAGCCATTTATATACTGTTGTTGGACAAATATTTACTCAAGTCCTTTCTCAATGTTATAATTGGGTTATTTGATTTTTTCATTTGAATTGTAGGAGATATTACATATACATATATATTTCTGGTTAGTAATCTCTTTATGAAATATATGATTTGCAAATATTTTCTCCAGTTCATAATATCCATAATAGCATTTTCTTTTGGTTGTGTCTGCATTTTTTCTTTGACACACAAAGGTTTTTGAGTTTGATGTTGTCCCATTTGTCTCTGTTTACTCCAGTTGCAAGAAAACACTCTTCAATCCACTGTCATGACTTTTCTTCTATTTTCTTTAGCAGTTTTATAATCCTGTGTCTTGGAATTGTTTTTAGTCTATTTTGAGTTAACTTTTGTATGTGGCATAAATTAAGGGTCCAACTTCTTTCTTTTGAGACTGCACATCTAGCTTTTCTAGCACTATTTATTGACAAGCATGCCCTGTTTCATAGTTTCTTTTCATGTACTGTTACTAGTCCCTTGTTAGTTATGTGTACAATGACTATACACCCTAGTTTATCCAGAAGAGTTCCAGCTTATAACTGTTGCTTCTTTGTATTTAATGTTACCCTCTTTCTATTAAAATAATTATGGTTTAGATGATAAATTCAATTTTGTGAAGTTATCTTTTCATCTGTTAGAACATCTTTTTAAAAGCTTTTCTTTAAGACAATCCCTCACTTTGTGACTATGCTGGCCTGCAACTCAAGGCATAGATCAGGCATGTGCTACCATATATGACTGATAAATAGAAATTCCTTTTTTAAGAATTATTTTTTACTTTTAAGTGTGTGTGTGTGTGTGTGTGTGTGTGTGTGTGTGTGTGTGTATGTACATGTGCGCACGCATATGAGTGCCACCACTATGGAAATTAGTTTGGTAGTTCCTCAGGAAGATGGGAATTAATTTACTTTAAGATCCACCTATACCACTCTTGAGTATACGTATACCCAAAAGATGCTTCATCCTACTACAAAGACACTTACTCAACCATGTTCATTGCTGCTCTATTTGTAATGGCCAGAAACTGGAAACAATCCAGATGTCTCTCAAGAGAAGAATGGATAAAGAAAATGTGGCACATTTACACAATGGAGTATTAATCAGATGTTAAAAAAATGAAAGTTGTGGGCAAATTGGTGGAACTAGAAAAAATCATCTTCAGTGAGGTAACCTAGATCCAGAAACATAAATTTTATCAGTGCCTTGTTCAACAGTTATCAGAGAAGCTTCCTCCTGCAGCAGATGGGAATAAGTATAAACACACACAGCCAGGCATACAGAGAGTGAGAGTCCTTGGAACACTCAGCCCCCAAGTGGAATGTCTCTATCAAATCTCTCCACTCAGAGATCAGGGAATCCCTTGGAAGAGGACACCAAGTAAACATGACCCTCTAAATCAACATGAGCAAAGTTCATATGAACTCACAGAGACTGAGGCAGCATGCACAGGGCTTGCACAGGTCTACACCAATCATATATATCATGACTTCCAGTTTGTTGTTTTATGGGATTCCTGAGCATGTGAATGAGTGGGTCTCTGACTCTTGTGCCTTTTCTTGGGCTCTTTTCCTCCTGTTGATCTGTCTTGTCTGACTTCAATGTGATAATTTTTATCTTATTATATTTTATTTTTTATATTAAAAAATGAATGAAAGAATGTAAATCTAGCTACTAGGGCAAAGGTTAACAATGGAAACTGTCATGTATACCTGCTGGGAGAGGGAAAATCAGTTTCTTCAATGGAGTGACACAGGGTATATTAACCACTTCAGGGCGGATCTCATGTTCAGGAGTAGTTGACCAACAAATAATGGACTCCACAGATTTTTTTGTGTGTGTGTGTGTGTGTGTGTGTGTTTGTGTGATTTTATTTTATTTGGTTGCAGGTTTTTTTTAGTGGGGAGTGATGTTGTATTTGTTTTCTAGATTTTGGGAATTTCGCTGTTGTATTGGATTTTTGGGTTGTGTTTTTGAGAAAGAACTTAGAGTTGGGTGGGTAGAGAGGATCTGGAAGGACTTGGAGGGAAAGAATATGACCAAAGTATATTTAAATTTGTAAATTGTTTTAAATAATAAAATTGTAGACAAATTTCTAACTGGTCTTATTAAATAAAAAACATGGAACCAAATATAGGGGTGAAAGCCTTAGAGATCAGGAAACTAGGAATAGCCATCAGCTAACCTTACCTCACCAGCTCTTGCAGCTTCCAAATATGAGCTACTTCCTGTCTTACCCACACCTTTATTGCCTTGCTGTTCTGCCCTCTCATTGGCTCTTAGCCCAGCTACCTCACTTCCTTGTCACTGCCTATCTGTACAGACCTCCAGGTCTCTATGGTTGGTACTGGGATTAAAGGCGTGTGTCACCACACTAGGCTGTTACCTAGTGTGGCCTTGAACACACAGAGACTTTGCCGGGTAAGTGATCAGATTAAGGGCATGTGGTACCACTGCCTGACTTTTGTGCTTACTTAAAATGTCTTGCTATTTCCTCTGATCTCCAGGCAAACTTTATTTATTAACATACAAATAAAGTATCACCACATTTTAGCACAAATAAAATATCATCACATTTTCCCTTTTTTGTCTAATAAAAATAAAAACATTAAAAAGTTATAACTAATAAGAAAAACTATATACCATAAGTACAATAACTATATATAATATATATAAGCAATAAATACATCAACAATATCTACTCCATTTGCATTGACAAATTCAGAGAAAATATTCCATTATCTATCCTATTTTGGTGAGTCCAAAATGTGCCTAATTCACTTTCTATCCTATCTTGTATTACCAACAGAAAACTATCTAATGATGTCTTTCAAACTTATACACTTAACATCTCTTATTGAGTTTCTTTTCTGAATTTCTTAACAAAGAAAGTTATTACTACAACTATCTAATCTTCAACTCCCTCAGAGACCTGAGAAGGAAATAATATTACCTAGTTAAACAGGAAGTGCAAAAAGTAACTTCCAAAAAAAAATGTGAGTTGACAGAAACAGCCAGCTGCCTGGACAGTCACCCAAGGTTCCTCTGCACACTGGGGCATCATCTTCGGCCTACAGGCTTAGTGTACCTGACAGACTCATTTGTGAAGTAGGGTGTACACAAGGCTTGCAACTTGACCTCACATTTGGTGTTAGTATTCCATGTACCAGATAAACCTGAATTCTGCCAGTGTCCTGTCATGATTCAGGATTTTAAATTCTGGAAATTGCTGGTGTTTTTGGAATTCGGCTATCGATTCTTCTCAGCTTGTGGGGGGCTTCATCTCCTTTGTTAAATGCCAGTCTACCATTGAGAGGTTAGACTCTGTCAGCCTAGTTACTCTTTTAAGAATAACTGTTTCAGCTACTGTTCCATTGCACACCAGAAGCCATCGGTACATTGCCTGTTCAGGTGCCTTAGAAGAAAGGGGCACTGTAACTTTTCCAGATTAATAACACAGCCAAAAACAGCTTTCTACTTTATAACTCATGTGGGTAGAGATATAGAGACGCCAAGATACAGAGACGCCATGGTGTATAGACTTGAGCTACAGTATGGTGGGTTCATGGCATATGGGCTTGACCTGTGGCATGGTGGGAATGAGGTGTCTCCAAGTCACACATTACACTGTTTGGTGGATTTAGCCTTTGCTAGTACAGAAAAAAAGATGTTTCTGGGCTACATGCTGCTTTGATAGAAGCATAGACCCACTCCTTCACAGAGTCAGCAATAAGCATGGTTCCCCCAGAGCTCACAGTAAACGTAGTTCCACCATGCTGGAAAGCTGAGGGGGGTGAAGTCAGCAGCCAAAGCTGCCATTTCAGTCCTAACCACTCTGCAGTTTAAAGCAATAGATTCATAATAAGATAGATTCAGATGGAATAAGTCTTTAAATGGTTTACAATATGTGTAAAAATGTATGTAGGCTTGGAAAAGAGAAGAAAATAAATATAGACAGTTATATAAAGAAATAGTTTTGAAAAATAAAGTCTTTAAAGAGACAGTAAAGGTAATATAAAAAATAAGCCACATAAAGATGGATATCGCACAGAGAGTCTAGATTGTGTTGTCTTTGGGATTTTTTAAGTGCAAAAAGACATTTGATTGTAAAAGCTGTTGATTTATGCCAATATATATATATATTAAAAGTATCTGGACTTCAAAGTTTATGTCTAAGTATATGTTACTTTGGAAAAGAGGTTCTGCTTTTGCTTCCACAGAAGATGAGAATCCGTGGATTGCTTCCAGGCTAATATGGTTTGATCAAGGAAGACCCTCTGGGAGGCCCAGATGATCTAACATCCAAAAAACAGCTTCAAGGCAACTGGCTCAGAGAATACAGCATCACAGGCTACTCCAGTCAGGAGTTGACCATAATTCTTAATTTTCTCAGGATCCCCATAAGAATACAGTGCCCCTTATCAGCAGGAAGTAGCCTAGAAAACTCTGGCCATATTCCCAAAAAATGGATTATGGATGTTCGTCTTTGTTTATGTTGTTGGTTACAAATTGTTTTTGGTCATAGTCAATCTCTTTCAAAAGAAGAAAGCAGATATGATATGGAAATATAAGCTATAGATATGATAGGATAAAAGGGTGGATTGTTAAACCTACTTTTAAAGAGCAACTTGTTTAAAATGTTTTACATTGGTATAGACTTTAGTTTATTGATACAAATTTTTTTTTTACACAATTCTTTTTTTTTATTTTTTTTGGGTTTTCGAGACAGTGTTTCTCTTGTGTAGCTTTGCGCCTTTCCTGGAACTCACTTGATAGCCCAGGCTGGCCTCGAACTCACAGAGATCCGCCTGCTTCTGCCTCCCGAGTGCTGAGATTAAAGGCATATTGATACAAATTTAAAGTTAATTTTGTTATACTATATGTATATTTCTACTCTTTCTTAAGGTATTATGTTTGCGCAGCTCATTTAATTGTAATGGATAATTAAGAAATACAGATTAATAATTAGTCTTCTATGATAGTCAAACTTATAGTCATGTTGAGTTTTCGAGGTATACATAGATATATTTCAATTAGGTAGGTAATCTTCAAACACTTCAAAGACCCACAGAATATGTCATTTAAAATGTTTTAAAACCCTAGACTTTATGGACACTGAGACACATCTGTTCCTGGCAGCACCGATTTACTTCAAAGAGAAAGATGGGTGTCAAAGACACTCCACATGGAATTTATCTTCTTGGCAAAAATAGCCATTTGGGCAAGACACTGTTCTTGCCTGGACTGCTTGACCAAATGTTGTATCGACTGAACATGTAGGACCCATAGGAAGGTGAACACTGAACTTTGCAAGGCAAAATGGTCCTTCAGTTCCTGTTTCACAGAAGAAACTGCCAGACATTCTACAGGACACAGAAAAAAGTGACTGAGAGACTACGCCTATGGGCTGAAGATGGATGACTCAACATTGCAGAAGAAAGTTTAGGTGACTGTCCAGGCAGCCAGCTGCCTCTATCATTCTAGATTTTTGGAAGTTGCTTACAATGCACTTCTTATTTACTTAGGTAATATTATATCTTTCTGGGGTCTTCGATGTAGTTGAAGGCTAGATATGTATATTTTTCCTTGGTTATGATAAAAGATAAATTAGATATAAAATTTTAGAGAAAAAAATATAGGATAGATAGAATATTTTCTTTAATTTTGCCAAATACAAATAGACTAGATATTGTAACTGTAAGTCTTGCTTGATAACCATTTTGCTATATATAATTTTACATATTGCTTTAAAAAAAAGGTTAAGAGATTCTTGTGTCCCAAATCAGAAGAGCCCTCTGGTGTGGGACAGAGAAAAACCAATATTTTTATTTAAAACAGGTTGATTATAAATGTAATCTCTTTCTAAAAAAGAAAAGGGGATATGATATAGATATATAGGAAGATATAGAGACGATAAGATAAAAGGGTAAATTAATGAACCTACTTTTAAAGAACAACTTGTTTAAAATGTTTTACATTGGTATAGATTTTAGTTTATTGATACAAACTTGAAGTTAATTTTGTCATACTGTATATATATTTCTATTCTTGTTTGAGGTATTATGTTTATGTAACTCATTTAAAATTGTAATGGATAATTAAAAAATAGATTAATAATTAGTCATCTATGATAATCATATCTGTAGCCATGTTAGTTAAGTCTTCTAGGTATACATAGATACATTTCAGATAGATAGGTAATCTTCAAACACTTCATAGACCTAGAGAATATGACATTTAAATAACTTAGAATTCTGTTGACGTGAGACACAATTGCTCCTGGCTGCACCAATTGATCCTGAGAGAATGTTGGGCTTCTAAGACATTTCCATTTGGAAGTTTGTCTTTTTGGCACAAAATGGCCTACTGGGCAAAGAACTGCCCTTGCCTTGATGGCTGATAGTACAAATATAATGCTGTCCTTTCTGGACAAGCGGGACACAAGGAAAGCAACCACTGTACTCTGCCAAGACAGGGTAAAATGGTCTCTCAGAATTCCTGCTTCTAAAAATGGTCTGTCAGATACTCTAGGCCTGTAGCCAATTTAAATGCACCAACAATGCTGAGAAACATTAGGTGACTGTCCAGGCTGCCAGCTGTCTTGATCTACTTTTGCAAGATTCCCAAAAGTTGCTTGCATCCATCTACCATTTCTCAGGTACCATTATGTTCCTTCTCAGGTCTTTGATGTGGTTGAAGACTAGATAGTTGTAATTTCCTCAGTTATGATAAAAGATAAGTTAGATATAAAACCTTAAATTCACAAATATAAGATAGATAGGACATCTTCTTTAATATTGTAACTGTAATTCTTGCTCAATAATTGTTTTGCTATATGTACTTTTACCATGTTAAAGTTAAAACCTTCCTTTTAAAAAAAGAAGAAAAGGGGAAGTGCTGTGGATATCATTCTATCTAAATAAAACACTGATGGCCAGTGACCAGACAGGAAGTATAGGCGGGACAAGGAGAGAGGAGAACTGGGGAAACAGGAAGAAGGAAGGGGGAGACACTGCAGCCACCGCCAGGACAATCAACATGTAAAGACTCTGGTAAGCCACCAGCCACATGGCAAGGTATAGATTTATAAAAATGGGTTAATTTAAGATAAAAGAACAGTTAACAAGAAGCCTGACATGGCCATACAGTTTATAAGTGATATAAGCGTCTGAATGATTATTTTATAAGTGGATTGTGGGACTGAGGGGATTGGGGAACCTGGAGAGAAGCTCTCCAGCAACAAGGATGCACATAATTTACCTGGTACTCTGAGCCATGTGAGGCAGCTAGAGGGTCTCTGGTAGGGAGTGGGCTGGGATTTGGTAAATGAGGAAGACAGGTCAGGACGAGGTGTCAGTCTCAGGCCTTGGGCAACCTGAATGGATTTATTTATTTACTTATTTGCTTGCTTACTTATTTATTTATTCATTCATTTATTTATTTATTTATTTACTTATTTATTTATTTATTTATTTATTTATTTATGTGTATGTGTGTGTGCATGAGATGACCTGGAGGTTAGAGGTCAACCTGAAAGCATTTGTTCCCTCCTTCTGCCCTGTGGCTCTTAGGTATTGGACTCAGTTGTCAGGCTTGGTGGCAGAGGCTTTACCTGCAGAGCCTTTTCTCTTTTCTGGTGTTAGTGTTTAAAGCTTGAATCTAGTAACTTCTGGAATGTGTATTTTTGTTTATTTTAAAATATTTATTTATGTGTGGTGTTGGTGGCAAGAGTATACATGCATATGTGGAGACCAGAGGACAATTTATGGGAATAGATTCTCTACTTGCTATGTGGCTACAGGGGGTAAAACTCAGGTTGTCACACTTGGCAGCAAGCAACTTTACCCTATGAACCACCTGACCAGCCCCATTTCAAAGTTTTTTTTAAAAATTAACCTGTGATTTCTTCTTTGACTCTGATTATTTAGTAGTATATTGTTTAATTTCTACATATTTTTAAATTTCATAATTTTCTTTTGCTGTTTATTTATAATTTCCTTTATGGTTTTAAAACAGGCTTTGTATGATTTGCATGATAAATATATTGAGACTTACATTATGGCATGGCATATGATCAAGTTTCTAGAATATTCTACATGTACTTGAGAAGAATGCATATTCTGATGTTGAATGGACTCTTCTATAGATATTGCAGAGAGATGTAGAACTAGAAGAAATTTTAAACCTTCACAAACTCACTATTCTTATCACGTGTTTTAAAAAATAATTTATTTTTATTTTATGTGCATTGGTGTTTTGCCCACATGTATGTATGTGTGAGGATGTCAGATCTTAGAGTTACAGACAGTTGTGAGCTGCCATGTGGGTGCTGGGAATTGAACTGAGGTCCTTTGGAAGAACAGCCAGTGCTCTTAACTGCTGAGCCATCACTCTAGCCCCATCAAGTGTTTTTTAATGATTGCTTTTCATATTATTGAAAGCCTTGATTAATTTCTTAAATTCTGAAAAAAAATTGACTTTTATCACTTTTGTCTTAATTGCTTTTATGGAAACATAGGATTATGGAATTTACTTACTCTGTTATTCCTTCAAAATACTGTTGTAAAAACCACTTGACAGCCAAATGCGGTGGCACATGCCTTATAATCCCAGTGCTTAGGCAGTGGAGGAAGGAGGATCAGGCACTAAGGTCACCCTAGACTGCAAAGGGAGCTCTAGGTAATTGAGCTAAATGGGACTTTGCATCAAAAAACAAAGTAAAAGACACTTGACAAAAATTCTCTGTGAAACTTGAGAGGCATCTGGTTCATTTACTTCATTTTTTTTAAGGTTTAAGAAATGTCTTTTTTTTTCTTGATTGGCTTTTTAAAATTTATATAAAGAATTTACTTGCTATCAGTCAGGTCTATGAAATAGGACCCATTTAGAAAGATCTTGTTTTTATTGTTACCTCTTCATTTGCTATGGGAACTTTTATCCCCCTCATGATCTTACATTGGCTTTGGAAGCAAAGGGATTACAGGAGGGCATTGCCATGTGCAGATAGATTACCAGTTCAAAATTAGCTTTTGGTATATGCCTTGTTGTTACTTTCTCTCTCTCTTCTCTCTAATGTGTCGTATGTGGTGTGTATGAGTGTGTATATGTATGTTTAGATGTATGTAGGCACTTGTATGTGTATGTGCAGTATGTAGAGGATAGCATTGAATTTGATACATATGTAAGGATGACTTTGAACTTCTGATCCTCTCTATAGAAGTTATTATCAAAGAATACCTAGGTGGATTTCAGTAGGTTTATTAGTTACCTTTCTGTTGCTATGCTAAAATATCATGGCCCAAAGCAACTTATATGAGTTTATTTTGAATCCATCATGGTGGAGAGCCATGTAAGCAAGTAACAGGAGGACGAAGCTGAGAGATCAAATCTCATAACACATAGAAAGCAGAAAAAGTGAACAGGAAGTGGGGTAAAACTAAACCCTCAAAACCTACCCCTAAAGTCAAACTTCCTCCAGCAAGTCTCTTCTCTATTTCTTAAAATTACATGCTTTCCCCAAACAGTACTGCCGATAGGGGATCAAGTGCTCAAATACATGAACCTAAGGGGGAAGTTTCTCATTTAAACCATGACAGGAGAACTGTATACCCCTTTATATGCCTTAGAGAATTTCACAAGTAGAGTTATTTCTATAGGGGAAGCTTCCAAGGTTTTCATTAGATTTTCACAGGATCTCTGGGCATATTTCACCAAATTATTTCATATATCCAAAATTCATCCATTTTGCCCCCAGAACATGTAGATTGAACAAAGGGCCTCAGGCATGCTAGGCAAATGCTTTACAACTGATCTATATCCTGTAGGAAGAGTTTTTCTGTCCTTCAGTTGCTCTCAAATAAACACACTGAGGCTTATATTAATTACAAATACTCGGCCAATAGCTCAGGCTTATTACTAACTAGCTCTTACATTATAAGTTAACCTATATTCCTTATTTACACTCTGCCATATGATGGTACCATTATTAGCATGGCATGTTCATCTCCTGCTCCCTCTGCAACTGGTTGGCAACTCCAGACTCTGCCCTTCTTCCTCCCAGCATTCTTCTAGTTTGGCTCTCCTGCCTAACTTTATCTTGTCTAGCTATTGGCCAGTCAGCTTCTTTATTAAACCAATCACATTGACATATGTTCACAAAGTGTAAAGGAATATTCCACATCAATGTTCCCCATTCCAAATGACTCACTTTCTTTCGCATCCTCTTGCTTACCCCCTAATTCTTGACAGAGCATGTTCAGGATGAAACATTCTGAGCTGTTCTGAAAAGAAGACAGTCTTCATCTAGAAATTGGCGTAGCCAGAACATTTATATTCTGGGTATTTATGGGCAAGTCGTATGCTATATTTGGAGTCCAGTTTTTTAATCCATAATATTGGAGTACTACCCAACTTTCAGGGTAGTGCTAAACCCATGAGCATTCAGTAATACTGGTTATTATTGTAACTGCATGTTGTTTCTAGCCCAGGCACTCAGCCAGATTTTCTGCTGTGGAGCAATCTGGAACTATTTTATTTATAAAAATAAATAAATAAATAAATAAATAAATAAATAAATAAATAAATTAATTAATTAATTAATTAATTAATTAATAAATACCCCCCTCCCCCAAAAAACCTCACAGGTCAAGGAGAATGATAGCAGAACTCTCTCATAAAACCTCTTTCAATCTGCATACTCTTTTGAAACCTGTCTATGTCGTAGGTTTTTCTGCAGTTGTTCCAGTTTCCTTTTCCATTAACTTTACCAAAAGCAGCTTGGGGAGGAATAAGCTTATTTCAGCTGATATTTCCAGGTCATAGTCTATCTTGAAGGAAATCAGGGCAGGAACTCAAGACTGGATCTTGGAGGCAGGAACCATCGGGGAATCCTGCTTGCTAGCTTACTCATTAGCTTGCTTACTGGTTCATGCTTAGCTACTTTTCTCATACAACCCAGAATCCCCTGCCTAGGGATGATACTGCCCACAGCAGAGTGTACTCTTCTTCATCAATTAGTGATGAAGACACCACTCTCCCCTTCAGACATGCTCACAGGCCAATCTATTCTAGGAAATTCCTCAATAGAGACTTTTTTTCTTAGATGACTCTAGGCTATGTTAAGTTGACAAGGTTAGCTAGGACAGTACTGGATATATTATTTTGTGCAAATATATCACATCTTATTCAGCCATTTTATTCATGTACAGCTAGACCTTTTTCAGTCTTTGCCTATTACCAATAAGAATATTCTGGTACAAATGTTTGTAGGGATGTGTGTTTCAATTTTTTCTTGAATAAATACCTGAGAGAGGAATTACTAGGTCATAGGAAAACTGTATATCCAGGCTGGCCTCAAATTCACAGAGACCCACCTGCGTCTGCCTCCTGTGTGCTGAGTGCTGAGATTAAAGGCGTGCGCCACTACCTCTGGGCTTTTTTTTTTATTATAAGATTGAACTTTTAAAGAATCCTTTTCAAAGCAGGTACATCATCTCTCACACACACATTAAAGGCTAATTGTTTCATAGCATCAACAAACAGAAGAAAAGTGCTTCCAATCTTACCCCATAGAAGAATTTTTGAAGTGAAACTTTTTCTTTCTTCATGCCAACTTCATTAGATATTTTAAAACCTCACATGACTCTTTGTGAATTCTTCTTCAATTTCTTGTAGAAGTTTTAAGAACTTAAAAAATATATTTTTACATTTCTTTATCTTGTGTATGTGTGGCATGGTGGGTTGGGGAGGTCACAACACAAACGGATTTTCTTTAATGTACAGTTCTTAGATTCTCCAAGGCTCAGGTGCCTTAGGGGAGGAAAAAGAAAAAACACCAAATATTTTGGTGGGTTTAAATTTTTATTTAAAACTATTCCCATTGTACAGGCTCTAATTGTCAAATTGTTAAAATTTTGTATTTTATGACTATTATATGAGTTAATTTTAAAGAGATAGCTGCATAAGTTCCAGAAATAGGGCCTAGTTCTCAGAGCACAGTGGGAGAGTAGGGGCTGAGACCACACAGAAGCCTTCTGTGCCATATCCTTGTACAGATTCAGGGACTTGAGTGTGCCTGTCTCAACAGCACACATTCACACAGGGCTTCACTCACTCATGGCTTCTTGTACTCTACACTTCTGAGAGTTTACTTCTGTATCAAGATTCAGGCGATACCCATGGGCTTACCAAGAGGCTCTGATTTTTTTGCATCTCAACGGTGAATTGCTTTTTAGACTCTCTTCCAGGTTACAAGCTGATTTCTAGCATGTAAGGAAAAAGCAAATCAGATCTGGATATTAAGTCTTTCCTAATGTGTGATCACATCCATTAAAAGCTTTCCTCCATAATGAAGTTTCAGCTAAGTAACATGGCAGGGGATGGCTCTGCATGTATCATCCTCATTTGCCCAAGGCATGTTCTACTTAATGCCTCAGAGTATTAAAAATTATGATTGTTCATTAATTCATAGTAATTCCTAAATCAGAAAACAACCCACTCCTTTATTTTTTGAGTAACTGATTTCAGGCATTGTATTGGACTTAACATTTATCAGAAAGAGGCTCATAAATAACAGCATGGACATGATGTGTTATTATTTCTCCTTGTGGAAATTTGGAAGATTCATTCTTGACTGTACCAATGGCTGACAGTTCCTGAGTGAAGTTCCCAGTGATATCTGCAGCTGCTGTTTTGTTGTTCACAATCGTTTTTGGCTCCATTTGCTTGTTTCATTCTACTGGAGAGCATGAAATATGTTACATGATTATTCAGGTAGCCCACAAATGAAAGAGTGTAGACATCCCAACAAAGTATACTGAAAAATAAACTTAGATTAAATGAAACAGACTTACCCATTGACATCTATTATAAGATCAGAAATTCACACTGCATGGTTTGGAAAAATTTGTCCTTGGATATAATACATTTATACTTAATAATGCAGCAGTGCCTGTAATGAGACATATTCAAAGAGAAAACAATAACTCTCTGATAAAATATTAACAACAACACATTTGTTCTGACTACTTGTCATATTATTTTAAAATCACTGTGAGAACTATAAAGCAGTGCCAAATTCTAGAAGCCTGATTGCTTCACATTGTGTCTCCAAGACTTAATGAACTGTTAAACCTCTACCACTTGCAGCCTTAAAGTGCAAAATACTTCTGATTTTTTTTTTAACTATTGGCCGTTCAGTTCTTTATTAGACCATCAGGTGTTTTAGACAAAGTAACCCAGGTTCACAGAGTTAAACAAATGCAACATAAACAAAAGTAACATCCCTTAAAATAATATTCTACATATCCCTCTTTTTGACTAAACAAAAATGAAAGGGTTTTAACTTAAACATAGTAAGCCTATATACAATAACAATTATCAAGAAAGGATTACATTCACAATATTGTGTCTATTTATAGTTAGCGTATTCAGAGAAAATAATGCATTATTTACCCTACCTTAGTGAATCCAAAGTTTTACACCTAACTTACTGTCATAACTAAGGAAAACTGCAACTATAACTATCTAGTCTTCAACTCTATCAAAGACCCAGAAGGATGTAATATTATCTAACAACAGAGACATTTGGCTGCCTGGACAGTCATCCAGAGTTCTCTGCAACATTGGGGCATCCATCTTCAGCCTATATGCCTAGAGTATGTGGCAGACTTTTCATTGAAGCAGAAAATTTGAAGGACTATCTTGCCTTGTATTGGCAAAATTCATCAGTCACTTTCCTCTGTGTCTGGCAGAATGTCTGACAGACTCTTTTGTGAAGCAGGAAACTTGAAGGACTGTTTTGCCTTGTTTTGGCAAAGTCTTTTTTTCCTGTGTGTCCTGCACATCCAGTCTGCACAGCACATAGTCAAACAGTCAAAGGCAAAAACAGGTTTTTGCCCAGTGGCTAACTTTACTACAATGAAAGCAAACTCCATAAGGAGTTTGTTCAATGTCCATCATCTCTGAAGGAAATGGGTGTGGCCAGGAACAGATGTGTCTCATTGTCAAGGAAAAACTTTGTTACCAAAACATAAAATGCCATATTCTGTAGGTCTTTTTTTAGTTTTAATATTTGTTTTTATTTATTTATTTATTTATTATTTATTTATTTATTTATTTTTCTATGGGTTGTGGTCTGATTGTTCTTTATTTTATATCTAGAATCCACTTATGAGTGAGTACATACCATGACTGTCTTTCTGGGTTTGGGTTACCTCACTCAGGACGATTTTTTCTAGTTCCATCCATTTGCCTGCAAATTTCATGCTTTCATTGTTTTTCTCTGCTGAGTAGCACTCCATTGTGTATATGTACCACATTTTTTTCATCCATTCTTCCATTGATGGACATCTAGGTTGTTTCCAGGTTCTGGCTATTACAAATAGTGCTGCTATGAACATAGCTGAGCATGTATCTTTATGGTATGAATCAGCATTCCTTGGGTATATGCCCAAGAGTGGGATGGCTGGGTCTTGAGGTAGTTGGATTCCCAATTTTCTGAGAAATCGCCATACTGATTTCCACAGTGGTTGTACAAGTTTACATTCCCACCAACAGTGGAGGAGTGTTCCCTTTGCTCCACATCCTCTCCAACATTGACTGTCATTGGTGTTTTTGATCGTAGCCATTCTGACAGGTGTAAGGTGGTATCTCACAGTCGTTTTGATTTGCATTTCTCTGATGATTAAGGATGTTGAGCATTTCTTTAAATGTCTTTCAGCCATTTGTGATTCTTGTTTTGTGAATTCTCTGTTTAGCTCTTTAGCCCATTTTTTAATTGGACTGTTTAGTATTTTGATGTCTAGTTTCTTGAGTTCTTTATATACTGTGGAGATCAATCCTCTGTCAGATGTGGGGTTGGTGAAGATCTTTTCCCATTCTGTTGGCTGTCTTTTTATCTTATTGACTGTGTCTTTTGCCCTGCAAAAGCTTCTCAATTTTGAGAGGTCCCATTTATTAATTGTTGTGCTCAGGGTCTGTGCTGTTGGTGTTTTATTTAGGAAATGGTCTCCGGTGCCAATGCATTCAAGAGTGCTTCCTACTTTCTTTTCTATTAAGTTTAGTGTAACTGGATTTATGTTGAGGTCTTTGATCCACTTGGACTTGAGTTTTATGCATGGTGACAGATATGGATCTATTTGTAATCTTTTACATATTGACATTCAGTTATGCCAGCACCATTTGTTGAAGATACTTTCTTTTTTCCATTGTATAGTTTTGGCTCCTCTGTCAAAAACCAAGTGTTCATATGTTCATGGATTAATGTCAGGGTCTTCAATTTGATTCCATTGTGTGTTTAGTGTTTTGATTATTATGTGGCGAGGGGATTTTTTTTTTTGATCTAGCCTATTTGGTGTTCTGTAAGCTTCTTGTATCTTCATAGGTATTTCTTTCTTTAGGTTAGGAAAGTTTTCTTCTATGATTTTGTTGAATATATTTTCTGTGCCTTTGAGTTGGTATTCTTCTCCTTCTTCTATCCCTATTATTCTTAGGTTTGGTCTTTTTATGGTGTCCCAAATTTCTTGGACGTTTTGTGTTACGTCTTTTTTGTCTTTAGTGTTTCTTTGACTGACGAATCTATTTTCTCTATTGTGTCTTCCGTGTCAGATATTCTCTGTTCCATCTCTTGCAATAGGTTGGTTATACTTGTTTCTGTAGTTCCTGTTCGTTTAGTCGGGATTTCTATTTCCAGCATTCCCTCAGCATGTATTTTCTTTATTGTCTCAAATTCATTTTTCAGATCTTGGAATGTTTCTTTCATCTATTTAATTGCTTTTTCTTGGCTTTCTTTGATTTCTTCCCATTTTTTGTTAGTTTTTTCTTCCATTTCTTTAAAGGAGTTTTTTTTCTTCTTTAATGGAGTTTTTCATTTCCTCTTTAAGGGAAGTTTTTATTTCCTCTTTAATGGAGTTTTTCATTTCCTCTTTAAGGGAAGTTTTTATTTCCTCTTTAATGGAGTTTTTCATTTCCTCTTTAAGGGAAGTTTTTATTTCCTCTTTAATGGAGTTTTTCATTTCCTCTTTAAGGGAAGTTTTTATTTCCTCTTTAATGGAGCTTTTCATTTCCTCTTTAAGGGAATTTTTTTATTTCCTCTTTAAGGGACTGTTTTATTTCTTCTTTAAGGGCCTCTATCTTCTTCTTAAAGTCATTTTTAGGGTTGATTTCTTCTGTTTCTTCTGTCTTGGTATGTTCAGGTCTTGCAGGTATAAAATCACTTCGTTCTGATGTTGCCATATAGGTCTTTATGTTGTTGCCTGTATTTTGTACTGGCGTCTACTCATCTCTTCCTCTGCTCGGTGCAGGTGGTGTCTGTGTCTGAGAGTGCCTCTCTTGTTCTAATTTTTAGTCTTGGTTCACTAGGAGTTCTTGGTTAAATTGGTTCTATTGGGCTGTTTCTTCAGGGGCAGCTGATCTCAGTCAGTGAAGTATATACTTATGATTCTGGTGATCTGGTTTGGTGGCTGGGCAGCGCCTTCTTCTGTGTTCCCAGGTCACGTTTTGTTCATTCGTCAACTCCTCAGCTGATCTTGTTTTTTCAGACTTCAAACTGTAGGGATCTGAATCCTCTCCCGGATGGGTTTCAGCTGAGTGGGGTAGTCTCACCAACACCTCCAAGTTGTCAGGTTTTGAAGGATCAGCAGCTGGGCCCTGGGTTGGCCTCAGATGGCATGTTCAGATTCTTTCTGGTTCCCTTCCACGGAGATAGCTACTTCCCCGGATGTTGGGGTTAGAGGCGTCCCTGTTCCAAGCTTTTGATTAAGAGTTTGTTTTCACTAGCTCTTCAGCGGGTCTGAACTAGCTCTGTTTCTGGTCTTTATTGTGACTGTGTTTCGGCCGCCGCCTGCTGTGCCTGCCTGCCTCCACTTTGGGCCTGCCTGCCTCTGCCATACCAGTCTACCTCTGCCGGCCACCACTGTGGGCCTACCTGCGTCTGCTTATATCTGCCGCTGGGCCTGTCTACCTCTGCGGGCTGCTGCCGGGCCTGTATGTCTCTGCCGGCTGCTGCCATGGGCCTACCTGCCTCTGCTTGTCGCCGCTGCCATGCCTGTCTCAAGTGCCTCATTCTTAAATTTGGTAATGAAAGATCATTAGGCATTTGGGGAAAGATTTTAACATTCAAGGGCAAGAAATATGAAGGAAATATCTTTTCACTGTATTTATAAAAGGATTGGATAACTGAGCTAAATTCTCAACTGTCATGCCAGAAAGTAAACAGATAATATCTAAAAATGATAAACAAAGATAATTTATCAGTAAAGAAACAAATTGTGGTTTAAGAAACAGATAAAGGCAGGGTATCTGAGGAAGGGTGAGAGGCTTAGCTTTTGTGCAACATTGCAAGGTTTTAACTATTTGCAATTTGCTTAAATAAAAGACTTAAGACTTTTTTTTTAGCCCCCTCACTCCCAAATTTAGGACAGAATATGTGTTTCAGGCTTTAAATTGAATGTGAAAGAATAGAAGGGAGTATATGGGAGTTGTCAGTCAACAAAGCTCCCCAGGCCATTCTGATGAGGCCCCTCTGCCCTGCTACAGACCAGAAGGTTGCTGGTTCTTCCCTTGGGGGATTGGGAAACAGTCCAGAGCTAAACCATCATGTGCTCCCATAAATGAGTATTCTGAGTTGTAAATAATGAGAGGGCACTCACTCAGGTCTGGTAATCAATAAAACTAAACCTAAGATTGGTCAATGATAGTTTGGCCTGGAGGGGTGTGTGTGCTTCTGGCTAAATTTGTAATATTCAGCAATTCTGAAATAGCAAGGAAGAAAAAAAATGGGGCAAGAGACCCAAAACAAAGAAAAAATGTTTAATTGCCCCAAATCCTAAATTACACTGCTAAAGAAAATGGAGTGTAGCCAAAAGGAAAGAACCCCCTGCTGAGTGTGAGTTAATGTTCCCAACTTGTAAAATTTTCTTTTACAAGGTTTTTCCTGGCTAGGTCCCAGCTCTTCTGAGCTCATCTTAAGTGACATTTCAGCCAAAGGTTATTGATTAGCTTCTAGTATGAGGCATTGGAGACACTGCACTCAGGGAATGGTGAGGTTTACACAGATCACAAGCCACAAGGTAGATAACACTGTAGGCTGGCTTTGCTATGAAGCAGACTCTGATATATGTAAGACTAAGTTCAGAGCACACAAACAGATGTCTTTATGTGTGGAAGTCCCAGAAAAAACCCACTGCTACCATCCCATTCCATGTGAAGCCAGGATATGTTTAATTTAATTTTTATTTTTTATTATTTTATTCCATCTCACTATGTAGCTGTGAGTGCTGGGATTAGAAGTATATACCATCATGTCCAGTTTTAAGTAGTATTGTGTACTTAACTTAGTGCTTAATGCATGTTGGAAATTCTGGAATAGGCAATTCTGAGATGGAAGTGAGGAGAAAATGTGGGAAAAAGAGCCCCCTCCAAATCTCCCAGTTTTTAAATGAATTATAACGGTACATGGTATCTGTACATTTTCAAGAGTACCTTACCTTTGAAAAGCTGAAGACCCTATTTTTTAGAACAAAAGGAATCTCTGACTAGCAAGTGTTCTATTGTAGTTGGGGTTTTGGGAAGTAGAAGATTACATAACTAACTGATTATCAGGTGTGTTTTGTGGCCTGTGGTTGGGGACATTTGAGAACATTTCCTAAAAGGAAGGATTGTTCAATAAGATGGCTTTCTGCGGCCAGCCGTTTTCTAGAAGAAAAAAAAAAAAGGAAATGGATTGTGTGCTTTTTTGCAGTTAAACTGTCACTATGGTGAATACTGGGGCTGGGGGATGGAGCCTACCAGGCTAGGATAATGTGGCCAAGTTAGGTCCATTCAGTGTTTTCATTTTTCAGATTCTCTTAGTTGCAAATGTGAGAAGACCTTGTATGTTACTCTGAACAAGTTGGAATATGACTGAAAAACTTGGGGTGGATGAGTGTCATGATCTTCCAGGCTTTTAAAGGATCAGTCTGAAATGTAGACAATTGTGTACTAGGGAGAACAGGGAAACAATAGGAGCACAGACCAGGGCGGGAGCAGAAGAGGTGTTGAGGAGCGCTTATACCTCACTCTGGATACAATTCAGAGAAAGAGCCAAGAGGATTTGCTTTAAAATAGGAGTGGGACATGAGAAGAGGAGGAATCAAGAAAGACATTAGTGTTTTTCACATGAAAGGATGCTCACTCCTTTGAAAGGGGAAACACTGAAAGAAGCAGATTTGGGGCAAGAAGATAATTCAAATTTTAGTTTCAGACATATTGAATTGGAAACGGCTGTATTCAAAGGAAGATATTGAATAGCTAGGTAGATATATAAATTGGGAATTAGGGAAAGAGTTCAGGTTTGGAGATGAAAACAGGAATCTTAAGCATTCATGTGACATTGAGAAGATGATAAATAATTTCTTTCTCTTTATTTCAAAAGAGAAATTTTTCAAAAGAATGTGTTAGTTCCCTAACATCATCTTCAGCTGACCAATGTATTATTTTTCTAGTATCTCTTGTCATGAACCTGTGAATTTACATATATGCAATATGAGCTGGGTGTATAGCTTAGTGGTAGATCACTTGCCTAGTATAAACAGTGTTCTGGGTTCTGTCCAAACATTGTCAAAACAAACAAACAAAATTTATCTGTATACATTTGTGCACACATATACATAGATATGTAAAATTTCCCAATATTTCACTGTCTATGCAGTTATAATTCCCCCCAATGTTCAAATCTTTGACCAGTAGGAGTTCCTGTACATAGGCACTTGAATATTTTTCGCACTTGAATATTTTTCACACTCTCATAGCTTCCTTACTTTTTAATGTGACAATATACTTCAAGCTTATTTCATTCACTTCTACTCTAGATGTGGAATAAGTTATTTCTTCTTAAGGAGCCCTTGTCTTTATCATAGTGGAAAGTTGTTTGAATGCTACAAGCTAGGCATTTTTGTTCCTGGATTGGGCATTGTTTCTATGTCTTTTCACTGTTGGAACTTAGAAACAGGTCCCTCCCCCTAATAAAGTATATTATGAGTTCATATAAAATACTTCTTCAAATTTATAACTACAGGGTTTTACTTAACCTCTTTAATATGAAACTTGGATTTCTGTTTATTCTTTCATACCAAAAATTTTGGTCCCCAATCTCATCAACGTGTTACTTGAAACAGTCTCAAAACACCATCCACATCTCTCCCAACACATGATTGCTACAAAGAGATGAAGATGTTTATGTATTTCCTTTTGCCTTTAGAGTGTATCCCACTAGTGATGTATGGATAAATGACTGTATTTAAAAATAACTCAAAATAATTATGCTCTGTGGGATTATTCCACCAATTTGACAGACAATTAGTTTCATACGAATTTCAGATTTTAGGAATTGCTTTGCAGATGTAACCAACCATCTTATTAAATAAGAAACACAGAGCCAATACAGAGATGAAAGCCAAGAGGTCAGAGCAATAGCCAAGAGCTAAAAACCTTACCCTTCACTTTCGCTGTTGTCCTACCTCTCCGAAAGAGACCTACTTCCTGTGTCTGTCTTTTTTTTTATAGAGTTTCTGTTCTGCCTTCTCATTGGTTGTAAACCCAACCACATGACATCCTAGTCACTGCCTGTCTGTACAGACCTCCAGGTCTTCTCTGGTTGGTATTGAGATCAAAAGTGTGTGTCTCCAATGCTGGCTGTATCCTTGAACACACAGAGATCTACCTAGCTCTGCCTACCAAGTGCTGGGATTAAAGGCGTGCACCACCACCGCCAAGCTTTTGCTATGGCTTGCTAATAGCTCTGTACCCCAGGCAACTTTATTAACATACAAATAAAATCACATTTCAGTACAAATAAAATATCACCACAGCTTCTATGATTAAATGATAATTAGATGATTAAAAAAAACAGTAGACAAAATAAGGTATATTCAGAGCAATCAAACATCCATCACGACTCTCCTTTATTCCCTATACTTTATATAGATAGTTAAAACTGTTTTTATCTTTTCATTAAAAATTGAAACACGGGGGGCTGGAGAGATGGTTTAGCGGTTAAGAGCACTGGCTGTTCTTCCAGAGGTCCTGAGTTCATTTCCCAGCAACCACATGGTGTCTCACAACCATCTATAATGAGATCTGGCATGCAGACAGAACACTGTATACATAATAAATAAATAAATCTTTAAAAAATTCAAGCTAGAATCATCAGAGAGGAGGGAGCCTCAGTTGAGGAAATGCCTCCATGAGCTCTAGCTGTAAGGCATTTTCTCAATTAGTGATCAATGGGTGAGGGCCCAGCCCATTGTGGGTGGTGTTATCCCTGGGCTGGTGATACTGAGTTCTATAAGAAAGCAGGCTTTGCAAGCCATTAAGAACAAGCCATTTAGCAGCACCTCTTCTATAGCCGCTGCATCAGCTCCTGCCTCCATATTTGTGTCCTGTTTGAGTTCCCATCCTGACTTCCTTCAGTGATGAACAGTGATGTGGAAGTATAAACCAAATAAACCCTTTCCTCCTCAATTTGCTTTTGGTTATGGTGTTTTGTCATAGCAATAGTAATACTAACTAAGACATCCAGCATGCACGAATCCCCGAGTTCAATCCTCAGTATCACATAATACCAGCCATTGTGGTAAACAGCTATAATCACAGCACTTGGAATATGGAAGCAGTCAGTTACATAATAAGTTCAAGGCCTACCTGGGCTATATGAAACTGTCTCAAAAAATTAACAAATATAAAATAAAAGTCAGATCTTGCCCCATTCACATCCACAGCTGACATCAACAAAGATGTTAGTGAGCTACATAAGCAATGACTTTTTGAAGAGAATCATAACACTATGCATCTCAGAAAAGAGATTTCTTTTGGATTTACTTGCTAATTAAAAAAAAAAAAACCAAAAATGAAGTCTCTGTTTCCCAGTGGCGGCTAGAACTAGCTTTGATGTCTTAGGCAGAGTGTCCGGTTTGTGAGAGGAGGAAGGACTGGGTCAAGCTGTGGTGCTTTGCTGTGAATGGCAGCCTGCTCTTAGCTATTGAGGAGAAAGATGTAGCGTGGGTTGGGAGCTTGCTTACCTTTGTAGTGCCTTTGCCATATGGTACTGTAGGTGTATTCATTAGAAGGAGTATGAATGATTTTTTACAGGCTGAGGATGAGTATATGAATGAGGTGGTATCTACAAACCTAACTGCTAGTCATTGCAGGTCCCCCACTAAAAAACCCCAACAGATTAGGTGCTTCATTTGTAAAAATAGTTTTTTTATTCTTTGATTTCATGTACATACATATATAATGTATTTTCATTCATTCACTCCGCTCCCTTATGCCCCTCCTACTCCCTTTAGACCTTTCTGAATTACCTACTGACGTAGCATAAGGAAAGACACACTTCAGTTTTTGTTATGTTTTTAAAGTTATTCTAGGAAAAACTCCCACAAATGGTTACAGTGCCTTTCCTGATCTTTTCATCGAGGTACCTTTCCTAATTAACATGGCTCAACTGTGTATATAGACTTGGGAAGGGTGTTGTGGAGAAAAAGGAAACACTTCACTTAAAAGATACAGAAAACCAAAAAACATGCTGGCAAGATGGTTCAGCAGATAAAAGCATTTGCTGCACAAGCCTGACAATCTGAGTTTAATCTTTCAAACCTGTGGAAGAAGGAGAGACCTGATTCTCCAGTGTTGTCCTCTGACTTCCATATACATACTGTGGCAAACTTTCTGCCCACACACACACACACACACACACACACACACACACCCCTTATGCACATACTAATAAATAAAATCTAAAAATGAGAAAAAGGAACATTTGTTCTAAATAATACAGATTTCAGTGATGAAACAAGCCTCAACCTAAACCAAAATGTAAATGCTCCAAAATTGGCAGAACAAAATAAAAGTTTTCACATGACGTGTATTGTGGGAGTCTGAACCACTCATAGAAAATTGTGCCAAATAATATATCAAACAAATGCTCATCGGAAGGAAATACACGCTAACAAGACTGCAAACTTCAGGTAACTATTTTAGATTCCAATTTAAGACACATTTAACATGTAAATGATCTGATAAAATAACCACTTGGAAAATGAAGAAGCAGGCAGAAAGGATAGTTTGGTGTTGAGAGGTAGCTCAGTGCTGCAGTGTCTTCCCAGAATGTGTTAGGGCCTGGGTTTAATCTCCAGCTTCCTCTCCCAAAGTACAGATTAAAAAATAAGTTAATGAATAAGGCCTGAAACTCCAGTATGTGTAAGTTCAAAAAATGAAATGATCATAAAGACAAGAGAAACAGCCAGTGTGACTGGAAGAGCATCAGAAAGAGAGATGGGCTAGATTCTGAAATCTTTCTTAACTACCCACCCAAAAAACTAAACTAATATCCCACTCCATCCTAGCCACTCTTCATTTATAACATGTTTTATTATTTATCTAATTATTTGTTTTGTTTATTTGTTCATTTTCTTATTGACAATAGATCCCCCCATATCATATCTTGATTATGGTTTCTCCTTCTTTTACTACTCCTAGTTCCTTCCACCTCCTCTTTCCTCAGGATCCATCTACTTTCTGTATCTCATTAGAAAACAAACAGGCTTCTAAGGGATAATAATAAAATAAAATAAAATAAAATAAAATAAAATAGAACAAAACTAACACATTGTAATAGGACAAAAACAAACAGGAAAAAAGAGCCCAAGAAAAGGCACAAGAAACAGATATGGACACAGAGACCCACTTGTTTACACACTCTAGAATCACATAAAAACACTAAACTGAAAGCCATAATATATGTACAAAGGACCTATAGGGTAAAAAGAGAGAGAAAAAATAAAAATATATGTAAATAAAATAAAAGTAAGATTAAACAAAAGCCCTGATATGACATTATGAGACAAGGAACCTCCAAAGGTGCCACCGAGTTTATTATCTGTTGACCACCTATTGCTGGACATGCAGCCTACCCTTAAGAGTAGCTTGCTTTCCAAGTGAGACTCCCTCAAAGAAAACTGATTTTTCATTTGCACATGGCTATCAATAAGAGATAGCTACTGGGATGGGGGCATGTATCCACTTCTTTTAGCTCTAGGGTCCCATCTGGTGCAGACCCATGCACACCTTGTGCGTGCTGTCTTACTTTCTGTGAGTTCATATGTGCTTTGCTCATGTTGATGTAGAGGGCCTTATTTCCTTGGTGTATTCCATCCCCTCTGCCTCTTATACTCATTCTGCCTCCTCTTCTATAGGGTTCTCTTAGCCTTGCGGGGAGTGATTTGATGAAGATATCTTCTTTAGGGCTGAGTGTTCCATGGTCTTTCACTTTTTGCATACTGTCTGGCTGTGGGTCTCTGTATTTGTTCCCATTTGCTGCAGGAGGAAGCTTCTCTGATGATGGATGAGCAAGGCACTGATCTATGAGTATAGCAGGATGTCATTAGAAATCATTTTATTGCTGCATTCTTTTATTATTTTGTTTATTATTATCTAGTTCCATGTTTTTGGTCACCCAAGCAGTGTCAGGTATTGGTTCCATCTCCTGGAGCAGGCCTTCATTTCAACTCAGATTGGATGGTTACTTCTACAAGCTTTGTACCACTGTTGTACTAGCATATCTTATAGGCAGGATACTATTGCAGGAGATCCAAGGGTTTGTGGCTGGGTTGGTGTTTACATTTCTCTTTTGATTGAATGCAGAGTATCTTCCTTTACCAAAAAGGCTAGAATGTAAGGTTAAAGGCTCTATGAAGGCACCAACTTGACTTCTCCAAGTTCAATGAGTTCTGTAGGTGTTGTCTTCAGCAATAGGGCCTTGCTGTCAGTTTGTGGAGAGCAACATACAGTCTTGGCAACAGCTGGGTGTTTGGAAGTTCCCATGGGACCCCTTTTGTGAATAACCCAATTAGATGTAACCCATTCCCAATATTGGAAGCTTCATTTTGTGACAAGAGATGTCTAGATGGGGCTCTGTCTCCCCCATTATTTGGTGATTTCATTTAGACCACCTTCATACATGTATATATTTTAGGAAACTTCTACTTGATTAGGTTTCCATACTACCCTTCAAATGGCACTTAATTTTAGCTGTCTCTCCTTGTGTTCCTTCCCTCATCCCCATCTTCCCTTCCTCTACCCACCTAATCCTTCTGTTCCAGTCTCCTACCCCCATCCATCCACAACTATTATACTTCTTTTTCCTAGGTAGATTTATCTGTGTTCCCCTAGTCCCTTACTCCATACCCCCCCTCTGTGGTTCTATTGATTGTAGCTTGGTTATCATTGATTCGACAGCTAATATCCACATAAAAGTGAGTATATACCATATTTGTCTTTGTCTTTCTGAGTCTGGGTTACCTCACTCAGGATGTTTTTTTTTTCTAGTTCCATCAATTTATCAATGAATTTTGTGATTTCATTTTTTAAATGGCCGAGTAATATTTAATTCCGTAAATGTATCACATTTTCTTTATCCATTCTTCTCTTGAGGGACATGTAGGTTGTTTTCAGTTTCTGGCTATTGTGAATAGAGCAGCAATGAACATAGTTGAGCAAGTGTCTCTGTGGTAGGATGGAGTATCCTTTGGGTATATTTACAAGAGTGGTATGGCTGGATCTTGAGGTAGAATGATTCCCATCTTCCTGAGAAACAGCTGTATTGATTTCCATAGTGACTGTAAAAGTTAGTAGTTCCACCAGCAATGGATGAGTGTTCCCATTATTACACATCCTCACCAGCATCAACTGCCATTTGTTTTATTGATCTTAACCATTCTGACAGGTGTAAGACAAAATCTCAAAGTAGTTTTGATTTGCATTTCCCTGATGGCTGAGGATGTTGAACATTTCTTCAAGTGTTTTTCAGCCATTTGAGTTTCCTCTGAGAATTCTCTGTTTATATCTGTACCCCATTTTTAAATTGGGTTATTTGTTTTCTTGATAGTTTTTGAGTTCTTTGTATATTTTGGATATTAACCCTCTATTGGATGTGTATTGTTTTCCTAAACTGTAGGCTGCTGTTTTGTTCAAATGGTAGTGTTCTTTACTATGCAGAAGCTCTTCCTTTTCATGAAGTCATATTTATTAATTGTTGATATTTGTGCCTATGCTAACAGTGTTCTGTTAAGAAAGTCTTCTATGCTAATGCATTCAAGGCATTCTCTTCTATCAGGTTCAATGTATCTAGTTTTATGTTGAAGTCTTTGCTCCATTTGGAGTTTAGTTTTGTGCAAATTGATAACTATAGATCTATTTGGACTCTCTTGCATGCAGCCATCTAGTTTGACTAGAACCATTTGTTGAAGATGTCCTTCATCCAGTGTATATTTGTGGTTTCTTCACCAAAAACCAGATCCTTGTGTGTGTGAATTTACGTCTAGGTCTTAGATTCTATTCCATTGATCCACCTGTCTGTTTTTATGCCAATACCATGCAGTTTTTATTACTATAGCTCTGTAGTAAAGCTTGAAATCAGGGATAGTGATCCCTCCAGAAGTCCTTTTATTGTACAGGATTGTTTTAGCTATCCTGGGTTTTTTTGTTTTTCCATATGAAGTTGAGTATTGTTCTTTCAAGGACTGTAAAGAATTGTTTTGGACTTGGGAGGCAGAGGCAGGTGGATCTTTGCGAGTTCAAGGTCAGCCTGGTCTACAGAGTGAGATCCAGGAAAGGCCCAAAGCTGCACAGAGAAACCCTGTCTCAACACCCCCCCCAAAAAAAATTGTGTTGGGAATGGGGATTTGTAGATCACTTTTTGTAGGACGGTGATTTTTACTATATTAATCCTACTGATCCATGACCATGGGAGAGATCTTTGCATCTTTTGATTTCTTCTTCAATTTCTTTCTCAATGTCTTAAAGTTTTTTTTAAATCATAGAAGACTTCCATTTGCATGGTTAGAGTTACCTAAAGATATTTTATATTATTTGAGGCTGTTGTGAAAGGTGTTGATTTTCTGATTTCTTTCTCAGTACATTTGTCATTTGTATATAGGAAGGATACTGATTTTTGTATGTCAATTTTGTACCCATTTACTTTGCTGAAAGTATTTATCAGCAGTAGGATCTTTCTGGTATAATTTTTAAGTTCATTTGTGTATACTATCATATCATCTGCTAATAAAGATACTTGACTCCTTTCTTTCCATTTTGTATCCCCTTGATCTCCTTCAGTTGTCTTATTGCTCTAGGTAAGACTTCAAGTACTATATTGAATAGATATGGAGAGAGTGGACAATCTTGTCTTGTTCCTGATTTTAGTGGATTTACCTTGTGTTTCTCTCTATTTAAGTTGATGCTGGCTATGGTCTTGCTGTACACTGACTTCATTATGTTGAGGTATGTCCCTTGTATCCCTAATCTCTCTAGGACTTTTATCATGAATGGATGCTGGATTTTGTCAAAGGCTTTTTCAGCATCTAATGAGATGATCATGTGGTTTTTATTTTTCAGTTTGTTTATGTGTTGAATTGCATTTATCAATTTTCTTATGTTGAACCATCAATCATCCCTGGGATGAAGCCTACTTGACCATGGCGGATGATCTTTTTGATTTGTTCTTGGATTTTGTTTGCAAGTAATGTATTGAGATTTTTTTGTATCTATGTTCATAAGGGAAATTGATTTGTAATTCTCTTTCTTTGTTGGGTCTTTAACTTTAGTAAGTGGTAGTTATTGAGAAAATTATCCATTTCTTTTATATTTTTCAAATTTTGTGGAGTACAAGTTTTTTTCCTTCTCCTTTCTTGTGTTTCTGGATGTGGTTAACCTCTTTAGAATGGAGTTTTCCTTCTAGCACTTTCTGTAAGCCGGGATTTTTACATAGCTTAAATTTGGTTTTTATCATGGCATGTCTTATTTTCTCAATCTGTTGTGATTTTGAAAGTTTTGCTGGGTATAGTTTCCTGGGCTGGCATCTGTGGTCTTTCAGAGTTTGTAGAACATTGTCCAGGACCTTCTGGCTTTTAGAGTCTCTGTAAGATTCTTTTAGAGAATTTTTTGTTTTTCTGTTTTTTTTTTCCCCGAGACAGGGTTTCTCTGTGTAGCTTTGTGACTTTCCTGGAACTCACTCTGTAGACCAGGCTGGCCTCAAACTCATAGAGATCTGCCTGGCTCTACCTCCCAAGTGCTAGGATTGAAGGTGTATGCCACCACCGCCTGGCTCATGTGTTATTCTTAAAAGTTTGCATTTATATGTTACTTCTTTTTTTTTCTCTTGCAGCTTTTAATATTCTTTGTTCTATATGTTTAGTGTTTTGCTTATTATCTGGTGAAGATAATTTGTTTTCTGTATTGCATGTTACCTTGATATGCATCTCCTTCTTTAGGTTAGGGAAATTTTCTATGATTTTGTTGAAAATATTTTCTGTGCCTTTGATCTGGGTTTCTTCTTCCTCTATTCCAATTATTTTTAGATTTTGTCTTTTCATAGTATCTCAGGTTTCTTAAATTTTATTGTGCCAAAATGTTTCTAAATTTAACATTTAAATTTTCTTTGACCATGGTATCCATTATTTCTATCATGTCTTCAGTGTCTGAGATTCTCTCTTCCATTCTTGTATTCTATTGGTAAGGCTTGCCTCTGTAGTTCCTGTTCAAGTTCCTAAATTTTTCATTTCCAGATTTCCCTCAGTTTGGGTTTTCTTTATTGAGTGTATTTCCACTTTTGGGTTTTGGACTGTTTTATTCATTTCCTTCCACTGTTTGTTTGTTTTTTCACAGATTTTTAAAAGATATTTATTCATTTCCTCTTTAAGGACCTCTATCATATTCACAAAGAGTATTTTAAGATTTTTGTCTTGTGCTTCAGTCATGTTGCAGTTCTCAGGGCCTACTGCATTTATCACCTGTTTTAAATGCTTCACAGTATTTATAGCCATCTGAAATTATTTTTTCTTTACTACATTGAGCATTTCCTCCATCAGCGTGGATACTCTGTCTCAAAGTCATCCTTTCCCAGCAACTGAAACAGAGCCTGACACACTGTAGGCACTCAACCAAAAAGAAACGTGATAATCTGGGGAGATGACTCAGTTGACAAACACTTTGGTATTCAGACATGAGAATCTGAGTCTGATTTCCATCATCCACTGTGATCCCAGTTCTTGGAAGTGGAGACAAGTAGATCCCTGGAGCTTATTGGCCAGCCAGTTTAGCCAAATTGGTGATCTTCAGGTTTAGTTAGAGACCCTGTCTTAAAATAGGAGGGCAATTATGGAAGACACCCAAGGCTGTCCTCTGGTCTCCACAGTTGCATGTACAAACACACATGTAAACATACACAGTTTAGAATTAATGAAGGCAGGCATGCATGAATGAATGACTGAGTACTTTATGAGTGAGATCTGTCTGAACAAATTCTTTAATAAGTGAATTTTTTATTTATGGACAAACTCCTTGTAGGAAGTTAATTTATAGTAGGAATCCAGCATGAAAAAAGTAAGGTTTGATAATACATATCTCAAGGAACTTAAGTTTTTGGAAATGTGCATCAGAATTCTTATTTTTGAGAGTCAAAAGGATTCTTATAACTTGGGAAAGAGTAACCCTTCCCTCATTTATGTGTATATGTGTATGCCCACATGTGTATGTGTGTTTTTAAAAAAGAAGACAGTTTAAGGAATTAGAAATAGCCAAATGTTTGATAAGACATTAGAAAACTTCATGAACCAGTAAATTTTGCAGCATTTAAGAAAGAAAAACAGTGTGTGGCTAGCATTATAGTCCCATGTTGAGCCATTGTGCTAGCATGCTTCTGTTTTGTGTTAAAAGTGCCATGTCATGCTGGTCCTAAGAAAGTATTAGATGTAATCTATTCAAGCTTCATTAAGGCTTACATGTCCTCCAGCATGCTTTTCCAATCAACAACCCAGCCAGAGAAGGGTTATAGCTACCGTGTCCAAGAAGACCTTCCTGCTTGTCAAAAATGTAGCAGGGATCCAATAATATTGATTACTACCCTTTAGAACTGGTAGCAGCCTGTGAGGGGGGAAGTGGGCATAGTGGTGTAGAAAACAATGGGATTACAGGGAATAAGTAGGTACAATCAAGTCAAAGAAGGGGGAAGGTATGATAATATTTTGACGCAGTGACTATTGCTCGTTTATGCACAGGAAAAGATTCCATTCACATACCATATGGCACTTGACAAATATAATGAATGACCTAGGCCTAGTTTTGGGGCTTTTATAGCAGAGATAGCCTGGTTTAATCTTTTTTTTTTTTTTTTTTTTTTTTTTTTTTTTTTTTTGGTTTTTCGAGACAGGGTTTCTCTGTGTAGCTTTGCGCCTTTCCTGAAACTCGCTTTGGAGACCAGGCTGGCCTCGAACTCACAAAGATCCGCATGCCTCTGCCTCCCAAGTGCTGGGATGAAAGGCGTGCGCCACCACCGCCCGGCTCAATTTTTTTTTTATTAAGACTCTTTTCAAATTATAGCACCTTTAAGAGTTATTTTATTTTGTTGGTAAGTATAATTACTATCTTCTAAAAAAATACAAAAAAAAATCTGCACATAAGGTATTGTCTAAACAATCACTAATAGTGCCACAACCATAAGATAGTAACAATAGTAATGAATTTTTAGAATACAGGACCTTGAGTTTTCTATTTGAGAGACCCTCTCCATTACAAAGCACCTAGAAATCATGAATAAAATATAAACTCCCAAGAAAGTAAAGGAAGCCTCTAGGATCCAGAAAAGATAGAAAACAGAAATCAAAATGATGTAAGCCTTCAATTTATTTGATGCCACTATTTGGAATGTAGAACTCTGATTCTTTAAAATAAATTTCTTACCTTTATTAATTGTGTTTGTGTGGAGATGGTTACTCTCTTCATTGTCCACATATGGAGTTCAGAGGACAATTTGTGGGAGTCAGGTCTCCCTTTTTACAATGTGGGATTCAGGGAACTAACTCAGGTCATCAGTCTTGGCTAGGTCACTAGCCCCTCTGATTCTTTTTAATTTTGGAGATAGGGTCGCACTATGAGGTCCTATATGGTCTGGAACTCTCTCTATAGATGAGGCTAGCCCAGAACACACAGAGATCTACCTGCCTCTAACTTCAGAGTGCTGGGACTAAAGGTGTGCGTGACCAAGCTTCAGTCCCCCTTTTGATTCTTACTATATGCACAAGGGTACAAAACACAGGGTCCACATCTGGGGTTGGTGTCCAAAGTACAACTTCATATGAAATCAGAACCCTCTAAGAACTGTAGCCTAGGGAAAGAGTAGGCCAGAGAAACAGTGTGATAGTGGCAAAAATAGAAAACGAGTCTTGTTTGTCTCAGTTTTCCCTTGAAGTGGAAGGATGAAGAAACCCCTACATATTTATAAATATAAGCTTGTCCTTAGGTGTATTTGGAATTCCTAATTTTCTCACTCATTATCTTAGTTCATTTACATTTCTATAGCAAATTATCTGATACTGGGGAATTTATAAACAAGAGAAATTTCTTTATCACAGTTTACAAGCCTAGGAAGCTCAAGATCAAAACACTCAGCAATTTAGTGTCTGCTATCTGCTTCCAAGATGGCATCTTACTGTGTTTTTGAGAGGGTGAATGTTGTGTTCTTATATGGTGGAAGGGATAAAAAGTATTTACTTACTTTTTTTTTGAGATCGCTTGTCATGTATCCCAGGCTAGCCTCAAACTCCCTATGTAATTGAGTCAGTCCTTGACTTTCTGAGCCTCCTCCCTTTTCATCCAAATGCTGAGATTACAGGCATGTGCCACTGCATATAGCTCTCAATCCCTTTTATAGGGCAGCAAACTATTTATTTAGTTGCTGCAATTGAATCCAGGGCCTCAACAATGATAAGCACACATTGTACCACTGCACTTAGCCTGTACTACTTCACTTATCTTGACAAGGCCCTCATGGCCTAAACATCACCTCTATTTCTTCATTGCTTTAGGGCTAAATTTCAAATGAATTTTGGAGAGACATACACATTCAAACCATAGCACCTATGAAATTCAAGAGATAGATGTCCTGGGTTCATGTTCATAACACTTCATCATAGTGATTTATTATACATGAATACACACACACACACACACACACACACACACACACACACACACACACACACACACACACGTGAGATTTTCTTTGAAAGAATTTGACCACAAAAAACTCCAGGAAAAATGTACCTTCTTGGATTTCTCATGTAGATAAGTCAAATTCAAGCTATAAAATGATATATTTTAAGAGTTGTTTCAAACTTATTTTTATTGATTTATTCAACAGGCCTAAAAGCACATCAGAAACATGCCATAAAAAACCTTTTCTTTTCTTTCCCCCTGAGGACACATTCCATATTTTATTTACATTTCAAGACTAACTTTAATCTCAAAATCACATATCCATACACCTCTTTTTTTTGTTGACTTCACTTTAAAACTTCTAACCATGTTTTATTAAACAAAGACTGTATACAAATATTTATCATGTCTGTTACATGTAACAAATGGGAACAGCTTTTAGCAGAGATTCATCAATACCCCCGCACGTCTTTTTGTTATAAAACAATCCTGAAACTATTTTCGATGCTATAGCAGGCAGCACCCACACCCGCACCGCTTCAAGAGTGAGCACAATTGTGACTACTCATTACTTTAAACAGTTCACTGTGGTCTAGGGACGATGGATAAAGCATGCCAGTTCTGTTCTCCTTCTTGAGACAAAGGTTTTCACTGCCATCTGACACTCCTTTGTCATGCTTTTGTCTTGAAAACCTGAATTCAATTTTGAATACTTCAGGCTCATGTTTAAATGACAGTGCTTTAAGAAGAGAAAGAAAAATTGTTCTGCACTTCTCTTGTTATCTGAAAACATAATAGGTATACATATATTAAATATATTCTTACAACTGTCCAGGTCATATTTACCAGCTGGAATTCTTTTACTTAATGTGTGGGTATTTTGCATGGTGATATTTAATCAAGATATTAACATGAGTAGAAGGTTGTTGATTTAAGACATGTTTGAGATCCACTAAAGTCAGTTGTTGTATGTCTGTCCTTCTGGTGGCTGTGGAAGCTTCATATTTTCTTTGGACATCATTAGACATCTTAGCTCTTGGAGTACAACTTTAATGCTATAGGAATTGTGCCATTTTGCTAAAACTGGTATGCTCCACGCATCCACCATTCCACTAGAATTATTGATTCCATTCATATTAATTTTTGTTACAAATCTAACTGATGGAGGAGCTTCTGGGTATTTAGATCCACATTCTACTTTCAAGGTATATATTTTTTTTTCATAGTTTGTCCTTGGTGGCCCAATAATCATGCCTGTCCACCTTGTAAGTGTCATGTCTTCATCGTCTTCAAGGCCCCAGCTACCCGTACCATCACCTACTCCTTTCTGTCCTTCAAGTTCTTCCAACAAGTGAAAATTTCAAGGAACTTTAACTCCTGTGGAAATTGCCATCTTCTCCTGCTACCAGATGCAGCCGCCGCCAAAAAACCTTTTCCAATTACATTCCATAGGCACACAATCCTCTTTCCGTGGGTGATTAGATTTATTGCTTAGTTAATATGGTGAAAGAAACACATACTCCATAATTACAATGTGACAAAGGAATAGAAAAAATACATGAAAACGTAATGAAAATAACCAAATAAACTTGAAAAAAAGTCCAAAAATAACACATTTAGAAGTGAAAATATAACACTTAAAGTGAAGAACTGCAAGGATACATTACTAATATAATAAAAACATAAAACATATCCTCCTAGTGAAACTTCAGAATAGCAGACCATGGAGCACTGTAAAATTTCAAAAACTTGCTGGACATGGTATCATATACTGTAATCCTAGCATCCAGGAAGCTGAGACAGAAGTATTGTTACGAGTTTGAGGGCATAGTGTAAGAAAATGTTTTTTCTATCGAAGTTAACTAGCCAACCAAGGACCCATAGCCCACTGATCTTCCCCACCTTGTCAAAATTTTATGCAAATCTTTTAACTTCCCAGACCTGGTAAAAGTTTTGGAATCTGGTAGCAAGACAAATTGTTTTTAGACCTGGCCTTAGGAAGTGAGGCCAGTGGCCTCAGTTTTATTTATGAAGAAAATTGATATATAAGAAAATAAATGATAAATAACATGCACGTTAGGATATGTCCAATTGGACTTAGAGTAGTCTAAATTTCTTATACTGTTGATGAAGAAAAGGTAATAAATAACATTAGATATTTTTCTGTTTAAATAAGGATTGAATTTCGAGTCTTGTACATGCTAGGCAAGTGTTCAGCCACTGAATTACACCCCAGCCCATACAATTATTTTTTAAGGGCCAGTGAGATAGGTCAGCAGACAAAGGCACTTCCTGCTAAGACTGAGGACATGAGTTCAATCCATAAGACCCAGAAGGTGTAGGGAAGGAACTGATACTCACAAGTGGTACTCTGACAACTACAGTAAAATGTGCCCCCTAGATGAAGAAATATAATAATTAAAAAATTCTATTTTAAGCTCAATATGTATATATGTCATGATTCTGAGTTACTTCCTCATTGTAGAAATAGTATGCATGATACCAGAACAAAGGAGAAAAAAATATACTTAACCCTGAAATAGGCAAGAAAGGACAATAAAGAAGCACGTGTCCATGTGAGAAAATGAGAATGCATAAAATAAGAGAGCAAAATTCCCAATGCTCCATTGATCAATTAAGTGTCAGAAATTGTGAAACGAAGAAAACAAAATCCAAGTTTGTGCTGTGCACCAGTGATGTACAGTGTCTCTCAGAAAGATTGAAGATGAAAGCTTAGGAAAAGAGATTTTGATTCCAAGTGTTAGCTAATAGAAATGTTGTGCAGTTACAGTAATGTAAGGCAAAAATAGATTATATGAGGTGACAGAGATAGGTTCGCCATTAAATCTGTCTTTTATGTAGAGCAAGGGGTGTGTGTGTCTGACCTCTCAAGAATTAAATTTCCAAATGTCCTTCAATGACTCATGTTAATGGCTTGATCCTCAGCCTGTGGTGCTTTTTTTCTGGAGGGGTAGAACTTTTAGGTCAGTGGAGGGAAGAGGAGAGAGGAGGAGAGGAGAGGAAGAAAGAAAGAGAAGAAAAAAGGAAAGAAGGAAGGATAAATAAGTAAGTAAGTAAATAAATAAATACATAGTGAGTCTTGGCCTGGGGATATGGCTCAGTTGGCAGAGCATATACCTGGCATGCCCTGGGTTCAGGGCTCAGTCCCCGCCACCACATAAATTGGTAATGGTGGCACAAGCTTGTAATCCCAGCTATCAGGAGGTGTAGGGAGGAGGTCTCAAGTTCAAGATCATTCTTGGCTACATAGTGAATTTGAGGTCAGCTTGGGCTACAGTAGGACTCTACCCCACTCTCCAGCAAAGGAAATAAATAAAAATGAAAGCAATAACCCAAGTACAATGTTTGTCTTCATTGCAATCTATCCTTAGGAAATTGTTTAGGACATTCAAGATCCAAACTGTGGCATCTTGCAAAATGGGAAATAATATAAAATATAAAATACATTATTGAGTAAAAATTGGACCCCCAAACCTGGCATCAACACGATCTTTAAAATGACTTCCGAGGCAGTAAAATTTTGTAGGGCTGTGTTTCCTTTCTTTAGAAAGCCCGGTACCTTTTAAACTTAAGGGACCCTACAGAATTGTCCCCATAGATGTAATTTTTAGGTTGTTTAGTAATTGCTGCTGATTTTACATTTTCTCCTGTGATTATTGTTGTCTTGGTGATTAGCAATCTTTTACACTGTCAGCTGGATTTTGTGTGTTTTCTTTTTCCATCCTACAGGGCAATTATAACTCATCTTTGGAAGGATAATAAGGGTGGAAACCAGGGCAGTGAGAAGGGACACGATTCTTTTCTATAGTTTAATTCCTTTTCATTTTGTTGGCTAGCTGTATCTTTCATAAATAGGTTGGAGAAAATTAAAGTCTTAAGGTGTAATGTATTTCTCTGGCACATTCTATTTACCAAGCTAAAATATGCTATTTAGATGGTGCACATTCATTGACAATAATTGAGATCAGGTTCTATAATAGAAAATTCTATTCACAATTGAATAAATGTACACATTGTATTTTCATTTTTAAGAGAGAAACTATTTTAAAATACACCATTAAAAGCAGAATTGTTTAAAAATGAAATGACATTACCTGTCTTCTTATCTAAATAAGCAAAATTTAATTTCATAGTGCTAACATTATTATACTTTTGCAGTGGCAATAATAATAGTGGACAAAGAGCTGAGTTTTTCAACTCACTTTCTCTTGCCTCCTCCCTTTTTCTTTCTTTTGAAAATTTCTGTGCTTTTGAGACAGTCTCATGTAGCTCAGGCTTGGCCTCAAACTCATTACGTAGCCAAGGATAATCTTGCATCCTGCCTCTACTTCCCAAATGCTAGGATTATAGGAATGTACCACCATGGTCCATTTATATGGAGTTGGTGATGGAAACCAGGGCTTCCTGTATACTAGGCAGACACTTTACAAATGGAGCTACATCCCCAGTCCTAAAGTAAATCTAGCTAACATTGTTATGTATGTGTACACTATGCTAGGAATTGAACCTAGGGCCTTACATGTTCTAGGTACATGTTTAGCCATTGAGCCATATCCCCAGCTACAAGTTTCTTAGTGAAAACTGTGACATAGGTAATTTTTCTGTGTAGCATTAGCAGGCCTTTAGTTTGCAAACCATAATGCCTGTTTCTTTTGTCTTTTTTAAACATTTATTTTTAATTATGCATACGAGTGTATGTCTGTGTGAGTGTATGCCATCTGTGTTTGGATGGTAGTAGAGACCAGAAAAGGGTATCAAATCCCCTGGAGCCAGAGTTCAGAGTTACAGGCCATTTTGAGCTACCCATCATGGGTGCTGGGAACCAAACTCAGGTTCTCTGCAAGAGTAGTATGCATTCTTAACTACTGAACCATCTTTCCAGTCCTTATCCAACTTTTTAGGAGAAAGTGTGACATAAGGTAATTTCTGTGTAGTTGTCAGGTATAAGCCTCCATGGATACACCTTCTTTCTAGGTCAGTTCCATTTAAAAGTCATACTGGCATTGGAGTATAGACAGTTTGTAATACTATCATCTTGTCTCAGTCTCTCTAGGTTGCTCTGAACAAGTACAAGTCTCCAGTCAACTGATTTCTGGGTGTGATTGATCCTACTATCAATGTTTCCTTGCATAATGTCTGTTGGTCAGGAAATAAGTACACTGATAATGAGTAATGTTTACTTATGGTCAATGTTTATGAATGAACTTAACCAAAAGGGTTATATAATATAGTTGAATTAAATCAATTGTTGCCTATTCTAAGGCAGAGTTAGAACCTCAAAATTAGTACAATTGCAATTAATTAATTAGGAATTTTGAGACTGTGTCTCATATTATAGCCCAGGCTGGCCTGGAACACATGGCAGTCTATTTGCCTTAACCTTTCAAGTGCTGGGTATAGTAAGTGTGAGCCATCATGGCTGGCTTTATGTTGTTTTTTTATTTCTATTTTAAAATAGTTTGAATTTACAGATGAGTGTCAGTTAGAAAATTTAATACAAGGGGGTTGGGGAGACGATTCAATGAATAAAGCACTTTCTGTACAAGTATGAGGACCTGAGTTTGGACCCCGGCACCCATGTAAGGCTGGATGTGATAGTGAATGCCATATCAATCCCAACACTCCAATGGCAGGATGGGATGCAGACACAGGGGAATGCATAGAAGCCCCTGGGCTAGCCATCCTGGTATAAACAGTAGCAAATAATAAGAGACCCTGGCTCACATAAGGCAGAAGGTGAAGACTGACACTTGAGGTTGTCCTCTTGTTCCTACATGTCTGCACACACACACACACACACACACACACACACACACACACACACACACACACACACACTTTAAAAAAAGATGTAGAAAATATAGTATAAGATCTTATGTAAATCATTACCCAGGTTTACCAGTTAGTAACATTTTACTTATAGTTCTTTTTAAAATGATCTCTAAAGCAGTAAAGCCCTCTCTCCTCTCCTCCCCTCCTCTCCTCTTTTCTTGTCTCTTCCTCTTTCTTCTCATCCTTTCCCCTCCCTTCTATCTTCTCTTCTCTCAGCTCTATCTTTGAGGTGAGGCCTTATATAGTTCAGGGTGGTTCAGAATTCACTATGTAGTTGAGGATGTACTTGAATTCCTGATTTTCCTGCTTCCACCTCTCAAGTGCTGCAATTATCAAATTCAGAAAATATAATAGTGATATAATGTTGTGATCTAGTATATAGTCTGAAGTCAACATTTACTAGCTGAGCTAGGATCTAATCATAAATCACCTAACAATCTACTCTTCTTTAGACTTTTAAACCATGGGAAAATTTCTGCAGGTTTTTTAAATCTTTCATGTCATATCTGTAAGTTTGGATACATACAGTTCTCCAATCTTAGATTAATGGTTTGCATTTTTGGCAGAAAAAACAAAGAAGCAATACTGTGTTCTTAGCTTGTGATGCCAGGGGGCAGTTTGTACTATCATTTATAATGTTTCTGTAGATTACTTAGTTAAGAAAATGATCTCCATGTTTTCCATGGTGTGGTATTTTGAATAAAAATGGCCCCTATAAGCTCATAAGTTTGAAAGCTTGGTTGCCAGGGAATGGCACTATTTGAAAGATTAGGCAGTTTCGTCTTATTGGAGGAAGTGTGTCACTGGGGGTAGACTTTGAGGTTTCAAAAGCTCATGCCAAGCCCAGAGCCTCTCTGTTCCTGCTGCCTGTGGATCAAGATGTAGAACTCTCAGCTTCTTCTCTAGCACCTTGTCTGCGTTTGTACAGCCATGCTCCCCACCATGATGATAATGGACTTTAGTTTAGTTAGGTTTACCTCTGAAACTGTAAGCCAGCTCCAATTAAATGTTTTCCTTTATAAGAGTTGGTATAGTCATAGTGTCTCTTCACAGCAATAGAACACTGAGTAAAACAACATGGTGAAAGTACTATTTTTCCTTTTCATGCAATAGACCTTTGAAGTTGCTACTTACAAATATTTCAATACCTAGAGGCAATAGTAGGAATCCAAAGTAGTGCAGATGGGCCTATAATTCTAGCACTTAGGAGATGAAAGCAGGAAAATCAGGAATTCAAAGTCCTCCACTATGTAGGGAATTCTAGGCCAGCCTAGGACACTTGAGACTCATTAAAAAAATACCCAAAAAGGAGGAAGAAGAGGAGGAGGTACAAAGATAAATGGAGTACCAAAACAATAAAGACAATTTACTATTTTAAATAAATTTAAAAATTCTGATTATACATTTGGCTATTATATATATATTCTTTTTTGTTTGTTTGTTTGTTTGTTTGTTTTTTGAGATAAGGTTTCTATATAGCCCTGGCTGTCCTGGAACTCACTCTGTAGACCAGGCTGGCCTCAAACTCAGAGGTCCACCTGCCTCTGCCTCTCAAGTGCTGGGATTAAAGGCATGTACCACCAGGCCTGGCTACATACATCTTTTTTAAAAATTAAAAAAAATTATTTCATGGTAAGCATTATAATTACAGTGAAAAAACCAATAAATAATGCCACTATATTAAATAAACTTAGAAATCTGATTATTCATTTGGCCATATTCTTTCTCTCTCGCTCAAGAATATATGTTCTGGCTGGTGAGATGGCTCAAGAAGCAGAGCTGCTTGCTTGACAAGCAACCCCCAGCCCCACACAGTTAATTTAAAAAAAATTAAATTATTTAGTGTGTGTGTGTGTGAGAGAGAGAGAGAGAGAGAGAGAGAGAGAGAGAGAGAGAGAGAGAGAGAGAGAATTCACATGCCATTGCAAGCACACAAGCACATGTACTGGTAAGAGGAGAGTTTGCGCCAGATATCTATATCTCTCTATATGATTATTTATTTGGCACATATATTCTTTTAAAAAGTTTAAAGGGCTGGTGAGATGACTCAGCTGGTAAAAGCATTTGCCTCCAAGCCTGACAGCCTGAGTTCAATCCATGGGATTATGGTACCAGGAAGGAGAGAACTGATACAGGAAACATCTTAAAAGTCAGACATAAAAATATGCTTTTATGTGTCAGTGCTCAAAACATTTTTATTCCCCAAATGATCTTGTATCTGTTAGGCAACCATATAATGGGATAAGCAATTATTACTACTAATAAAGAAGCATCTCAGTGGGTTTGGGCCACCCACAGACCTCACTGCACATCATTAGGGAGCCCATGATGTATTTCTTTGTGGCTTCTATTCTCTGACCACATCAAAGCCTGAAACAGAATATGGTGATTTAAAAAGATAGAAACAGTCAATGTATTGACCCCTGAAATTGGCTGCCTGCGGGACTGGGGCGGCTTCTGGTTTCTGGGAACCTTCTAACAGTTCTGTCTCTCCATTTCTGTCTGGCTCAAATGTATTTCAATAGACTGTGACTTGGTTGAAATGGGGAACAAGAAAACTGCCAGGTTGGATAATGAGATTGGAATCTTAAGTAGGGTCCTGTTTCTGAATACCTTATCTTTTTAAAGTATCTGTACATATTCTTACCATTTCACTCATAAAGATGACAACATATAGCACAGCTTAGAGTCTGTTTTTAACCACTATAAGGCTACCTATCCGCCATTCTTTTTGAATTATTTCTACTGTTAAATCTAAAATGCACCAAGTCCTCTAAAGGAATGATCCAAAGACAAATAAGGAATTTAAATAGTGTTGAGCCATATTTGAGCTGGTTTGTAGTAATGCAATATCTTCTTTTGGAGATTTAGGAGCTAATTACTATGATAATATGATTTACAAAGCAATATTTCAGGGCTATAGACAGTTCCAGTCTCAACTTAATAGTTAAGCTTTCAAATGAACCTAACCTTACTTCTCCAGGGTATATTTCTTTTTATTTTTTGGTTATTTCTGAGACAGGATCTCATGTAGTCTAGGCTGGCTTCCAGCTCACTATGTAGCAGAGGATGAACTCCCAAATGCTAGAATTAGAGGCAAGTGCCACTATGTCAGGCTTCCGAGGCAGATTTCGATTATAGGCCACACATTTCTGTTGTTGTCATTAAAATACCACAGATTTAGTGACTCAACCCTTATTTATTGGTTTTAAGCCCTGTAGGTAAAACATTTGGATACAGATAACATATGGCTTAAGAAGTAGGTCCTGGGTTTGGCTATCAAAATAACTCAAAACTCAAGGTTTGGCAGGAACTTTGTAGAGAGTCTTGGAAAGAATCCATGTTGAGCCTCATTGAGATCATTGGCCAAATTTAGATTCTTATGATTGTAGGATGAAGATTGTTGGTTCCTTGCTGGCTGTCAGTTGGGATCTGGATTTTACTTCTAGAGGCTGCATTCCCTCTTGAATGTCCCCTGTAACATCTCTAGCAATGGCAGATCAAGCCCTGCCCATGCTTGATTTTTCTGACTTTTGCTGCTGCACCTGTACTATCTTTTCTATCAAAGGGTTAAATGAGACAAAAATTCCATCTTTAAAGAAATTTGTAAAGATGCCATGTGACAAAAAAATCCTTTCCATATTCAGCAATTTTCTAAGATCAAAGTACACACTCACTGTTTCACTCTGTGTTTAGGCTTGGATGTGTTCTCAAAAGTTGTGTTTCACTCATCAACCATGTTCACTTTAAGTTAGTCAACCATATAAAATTGTAAGGCTAAATTCTGACAGCTTGAGTGAGTTACAGGAGCCCTCTCCTTTAGTAATAAAAATCCTGGGATCCATGAAGGGTGTGCTTGCCTGGATGATTTGGCATGGCTGCATATCCTGCAGAAGTAAACTGTTCTGTCCTGCCACAATACTTTGGATTGTATGGTCATTTTCATGAGGCACCAGACCCTTTTCTAACATAGTACAGTGAACTCTCTACTTTAAGGCCTTCTGTGTTTAGGATGTGGAATTTTCACTTTATCTTAAGGTTCATGGATTTGATAACATTTGCAAAGTTCCTTTGCCATAGCATATAGCATGTTTATATATCTAAGGGTTAGGGTAGGATGTCTTTGGAAAGCTATTTTCATCCTATCATAGGCCAAATGAAAACTAGATTACTCAAGGCTAATCATGAACTTGGCAGTTTATAAGCATAGACAGTAATATTTTTTGAATTAGTGCTTAACATCTACTGTAAAACTTGGTATTTGATAGAGCTTTCCTTATTAGCGGATAAATACAGAGGTTAGGGGCTTTGGAGATGAAGAGACAAGTAGAGATATTAACCTAACATGGGTCATTTAATCAGGGGCTTTGAAGTGAAGACAAGAATAAACTTGTGGGTTTCAGTCCCAGAAATTGACCTAGACTCTAGCAGAGTGGCAAATCATCTGTGACCTTGTGAAGAGTAAAACAGCAACAACAGTTATTTAACAGCACAAATAGATGCAAGAAGAGGTTTCTCTTTCTCTCCTCTTCCTTTCCTCTTCCTCCCTCTACCCTCTTCCTCCTCCTCCTCTTCTTCTCCTCTTTTTTTCAGCATAAGTGGTTGGATCAAGGGCTTTGGATATCCTAGGCCAGTAGTCTACCAATGAGCTGCAAGTATAGTCTGCAGAGGAGAATTAAAACGAAGTCAAATATTCTCTGGCTAATACAAACATTGCTTTCCCTGATCATTCATTGCACAAAATGTCAAAAGATTCAATAATTAGTTACAAATAATCATTTTAATGTGGGATATTCTATATTAAACATCAATATTCCAGACAGTGAAATATCCTTTTGAATAGGGTCACAGGAAGATCTTTCTTCTCTCTCTCTTCTCTCTCTCTCTCTCTCTCTCTCTCTCTCTCTCTCTCTCTCTCTCTCTCTCTCTCTCTCTCTCTCGACAGGGTTTCTCAGTGCAGTTTTGGTGCCTTTCCTGGATCTTGTTCTGTAGAGCAGGCTGACCTCAAACTCACCAAGATCCGCCTGGCTCTGCCTCCCAAGTGCTGGGATTAAAGGCTTGCGCCACCACTGCCCGACTCTTTTTTTTTTATTAATTTTTTTAATTCATTTTACACACCAATCAAAGATCCCCTTCTTCCCTCCTCCCAGCCCACCCCCATTCCCTCTTACCAGAAAGAAAGGCTTTCCACGGAGAGGTACATTTAGTAGAGGCAGGTCCAAGGCCCTCCCTGCTGCCTCAAGGCTGTACAGGTCTCCCATCATAGGTAGTGGGCTCCAAAGAGCCAGCTCATGCACCAGGGATGGATTCTGATCCTACTGCCAAGGGGCCCTTAAGCAGATCAAGCAACACAACTGTCTCACTATGCAGAGGGTCTAGTCCAGTCTCATGCAGGATTCACAGCTGTTGATCTAAGTTTCATTAGTTCCCACTAGTTTGGTTCAGTTGTCTCTGTAGATTTCCCCATCATGATCTTGATGCCCTTGCTCGTAGAATCCATCTTCTCTCTCTTTGACTGGACTCCTGGGAATCGGCCTGGTGTTTGGCTGTGGATCTCTGCATCTGCTTCCATTGGTTACTGGAGAAAGGCTCTATAATGACAGTTAGGGTATTCACCATCTCATTACTAGGGTAAGCCAACTCAGGCACCCTTTCCACTATTGTTAGTAGTCTAAACTGGGGTCATGCTTGGAGATTCCTGGGAACTTCCTTAGCATCTGGTTTCTCCCTATCCCCATGATGTCTCCCTCTATCAAGGTATCTCTTTTATTGCTTTCCCACTGTATCCCTGTTATAGCTCAACCATCCTATTCCCTTATGTTCTCATTCCCCATCCCCCACCCTCCATTGCCCACCCTTCATCCCCAGTTTACTCATGGAGATCTCATCTATTTCTCCTTTCCAGGATGATCTATGCATCCCTCTTAGGGTCCTCCTTGTTAGCTAGCTTCTCTGGAGCTGTGGGTTGTAGTCTGGTTATCCTTTGCTTTACATCTAGTATCCACTTATGAGTGAGTACATACCTTGTTTGCCCTTCTGAGTCGGGGTTACCTCACTCAGGATGATATTTTCTAGTTCATAGGAAGGTCTTTACTGAAGAGAAAAATAATTTTTGTTTTTTGTTAGACAGGAGATAAAGTTTAATGGTACAGTGCTTGTTAAGCATGGATGAGATTCTGGGTTTGATCCCTGCAAAAAAGAAAGAAAAAGAAGTTTTCATTGTTATTTTTAACTGAATTTTCCAGAAAAGGACAAATACAGGAAAGAAACCTTAAATTGTGCCTTTCTAATTTAAAATTCTAATTTAAATAAATATATATATATATATATGTATATATATATATATATATATATATATATATATATATATATATATAATTTATGTGTTTTGTCCCTGTGTATGTGCCTCTGTGTGTGTGTGTGTGTGTTTGTGTGTGTGTGTGTAAGTGTCCAAGGAGGCTAGAAGAGGATATTGGATCCTTTGGAGCTGGAGTTATAGGCCATTCTGAGAAACTCATCATAGGTGCTGGGAACTAAATGCTAGTCTTCTAGGAGAGCAGCAAGTGCTCTAAATTGCTGAGCCATCTCTCTGGCCCCTAAAGAAGAAAAAAATTGAATTTGGTATAGACTGGAGAAATGTCCTAATCTTTTTTGAGGCAAACCCTGGCCAATTTAAAACTGAAAAGATTTTGTTACCTCCTTGAGCTCTTTCTTCAAGAAATCAGATGGCAGATATTTTGTTTCAAGAAATTGCAATTTCAGAGTTATCTGGGATGTAAATTGATGTGTTTATCTAATTATTCTTTATCAATAAAAACTCGGGAGTCAGATATCAGGGTAAGAACCTGAAATGATCAGAGAAGTGTCAGAGAAGTGACCAGTGACCTCCTATCTCTTTCGTTCCTCCATCCAAAAGGGCTGTGACCCTAAGTCCCACTGTACTACTTCCTACCCTCAGTCTTCCAAAACCTCTATGGTTAATTTTGGTCAGCTAGCAGTTAGTTCTGCCCTCTGATTCAAAACAAACTTTATTGTTGTTGTGCCCAGATGGTGACCCCCAGAGAGACCACCAAAGACGAGCATGCTGGAATGCAAAAGCAAGGTTTAATTCTGGATATCCAAAAGCAATACAAGCCTAGGCAGAGACTTCGTCCAATACACCCAACGCAGTGGAGGCTGGAGGAAGCACCCACCTATCTGCAAGCTCAGCTTTTAAAGGGAAAAATCACAAGGTTATATCATTTAGGGATGTTAGTACAGGTACAATTCTGATTGGCTCGCTTCTAGGGACTTCTAGAAACTACTTCTAAGGGAGTGGATGCTCGCCACCATTTCTCATTGGCTGCCCTCAGGTGGGGGCATTTCTGTGGTCAGTTACCCTGGAAACCAGGAGAGGACATTCCATAGTCAGGCAGGCATTACCTTGTGACTATCTTGTGACTCTGTACTTTTACACTTCCTGGTTTCTGGACTAATGGTCTATTCCCAAAAGGAGAAATCTTAGGCATTAGTTTTTGGGTGAAAGCATTTCTAAGATGGCTCATTTTGTTCTCACAATTGTCAGTCCCAGGAACATCAGAATACAATCAATATATCATACAACATAAAACAGCAGTAAAGGAGGGGTGGGCAGGCAGGAGGATGATCTTGAAAAAAGGGCCTGAAAGGAGGAAATTGAGATGTGATAGGGACTGAGCCACGGGTAAATGTGGCATTCTCCCCCACCACTTGCCTGGCCTCTTTTCCGAGATGAACTGGACTACCACTTACTGCTTACTGCTAACAGGCAGGAGCTGCATCTCCACACAGGCTAGGGCATGCTTTTAGGGAAAAGACAAACCTAACTCAAAAATTCTTTTCTATTCCAGCTTATTACACATGGGATAAACTGGCTCTAAAAATTACTTGAAAGTTGCCACTCAACTGCCTTCTCAGACACTGGGCAAAAGTAGTTCCTCAGACATTCAGACAAAAGAGCCTAAACTTTTTCTGCCAGGCTATGTGGCTGCATTATCCCCTGGGAGATGGTGGGAAAATTTGGACCCACCTATGTTCACAGAACCTTCTCATTAGTGAAGCCCGAGGAAAAGCAGAGTGCTGAAGTAAAACAAAAACCAAATTTCTCAATTACTCCCAGTTGATGGCTATTTGTCAGGGAGAAAGTGAATTTCCTGTGTTACCCTACAATTTGGTCTTTTTATGGGAGGGAAGGTACTTATTAAATTCGTCAGGTAGTCTGCTTCCACTTGCAGGTACACTAAAACTGATTGTTGGTACAGGCTTTCAAGCAATTGTTCACCCCAAGACTAGTCAAGGAGGACCTTAAGTAAGATGCCTGTAAAGGCAGATAAGTACCTCTGCAGCTTGATCATAAAGTCTATAAAGTTTAAACTTATAAACTTATAAAGTTTAAAGCTATCAGAGGGTAACCTTTCAAAATCAAGTGTTCTGTCTTTTACAGTATTCTAAAAGGGAAAAAATGCTTTCTATTTCTGGTTAGTCTCCATCAGAGCCAGCGAATTAGACTCATCTGATGAAATCTATATAGGTTAAAAGGAGGACAAGTGCTTTGTGACAGCCTCTTATGATAAGACTCAATGGCAAACTTTCTGCCTAACATATCAGAGTAAAAAATGCCTTTTGTTTCTATGTTATATTGGTAAATCGTCATGTACCATTTAAGCTCACTGATAAGCTGGCTCAGGAAAGGGAATTTGACACTCCCCTTTCAGACCCAGACATGTTTTGTCTCAAAATGGCCTCCTAAGTCCCCTTTCCTGAGTCAGACAGGCCCTCAGGTTCTGTGACAGAGAGAAAGAACAAAGAAGCAAAGGCATTGTTCCCTTAAAACAGCTAATAGTTGCATGTGTAGCGAAACCACTGAACAAGACCACTCCATAAGTGCTGAGCTGCCTCATGGGAATAGAGAACAGTAGGGAGGCAGTCTACATAACAGTCAGCAGGGTGGAGGTCTCAGTGAAAGCTGTCAGGTTAATCAGTTGACCATTAGGGGCACAACCAGGAGATAGGAGTAGGTCTTCCTTCCTGCTCTATTGTTATTAAGAGACCCCATGACCAAGGCAGCTCTTATAGAAGAAAGCATTTAATTGGGGCCTGCTTGCAGTTTCAGATGCTTAGTCCATTATCGTGGTGGTGGGAATGTGGCAGCATGCATGACACTGGAGCAGTAGCTAAGAGCTTCATCCTGGTCTGCAGGCAGAAAGGGAGCGGGTGGAGGAGGAGAGGAAGAAGGAGAGACTGAGTCTGGGCCTGGCATGGACTTTTGAAACCTCAAAGCCCACCTCCAGTGACACACTTCTTCTAACAAGGCCATACCTACTCCAAGAAGGCTACACCTCCTAATGATGTCACTTCCTGGTGACAAAGTATTCAAGTCTATGAGCCTATGGCGCCATTCCTATTCAAACTACCACATAGTTTTTTTTTTTTTCAGATAAGTGGAAAATTATATCACATGGTTTCTGAGAAATCCTGGTTTTTAGGTTTCTGTTTCCCAGGAAGAATTGGTCTGGTTGGGACCCAGGCTGCCATCTTAGGACAGTGTCAGCAGAACTGCCATTTTGGGGCCTGCTTTGTGACCTAATATTCCAGGCTTTTTTGATGATAAGGGGTGACATTAGTCCCTCTCTGGATACTTCCTGCTGAGTAGGGGTGTTGAGAAAAGAGAAAAGGGGTCTGAACCACTGGTCCAAAGCAGGGGTTCAGTCTGGAAGGCAATGGTAGACATGAGGAAGTACTGTCAGAAGCATCTGGTATCACTGACTGTTGGGCTATTTCACTGTTTCTTTCCTGAAGGAACCTTCAAAAGACAGGGAGCAATCATTATTATAAGTATGGATATTAGTGGGCCAAGGAGGGGAAGGAGCCAGGGTCCCAATGGAGAACAAAGTGAGAGTCTTTTATCATGGATCAATCTGGATGAAGTTTGTGGGCTTGTTTGTGAAGATTTTTTTGTTCTTTCTTTGACTTTGGCTAAACTGGTTTACATAGTAGCAACATTCTTCACTAAGGAAGAGAAAAATTTCTCCTTTTTTGGCTGTCAACAAGGTAAGAGCCCTCTGATTCTGTAGGACTACTGATCTGGTTTTGGAGCAGTTGAAAAGCAGTTGACTCCAGGATAGTGTCTGCCAGTTGAATGGAGATTTGTTAAGATAAATATGAACTGTGCCTCAAGCTCCTGGCTGCCAGGCTGGTGGTAGTCGCTGAAGTTACCAGACTCACTACCATCAGGAGGGGAAGAGCCACAGCTCTCAGTGTTCCATGAGTATCCTGGAGGATGATGTATAATTTTTCTTCTGTGTAGAAGGTAGGCTGAGGAAGTAAAATGGATAAACAGGGACCATGGGTGAAGAAAAAGAAGTCATCTTTGTGTATACTCTTTATATCTGGGTGCAAAGGAACAACAAAGTGTAGCTGGAGTTTTCTCCAGTCGTGCTCAGCCCCATGGACCCTAAAACCTCTTATAAAATAATCACTCAGAAGCTCATACTAATTAAACTGCTCAGCCATTAGCTCAGGCCCACCACTATCTAGCTCTTACACTTAAACTCAGCCCATTTCTGTTAATCTATATGTTGCCACGTGTTCTGTGGCTTTACCTGATGCCTTTACATGCTGCTCCCTGGATAGCAGGCTGGCGTCTCCTCCTCTCGGCCTTCTACTTCTCAGACTTCTCTTTTGTCTTTGTCTCACCTATACTTTCTGCCTGGCTACTGGCCAATCAGCGTTTTATTTATCAATCAATCATCCACAGCACTTCCCCCTTTTTTTTCAAAAAGGAAGGTTTTAACTTTAACATAGTAAAATTACATATAACAAAACAATTATCAAGCAAGAATTACAGTTATAATATCTAGTCTATTTATAATATCTAGTCTATTTGAATTTGGCAGAATTAAAGAAGATATCCTATCTATCCTATATTTGTGAGTCTAAGGTTTCATATCTAACTTATCTTTTATCATAAATAAGGAAATTATAACTATCTAGTTTTCAACTACATCAAAGACCCCAGAAGGATATATCACTTCAGAAATGGGAGAAAGAACACAAGCAACTTTCAGGAGTCTTGAGAGAGTAGACAGAAACAGCTGGCAGCCTGGACAGTCATCCAAAGTTCCTCTGCAAAGTTAGGGCATCTGTCTTCAGCCCACAGGTCTAGAGTCTCTCAGTCACTTCTCTCTGTGTCCTGTAGAATGTCTGGCAGTTTCCTCTGCGAAGCAGGAACATTTTGCCAAGCAAAGTTCAGTGGTCACCTTCCTATGGGTCCTGCATATCCAGTTGATACATTTTTCAAGCAGTCCAGGCAAGAACAGTTTCTTGCTTAAAATGACTATTTTTGCCAAGAAGAATATAAACTCCATACAGAGTGTCTTCGATGCCCATCCTCCTCTCTGAAGTAAATCGGTGATGCCAAGAGAAGACATGTCTCACTGTCCAGAAAATCTAAATTTTTAAATAATTTTAAATGCCATATTCTGTAGATCTTTGAAGTGTTTGAAAATTACCTATCTATCTGAAATATATCTATGTATACCTAGAAAACTTAACTAACATGGCTACCAGTTTGAGTTTCATATAAGACTAATCTGTATTTCTTAATTATCCATTACAATTTAAATGAGTTACATAAACATAATACCTCCAGTGAGAGTAGAAATATTATATACAGTATAACAAAATTAACTTTAAATTTGTATCAATAAACTAAAATCCATAGCAATGTAAAACATTTCAAACAAGTTGTTGCTCTTTAAAAGTAGGTTCATTAATCTATCCTTTTATCTTATCATATCTATACTATCTGCTTTTTTTCTTTAGAAAGAGATTGTATTTATAATCAACCTGTTTTAAATAAAAATATTGGTTTTTTTCTGTCTCACACCAGAGGGCTCTTCTGATATGGGACAAAAGAATCTTCAACCTATAGTTTTAGGAATATGCTTGGGTTTAGAGAAAGGGTGAGCCAATTCCATCTTCAAAGCCAGCTTATTATATTTGGGAATTTGAGCATAGCTTCTCATACTTTTTCCTGCTAGATGAGGGTGTTGTATCTTATGGGGACACAAAGAAAATATATTCCTTTCAGGTCTCTGATAGGATTGAAGACTAGCAGTTATAGTTACAACTATATATATATATATATATATATATATATATATATATATATATATATATAATCTTAGATAAAACATATTAAGTATTAGATTTAGGTTCTTTAGGATAGGATACCCTTTGTAACATGCCATTTACCTATGCTCCAGACTTCCCTGGATTTTAGTATGTGTCTCTTGTTTGATATTTTTCATGTTGGTTGTAGTTCCATCTTAACTAGGTCATTATCCCTTATTACTCCTGGACAATATTTGATAATCATTCCTATTGTATATAGTCTTGTATTAAGTTAGAACCTTCTTATTTAGATGAAACGGGGAGATGTAGTGGGTAGCTGTTCCAGCTTTGACCTGGAAGTACCACCCCCACTGAGGCTTCAGTAACTGTCATGCCTACAAGGCAGAGCCGAGACAGGAGCCCTGAAGATCCGAGATCTGGATGTGCCAGCTCTCTTGGTTCCTAGATCCTGGATGCTGGAGGTAGACTGAGCAGAGTTCTCCAGAGAACACTGCTGGACTGCTTCACCTTTCCCAGGCCCTGTTACCTAGCCCTTCACTTGTAAGTTACCCCACAAAATAAACCTCCCTTTTAACTACATGGAGTTGCCTTAATATTTCAACCAATAACAAAGAAAGCATCCTTAAAGTCTAGAATGATAAAGTGAGATATTGAAGAGGGTCCCCGAGAAAGCAGAGTGTAAGGGTAAAACACCACACGGTGGATGGGAGAACTCCTTTGTTAATTATCCTGAGGTCCTGGACCAGGCTGTAAGAGCCATCAGATTTTATAATGGGCAGGATAGGGTTGTTATAGGGCCAGTGAGTGAGCTCAAGACCCCTTGATAAGAAGGTATTGTATGATAGATTTTAGGCTTCATCTATGCTTTAAGGTGATAGAGTATGGATAGCAACAGGGTTAGGAAGTAGAGTCCCAGAGTAATGGTGGTAGGCCACAGAAGGAGAGGAAGTGTCCTGTACTCTTGGGTCAATGAGGGAATGTGAAAGACAATACAGTGAAGCTTTAGTACAACCCTGTGAGAAAAGAGGCTCTTCAGAGGCTAGTCGTGAGGGATTTGGATAAAAAGAAAAGAAGAATTGTAGTTTAGCTAAGATATCTCTACTCAGAAACATGGAAATGCAGCTGGATTTAATAAAAAAAAAGTAGTGAGTGATAAGGTGGCCCTACAGAGAAGGGAGGAGTAGGCCAGTAGCCCTGGGTTGGTGAGGGTAAGTGCCTTTGATTCAGAGGATGTCCCCAAGTAGTTCAAAGTTCAAGAAAATGCCTAGATCATGAGGTATAGGTGTCCCCCAACCAAGTGATGAAACCCAAAAAGGTATAGGAAGACTATCTAGTGTACTGGTATGACTTTGTAGAAAGGAAAGGTTGAACAGGCAACTCTGAGAAAAGTATACTTATATCAGCTAGCTAAGAGAAACAAGTAGGTTGATAAAGGGGAGAAGCAGTTGAAAGGATGGACTCTATATTTGGAGTCAAATATGGTAGGTGGCAGAGGCCAGCAGAGGCAAATGACCTGCACCACAGGAAAGATGAATAGGCAGTTTGGTTCAGTTAAAAGGAGGGAAGAGATTATTGGGAACCCAGGTGTCCCTCTGGGTTTTTCCACCAAATGTAAGTGTGTGCAGCAGAACCACCAAACAAGACTACTCCATAGGTAGAAACAGTTTAGTGGGAACAAACTGCTGGGCTGTCTCCTGGGATAGAAAGCAACAGCTAAGTGGAGATGCCATGATGATTTTATATGATAGTCAGCGGACTGGGGTTTGAGCTGATACAAACTGTCCAGGTTAATTGGGAACTAGATGCACTTTGCCTGTGCTAGTTGACTGTTATGATAGGAGGTTTTTATTTGTTTGTTTGTTTTTTCAGATAAGTAGAAGGTCCCCATCACATGGTTTCTGAGAAATGCTGAGTTTAGGTTTCTGGGCCATACTAGTAGGGGTATGGAAGACAGTGGTGGTGAGGGTGATTTGAACTGTGGGGGTTTAAGAGGAGAAGAATATTTGTCTGTGGCCTAGAGACCCATCTTTGGCAAAAAAAAAATGTGGTTGCATTTTGCCCTTGTCTGGAAAAACATGCTTGAGACTAAATTGAGGAGTTTTGGATTAATTGTGTTGACAGAGTAAATCTGAAAACAGCCTAGTATTGACTCTGTTCTGTGATTATTAGTAGCCACTCTAATGCAGATCTACAATGAAAAGGAGCAAGGTGAACAAGGAAAAATATAAAATGTACAATTTGAAGAGAAAAGGAACACCATGAAGCAGAATAAAGCTAAGTCATGTGTTCAAGGAAATAAACATATTAAAGAAAAGCCTGATGTTAAATGGAATAAAGGGACTGGTAACCTCAAGGCATGATCCTGCCCAGTGAATCTTCCAACTTGTGAAAAGGAATGAAAGAAAAGTAAAAAGGAATGAAAGAAAACCTTAGGGCTAGGCATCATAGTGCACTGTACACCATTAATCCCAGCACTCAGAAGGCAGGGGCAGGCAGATCTCTGAGTGTGAGGCCAGCCTGGTCTACAGCTTGAGTTCTAGGACATCCAAGTTTAAACAATGAAGGAAACCATAGAAAACAGAAAGCTGGTGAAAATGTTTTTGAACAAGAGGGCCGTGTTCCAGCCCCAGCAACTAGCAGAACTTGGTAACTTCAGCCAAATGGTTCTGGCTTTAGAGTCAAGGACAGAAGAAAGGGTTTATGGAATCTCCCTCTGAGACTAAGGAAAGCCACTGAGGCCAGGCATATGTCAGGAGTGTCCCTGCGTGGAGGCCTAGAGAGGTCATCTCTGAGTCTATGAAGGGGAAGCCTGTATTGCCTTGGAGACTCCAAGATTCTGGAGATACCAGAGTCATGGGGTACCTGCCAAGGAGAGTTGTTAACAGGGAATAGAATCATCCCAAGAGAAAGAAGTGTGTTGCAGTCAACAAAGATGAATGGTGTTGGAGATCTGAAGAGCAATTTGACCTCAGTCAGGGAGATGCAGAGTTCAGAGTTTGCTCAGCTGGTTTTTGGTCTTGCTTTGATCCAGATTTCCTCACTATGCCCCTTCCCTCCCTTTTGTGATAGTAATGTATACTGTGTGCCATTGTATGTTGGAAGTGTCTTAGTTAGGGTTTCTATTGCTGTGACATCATGGTCAAAAAGCAAGTTGGGGAGAACAGGATTTATTTGACTTATACTTCTACATTACTGTTCTTCATTGATGGAAGTCAGGACAGGAACTCAAAACAGGGCAAGATCCTGGAGCCAGGAGCTGATGCAGAGGCTATGGAGCGGTGCTGCTTACTAGTTTACTTCTCCTGGCTTGCTTAGTCTTCCTTCTTATAGAACCCGTGACCATCAGCTCAGGGATGGCATCACCCACAATGGCCTGGGCCTTCTCCCATTGTTCACTAATTGAGAAAAATTCCTTACAGCTGGATCTCATGGAGGCATTTCCTCAACTGAGGCTTCTTCCTCTCTGATGTGTTGTTTGTTTTTTACTTTTTTGGGGGCCCACCACTCAGCTCCCAAATAAATCACACACAGAAGCTTATTCTTACTTATTAATGCCTGGCTTTAGCTTGTCTTGTTTCTAGCCAGCTTTCTTAAACTTAACTTATCCCATCTATCTTTTGCCTCTGGGCTTTTCCACTTCTATTCCTGCATACCTTTCTTTGTTTCTTACTCTGTGGCTTAATGTGTAGCCAGCTGGGTGGCTGGCCCCTGGAGTCCTCCTCCTAGATCTCCAGATCTTCCTCAATATTGTAAAGTTACCCTTTCAGAGGGGGAGAATAGTAAAATAGCAGTAAAGGCCTGTTATCACAAGACACCTTCTGGTCAAGAGAATAGAATTTCTAGCCAGGGTGAAAACCTCACATTTCAGGTGGGTTAGATCAATCACTTGGTCAAGAGATTATCCCAAGAAAGTCAGACTGAACTTAAACCATGCTTAAGCTATCAATTATAACAATAATTTACCATCATTACAGATTTCAGACTGCCAATATATGCTGCTAAGTTTGAATAAAAAAGTATAAAAATGGGGGGATTGTAAGAAACTTAAAAAAAATCAAAGGTTTATGCATCAAGGACTTGTACTTCCTGAACATTCCCTGTAGCTGTAAATTTCTTGGGTCCCGCCTGGCCCCCAACGGCCCAGACAAATCTCTCTCACCCATGGCTCCACAGCCACTTGGACCCCAGAAACACACAGAGGCTTATATGGCCTATGTCAGGCTTCTTGTTAGCTAGCTCTTATAACTTAACCCATTTCTAATTGTCTATAAATTGCCATGTGGCCATGGCTTACCGGTACTTTCATATCTTGCTTCTCCTGGAGGTGCTGGCATCTACCTGGACTCTGCCTTTCTCCTTCCTTTCTCTCTCCTTGGATTTCCTGCCTGCCTCTAAGCTGCTTTGTCATAGGCCAAAGCAGCTTATTTATTAACCAATGGAAACAGCATATATTCACAGCATACAGAAAGACATCCCCTAGCAATTCCCTTTTGCACTGATTAGTCAATCACATCAGATTGTGAAGCTGAGATCCCATTGATAGGATGAAACTCAGTCACTCCCTATTTTAGGGATAACAGATGGGAACCATGTGTGCTTCTTAGTCCAGTTTGGGTCTTGGGCACACCCATTTTACAAAAAGAAATTGCCTTGGTTGTGCTACTTTCATGTTTGTGTGTTCCCTTGTATGACACTGAGATCATTCATCATTTGTTTCTAAGAGTAGCTTCAGCAAAATAGTATATTGATTATTAAAAAGTAGAAGAGCAGCTATCAGTCTGCAAAGGAGCTGCTACATAATTCCCTTGAATGAGGTTTCTTGGAATGAGAGTCTCAAGGCCATGATTGGGTCTTGAACTGGGAGTGAGAGTATTAGAAACAGTGTATGGAGACACTAAACATGATTGGGCCTTAAAGGGAAGAGTTTAATTAAGAGTGGAATGGAGAGAGAGATATATATACTATGACAAGGATGTTGAAAGAAGGTCAAAAAGCCTCTTCAGAGAGCAGCCTTCATCTTCATATTATATTCCCAATAAGTCTCCCCAAGAAATCAAACCAATTTTCAGAACAAAGGAAAGGTCTGACTTTTTATAGTCATTTAGGGGTAGTGGGAAGTTTCATATCATGATATTAGTTCAACATGACAATGCATGCAGGAGCCAGAGATCATAAATTTGAGAGTTGCCAGTTCACGCCACAGACAGCCTCTTATTTCTCTGTCTCAGGGAGAGCTGCAGGTAGGCATGGCCTGATCCAGGCTATGATTCAGGCTAAAAGTTTAAAGGTACAGGACTGTGTTCTAACACTGATGACTCCAGGACCCACTGAAAAGAAAGGAGACAAACTACTAAAAGCTCATACATTCATATTGAACAGCAGCAAAGGTCAGAAAGGGTGAAGCTTGGGTGGTAAAGGCCATGGCAAATGAGTCAAGGGCCAAGAAATATGTGGCCAATTAGACAGAAACTCAGCAACCTGAAACTGTTAAGATGTATACGGCAATTGCATGTCAGAAGCCAGGGTAGCAGGTGAGAGACAGAGAACAATGTCCACAATTGGGACAATGAAGACTACAAGAATGATTGTATTTTGTAAGGGGTGGGAAAATGAAATATATTATAATGGTTTGAATAAGAATGTCTTTCTTAGGCTCACATATTTGAATACTTGGTCTCCATTTGGTGGTGCTGTTTGGGGTAGTACAGCCTTGCTGAAGGAAATATGTCCCTAGATGTGGGCTTTGAGTTGAAAAGCTTCATGCCACTTGCAGTTTGTACTCTCTGCTTTGTGCTTGTGGTTCAAGATGTGAGCTCACAGTTTCCTGTTCCTGCTGCCATGCCTTCACTTGCTGCCATGCCTCCCTACCATTATGAACTTGTCCTTTTGGAACCATAAGCTAAAATAAACTTTCTCTTCTGTAAGTGCCTTGATCATGGTATTTCATCGCAGCAATAGAAAAGTAACTAATACAGATACCAAAGATTCTGAAGCAAACTGATTCCAGGACAGGGTCATTTTCCTTTAGTTTTCAATAACATGCATTCATTTTTCATTTAGTTACACAGGAATTAGAGACTCACTGTAGACCATTGGGAAATAAAGAAAAAGATAAAGTTTACACACATAAGCAAAAACTCATGAAGAAATCTGAACTCTAGAGATTACATAACAACTATTAAAATTTTTGTGCATTTCCTTCAGGAGTATGTAAATATAGATATAAACACACACATAATGTATTTAGGAAATCATGACTACTATATTACACATAATCCATTTCTTTCGTGCATTCATTTATTTTAAGGGACAATGTAGTGTTAATACTTCCATAAGCCAAATCTTCTTATATGAATCTCAGGTATTTGATCTTCCCAGTGCTGACAGCAGGAAGAGGAATATGGTTTAACAACTTTGGAAAGATACTTTGGCTTAAAAGCAAAATTGATTTGTATTATTTTGTTAAGAGAACTACACTATGTAACTAACAAACCTCTTATATTTGAAAAATAATCACAAGTTTCAGAAATCCATAAAGTATTTGAAAAACAATCATGGCGATGAGATTATATTATGGTTATTGAATTTTAAAAACAAGAATGACCCAAGTCTCCCTAAGCTTTTTGCTAAATCAGGCTACATGTGTCAAAAATGTATTCTAAGTTGCTTGCAAATCATTTAAATCTTCCCCCTTTGTGTAGGATAATTGTCCCATTTCACAGTAGAAAAGAGAAAATAGAGATGGGTGTAACCAATGCTACCCTGGGACTATTGTCTTTCAAAATCTATGGATTTTTAGTTGAAGACATACTTGTAGTCTTATATAACGATTAATTAAGGTTTCAACATGGAAAAGAGAGCATTCTTTCCCTGATTTACAGTTCTACTTTGAGTTCAGGGCTACTATTCCTGACTGAGTTGGACCAAAAAGGGGCACTGGTAACTTTTTGCTAACCAAACCTACATTTGTAAACCAAATGAATGCTTTTAATCACAACAGAAGGAAATAGGAAACAGAAACCACCAAGTGAGGCTGGGTGCAAGATATTTTGAGAGATGGTTATAGTCCGTGTTTGGAATTGAATGTGGGTGCTTCCTTCTGTGGTTGCTACCTGACAAGAGCCATTTTTAGTTCCTTTCAGACAAAGTAAAAGAATTTCTAGTTTCGCCGGGCGGTGGTGGCGCACGCCTTTAATCCCAGCACTCGGGAGGCAGAGGCAGGCGGATCTCTGTGAGTTCGAGGCCAGCCTGGGCTACCAAGTGAGTTCCAGGAAAGGCGCAAAGCTACACAGAGAAACCCTGTCTCGAAAACACCAAAAAAAAAAAAAAAAAAAAAAAAAAAAAAAAGAATTTCTAGTTTCATGGGTGTGTGTGCACTTTGAGGTAGAGTGAAATATGCATAAACTAATATTTATCATTATAACTATTTGGAATGATTAATAGTTGTTAACAGTTTAGAACAGTTTCTGCAAGGTAAATGGTAGGTTTTTATTTTGCCCAACTGTGTAAATAAGGCCTTGAAATCCTTTTTGTATTAATTTGTACAGATGCAGTTTTTTTTTGTAGCTGAACGCTATTCTATCATATAGAAATAAAAAAGTGCATTTAACCAGTAGCCTAGTGATAGACATTTGAATTGTTCTCAGTAATTGGACATTATAAACAGTGCTACAATAATCTTTATTTTTTTTTTTTTGTTTTTTCGAGACAGGGTTTCTCTGTGTAGCTTTGCGCCTTTCCTGGAACTCACTTAGTAGCCCAGGCTGGCCTCGAACTCACAGAGATCCACCTGCCTCTGCCTCCCAAGTGCTGGGATGAAAGGCGTGCGCCACCACTGCCCGGCTAATAATCTTTATTATATAATAAAGTATTCCTAAATGTAAAATTACTGAGTCTATTGTATCGCACTTAATGTTTTGATAACATTGACAAACTTTCTTCAAAAAACTATCTTTTGTCAAATGGCTCATCAGGTAGAGGCATTTACTGTTTAAGCCTAACAACCTGAGTTCAATCCCTGGAACCTATATAAAGTAAAAAGGAGACAACCGAACTTCTCAACCTTGTCCTCTGGCCTCCATATATGCCATGGCACTTCACACTACTACTACTACTACTGTGGAACCAAAATAAGACCAAAATGCTCTCACCCCAAAACTAAAGGCCTAAGACTGCTCCTTTTAGCTACAGGCCATAAGTTACTGGAACAGGCCAGAAGTTACTGAGACCAGCCAGTTCAGATTCCAGAAACCAGGAAGTGTAAAAGTACAGAGCCACAAGATAGTCACGAGGTAATGCCTGCCAGACTATGGAATGTCCTCTCCCTGGTTTCCAGGGTAACTGATCACAGAAATGCCTCCACCTGAGGGCAGCCAATGAGAAATGGTGGCGGGCAACCACTCCCTTAGAAGTAATTTCTAGAAGTCCCTAGAAGCGAGCCAATCACAATTGTACCTGCACTAGCACCCCTAAATGATGTAACCTTGTGACTTTTCCCTTTAAAAACTGAGCTTGCAGACAGGTGGGCGCTTCCTCCAGCCTCCACTGCGTTGGATGTATTGGACGAAGTCCCTGCCTAGGCTTGTATTGCTTTTGGATATCCAGAATTAAACCTTGCTTTTGCATTCCGGCATGCTCGTCTTTGGTGGTCTCTCTGGGGGTCACGATCTGGGCACAACATTTGGGGGCTCGTCCGGGATCCCCAGAGACCCCCCGCCGGGACACCTAAGAGCTCCGGAGGTCCATCTGCACCGATCGGTAAGAGCGCTCCATTTTCTTGTCTGTGTTTTCCTGTTACTTTCATTCTCTTATCCGAAGCCGGCGGTTGAATCTGACAGGCTCACCTTGGCGGACGCGCCTGTAAGGTGACGCTGGAGGAGTTGGAAGACGTTCCAACCCCTCATCAGGATGCGGGGGTCCTCACAGGTCCCCCCGTCATAGGACTCCCGAGAGGGGTCCGTCTGTTAGGATGCCCGTGAGGGGTCCGTCTGTTTGGATCCGTCTGGGGATCGGGAGATACCCATGAGGGGTCCGTCTGTTTGGATCCATCTGGGGATCGGGAGAATTGTCCCTGTCCCATCTGTAGGTCTTTGGCATCATCGAGGCTCCTTCTCCGGACTCTCGTCTGCCTGGACCATCTGTAGGGCCCTTGTTCTTACTTTTTGTCTGCCTATCTTGTTCGTCAGTGTTATTTGTTATAAATGTACAAATGTGTGAGAACTGTGGCCACATGTGTGAGTGTTTTATGCCTGAGCTTGTGTATGCATTGGGACTTGTGGGCCGGATTGCCAGCCGAAGGGATGGAGATCCCTTTGGTGGTTGAACTGGCACAGACTAACCTAACATTGCTTCCTTGCTCTCTCTGACCAGAGCACAGGCAGCAGCTGCACAGCTGCTACTTCGGGGACCCAGGGCGCCGCTGAGAGGGCTAGGCAGCCCATGAGCATCACGGGGTCTAGATGCAGTGGGTTCGGGGCCCCAGCTCGCTCAAAAAGCTGTGGAGTAGAGGCTTGGCTGCATGGGAACTAGGCATGGCTTTGTGCTAGAGCAGGCTGTGAACACAGTGGGGCTCAGATATGGTGGGCAGGTTCTGGCTGGGCTCCTGTGTGGACATGGGGCGGAACTGGCAGAAGCCAGCAGGAGCCTCAAGGAGCTCAGTGTGGGGGCTGGTGGAGAACTAACTGCCCCTCCAGGGTCACAGCTGAGGAGTGGCCTACAGGTCTGTGGGCCCAGCCAGGGCATGGAGTCACTTTCAGTCTGCCGTTCTCATGTACTTGAGGGTCTGAGTTTAACAGCAATCTTTTGTCTCCATGGTGCATGCTTTCCCCCGCTTTCCCCGTCCTCCTCTTCCATGCTGTTGGGTGGGGCTCCCAAGACCTGCCCTGGGGCTAAAACCTGATCAAGGTCTGGCTCCAAGAATGGTATGTCACCAACAGTTTGTCTGTGGTACAGTGCTGATGCAAATTGAGAGTTATTCTTGTTATGGTATGTGCATGTATTTCTGTTCTTGTTTAAAATACTGCAACTTTACAATATATTCTAGAGTACTGAGGGAAATCACAAGAAAGACTTTGGTAAGAGTTTCTGTTTTGAAGGAAAAGAAAAGGTGGAATTTGTCTGGAGTAAATGTCTGAGGGATCAAAGGAATGGACTGAGGGTACATGGAAGGTTGTAGAAGGTCAGAGGGGATGTGATGTAAACTGTTTGTTATGGTTTCTTATACCTGCATATACTGAATTTAAAAGTTAATTCTTGTTGGTTTTCATCTTAAGAATGGCTAATGATTCTGCAAACTGCTTATGTGTGTATGTGGACAGGTATGTGACTTGAAAATGTAAGCAAGCTTTAACTGTATGTATGTATGTGTGTAACTTGGATCCAACTGTGTGTATGTGTATAAGTAATTATTGTTTAGAAAAATGAGCTTTAAACAGCAACCACGTGGCTCCCTCCATCTTGGCTGGTGACCTCATGGGCAGCCATGTGGCTGGCAGCCATCTTTTACTAAGGTTATAAAGATCTACTCGGGTTAACACCTAATACTTATGTCTTTACCAAGTGTTCAACAGCAAGTTTCTAGAGAATTTAAATAGATGGCAACATAGGTTTAATAAATAAGGTATTTGATTAATATTAAAGCTGCACATCAATGCTTTTATTCACAGGAATATACCTTGCTCTGGCAGCTAAACTTTGCAACATAAAGGAATCATAGGAAACAGCTGAGGTTTGCAAATGTATGGCAGGACTAGAGTTCCAAAAAGAGTCCAGTTGCAGTGGTGGAAGACATTTGAGAGATCTCAGTCTTTTAAGAACAGTTTTTATAGTTAAAAACCAATGGCTTAAAAAAAATGTTTCTTCTTACCCAAGGTACATTCAGGCTTAAGAATGCTGTATAATGATATTTTGTTTTGGTTTCTTTACTGAACCTGTATTTGATGCTAGAAGAGCTTCAACTTAAAAGCATCGTTTTTAGGCTACTTTTGTAGATTGTTAGAGAACATAAATAATCAGTCATAAGTAATCAAGTTTTTTAATTGTAGTCAGGGTAAGTAAGTACTGATGTAAGTTTACTCATTTATTCAGTCTCTTCCATATGTTTTTAGGGTTGAGCTTGAAACAAGTAATTAGAAACAAAGTTTGTCTATTCAGATATACCTGGACAGCCCTCATACTTCAGAGATCTGCAGAATATGGCATTTAAATGTTGATCTAAAAGCTTACTATATCAGACAGGCTTCCAGATCCTAGCAGTGACCCAAGGTCTCCAAAGAAGATTACATATGAGGCACCACAACGTCTCTGCCTGAAATATGACAACGCTGATCACAGGGCAAGATGCCCCAATGCAACGCCTGCCGCCAGGACCCAGCCCAGACTGTGGACAAGCAGTAGGACACTGGAATTGATTGCACCCTTTTGTGTGATCAAGGTCAGTTTTCCATGTCCCGATTCCACAGGAAAAATACTCTGCCTTATGGACCTGATGGCGGAAGAAGATTGATGCTGTTCTGACTGGTGCCTCCAACGGTATGGAGACCTGGGTAGGGATTAGTCCCTGTAATTTATAGAATTGGAAGCTTCTTGGTCTGCACTCAGATATAGTTTATCCTTCTCAGATCTCTGACAGTACTGATGGCCAGGCTAGCTCTAACTTTGTCAGCATGGCAGCATCAACCAGATCCTCATGCAAGGCTATAGCTTTCTTGTTAGCTCACTTTTAGGAAAATGTTCTAAGATATAAAAGTTTAAGTAAGTCATAACGGTTCAGATATGAGTCTAAAATGAGATATGTTTCAGATTACTCTCCTGTTCTATGGTTCAGAGCTTAACATTTAGGAGCCCTGATGAGCTGGTAGAGCAATGACTACTTACTGTTCAGTCACAAGCTCAACATTTTGGATTTGTTTTAGATGTCATCTAAATATGTCTAAATGTAAACCTAAAAGTGCTTCTCATCAGGTCAAAAATCTCTGTCCAAATTATACCTGGCTTTCTGGACAGAAGGAAAATGCACAAGCTTTTAACCCAAATCTGTAGTTCTTGTTGGGACTCAAAGGCATGAGTCCACTTCTGCTGTTTTACAGACAATATGGATTTCAGTGCAGATTGGTAATACTAATGTATCTAAAACTTTTTATGTCATTTTGTAAGTAGGCCTCAAAGGATCAAAAGAGTCATAAAAACCTAGACCCACTTCACAGAGGTCAAAAGGACCCCAGATAAGTATTCCCAAAGATGGTATTTTTCCTCTCTCCTGGTCTTGGGACTACTGATTTTCCCATTACTAAGGGTATGGACCTAAGGGTTCCAAATAAGTTCATAAATTTTAACTTCTGTTCCTAGTTTAAATTTGTCTCAACAGATTTCCACTTGGCTGGCAGTCACCTCCAAGTTTCAGTTGCTGACTCCACTGCTCCAGACGACTGTGAGTTCCGGACTTGCTAAAAGCTGACATGGACCAGCCCAGCTAATATGGTTCTTCCCTGTCCCTATGGAGTCAGGCAGCTACATGCTTCTGACAAATGCCCCCTTGCCCAGTCTTTGACCAGCTTTTCAGCCTTTTGGGGCCCCTGAAAGCGGCGCCCCAATGCCAGCTTGAAGCAGTTCCAGAAGAGAATACATCACACATATTCCCTGTTCAGAAAAGGCTGAAATGCTGGGTCAAAAGAAAACTCCCTGTCATAGAGACAAGATGGCTAACTATACATGGCCATTATTAAAGAGGGATACTTAGGAACTAACTGTCCCAAACCCATGATTGGGTTCCATTAGGCACATGAGAAGGGGGAAATGTGGAAACAAAATAAGACCAAAATGCTCTCACCCCAAAACTAAAGGCCTAAGACTGCTCCTTTTAGCTACAGGCCATAAGTTACTGGAACAGGCCAGAAGTTACTGAGACCAGTCAGTTCAGATTCCAGAAACCAGGAAGTGTAAAAGTACAGAGCCACAAGATAGTCACGAGGTAATGCCTGCCAGACTATGGAATGTCCTCTCCCTGGTTTCCAGGGTAACTGATCACAGAAATGCCTCCACCTGAGGGCAGCCAATGAGAAATGGTGGCGGGCAACCACTCCCTTAGAAGTAATTTCTAGAAGTCCCTAGAAGCGAGCCAATCACAATTGTACCTGCACTAGCACCCCTAAATGATGTAACCTTGTGACTTTTCCCTTTAAAAACTGAGCTTGCAGACAGGTGGGCGCTTCCTCCAGCCTCCACTGCGTTGGATGTATTGGACGAAGTCCCTGCCTAGGCTTGTATTGCTTTTGGATATCCAGAATTAAACCTTGCTTTTGCATTCCGGCATGCTCGTCTTTGGTGGTCTCTCTGGGGGTCACGATCTGGGCACAACACTACTACTACTACTACTACTACTACTACTACTACTACTGATAGTAATGATAACAGTAATAAATTTATTACGTTTATTTGTGTGTGGGCAGAGAAGGATGGCACAGAAGTCACTGTGCCTGTGGTGGTCCGAAGACATCTTGTGAGAGCTGGTTCTTTCCTCCCGCATGTGAGTTCTGGGAATTGAACTCAGGTTGTCTGTCTTAGTAGCAAGTGCCTATATTTATTGAGCCATATCACTGGCCCCAATACAATTATTTTTAAAAATTACAATACCCACTCATATAAAAACTTTTTTCAGCAACAACATATAGGACTACTGCCTATCACACGTCTTTAAAAAAATTATTTTTCTCTGTGTGCTCCAGCTCATGTGAGCATGTATGAGTAGGTTTGCCGTAGTGTGTGTGTGTGTGTGTGTGTGTGTGTGTGTGTGTGTGTGTGTGTGTGTGTGTAGGTTAGAGGTTAGTCTTCTCTTCTCAGAGGTCAGCTCTTCTACCATGTAGACACTAAGTATTGTAGATCAACAGGTTTGGGAGCAAGTACCCTGAGCCATCTCAAAGGTTCCACACTTTTCATCTTTACTAATTTGAGAGAGAACAAATGATCTCTCAGAGTTTGCACTTCTTTTATCAAAAAAGAATTTGAGCAAAGTTTTCAAATATTATGCTGACTTTTTTCTATAGGGTCATCAGTCTTTTCTCATTGAATGATCTGTTTTATAAACTGGAGAGCGAGTGATTGGATCTGCCTCCTGGCTGATTTCACTTAAAGCCCCATTATCGTGTGCAAAAAGGTTTTCACAATGGTAATTTTAATTCAAAATGTTGAGCTGGGCAGTGGTGGTGCACACCTTTAATCCCAGCACTTGGGAGGCAGAGCCAGGCAGATCTCTGTGAGTTCAAGGCCAGCCCGGTCTACAGAGTAAGATCCAGGACAGGCACCAAAACTACGTGGAGAAACCTTGTCTCGAAACTCCCCCCCACCCCTCACCCAAAAAAATCAACCAATCAATCAATAAATGTTGACTAGCAGAAACTTGATCACAGCAAGGTTCCTTTAACACAGTGGTTCTCAACCTTCCTAGTACTGTGACCCTTTTAATACAGTTCCTCATGTTGTGGTTGGGGTGACCCCCAACCATAAAATCATTTCTTTGCTACTTCATAACTGTAATTTTGCTACTATTATGAGTTGTAATGTAAACATCTGATATTCAGGATATCTGATCTGTGACCCAAGGGGACACAACCCACAGGTTGAGAGCACTGCTTTAACACCATGCAAACTTACCTCCTACACTTGGGGAGGGAGAGTTTATCACCTCATGCAACTCTTACCCTCTGCTGATGTTAGGCAAGTGTTGAATTTTTAATTAATATTTATTTTCAGAGAAAAATCATTAATTGTGTATAGTACTGTGTCATATTTTATTTTAGAACTTGTAAACATTGTGTCATGCTTAAACTAAGTTAAATGTAACTATTTTCTCAAAGACATCATTTCTTCATGGGACAACATTCAGAATCTTTGTTTTTGCAGTGTTTCTGAAATGTACAATACATTATTGGTACTGGTAAAACCCCACTGTGAAATAGTATACTAGAATTAATTTCTTACTCCTATGTCATTGTAACTTGACAACTCTTGGCCAGCCTATATCCTTCCTCCTAAGCCCTCTACTCCTTCTAATCTTGAGTAACAATCACTCAACTCATGTTCATTCTTCAGGCTGAAAAACATTCCTGTGTGTGTACACCATATTTTGTTTATTCACCCATTGGTGAGTACTTGTTTTTTTAAAAATTAATTTTTATTGCTTTGTTCTGTTTTTTTTTCCTGTCTCTCTCCGTCTCTCTCTCTCTCTCTCTCTCTCTCTCTCTCTCTCTCTCTCTCTCTCTCTTTGTGTGTGTGTGTGTGTGTGTGTGTGTGTGTGTGTGTGTGTGTGTGTGTGTGTGTTGTGTGAGTGTGGCTGTGGTGTGTGGAGATCAGAGGACAATTGTTAGATCATGGATTTACTACCTGGCTCTGTCTCTCCCAGAAGTTAGCCCCACCCCCATGGAGTCTGTCTCTTGACACGAAGAAGATAGGTAACTGTTAGAGCATGGAGGCCTGCTAGGCAGGAGAAGAAAACCCAGCCTGTCCCCTCTGCTGCCAGGGACCAAAGTAACTTTGAATTATGGTCTGCCTAGCACAAGCCTTCATGTCAGGGGTCACATAGGCCAGAAGAGACTATATCACATGGTTTGAAGACTTCCTACCCTTTCTGGAAATTGTAAGAGTCAGAAATATTCTTTGATCATGTATTTGGAGGTTTTCCTTTACATGTCTTATCATGCTATACATGATGGCTTGCTCTCCTAATGGAGACCATGTCTGGACTTGAAGGCCCCTCCTCTGTTTCAGGCTCCTATCTCTCCAAATGCAGCCCCTCTCAGATTTTAAAGAAAAAGCTCGTTCTCCCTTCAAATCTCCACTATGTTGTCTTTGGTATGACACTCTATATCTCCTAATTATTTTCCTATTTCAAGAAAGGATCATCTTTGGCCTTTGAGACAACCGTAGTTAAAAGGCCCTCTCTTCTAATAAAACTCATTCTGAAAAATAACTCTGCATCAGCTCCTTTTCTGAACCCGCTGTTCCCTCCTTTGTAACAACTTTGGGGAGTCAGTTCTTTCATTTGTCTGTGACATCCGTGGATCAGGATCAGGTCCTCAGGTTTGTGCAGAAAGTGCCTTTATCCTCTGAGCCATCTCACCGACTTAGGCTTGCTTGCACCTTTCAGATATTGTGAATAATGCTACTATGAACATGGCTATACAGATATCTCTTCAGACTTGGATTTTAGTTCTTGTGTATATATCTATAAATAGGATTACAAGATCATATGCTAATTTCACGTTGAATTTTTAAATTTAAAAATTATTTTTTGTTACATTTTCATATGTACAAGTGTGTGTATGTGTGTGTGTGTGTGTGTGTGTGTGTGTGTGTGTGTGTGTGTGTATGTATCTGTCTGTCTGTCTGTTCACCCGTACATGTGTCTGCCCACCATAGCACACACACACAGGACAGAGAACAACCTCTGGGAGTTGGTTCTCTCTTTCTATCATATAGGTTCCAAGGATCAGATTCAAGTCATCAGGCTTGGTGGCAGTTGCCTTAATTGGCAGAGCCATCTCAATAGCCGGGTCCTCCATTTTCTAGAGTGATTGTACCAGTGTTCATTCCCACTACCCATCCACAATTACCCAGATTGCTTCAGACAGGCTTTAAGATAACCACATTCATACCATCTATTTTCACCATCCCCAGTAGCTTTCTTCCAGTGGTTCTCAAACTCCAGTGTGCATAAGAATCACCCAAGGAGTATATTCAGATATAGACTGTTCATCCTACACCCAGAGATTTTCATTCAGTAGATCTTCAGGGGGTCCCAGCAATTTTCATTTTCAAAGTTGCCTGAGGTGGTTCTGATGCAAGCATATATGTATGGACTGAAACTTGAAAAAAACTGTGATTAAAGGTGTGAATCTAGAATCTCATAAATTCAAAACTTAAGTGTTTGCCTGAATGCTGAGTTAGCCTACTTTAATATGTTAATGAATGTCATGTCTGGGTGCAATTGACCCTGTACAGCCAATGTCTAAAACCCTGATTGCAAGACTTCAGGAAAGAACATTTTGTCAAGATTTTTCCTGCTTTCTTCAGCTTTCTAGATTTTTATCATTTTCTCCTAATTATACTTTTCTATGTTTCTATGTTCCCCAAAGTTTCTAACATTAAACCCATATGACTTTTATAATTAGAAAAAGGATTTTCAAACTAAATAAAAACCCTTTAAAGGCTCACATACTTCCTCTATGATATCTTTTTGACTATGAATTCCCTTTACATGAAGGCATGCTAATCACTCTGGGGTCTACCTCTCTTGGCATTTCATTTGAACTCTAGTAAAGAATATTTTTTTTAAATGAAATGACAGTTGATCACATTTGATAGAATCTTCAGAAAGCTTCGCCAGTACCTTTTTCCAATGGAGCCTCACAGGCAAGGGGATTTGCTTGAAAGAATCTAGGAGCAGGGATTTTATTTAGCTAGTGTTGGGTTCAGAGACTAAGATTCAGGGACTACAAAATGACTAAAGGCTAGACACTTATTTATTAAATTATGGCAAGCAATGGAACAGCAGACTGGAGGTGTAGCTCAGAGGTAGAGTGCTGAGTTAGAACATGAATTGAACAATGCTACTTTGCCTTGGAGAAAAGATTACCTAGGATGCTAAGTGACCTCAATTGAATAATTAATTGCTTCGTGAACACAAGAATCAGACCACAAGGGTCAGATGGTTAGAACAGCTAGAGCTGCCTGACAGGACCATTCTCATGTTTGCCCAAATTTCCAGGGCATATGGGCCAGAGGTGAAATTACTACCACTCTGGTCACTCTGTGGAGCTGCAGTCATGTTTATTTTTGCACGCCATGTAGACTATCTTGCTCTAGAGCTATCATTAATCTTAGAGCAAATAATTGGGTGGTTGACTCTTATTTAAGGACTACTTACATGAGCAGGCTTCCTCATTGTGCCACATGCAGCAGAGGACAGAGAAAGACCTGGAGGGGCTGTGAGGGGCAGACACAAGTTCAATTAGGGAGTGGGTGGCTGCAAAAATCTGTGTAAGGTGGCAAAGCCCACTTCCAGAAGCCAAGGAGTTGCTGGTAATGTGACCAAAATCAGATAGCAGAGACAAAAGACAGTAAATGACAAGTCAGAAGACAGGAAGTCCCTGGTAAAACAGGAGCCAAAGACAGGGCTGTAGAAAGCCCATTCAGGCTAATTCTCATGGAAAAGTTTTCCTAATGATAACCATTGCCAAGAATAAAGCCTGAATCTGGAACACAGCCTCTCCATCTGCAGGCCGGCCTTTGTCTCATGGGACTTCTAAGTATATCAATGTAGAGCATGGTTAGAAACCATCTGTTAGGTATCTTCTCCACATGGCTAAGTTCATCTATTTTATGTTGATGTTTTTATTCAGAAGGTGACTTTCATCTGACCTTATTTATAGAATCTCAGATCTAGTTCTTGGCTTTTATGGAGGTTACTAATATGCCCATCTACCTGTCAGGGAGTTTCCAGAGCCCCATTTGTATTTGTATTGCAGAATATTATTTTAAGGTGTATTACTTTTGTTTATTTTGCATTTGTTCAACTCTGTGAAGCAATGTTACTGTGCCTATCTAAAACACCTGATGGTCTAATACAGATCTGAACAGCCAATAGCAAGGCAGGAGAAAGGATAGGCAGGATTGTCAGGCAGAGAGGATAAATAGAAGGAGAAATCTCAGAGGGAAAAAAGGAAGAAGTAGCCAGAGAAGGAGGAGGACTCCAGGGGCCAGCCACCCAGCTACATAGCAAGCCACAGAGTAAGAAACAAAAAAAGGTATACAAGAATAGAGTAAGAAAAAGCCCAGAGGCAAAAGGTAGATGGAATAATTTTTTAAAGTTTTTTTATTTAATTTTTTTATTCATTTTACATACCAACCACAGATCCTCCTCTCATCCCTCCTCTCACTTGCCCCCCCCACTTCCCCTCTAACCTGTCCCCCATCCCCTTCTCCAAAAGGGTAAGTCCTCCCATGGGGGGACAGGAAAGCCTGGTATAATCAGTTGAGGTAGCACCAAGCTCCTCCCCACTGCATCAAGGGTGAGCAAGGTGTCCCACCATAGGTAATTGGATCCAGAAAGCCAGCTCATGTACCAGGGATAGATTCTGCTCCCACTGCCAAGGGCCCCTCAAACAAACCCAGCTACACAACTGTCTCTTAGACAGGATCATTTAAGGTAAGAAAAGCTGGCTAGAAACAAGCCAAGCTAAAACCAGGCATTCATAATTAAGAATAAGCCTCTGTGGGAGATTTATTTGGGAGCTGAATGGTGGGACCCCCAAAAGAGTAAAAAACAACCAACAACATCTATTTATTACCACCATCCCAAATAAAGTATTTTATAGAAAACTGAAATTCCACAAAAGTTTGGTGAGTGAACAAATGATGTATTTTCCAGAGACAAAAGTAACATAGGAAGATGGTAAGAGTATCTTGTCTTAACCCAGTTTCCAGAGTCCCTTCAAACTGATGACTTCCTAGTTTATGTACTGTGGCTCCCCAGGATGAGTAAGTTTATGCCAGCTTCAGACCATTCAGTTTTTCCAGAGTGCCAATTTTTTTTGGGGGGTGGCGGGGTATAGACTGAGCCTCTTTGCTTTAATTGCTGAGCCTAGCTGAGACATCAAGGCCAATATATAGTGACTTTCTTTCTTTCTCTTTTTAAAAAGTATGTTCACTAATAACATCACACTCAAATTTACCTTAAAAGAAAATATTGTCTGGGCATGGTGGTGCATGCCTTCCAACACTCAAGAGCTGGAGAAAGAGGCCAGTCTGTCCACAGACCTTGGAGAGGGTGAGGAAGGAGGGAGAGAGAAAAGGAGGGAGGGAGGGAGGAAGGGGGATAAAAAACCAAACTGTATACCATTTACTTGTTGCTCACTTCTCTAACTCCTACTTTAAGAACAATTACTGCTGAGAGTGGTGGCCCACCCATGTCTTTAATCCCAGTACTTGGGAGGCAGTGGTAGGTGGATCCCTGTGAGTTTGAGGCAAATCTGCTCTACAGAATAAGTTTCAGGATAGCCAGAGGTATCTACAGAGACCCCATCTCACATTGCACCTCCCCTCCCAAGAAAAGAAACTATTACTCTTTCTATCCCCAAAATGTGTCATATACTACCCTGGGAAGATCCCGAAAACTCCTACCACCCCCAGGGAATGAGTGAGATCAGCAGATTTTGGGGATTGAGAAAGATTTGTTGGTCCCCAGCTTTCTTAACAACCTGTTTCTAACAGAGGACAGCTGCTTCTATTTTTTTCTCTTATTCAGTCAATTAAAAAGGAAAACAGGCATCATCAGTAACAGAACACACCTCAGGCATTGGGCAGGGGAGTCCTTAGTTAGTCCATGAAGTTATGTCACCAATGGGAAGTGGAGCACCACTGTTTGTAGTACAGGGCTTCCCTTCTTGCTTGATGCATCCTGTAACAACCACATGTCCACCTTGTTTACTGGCCTCTGCAGGGAGTAGACACCTGAGCCCAGGATTAAATAGCTCTTCTCTGATAACATGTGACAATGTTTCTTAGGGTCAGTGACACTGTCAGTTAGTTTGATATTGAGGTACTACTGCACAGAGTGGAGGATTCAACAGATGCTTAGGTCATTGTTGAGTTTCAGGACTATATCTTTGTCCACAATGGACCTGAAAAAGGAGCAGAAAAGCATAGCACTGCAGTCCAGACAGGTAAGGAAAAGGATGAGTGCTGTTGGACAGAGACCTGTGCATGAGCCAGAGCCCAAGCCCAAGCATGTAGATCAGACAGGGTCATGTGGGCATGTGGTGAGTGCTGGGAAAAACTACCTGTCTATGGGGGTGGGGGCAGAGAGGATCTCCGAACCCATTGTATATTATCTGTTACAGCTGCCACCTTTGCCTTAGCATAATCTTTTCAAGTAGATTCATGTTGCATCATATATGAGAACCCCATTCCTTTTCATGTCTTAATAATATCCTACTATGTGGACGTCTTAGGGTTTCTATTGCTGTGAAGAGACACCATGACTATGGCAATTCTTATAAAGGAAAACATTTAATTGGGGTTAGCTTACATTTTCAGAGATTCAGTCCATTGTGGTTCCACTCCTTGTTCACAGCTCTCCTCAGCAAGTAACCTAAGGCTCTGGCATCTCCAACATCTTGGAGTCTCCAAGGCAATCCAGGCTTCACCTTTATAGCTACACAAAATGGCCTGTCTAGACCTCCCTTCAGGGACATGCCTGAGACATGTCTGGACTCATCTGCTTTCCTTAGTAGCAGAGGAAGATTCCATAACCTCCTTCTTCTATCCTTGACTCTAAAGTCAGAAGCATGTGGCCACAGCTGCCAAGTCCTGCTGCTTGCTGGAGTTGGAACATGGCCCCCTTGTTCAAATTACATCTTCACCAGCTTTCTGTTTTTGATGGTTGCCTTCACTGCCTAAACTTGGCTATCCTGAAACTTGCTCTGCAGACCAGGCTGGCCTCAGAAATTAGAGATCCACCTTCCTCTGCCTTGAAGTGCTAAGATTAAAGGCGTGTACCACCACACCTGGCTCTGAGCTTTTTAATCCTTTTTCACAAGTTGCTTTCTAATCCGTAGTCCCAAAGTCCACATTTCTCCAAACAAAAACATGATCTGGCCTATCATAGCAATACCCCAGTCCCTGCTACCAACTTCTGTTTTAGTTAGGGGTTCTGTTGCTGTGAAGAGACACCATGACCATGGTAACCCTTCTAAAAGAAAACATTTAATTGAGGTGACTCCATCATAGTTTCAGAGGTTTAGTCCATTATCATCATGGTGGGACATGGTGGCATGCAGGCAGATGTAGTGCTGGGGTTGAGAGTTCTACATCTTGATCCACAGGCAACAGGAGTCTCTGTGCCACACACTGAACATAGTTTGAACATATGAGATCTAAAGCCTGTCCTCATAATGACACACTTCCTCCAACAAGGCCACACCTCCTAACAGTGCCATTTCCTGTGGGGGTAACTTTCTTTTAAACCTCCACAATGGCTATATTAAATTTGGTTTATTCACTCATCAGTTGATAGACATTAGCTTTGCTTCCAACTTCACACAATTTTGAATGAACACACTATAGATATGTATTACACAAATTTTAATTAGTCTTAATATTTTGTCATGTTGATATCCAGTTGTCCTAGCACAATTCTTTGGAAAGACTATTCTCTCATAACTGAATCACCTTGGAATGCCTATAAAAAAAGCAGTTTGCCATAGACACCACATAAGCTTATTTCTGGACCCTTAGCCTATTCCGTTGACCTATATATTCATTTTCATACTAGCACTATATATATTCTTTTAAGTATTGCTGAATAATAAATATTGAAGTATGGAAATATGAGTCCTACAAGTTTGTTCTTTTTCAAGACTGTTTTGGCTATTCTGATTCTATTGCAATACAACACAAATTTTAGAATTAGTTTGTCAGTTTCTAAAAGAAACCTGCTATGTTCTTATAGGAATTGTGTTGAACATAGATATCAATTTGCAGACTATGGCCAGCATAACCGTATTAATTCTATTTATCCATGGCATAAGATGCTTTCCCATTTATTTAGATTCTCTTTAATTATTTCCACAGTGTTTTATAATTGTACAATATTAGTTTTATATTTTTTTGTTAAATTTATCTGTAAGCCTTTTTCTTTTGTTGGTATTTTGAATGAAATTATTTTCTTAATTTTATATCAGGCTGTTCATTTCTAGTGTAGAAAAGTGCAATTGATGTTTGTATATTGATCTTGCATCATACAAGCTAGCTGGACTCATTTATTAGTTATACAGTTAAATAGTGAATTCCCTAGGATTTTTGTATCAAAGATGTCTGTAAAAAGCAATAATTTTACCTTTTTCTCATTCAAGGTAAATGCTATTGTTTTTTCTTTCTTGTCTACCACTCCTAGCTAGAACCTTTAGTATAGTGTTGCTTAGAAGTAGCTAGGGAGGGCATCCTCATCTTGTTTCTTATATTGTTGTCTTTCTTTTGCTCATCAAATAGCATGTTAGCCACAGGCTTTTATATGTATAGACATCTCTTATGAGATTGAAGAAGGTCCTCTCTAGTTTGCCTAGTGTTTTGCATTTATGAACGGGTGTTACATTTTTGTCAAATGTTGTTTCTGTATTTATTAATATGATCATGCATTTTTTGTTATTAATATGACATTATATGAATTGCTTTTTATATATCAAATAAACCTTACATTCTTGTGATTATTCCTATTTAGTTATAGTTAGAATTCTTTTCATAGGTTGTTGGATTGGTTCGCTAGTCTTTTGTTGAGATTTCCAGCATTGAGATCTGTAACATATTTGGTCTGCGCTATTTTTTTTCTTGCAGTGCTTTTCTCTGGTTTTGATATTGGGGTAATAAGTTAGGACTTACTCCCTCATCTTCTGCTTTGTTGGGAGAGTTTGGGAAATATTGATGTTAATTATTCTAAAAATGACTTATAGAATTCAACAGTGAAGCCATCTGATCCTGGGCTTTTCTTTGTTGGGATACTTTTGATTCCAGATTCAATCTCCTTACTAGGTTTGGTTCTGTCCTAATAATTTTCTGTCACTGTGATAAAACACTGATGAAAAGCAAGTTAGGTTGGGAGTGAGCATTTATTTCTCTCACACATCCCAATCACAGTCTATTACTGAGGGAAGTCAGAGCAGGAACTCAAGCAGAAGCGGAAGCAGAAGCAGACGGAGAAGCAGAAGCATGGAGAGATGCTGTTTACTGGATTGTTCCCCATTATTTGCTCAGTTTACTTTCTTACACAACCTAAGACCACCTGTCCATAGGAAGTATCATTCACAATGGGCTGGGCCCTCCCACATTAATCATTGATCAGAAAAATGCCCTACACATTTGCCCATAGGTCAATCTGATAGGCCAATTCCTTAATTGAGGTTCTTCCTAGATGACTCTAGTTTGTGTTAAGTGTACAAAAACTAACCAACATAGGGTCTCTAGATATTTTATATTATTTTCATTCTCCAAAATTTCATGAATGCATATAATGTATCTTGATCATATCTACCCCTCATTCCCTTTCCAATTCTCCTCAGGGCACTCAATTTGCATATTTTTTCCTAATTTCATGTCGTCTTTTTTATTTTAAATTAATTCTTTATTGATTATTTGGAAATTTCACATCATGCACCCCAATCCCACTCACTTCCCAGCCCCTCCATATCTGCCTCCACCCCTGCAACATGCCCCCCAAATTAATTAAAAAAACAAAACAAAACAAATAAACAAACAAAAAAATCCACCTCACTCCTCCATCTTTCCAAAACTTCTTCACTCATCCTAGTGGCACTGGGAGCTGCAGTGTGTCATGCAGTATATCCTTTTGTCCAATTAGCCCCACCTGCAAAATGTTCATTGCAATGAGTCATTGGTCTGGTTCAAGGCCTATGGTTTCTGGTACACCATCATCATGGGGCCCTCACTGAAACTCCTCTTGGATATCCTGTTGTTGTTCTGAGACATGGAGATCCTGCGGTTATTGTTCTGCAGGACTAGTCCCTTTGCACACTCCAGCAGGTCATAGATGGAGCATATGTTAGGGTGGGTCCATCCAAGACCCAGGTTGTGGGTCTGGGTGGTAGTTGAGGTGGTCTGTCTGGGCCATTGGGACCAGACCCTCAGGTGAGGGATAGAGCCAGCTCTCCTAGGGCCATGCCATCGGGGCCAGCTCTTTCATACCTGTGGTGAGGGTGGGGCCATCTCTCCCAAGTTCTGGGGTCAGTTTTCCCATGGGGGTGGTGCCAGCTCTCCTGCTGTAGTGTCCAGTGAGGGGTAGGGACAGCTATCCCAGGGACAGGGCTGGCTCAGCACCGCCCTCAGATTTCAACACACATGGTCCCTATAACCCCCCTGTGGTAACACGAGGCATGAACATCAGTCCAGACCCTGGTTGCTGTAGGGCAATAGACCCAGACAGGGTCCTTGGCAGCAGCCCAGGCTCAGATGTCACCATGGCCCCAGGTGGCAGTGCTTGCTAGTCAGATCAGCATGGCCCCAGGTTGTGGCCCAGACCCTTGGCATTGGCATTGCCTTTGATGGTATCATGAGGCACAGATATCAACATAGACCTTCTCTATGGTAGGGCCATTGACCCAGACATGGCCCTCGGCAGCAGCCCTGGTCCAGACAACACCATGGCCCCAGTGACAGCATGGCCTTTGGATACCCACATGGCCACAGGATGCAGCCTAGACCCTGGGCATCCATGTGGCCTTTGGTGGCACCACAGACCACAGACATCACAGACTCCATCATGTCCTCTTTTTTAATAATTACTTATTTACTTAATATTTTAATATACTGAGTCCAATTAGTTGACCATACACACATGGGTATGGGGTCATACACTCAAGCATGAGCAACCTTCCAGTGGCCATACTTGTAAGGAAAGGTAACTCTCCCTCCCCCTGAAATCAACTGCCAATAGCACTTCAGCTGGGGTGGGGTCTTGGCAGTCCATCTCTTCTCCAAGCTGGAAATTTTAACTCTTGATCTTGTATGGGTCTTGTATCAGTAACCATGTCTGCTGTGACTTTATGTATTCAACAACCATGTCATGTCCAAAGGACGGCATTTCACAGCACAGTTCTCCATTTTCTATTTCTTATACTCTTTCTTTCCCCTCTTCTATGGTGTTTTCTGAGCCTTTTCAGGAGGTGTTGATATAGATATCCCATTTGCACCTTAGTATTCCTAGGCACTTATTCTCAGCACTTTGAATGATAATGTGTCTCTTCATTAAACAGTACCATAGCAATAAGGAGATTCCCTGACCAAGATTAGGAACAGCACAAATCTATGGACATAAATGTAAACATTTAGAAGTCAGTTTGATAACATGGTTATTTAGATAAACAGCACCAGTAGATTCTCCCTTAGGTCTTTATGACTTCCCTGGCTATAGATTTTGACCACATTTATATAGTACCGGTCATGAAATTCCTCCTGTGGAGTAAGCCTCCATTCCAATCAAGAAAACAGTTGGTAAGTCTCATAAACAGTTTTGCCATTATTATACCAGTGGGCACATCTTGCCTGGTAGATAGTATTGCAGCATGCAGGGTTCAGTCCTGGGTAACACCACTTATTATTTTTTTCTCCCCAGCAGCTTTCACAGTACCTTCCAGCATTATGAACGGAGGGAGACTTTCCTGGTCAGTCCAAGATTTACTTCTTTGTGTCCTGTAACCAAAATATGTGGTTTTTTCACCAATATTGTCTTGAAATCTAGTTATCGTTGGCAACCAACAGCAAAAGGAATAACCTGTATTGTTTTGGGAGCCTCTGGATCTTCTCTGAGCAATATCTCATAGGGAAGTAACCTGTGTCTGGTATTGAAATTTTTATTAATAACACATGTCATCTAGGAGTAGCTATGTTCACTAATGTAGGGTAATTCACCTAAAATGCCTTCAAAATACTATTTTCAATTAACTTACAAACTAGTGGGATTTCATAAGGAATCTTCATATTTAAGTCTACTTTGATAGTTTGTATCTTCATAAATTTTTGTTTCCATTTTTACCTAGGTTGTCTAACTTATTAGCATACAGTGTCTTAGTTACTGTTCTATTGTTGTGAAGAGACATCATGACTAAGGCAGCTTATGAAAGAAAACATTTAACTGGGGCCTTACTTACAGATTCAGAGGGTTAGTCCATGATCACCATGGTAGGAAGTATGGCAATGGGCAGGCAGGTATGGCACTGGAGCAGTAGCTGAGAGCTCACATCTGATCCAAAAGTAGCAGGCAGAGAGAGAAAGAGAGAGAGGGAGAGAGTTAGAAGCGGGGAGAGAGGTTGTCCTGGCTGCTTTTGTGTATCAGCTTGACACAAGCTAGAGTCATCAGAGAGGAAAGAGTCTCAGTTGAGGAAATGTCTATAAAATCCAGCTGTAAGGCATTTTCTCAATTAGTGATCAATGGGGGAGAGCCCAGCCCATGGTGGGTGGTGCCATCCCCGGGCTGCTAGTCCTGGGTTCTGTAAGAAAGGAGGTTGAGCAAGCCATGAGGAGCAAGCCAGCAAGCAGCATCTGTCTATGGCCTCTGCATCAGCTCCTGCCTCCAGGATCCTGACCTGTTTGAGTTCCTGTCCTGACTTCCTTCAATAGTGGATTGTGATGTGCAGCTGTAAGCTGAAACAAACCTTTTTCTCCCCAATTTGCTTTTTGTTTATGGTGTTTCATCACAGCAATAGAAACCCTAAATAAGACAGAGACTGAGCCTAGCAGTTGACTTTTTAAACCTCAAATCCTACCCCAGTGAAACAACTCCTCCAACAAGACCATACCTCTTAATATTTTCTAAACAGTCCACCATTCAGGAGCCAAACATTTAAATACATGTGTTCATGGTAGACATTTTACTCAACCACAATTCACTCCCTGCCTCCTATAGGCTTTTAGCCACATCAAAATACAAAATGCATTTAGTCCAACTTCAAAAGTCCCTATAGTCTTTTATAGTCTCAACATTGTTTAAAAGTTCAAAATCTCTTCTGAGACTCAAGGCAATTGCTTCCTGCTGTTTGGGGGGTGAGACAGTATCTCTGTGAGATCTTGTGAAAATTAAAACAATGGTTATGTCTCATAGGAGCTGGCTGTAATATTCCTAGTCAGTCTCCGAGTTATGGGTAAAGCTTATTTGAAGTTCTAGATAAAAGTGTAGTATGATGGACCATCTCAGCTAGCCATCTTGGAACTGTCCTGAAAAGTTTGCAGTCCAACCAATGCAAATTATCTAAAGCTGATAGTTACTGATTTAGTTTACAAGTAGATACAGTAATCTACCTTATTATCCTATCCTATCTATGTGTTTCATTTGTTTTACCTTGCCTGCCTAAGGTACCTGATTGGTCTAATAAAAAGCTGAATAGCCAATAGCTAGGCAGTAGGGGGATAGACAAGGCTGTCAGACAGAGAGAATAAGTAGTAGGAGGAATCCAGGCTCAAGAGAGAATGAGGGAGAAAAGAGAGGGAGACACCAGGGGCCAGCCAGGCAGGCAGCCACCAGCCAGCCAGACATGGAGGAAGCAGGAAAAGTAGGGCATACAGAATGAAAGATAAAAGCCCCAAGGCAAAACATAGATGAAGAGAAACAGGTTAAGTTAAGTTATAAGAGCTAGTGGAACAAGCATAAGATAAGGCTGAGCATTCATAACTAATAATAAGTCTCCATGTCATAATTTGGGGGCTGGCAGTCCAAGAAAGCCTGCTACAGAAAGCAGCCACATTCTTTGCTAAAATATCACAAGAATTGTCTCTAGTATTCATCACCCCTGAAACCTCTTGAGGTGGGTCTCCATGGTCCACATTGTTTTCCATAGTATACTGTCTTCCAAGGTCCTACTAGGATGGCCCATTAAGCCCTGATTACAGCATCCAACTCTTACCTAATCCAAAGTCCTAAAGTAAAAAAGAGTAGCATGGTCAGGCCTATTATAGCAGTACCCCACGCTCTGTTACCAACTTAGTTACTGTACTATTACTGTGAAAAGACAACATAACCAAGACAGCTTATAAAAGAAAGCATTTAACTAGGAGCTTGCTTACAGTTTCAGAGGGTTAGTCCCTAATCATCATGGTGGGGAGCATGGCAGTGGGCAGGAAGGCATGGCACTGGGGCAGTAGCTGAGAATTCATATCTGATCTGAAAGTTGCAGGCAGGAACTTTATATAAGGAACAAATGGAGCTGTTGTAGGGTGAGAGCTATTGGGAAAGCTTTTATGGAACATTTTGTTTCGGTTTAGGATGAAGTAAGTAAACATTCAGTAAATAAAACATTTAAAAGACAAGGAAACAACATAGGTATGAGGATAACAAAGGGGAAAGAGTGATCCAGGAGAGGAGCCAGAGTAGGAGGGAACTAGAAGGAATTTTTGTCTGGTCCCTGTCTCTAGGCTCCATCTCAAACCAGTTAGGATTTATTGATGTGGACAGAAGCAGCATCATTTGTGGAGATGGCACAAATTTCATCACAGTGGTCAGATCTAGTTCTTTTTAATCTTGGAGTACTGTAGAAGTCAAGAAGTTGATCTGGTCCTGAAGGATGTTAAGCTGATATGAACTGGTGAGACAGAGAGGTTAATTGATGCAAAGAATGCTTCAGTCCAGCTGTTTCAGTTCTGAGTCCTAAAAACAAGATCCAGAGTGGCAAGAAAAGTGGTGAGTTGATGGCGCATGTGTAGCAGGAATCTTAAAAGTTCTTATTAATAAAATCAAACCCGAGGCCAGTTATTGGGGTCCACGCTGGTAGATCAGAGAGACAGAACAAGCCACAGCCATCTCACCTTGCCAGTTCCTCAGCTGGTCCTGTTTCCTCAGACTGGAAGCTTCTGTGTCCTCATCCCAATGGCTCTCAGCTGAACTGCTGCTCCAAAGCCTGAAGCTTAACCAGCCACATGCTTAACCAGCCAAATGCCCCTAGTTTCTGGTCCTGACGCCTTATATATCTTTCTGTTTTCTACCACCACTCCCTGGGATTAAAGGCTGGCTTTCTGGGATTAAAGGCGTGTCACCATGCTTGGCTGTTTCCAATGTGGCCTTGAACTCACAGAGATCCAGAGGGATTTCTGTCTCTGGAATGCTAGGATTAAAGGCGTGTGCTATCATTGACTAACTAGTGGCTTGTCTGTTCTCTGACCCCAGGTAAGTTTATTAAGGTACACAATATTTTGGTGAACACAATACCACTACATCTCCTCTCTTTTTGTCTAAAATTAAAAAAGCTTATAACTAATACAAGAAAAACTATCTAATAAGTATATACAATATATACAGACAAAAATTACATTAATGATGTCTAGTCCATTAACATTTGACAGATTCAGATAAAAACTCCATTATATATATTAACAATGTCCAGTCCAGTAACATCTGATAAACTCAGACCAAAAAATTTTCATTACTTATCTTATTTAAAACAAGTAGTTCCTTTTTAAAAGTAGATTCCATAATCTCCCTTTTTATCTTATCATATCCATATTTTCTCTTTTTTCTTTTCATAATAGATTCAGTAGTCTACCTTTTGTCATTTTTATATCTTCCCCTTTTTCTTCAGTGTAGATTCAATGATCCACCTATTTATCCTATTATTTCTTTATCTTTTTTCTCAGAGTAGATTCGATGATCTATCTCATATCTATATTCTCTTTTTCTTTTTGCTTTCTAGGGGTGAAGATATCTTTAGGGAATCTTGAAAAGAAAATTTTTGAGTTAATTGTCAAGTCCTGTATCATTTGTCCATTCTCTGCATAAAAGAAAAGTTCGGGGCTTGTTTCAAGTCCTTGTTTGAGTAGTCTGTCAGGCTGTATCATCTCAGCTAGCCATCTCAAAATTGTCCTAAGCAGTTTGTAGTCCAAAGCAGATCTTTCAGCTTAATGGCTTTACCATAGTCCTTTTGAAGATTTCAAAGTTGCTGTTAGGTGTGGTCATGGTTCCATGCAGACTTTTTTTTTTTTTTTTTTGCCTCCTCTGTGGTTTGGAGCAATCACAGTCTGATAAATGTCTCTCTCTTGGAACCATGAACATTCTTCCCTAGTACAGGAAATCTTCACAGCAATTTCTCCCCACCATTTTTCTTCCCAAACTTTTCCAAACTGACCTTTGCCGATGCTTTCTTGTAACACGATGGTCCTGGCAATTCTTCTCTGAACCAACAGCAGTAAACCCTTCGTCCCAGGTAGCAGCATCACCGCAGTCACCAACACGATGAGAAGGAACTGGCAACGTGGAGCAGTAGCCACTGCTTCCATGGTCCCACTACTGTTTGTGGTTCAGTCCGGGCCAAAGCTTCTCCCAAGCCTCCTAGGCCGGCCTCAAACTCGGGATCCTCCTGCCTCTGTCTCCTTCAGCAAATCCTACCGGTGTGCGCCACCACAACCGCCTGAGTGTAGCTTGGACCTGAGCTGGGGCTCACAAGGCCACAGGCAAACAGCTTTTTCATGAATTCGTAACACGAACGTTGGGCGCCAGATGTAGCAGGAATCTTAAAAGTTCTTATTAATAAAATCAAACCCGAGGCCAGTTATTGGGGTCCACGCTGGTAGATCAGAGAGACAGAACAAGCCACAGCCATCTCACCTTGCCAGTTCCTCAGCTGGTCCTGTTTCCTCAGACTGGAAGCTTCTGTGTCCTCATCCCAATGGTTCTCAGCTGAACTGCTGCTCCAAAGCCTGAAGCTTAACCAGCCACATGCTTAACCAGCCAAATGCCCCTAGTTTCTGGTCCTGACGCCTTATATATCTTTCTGTTTTCTACCACCACTCCCTGGGATTAAAGGCTGGCTTTCTGGGATTAAAGGCGTGTCACCATGCTTGGCTGTTTCCAATGTGGCCTTGAACTCACAGAGATCCAGAGGGATTTCTGTCTCTGGAATGCTAGGATTAAAGGCGTGTGCTATCATTGACTAACTAGTGGCTTGTCTGTTCTCTGACCCCAGGTAAGTTTATTAAGGTACACAATATTTTGGTGAACACAATACCACTACACGCATGGCCTATCAATCTCCTTTTAGAGGTAACCCAAACTATTTTAGAGGTTTGGGGGGCTGATCTCTTGGTAACTGCTTCAAGGCTGACAGAAGGGTAATGAGGGGAACAGCAGATAGAGTGCCTCAGAAGAGGGTCCATCCAAAGGGCCATGAGAAAACTTGACAGTTGGTTGATCCAGAATACCAGTCAAGAGGTAATAACTGTACAACTTTGTGGGGAACATCACAGGAGAAAAACTCTTACATCAAGATTAACATGAATTAAGTGCAATTGTACAACTGGCTGGACCATGTACCAGAGCTCTATAGAAGGATAAGGTGACTGTAATTAGCTGTTTGTTTACATCAGACTCTTGCATAAGGGACAAGTACCTGGAAGCTTTGAAAAAGAAGTCAGTTAAAGTCAGCATCCAAGGAAAGTATCTGAACAGAAAGTATCTTAAGTGGTATTCCTTGCTTCCACATATGATAAGCTTTGTATATTTTATTAAAATATTAACAATACCACCTATTATTTAATGAACAAAACCAGAGTATTTTAAGTAAAACAAATTTTTGGTTAGAAACAATTTGATAAGGTGAAATTTTAAAAATTGGGTCCATTACCTTAAATGACCATATCCAGAATTTGAATACATGACTTAATATATATATATATATATTTGTTAGCATCAAATTGTTGTACCTATATTCCAAGACTATATAGTAAATATATTTTATATTGTCAGACTGTATAAAGAGACAATTTAATTCTGAGTTGTATTCCATCCCAAGAAATAATTTCCAATTAAAAAAGTATAGTCTCGGAGACAGTGATGGCCTTGCTTAGAGTAAATGATTCACTTTACAAAGTTTTCTAAAATTAACCCTATTAACAGAGCCTTTAAAAAATTCTCTACAATGTTTTAATTCCATACCCTCAACCAACAGATGAAAGATGAAAGCAGCCAGTCATGTCAAATCTGTAATAAATACTGTAACATGGACTGATTTGACAAAGAAGGCTAAGCCAGCTCTTGACTCCTCCTGCTGATGGACAAATCTCTAGGTTACCACATTCTGACAGCAGTAAGCATGTTTTTTTAACATCATTTTATAAAAATAAATGGTTGTTTAGAGGCATAATTTGTAAGGCAAGATAGCCAAATTAAATGAACTTTGGCTTCTGGAATTTCTTAGGATGTTTCCCACAAGCACCACTGGCAGAGAAAACCCTTATATTCCTTGTAGGCTTCAAGGTGAGAGCAAAGGCATTGGCCCTGGAGCTCTCAGTCTGCATAGAGACTAGATTATTTTCTCAAAGCACCACAAGTGAGTTCAGGTTGGAGAGAACCTCCTTTATTTAAGTCATCTTCTAATCTAAAGGTTTGAGACATCACTTAATAGAATCATTTGTTGACTCTACAGATATAAAACCAGCTGTCAATGATACCTCTTAGATATTTTGTACAATTTTCCAAAGTTGTGAGTTGGATGACAGAGTGTCTGGCATCCTCCTGTAATAAGGGAACATGGGTAGTTAAGTAATTAGCTTTTACCCTGTAATTAGCTTTTAATAAGAGAAAGAATTGATGCCAGGGTAAAGGGCATGGCCAATTGAACTAGCATGCAGGTCCCATACCAGTCGGGTGAAGGCTTAGCTACAAGGTTCCCCTGTTCACAGCATCCTCTTATGTCACCACAGGAGACATTGAGGGCAGAGTAATGCTATTTGTCTCTCTGTTGTTTGAGACATTTAGGATGTGGGTGTAGACTCTGAGATCCTCCACTGGGTAAGAGAATCTATCTGCGCTGTTGTTGATATGAGGAGTAATTTACCTTTAAGATAAAGAGGATTTTTTTTCCTGTCTTGGCTTACATGGCTGGAGATGGTCAGGCCTACGCAGCTAGAGGCAGAAGCAGCAGACTTCTGGCAGGTCTTATTTTCCGTGAATCCTGGTCCTGAAAAGTGGCTAGCATGCAGCTTACTATAGTAAAAAGCTTACCCCAGCTTACCCAAGAGAACTTGTGCTCTATCCAAGGGAAATGCTTGAGCTTAGGGGGTTTCCTGCAATGCAAGTATATTGAAATTTAACCCATTTTATTCAAGTATTCAGTCTTTTATAAACAATTTATATACAAGATTTTGAATATTATTTTACATTAAAGTTTAAGTTTACTTCAAACTTTTTTTTTACTTGCTTTGGACTTAATATTGACGACATATACAGAATACAATGCGATGGGGTATAAAAATAGCTCTCTCTCTCCACAATAGTGATAAAGTCACATGGCATGCCCTTTCTTTAATCCTAGTAAAGATAGTGTCTGAGTCACATGGCTGCTGAGATGGTGGCAAGCCACATGGTTGTTATGTAATCCAAGGTAAGCATAGGTCATCAGCTAAGACGGCAGCCAGCCACATGGTACTCCAAGGTTAGCCCATCAGGCACACAATCTTTTCCTAAACAATAGTTGAATCCAAGTTACATACATGGTATGTCGTTATAGCAAATTAAAATTATCTATCTATACATATATTTTTAAAATCATACTCAATGAGTTTATAAATCCTAAAATACACAAAATTTGTTTCAATAAAAGCTCTAAAGATAGTAAACGAAACCAAGGAAAAGGAGGGGCATATTTAGAGTTAAATAAAACAAAAAAATGGAGTATGTGATAAGCAACAACGATCCTTATTGTGAATAGTTTACTTTTTAGCTGTTTTTAAGCACATAGTATCTTTTCCTGTGTTGTCCTGTTTTGCTCTCCTTTTCCCTGTCACAGAGGTTAAGTTGACAGCCTGACCCAGGACAGAGACTTTTGAGGAAACTTGTAAACAAACATGCCTGGGTCTAAAGCAAATGGGCCCAAATCCAACTCCAGATCTGCTTTCTCAGTAGAGTAGAACAGCATGAAACAATTTGTTCAGTATTATCTATACCCAAAAGATATTTAACTTCTGTAAGACTGAATCCAGTGATCTATATATCCATAACCAGTTGGTGTGTGTCTGCATATGGGAGCTCACAACCTGAAGTGCTTTTACCTACAAGCAGGATTTTCCAGGTTTGGAGAGGCAGAAACATAAGTAGGCCCAAAACATAAGGCAAAATGGTGTAAGGCAAAAGAGTTCTATGAAGATACAAGTTCAGAGGCCCAGCAGAAAAGGTAGACATTGTAGTTCTAAATGTGGTGATAAAGCAGAGCCTTGAGAAAGGTTTAAGGGAGTTTTATGTGGGATGGGGCTCAACCATGCTGCCATTCCATCTTATGGATTATGTCTAATTCTAGTAACTGGAACATTCTCTACTTTTCTCAGTAAACTTTCTTGCTCAATCGAACCAAAAGCTAATTTGTTTTGTGGTGATTTGAATGAGAATGCTCCCTGTAGGCTCATCTGTTCCAATGCTTGGTTCCTAGTTAGTGGAGCTATCTGAAAAGGATTAGGAAGTTGTGGCCTTGTTCAAAGGCCAATGCAAGGCCAAGTGGATCACAATGTAAGTTCTCAGGCATGTGCCTGACTACCTAGCACCATGTTTCCCACCATTATGAAAGTGGGATAATTGATTTTATATAGTTTTTCTAGTCTATCTTTTATTAATTTCCACTCAAATCTCCATTATTTTATACCTTTTTCTTGTTTCAGGTTTACTTATTTATTTTCCAGTTTCTTGAGAGAAAAGGTCAGGTTATTGAGCTGATACTTTTTAAAAAAAGATTTAAAAAATGTGTGTGTGTGTGTGTGTGTGTGTGTGTGTGTGTGTGTGTGTGTGTGTGTGATCTTTGTATGTATGAGCATGTATATATGGGTTCTTGAAGAGTCCACAGGGCGTCATATCCCTTGAACCTATAGTTACAAATGGTTTTGACTACTGGATGTGGCTTGTGGGAATCAAACTAGGGTCCTTTGCAAGAACAGCAATGTGGGAACCCACAGTGACTCCAGCTTATGTCTTAATTCCATCTTGACTTAAGGCCAGAGAGTTCAAGCTGGTTTTTGCTCCTCAAGGCCAAATGACAGGATATTTGGCTAAAGGAGTGGTTACTAGATGTTTTGAGAATTCAGGATGTTTACTCTTGTTGGTTTCTTGAATCATGGTAAAGAAGTCTTTTGCCCCCCTTGCTTTGGGTATAAAAAGACTATGAGAAATAAATTTGAGGCTGCTGCAGTATTCACGGAGAGCCCTCCCAATTCTATCTTCTGTCTCTTTCTTTCTTAAGCCTCACTCCCCTATTCAGGTGCTGTTTGACAAGTTGGCTGGTCCCAACACAGCAAGTACAGTAACTGCTGCACCATCTCTCTAGCCCCCGTTTCTTGTTGTTTTTTTTTTTTCTTTTCTTTTTATTTTTTATTTTTTATTTTTTGGTTTTTTGAAACAGGGTTTCTCTGCGTAGTTTTGCGCCTTTCCTGGAGCTCACTTGGTAGCCCAGGCTGGCCTCGAACTCACAGCGATCCGCCTGGCTCTGCCTCCCGAGTGCTGGGATTAAAGGCGTGCGCCACCACCGCCCGGCTGTTTTTTTCTTTTGAATAGGCACTCATCATTTAAAAATTTCCCTAAGCACTAATTTAGTAATGTCTTATAGATATTCCTATATTTTGTCTTCATTTACATTTTTAACTTCCAATTTATTTCCTCTGTAGTTGAACTTTCAATTCTCCTGCTTTAGCTGTTCAGTGGTTGGGATTGTAGGCCTTCTCTACCAGGTGTGTGTTTTCTAACTTCCCTTTTTAATTTCTTCTTTTATACATTTTTATACTATTCAATTTTCACAGATTTTTATTTTCATAATTTCCTTATTATTGATTTCTAACACCATACCATTGTGGTTAAAGAGCATACTTGATTCTATACCTTTATTTTCTTTTTCTTCTTGCCAGTGTATGATCTAACATTGAGAATGTTCTACATGCACTTGAGAAACATGTCTATTCTGCTACTCTTGAGTGGATTGTTGTGTAGATGTATTTGTAGGACTATTTGGTTCTTAGTGTTGTTCAAGTTTTTTTTATCTCATTGTTAACTTTTCTCTATTGTTCTGTTACTGAAAGTAGTTATTGAAATCTCCAGCTAGTATTTTTGAATTGTCTAATGTATTTCTGTGACTTTTTGCTTCATGTATTTTGTTTTCTGTTCTTAGATGATTACATGTTCATAATTGTGATAGCTCCTGATGGTTAAATTCTTTCATCATTAGAAAGCATTGTTTATCCTGTAATGTTTTATTTTAAAGTGTGTTTTGTCTGATACATATATTGCCACTTTAGCTTTCTTAGGGTTGCAATTAATATCTTGTATCTTTTGTCATTTTTTTAAACTTTCAGTCTATCTGTATATTTTTGAGACACATAGTTTAATACATAAATTTATTATTCTTACATTCTCAGGGTGAATGAAAATGAACTCTTTGTCACACTCAGAAGTGGCTCAATCCTGGAGGCAATGGAGAAAGGGAGGATGGAAAGAGACCTATTCATGGTGATATTTTATTAGTACTGAAATATGATTTTATTTGTATGTTAATAAATAAAATTGCCTGTGGATCAGAGCTAAGAGCAAACCATTTAGCAGAAGTCTGGCAGTGGTGGCACATGCCCTTAATCCAATCACATGGCAGGCAGAATCTCTGTGGGTTCAAGGACACAGCCAAGTGGTGACCTGAACCTTTAATCTCAGTACAAACCACAGAGACCTGGAGGTCAGTATAGAGGGGCAGTGACGAGGAAGTCATTTGGTTGGGTTTAGAACCAATGAGAAGGCAGAACAGAAAGGCAATAAAAAGACAGGACATAGGAAGAAGGTCTCTCTTCCTCTCAGGGGAAGGACAGCAGCAAGTGGTACAACAAGGTGGTCTTAGCTCTTGGCTACTGCTCAATCTCTGGGCTTTTAATTCTTTATTTTGCTGTGTGTTTCTTATTTAATAAGACTGTTTAGAATTACATCTACACATTCTTTTTCAGTGATGAGAGGCTGGAGATGACACACCTTTCTTTTCTCCATCTGGGCTGCAGGGACCACAAGTCTAGAGTTTCTCCACACCCTTGCACTCAGGATTGAAGAGTAAGAACCAAGTGATTTAGGCAGAGAGAAAGAGTCAGAGGAAGGAAGTCGCATTGGTCAAGAAAGATAAGTAGGGCATGCATGCCTTTAATGTCAGCACTGAGGAGGCAGAAGTTTGGGGGATCTTTGTGAGCTTAAGGACAACCTGGTCTTTTTAAAAAAAGTAAAGAAAAGGAAGGCTCCTCCCCCCACGCACCATTACTATGACATCAGAGTGGTAGTCCAATCATTTGGCTATGGAACATAGTACAATTTACATAAGACTACTGATTGGTTGACAGGCATAGTCCCGCCCCCAAGATGACGTTTGTGTAAGATAGTTGCCAGAGAAACCTGACTTGGTGCTGGCGGTTGGACAAGCAGCAGGCTCTTCACTGCCGCTCCTCCACAGTCCTATAAAAGAGCTAAATTTGATTAACATTCAGGAAATTTGATCCTGGTTATACAACTAATTCAGACTACAGACTTCTGGGCTATGTTCCCAGTCCATTTTTCCAGATAATCCCAGAAAATCTGGGAATTCATTAGTTCTTTGACCATAAAGCAAGAAGATTGCTTCAATGAGTTCCAGAAAGAAAGGACCTCATGTTTGTGACCAGCATTTTGCTGAAGAAGATGATTTCGTGAAGCCGAAGCCAAGCTACAGGCAGGTCGGAAAGGTGAGAAAACTCTCCTCAAGACAGAAATCCACCGAGCTGAGAAGTCTTCAACCAGCTCTTCCAGGAAGACCACGGGGCCGCCCTGCCACAAAAAGTCACTGGAGAAGACCCTCTACAGGTGAAGGTGGCCCCACAGGGAGAGGTCGACCTAGGAAGAAAAGCCGCCCTGCAGAGGAGGCTAGCTCAGTTGAATGGGGTAACTCTGTGGAGAGAAGACCCTCTACAGGTGAAGATCGCCCCACAGGGAAAGGTCGACCTAGGAAGAAAAGCCGCCCTGCACAGGAGGCTCGCTCAGTCGAATGGGGTAACTCTGTGGAGAGAAGACCCTCTACAGGTGAAGATGGCCCCACAGGGAAAGGTCCACCTAGGAAGAAAAGCCGCCCTGCAGAGGAGGGTCGCTCAGTTGAATGGGGTAACTTTGTGGAGAGAAGACCCTCTACAGGTGAAGGTCACCCCACAGGGAGAGGTCGACCTAGGAAGAAAAGCCACCCAGCAGAGGAGGCTCGCTCAGTCGAATGGGGTAACTCTGTGGAGAGAAGACCCTCTACAGGTGAAGATCGCCCCACAGGGAAAGGTCGACCTAGGAAGAAAAGCCGCCCTGCACAGGAGGCTTGCTCAGTCGAATGGGGTAACTCTGTAGAGAGAAGACCCTCTACAGGTGAAGATTGCCCCACAGGGAAAGGTCGACCTAAGAAGAAAAGCCGCCCTGCAGAGGAGGCTCGCTCAGTCGAATGGGGTAACTCTATGGAGAGAAGACCCTCGACAGGTGAAGATCGCCCCACAGAGAGAGGTCGACCTAGGAAGAAAAGCCACCCTGCCAACGAGGCTCGCTCAGTCGAATGGGGTAACTCTGTGGAGAGAAGACCCTCTACAGGTGAAGATCGCCCCACAGGGAAAGGTCGACCTAGGAAGAAAAGCCTCCCTGCAGAGGAGGCTCGCTCAGTCGAATGGGGTAACTCTGTGGAGAGAAGACCCTCCACAGGTGAAGGTCACCCCACAGGAAGAGGTCGACCTAAGAAGAAAAGCCGCCCTGCAGAGGAGGATCGCTCAGTCGAATGGGGTAACTCTGTGGAGAGAAGACCCTCTACAGGTGAAGGTCACCCCACAGGAAGAGGTCGACCTAAGAAGAAAAGCCACCCTGCAGAGGAGGCTCGCTCAGTCGAATGGGGTAACTCTGTGGAGAGAAGACCCTCTACAGGTGAAGATCGCCCCACAGGAAGAGGTCGACCTAGGAAGAAAAGCCTCCCTGCAGAGGAGGCTTGCTCAGTCGAATGGGGTAACTCTGTCGAGAGAAGACCCTCTACAGGTGAAGGTCACCCCACAGGGAAAGGTCAGCTCAGGAAGAAAATCTGCTCTGCAGATGAGGTTCGCTCAGTCGAATGGGGTAACTCTGTGGAGAGAAGACCCTCTACAGGTGCAGATCGCGCCACAGGAAAAGGTCGTCCTAGGAAGAAAAGCCGCTCTGCAGAGGAGGCTCGCTCAGTCGAATGGGGTAACTCTGTGGAGAGAAGACCCTCTACAGGTGAAGATTGCCCCACAGGGAAAGGTCGACCTAGGAAGAAAAGCCACCCTGCAGAGGAGGCTCGCTCAGTCGAATGGGGTAACTCTGTGGAGAGAAGACCCTCTACAGGTGAAGATCACCCCACAGGAAGAGGTCGACCTAAGAAGAAAAGCCATCCTGCAGAGGAGGGTCGCTCAGTGGAATGGGGTAACTCTGTCGAGAGAAGACCCTCTACAGGTGAAGATCGCCCCACAGGAAGAGGTCGACCTAAGAAGAAAAGCCATCCTGCAGAGGAGGGTCGCTCAGTGGAATGGGGTAAATCTGTGGAGAGAAGACCCTCTACAGGTGAAGATCGCCCCACAGGGAAAGGTCGACCTAGGAAGAAAAGCCGCCCTGCAGAGGAGGCTTGCTCAGTGGAATGGGGTAACTCTGTCGAGAGAAGACCCTCTAAAGGTGAAGGTCACCCCACAGGGAAAGGTCGACCTAGGAAGAAAAGCCGCTCTGCAGAGGAGGCTCGCTCAGTTGAATGGGGTAACTCTGTGGAGAGAAGACCCTCTACAGGTGCAGATCGCCCCACAGGAAAAGGTCGTCCTAGGAAGAAAAGCCGCTCTGCAGAGGAGGCTCGCTCAGTCGAATGGGGTAACTCTGTGGAGAGAAGACCCTCTACAGGTGAAGATTGCCCCACAGGGAAAGGTCGACCTAGGAAGAAAAGCCACCCTGCAGAGGAGGCTCGCTCAGTCGAATGGGGTAACTCTGTGGAGAGAAGACCCTCTACAGGTGAAGATCACCCCACAGGAAGAGGTCGACCTAAGAAGAAAAGCCATCCTGCAGAGGAGGGTCGCTCAGTGGAATGGGGTAACTCTGTCGAGAGAAGACCCTCTACAGGTGAAGGTCACCCCACAGGGAAAGGTCGACCTAGGAAGAAAAGCCGCTCTGCAGAGGAGGCTCGCTCAGTCGAATGGGGTAACTCTGTGGAGAGAAGACCCTCTACAGGTGAAGGTCACCCCACAGGGAAAGGTCAGCTCAGGAAGAAAATCTGCTCTGCAGATGAGGTTCGCTCATTCGAATGGGGTAACTCTGTGGAGAGAAGACCCTCTACAGGTGAAGATCGCCCCACAGGGAAAGGTCGACCTAGGAAGAAAAGCCACCCTGCAGAGGAGGCTCGCTCAGTCGAATGGGGTAACTCTGTGGAGAGAAGACCCTCTACAGGTGAAGATCACCCCACAGGAAGAGGTCGACCTAAGAAGAAAAGCCATCCTGCAGAGGAGGGTCGCTCAGTGGAATGGGGTAACTCTGTCGAGAGAAGACCCTCTACAGGTGAAGGTCACCCCACAGGGAAAGGTCGACCTAGGAAGAAAAGCCGCTCTGCAGAGGAGGCTCGCTCAGTCGAATGGGGTAACTCTGTGGAGAGAAGACCCTCTACAGGTGAAGGTCACCCCACAGGGAAAGGTCAGCTCAGGAAGAAAATCTGCTCTGCAGATGAGGTTCGCTCATTCGAATGGGGTAACTCTGTGGAGAGAAGACCCTCTACAGGTGAAGATCGCCCCACAGGGAAAGGTCGACCTAGGAAGAAAAGCCACCCTGCAGAGGAGGGTTGCTTGGTCGAATGGGGTAACTCTGTGGAGAAAAGACCCTCTACAGGTGAAGATCGCCCCACAGGGAAAGGTCGACCTAGGAAGAAAAGCCGCTCTGCAGAGGAGGCTCGCTCAGTCGAATGGGGTAACTCTGTGGAGAGAAGACCCTCTACAGGTGAAGATCGCCCCACAGTGAAAGGTCGACCTAGGAAGAAAAGCTGCCCTGCAGAGGAGGCTCGCTCAGTGGAATGGGGTAACTCTGTGGAGAGAAGACCCTCTACAGGTGAAGATCGCCCCACAGGAAGAGGTCGACCTAAGAAGAAAAGCCATCCTGCAGAGGAGGGTCGCTCAGTGGAATGGGGTAAATCTGTGGAGAGAAGACCCTCTACAGGTGAAGATCGCCCCACAGGGAAAGGTCGACCTAGGAAGAAAAGCCGCCCTGCAGAGGAGGCTTGCTCAGTGGAATGGGGTAACTCTGTCGAGAGAAGACCCTCTAAAGGTGAAGGTCACCCCACAGGGAAAGGTCGACCTAGGAAGAAATGCCGCTCTGCAGAGGAGGCTCGCTCAGTTGAATGGGGTAACTCTGTGGAGAGAAGACCCTCTACAGGTGAAGATCGCCCCACAGGGAGAGGTTGGCTTAAGAACAAAAGCTGCTCTGCATGGGAGGGCTACTCAGTTGAAAGGAGTAACTTGGCTGGGAGTCCCTCTGCAGGTGAAGATCACTCTTCAGGGAGAGACCACCCCTTGAAAAGCCACCCTGCAGAGCAGGTTCATTCATCCCAGAATGGTAACTCTGTAAAGAGAGGACCCTCTGCTGGGAAAGATCGCCACACAGGGAGAGGTCAGCTCACTAAAAGCAGCCCTGCGGAGGAGGGTTGCTGGGTGGAAAGGGGTAACTATTCAGAGAGAGGGCCCTCTGCCAGGAATGATTGCTCCACAGGGAGAGGTCACCCCAACATAAGCCACACTACAGAGGAGGATTGTTCAGTGGAAAGGTTTACCTATGCAAAGAGAGGACTCTTTGCAGGGGAAGATATCCCTGCAGGGAGAGGTCAGCCTTCAAAGAAAAGCCACCCTGCAGAGAATGGTCACTCAACTGAGAGGGGTAACTATGCAGAGAGGGGACTCTCTTCAGGTGAAGATCACCCCACATGGAGAGGTCGGCCTTGGAAGAAAAGCCTCCATGCAGAGGAGGGTAGCTCAGTGGAAAAGGGTAACTATGCAAAGAAAGAATTATTTGCAAGGAAAGATCGTCCCACAGGGAAAGGTCGCCTCACTAAAAGCCACCCTGTAGAGAATGGTCGCTCAGTGGATAGGGGTAACTATGTAGAGAGGGAACTCTCTGTAGGTGAAGATTACCCCACAGGGAGAGGTCAGCATCAGAAGAAAAACCTCCCTGCAGAGGAAGGTCACTCAGTCCAGAGGGGTAACACAGCAAGGAGAGGACCCTCTGCAGGTGAAGATCGCCTTGCAGGGAGAGTTCGGTCTTCAAAGAAAAGCTGCCCTGCAAAGGAGGGTCACTCAGCTCAGAAGGGTGACTCTGCAGAGAGGCTACCCTCTGCAAGGAAAGATACCCCCGCAGGAAGAGGTCGGCCTCTGAAGAAAAGCCGTCATGCTGAGAAACATCTGTCTGCTGAGAGAAGTTGTCCTCCCAAAAAAAGACGTCCTGCAGAGAAAGGTCTACCCACCAAGAGATTTCGCTCTGTAGAGCAAGTTCACTCAGGGGAGAGAGGTCATCTTTCTAAGAAAAGTCGCCCTGCAGAGAGACAGCTCTCAGCCAAGAAAGGTCTCGTGGAACAGAAGGGTTGCTCTTTCCAGAAAGTTCATTCTGGAGAGAGAGGTCAGTCTTCCCAAAGCAGGTGCACTTTTGAGAAAGGTAACACAGTAGAGAATAGGTACTCTGTGGAGAAAGGTCATCACTCCATGAGGAAAGGATTTCCTATAGAGAAACCCTCTTCAGGATCCATGCCTAAGGTGCAAGTAGGAAAGAACGTGCAGAATACTCAAGAAAGCAGAAGTGGTAGTGGTACCAGCAAACCCCAGATCCCTCACCAGAATGTGGCTGGGGCTCTCAGCACCTTTCAACATGAGCAGGCAGTGCAGATGAAAAGGGGAATTATATTGAATGTGCCCAAAGAATTAAAATCATGTCTTGTTGAGGACTGGGACTTGGTAAACAAGCAGAAACAGTTATTCCAACTCCCTGCTAAGAAGAATGTAGACACCATTCTAGCAGAGTATGTCACTTTTGTGAAATCACAAAGAAGGGGTGATAATAGGGAATATTCCGTTGATGAACTTGTGATTGGAATAAGAGAGTATTTCAACAGGATGCTGGGCACCCAGCTGCTCTGCCAGTTTGAAAAACCCCAATATGCTGAAATCCACCTTGCTTATCCTGATGCTCCAATGTCTCAGGTTTATGGGGCTCCACACCTCCTGAGATTATTTGTGAAAATTGGGACTGCATTGGCAGGTTCATCCCTTGATAGACCTAGTCTTAGGTTAGTATGCAGCTATCTGCCCGATTTTCTTAAATACCTAGCGGAGAATTCTACTTCTCTGTTTAGTGCCAGTAATTACAGAGTGGCTTCTGCCGAGTATTGTTGCAAAGCCCTGTGATGGTCTGCTGACCACTCCCTGTTATGACCTGGACCAGTAAACATTTCTGTGTTTGCTGTTTTCATTGTGTAGTTGATATCCTTTAAAATTGTCAAAGTTTAACAGGGCTTAATATTTCAGTTTGATTATTATTGTGAACAGAAATAAAAAATATTAAATGCTTCTTTACCACTATTTCAACAACAAATAAATGTTCACTAAAAGAATTTGTGTTGCTTATTGGACAACATTGCTCTAATGTTGGTGCGTCTATCCACATGAGTTTCTACTAGGTGTTCATATTACATACAATGCCCTTGTTCCTAGTGCCAAAGGTTCAACATAATGGATATACCTCAAATACATGCATACACATAATTAAAAATATAAAATCTTTTAAAATGTAAAAAGATTGGAGATATAGCTAAGGAGGTCCTGTGTTTCAAAAGTGAACAAAAGAGGAAGACATGGAGGGATTGAGAAGGAAAAGGAAGAAAGGGTATAAAGAGAAAGGGAGGAGGGGAGCTAGAGAAGGGGAGCAGAAGAGGGAAGAGGGGGAGGTAGAGGGAGAGAGGGATAAGTGGAGAAGAAGAGGAGGGGAGGAAGAAAAGGAAGGAGAGGCAATGGAGGAGGAAGAGGAGGAGATAGAGAAGTTGGAGGAAAAGTAGGGGAGGGGGAAAAGAAAAGGGAGGAAGAAGGAAATGGGGAGGAGAGGGGAGAAGGAAGAGAAGGAGGGGTATGAAGAGAAGGGAGGAAGAGAAGACAGGAAGAGGAGGAGCAGGAGGAGTTAGAGAACAAGAGGAGGGGTAGGAAGAGAAGAGGAGGAAGAGATTGAAGAGAAGGAGGGAAAGGAGAAGTATAGGGAAAGGAGGGGTGGAGAAGGAAACAGGGAAGAGGAGGAAGAGAAGACAGAGGAGGGGAGAGGAAGAAGAGGTGAGGGAAGAGAAGGATCGAGGAAGAGGAAGAGAGGAGGGAGGAGAGGAGGAGCAGGAGAAGATGGAGGAGAAAGGGTGAGGGAAGAGGAGAGGGAGGAAGAGGAAAGGAAAGGAGGGGAGGGGAGAAGAGGAGGAAGAGAAGATGAGGTGGAGGAGGGGAGAAAGAAGAGAAGGAAAGAAAGGAGAAGAAGGCTATAGAAAGGAAGGGGTAGAGGAAGGGAGGAGGAAGAAAAGTAGAGGCAGAAGGATAAAGGAGAGAGGAAGGTGTGGTGGAAGCGGGACAAATAGAAGAGGCAAGGCGAGGAGGAGAAGGCAAGGGGGAGGAAGAGGAGTAGTACAAAGGTTGGAATAAAGAAGGGGAGGAGGTGAGGAGAACGGGGAGGAGAAAGGGGGAAGAGGAAGAAAACATGGGGAAGAACAGAAGGAGAAGGAGGGTGGGAGGAGGGGGAGGAGAAGGGCAGGAGGAGGGCGGGAGGAGGAAGAGAAGGGGCAGGAGAAAAGGGAGAAGGAAGAGAAGGAAAGGAAGGAAGGAGGAGGGAAAAGAGAAGAATAGAGAAAGGAAGTGGGAGAAGGGGGAAAGAACAAGAAGTGGGGGGAGGATGAGGGAGAGAGGGAGGAGAGGAAATAATAGAGGCAAGAGGATGAGAAGTGGGCAAGGCAGAGAGAAGGAAAGCAGAAGGAAGACAAGAAAGAGGAAGAAAAGGAGTAGTAGAAAGGTTGGAAGGAGTTGGAGAAGGAGGGCAGAGGAGAGGGGTGAGAAAGAGAATGGGGAGGAGGAAGAGTGCCAGGTTCAAGCACGGGCTTTGTCCAGGCATGGTCGGGAGGGGAAACATGCAGAGCATGGGCAGGGCCAAAGGCAGATCCTGAGTGGCCTTGAGCACAACTCGGGTGGTGGTGAGACACCTCAGAGGCTGTGTCAGTGGACAGCTCATTTATTTGGAGGAGGCAAGGGACATTTATATCCTAGGAAGAATGGCCTCGGGTCCATGTGGTGGTATGTCATTGATTGGGGCAAGAACCTCAGGGGGTGGGGATGGGGGGGGTGTCTGCTTCATTTACATACTCAGAGGCAATGGAGGTCAGAGGAAGGAACTTTATAAGGTCATAAGAAGCCCAGCCCAGCTGTTTCAGCCTTTTCGGATAAGCAGCCAGCAGTCCCTGTAGCCTTGAAGAGCTTATCAGTTGCTAGGTGCATTGGGGCATGTCCACAGGAAGCACAACTGCTCAGGATCTGCTGGCACCTGGGCACGGGGGGGTGGGGCAAACAGACTCCTGCCACTCTCAGGATAAGAAAATCCGGGGTTTTAGGCATGCTTCGACCCCTTAGCTTCAGGCCAGCCCCACAGAAGAGGAGGAGAAAAAGAGGGGAAAGATGAAGGAAGGCAATAAGGAGGGAGGGTAAGGAGGAAGAGAGGACAAAAAGGCAAGGGAGAAGGAAAGAGAACAGAGAAAGGAGGGGAGGAGGAAAAGGGAATGAAGGAGAAAGAAGGAAATGAGTAGGAAGAGGAGGAAGAGAAGAGGAGGGGAAGGAGGAGAGGGGGGGAAGGAAGAGGGGAGCAGAATGAAATGGAAAAGGGAATGATGGGGAGGGGAGGGAAAATGTATGTGTGTGTGTGTGAGAGACAGAGACAGAGACACAGAAACACACACAGAGACAGAGACATAGAGAGAGACAGAGAGACAGACAGAGAGACAGAGAGAGAGAGAGAGAGAGAGAGAGAGAGAGAGAGAGAGAGAGAGAGAGAGAGAGAGAGAGAGAACATAGGTGAATTCTGTGAGCCTGCAAAACCTGAACCATAGGCAAACAGGTTTGTGTCTTTCTACACTGCCAGAATTTACTGGATAAAAAGAAATTCACTAAAGTTGTCAGTTTCAATGACAACAATTTGTCACATAATCTGCCTACCCTGGTAGCTAGGCTGAGGCAAATGCAGGTTCATTATTCCAATCTTAATTACTAACACTTACATCACAAAGCACAGTAAATATACCTATGTGCATGCATAAGAGTACAGAATAGACATAAAGAGGCTGAAGCAAAGTACAAGAGGTTTCAGAAGTGGGCTGAGAAGGAGTCTGTAAGGACAGTGGACCAGATTGGTGCCTGGGGAGCTGCTGTTGGAGTCAGGGTTTGAGAGTAAAGCTGTTCCAGCTATGAAGTTAAAAGTTGAACTGAGGTCTGAGAGCAGGAAACAGTGGATTCAGGTCCAGGTCCAGACAAGAGAGCTGGTTAGTGGGAAAGTAGTTGAGTAGGCCAGTCAGGGAGTCCTCAGTCCTTCATGCATTTGCCAGGTATCAGATGATAGGTTGGGGTGGGAGCCATGGCAACACAGTGTTAGGTGTCTATCACTTTATGGGATACAGGTAAAGGAGTTTTACCCATTCCTTGGTTTGGTGTATCTGGTAAGTTCTTGGGCCTAGTTTTCCTTATAGGACCTCAATATGCCCACATGCTGCACAATTTCAATTCACCCAGTAAATGAATAGAGTGGGCCCTCTTCTATTCCCAGGAATAAGTCATTTATCAGTCTATGCTGGATGGGTGGTACCTGATAGATGGTACAGCTTCTGGGTCTACCCAGGGACTTCTTGTACTTCTTCCTCAAAATGGAGCCATCTGTTTGTAAAATGGAACCTCCTAGGGCACAGCCTGAAAATTCTGTTTCATACAATAGAGAGAAATTCAGAGTGGGCATGGCCTACCACAACAGTAAGGACTAAAACAAAAAGGCAATGCACTAGTTTGAAAGGCTGTGTATGTTTGGGGGTGGTGAGGTACCACAATTTGCCCCAAATCTGAACTCTACTGGATAAAATTCCTGAAATTTCTCCGGTCTCATAAAAGACATTATCAGTCATGGCTAGGTCTGTAGTGGGAGCATTGGGGACTAAGATGTGGAAGTAGGCAACATGGCCTCTCTAGCTGGTCCTTGGCTTGATCAATGGTACTTTCTTCCCTTGTCCTCCTCCTCATCTTCATCCTCCTCATCCTCTATGTCCTTTGTTTCTTTTTCCTCGCTGATCTTTTCTGTGGCCTTTGTGATGTCCTGGGTCATCTTGTCAAACTCTTTTGTGACCTTTGGTGACAAAGCTGTTAGAGATGGTGCCATACCCCACTTCTAGATATTGGCACTGAGGCAGTATTTGGGGTGTATATTTCTAGGTATATCCACCATGTCCTTATAATCAGGTTGTTCACCTGTGTGGCTTCCACTTGCTCTTATACTCAAGAGTTCTGAGTTGTAGATAGTTCCCACTCCATCCACTTTACCATCCCAGTCCTCAGGCATTTTAGCATCAGTCACAGAGCTGTGTTCAAGATTTGTTCAGACCTCAGGTCTGTGGGATTAACTATCTTAGCCAGTCTTGTATTCTTCCTACCTTGGTAGCTTCTGAATTCTTTGTTTGGAAGGTTGCTCAGGAAGTCTTTTCCAATCATTCTTGACACCGTTTGGCATTGAAAGTTTTCACGTCACAGGTATTGTCTAGCTATATAGTTAGTTTGTACATGTTCATCATCTATATACCAAATAGCCTTGTTGATAGGCATGTCATCGCCATTGTAGCTGAAGGTGATGTGTGCCTTCTTGGTGCTGGGCCAAATATAATGATGTGTTCTGAGTCTCTGTGCATGTCCGCCTAGGCCAGGTTTTGGAAATAGCTTCATATAATTGCTCCCAGCTTGTTTGAAACCCATTATCTTTCTCCTGATCATTGTGGAACTTGCAAGAATCAAGGATGAGTTGAATAAAATAATATTTATGCTTAGATTCCATTAAGTTCTAAGTCCAGCGTCTTAGTTACAGTTTCTGTTGTTTGAATCTTAAATGGTCTTATAATAAAAAACCTGGTATCAGATATTGGGGTGAAAGCGAAAAGATAGAGAAGCAGAGCAAGCCACAGCCAACCTCACCTCAACAACTTCTCAGCTGATCCTATTTCCAGGAATCCTCAGGCTGAAAGCCTCTGAGTTCTCACCCAAAAGGGCTCAGCTGAAAAAAAAGCCTTAAGTTTCTGTATCCTCACCCCTTATATACCTTTCTCTGCCCTGCCACATTACTTCCTGGGATTAAAGGCGTGTGTGCTTTCCAAGCAAATGCATGAGATCCCAAGTGCTGAGATTAAAGGTGTGTGCCACCACTGCCTGCCTCTGTTTTCTCTACTAGACTAAGTAAATCTCATGTAGTCCAGGGTGGCCTTGAATTTACAGAGATCCAAACGAATCTCTGCCTCTCAAGTGATAGGATTAAAGGTGTGTGCCACCACTATCTGACCTCTATGTCTAATCTAATTCTCTGATTCTCAGGCAAGCTTTATTAGGGTACACAATATATCACCACAGTTTCTATTGCTGTGATGAAACAACATGACCAAAAAGCAAGTTGAGGAGGAAAGGGTTTATTTGGCTTCCACTCCATATTGCTGTTCATCATCGAAGGAAGTCAGGATAGGAACTCAAAAAGGGCAGGAACCTGGAGGCAGGAGCTGATGCAGAGGGAGCAGCTTACTGGCTTGCTTCAAATGGCTTGTTCAGCTTTCCTTCTTATAGAACTCAGGACTACCAGCTCAGTGATGGCACCACCCACAAAGGTGTGGGTCCTCACCCATTGATTACTGACAAAATGCCTGATAGCTGGATCTCATGGAGGCAATTCTACTGAGGTTCTTTCCTCTCTAATGACTCTAGCTTGTGTCAAGTTGACACACAAAACCAGCCAGTACAATTGACCCTTGTCAACTTGACACACAAACATCACTATTAAGCCACAACCCTTTCTTTCTTATTCATGCCCAAGATCTCATATTAAAAACATAAATAACTTTAAAATAGACACTCTTTTAAAATCCAAAGTGTTTTAAAATTCACTCTCAACTCTTGGCTCCAACAAAATATGTTCTTACTTCAAGAGGGAAAAATCAGGACATAGTCACAATCAAATCAAATCAAAACCAAATTCCAACTGTCCAGTGTCTGGGATCTATTCGCGATCTTCTGGACTCCTGCAAAGGGCTTGGGTTACTTCTCCAGCTCTGCCCTCTGCAGCACACACAGCTTGACTTCTAGGCTACAGCTGATCCTCTCTGCTGCTGCTGCTGCTGCTGTTGGTGGTCATCCTATGGTACTGGCATCTCTGAAGCTGCTGGAGTCTTCTGCTGACCCTGGGCTGCACTTTTACCAATAGCATCTCATAGGCTCTCTTCATGGTGCCAAGCCTCAATTTCTCTTCATGACCCCTTCAATCCTTGGCTTTCAACTGCTATTGAGGCTGCATCTTTACCAATGGCCTCTCCTAGCCTCTCATGGTGTCAAGCTTCAGCTGCTCTCCATGACTCCTCCATGCCTTCAAAACCAGAACCACCTGAATGATTTTTACACATTACCAAGTCTGGCTGCCAGCACGAGGTACAACCTTGGCCGCCTCTGGAGCACAGCTTCTGTGTGCTGATTCTCAGGAAACACTTCCCAGAAGTTTTTACCTCAGTGATGCTGGCCTCTTCTTAATTGCCTCTAAATTCTCGGTTCCAGCCAACCAGCATTGCGTATCCCAGAAAAGCAATGGTTTTGCTTTATAATTCTGGTATTTTGTTAATCACAGCTGATTCTTCATCCCCAGCTAACCAGAACCATGGAATCTTAAATCAAAATAGCAATCAGCCCTGATAGAGTCTTTAATCTTCTCTGTGAAATTTAACAAGATAGGTCTTAATCCTCTACATTGCTCTCAACATTGCTATCTTCCAAGCTCCCACAGAGCATCCCATTGAGCTCTCAACACTTCATGGCTTTTCAAGCCCAAAGTTCCAAAGTCCTTTCACAATCCTCCCAAAACATAATCACTTCTGTCATAGCAAATCCCCACTACACTGGTACCAACTTGTCTCAGCTAGGGTTTCTATTGCTGCAACAAAACACCATGACCAAAAGACAAGTTGAGGAGGAAAGGGTTTATTTGGCTTACACTTCCAGAATACTGTTTATCTTTGGAGGAAGTTGGGACAGGAACTCAAACAGGGCAGGAACCTGGAGGCAGGAGCTGTTGCAGAGGCCATAAAGGGTTGCTGCTTCCTGGCTTGCTCTCTATGACTTGCTCATCCTTTTTATTTTTATAGAACCCAGGAACACCAGCCCAGGGATGGCTTTACCCACAATGGGCTGGGACCTCCCCATTAATCAATAATTGAGAAAATGCCTTACAGCTGATCTCATGGAGGCATTTCCTCAACTGAGGCGCCTTCCTTTCTGATGACTCTAGCTTTTGTCAAGTTAATGCAAAAAGCAGCCAGTATGTCCACCTACCCCCAACTGGAACTGCTCCTTGAAGATGGTAGGCTCAACTGCATGCAAGGAGACCTAGTAGCACAGGATCAGGGAGGCATGGTAGTCACTGAGCTGGTAGTCAAAGCTGGTGGCATTCCAGCTTTGAAAGATTGTAGGCCAGCAGTTTTGTTGCATGGACCTCAACTGGTAACCTCAAATTTCCTGCAGGAAGCAGGTATTTGGGTGTGATAATTTTAAAATGGTAGTCTGAAAATTTCAGTCTTTGGATTATTTCATCCAGTCATAAATGTTATTAATTAGATTTTTCTTCCATTTGAATTTTGTTACCCATACTTGGCCTTTTTTGTCCGTTTGTCTATTTTTTATCTTTTCTTGTCTTCAGTGAATGTCTTCTAATGTTACAGTTTAATTTGTTTAATGTTTTTTCACTACATAATTAATTTTTGTTATTTCCTTAATGTTTACTTTATGGGTTATTATTTATATATATATATTCTTATGGCATTTTAAATTAAATTATTTATTTATTGTAGGTGTGAAGAGCATGCATGACACATGAGTGTGGAGGTCAGGAACTGCTGGAATTGGTTTTCTCTTTCCATTATATGGGTTCTGGGGAACTGAACTCAGGTGATTAGGTTTGGCAGAAAGTGCCTCTGCCTACTGGGCTATATCACAGGTGGGATTTACATATTTGATTTCTTCCTTGACACTTTCATATATGCATATAATACATTCTTACCACACTCATCACCCTACCTTCTCATATCCCTCTCCCACCACTGCCAACCTCACCGCCTCCCAAGAAGTTTCCCCTCCCACTGTTATGTTTTTTGTTTTATCTGTTTTTGTGACTGAGTTTAACCAGGGCGTAGGTATGGAACTCTCCACTGGCCCATGTGTAATTCGCTGGTGGCTACACTGAAGACAATGATCCCCATTCACCAAAGGTCACCAACTGCTAGTAACAGTTTAGGGAGGGTCTGGGCTCCTTGAGCCCCTGCTCCTACCCATGACTGAATGTTGACAAGTCCTGTCTTATGCAAGTCTATGGAGATATTTTATTTGTATTAAAATATTATTTGTATGTTAATAAATAAAGTTGCCCGGGGTTCAGAGCTATTAGCAAGCCATAGGAAAGCAGGGCAGTGGTGGCATATGCTTGTAATCCCAGCACTTGGTAGGCAGAGCTAGGTAAGTCTCTGTGTGTTCAGGGATATAGCCAGTATTGGAGACACACGCCTTTAATCTCAATACCAACCGTAGAAAACCTGGAGGTCTATACAGACAGGCCGTGATGAGGCGGTCATGTGGTTGGGTTTACAACCAATGAGAACGCAGAACAGAAACACTATAAAAAGACAGACACACAGGAAGTAGCTCTGGTTTGGAGAAGTAGGACCACCGCAGGAGGAAGGGTAAGGTTTTAGCTCTTAGCTCTGACCTCTTGGCTTTCTTCTTTGCATCGGTTCTGTGTTTCTTATTTAATAAGATGGATGGTTACATCTACACAAGTCTCATGTAACTGCAGCTCTGTGAGTTCATGAGTACATGGGCCATGTCCTGTCCTGATGCAACATTCTACAGTCCTTCTCTCCATCATCCAGCTCTTACATTCTTCCTGCCCTTCCATCCAGGATCTCCCCTGAGTTTTGGAGAGACTGATAAGGATACTCAATTTAGGGTGAGTATTTAGAAGTCACTTATTTGTAGCGCTTTTATGAGCCATGAGTCTCTGTATTACCACTGTTCACTACAAAAAGAAGGTTCTCTGCTCAAGGCAGAGAGGAGCACTATTCTGTGGATGTAAACATCAAAATTATCGGGGACTATGGGGGTCCAGCCCCTCGATAGTCCCCTCCCAGGGTCTGGGAAGAATCTACAACCAGCTGACAATTAATCTTTGATGAAAAGAAATGAATCTATGTACACGAAACTCCTTTGTCCATATACTTTACTATTCTATGACAGCTATAAGCTTATATTCTGCTCTCATATTTAGGTCATCTTTAGCCTGATTTCTCTCTACACTTGTCTGTGATCCCCTCTAGTCTCAATCTTAATTTCTTCATCTAGTTCTGCCCCTTCTAGGTTCTCATCCACTTTGTTCCTTCCCATATCATCTCCCTTCCTGTCTCCTCTCTCCTCTTCTCGTTCTACTTCATCTTGTTCTTCCCCATCTGGCTCTTCCTCATCTTCCATCTCGTTCCTCTAGTACTCTCCTGTAGCCCTTCAATCTACTTCTTCCCCATCTCAGTTTGTTCCTCTCAAGTTCTTACCCATCTAGTTCTTCCATTCTCTTTTCTCTTCTCCTCTTGTGCCCTGGAAGTCCCCGTACATAAAAGGGAGGGTCCGAGCTAAATTGTGTAAAGCTATTACTTAATGTCCACCTCTCCTAGGCGGTGTCCCCTTGTGGAATTCACCATAAGTCAGGAGACTTGCATGTGTGCTGTTACCATTGTTAGTCCACCTGGGACTAACAATGGGCGCCCACCTGGGTGGTGTTTCCTGTAGTCCTTGAAAGTGGCCAAGGGAGATAGATAATCTGATTCCAGAGAAAGCCTTTCCTGAGGCTGTTCTCCAAATACCTGGAATGTGTATGTCCAGAGAGTGATCAGTCTACACTGTTAGTCCTTCTTAGGGGAAAGTCAATTGGAAAAACTATGAAGGCACACATGATTTTCATAACAGAAGGCAGCTGATATATAACAAGCCAAGTAACACCAAAAACTCCTTGGGATTTGGCTTCCTCTGGAGGAATTCCCTGATTCCTCCAGGTAGTGACTTTGCCATAACCAGCTGAGTTCTTATGATATATTCCTGCGGCCCACAGCAAAAAATTGATAAAGTACCTGGACGACCTGCCATTCAGTAAAACAAAAGAAGTAGATTCATCCTTATGGCCTAGTACCTCCCCAGCCAAGTGCCTTTGACCAGATACACAGGGCAAGATAATGCATTTCTTCCTGCAGACCAGGCCTCAAATCCAATATGAACGCAGTTGGTTACACCATAATAATAATGCTACTATTGCACCAGTGGACATATCTTACTTGGCAGGTTGCTGTTATAGCTTGTAGGTGTAACAGCTGACTTTTCTCTTCCAAATGCCTTTATAGCAACTTCAGGCTCCATGAAAGCTAGGCAGCAGAGAGTAAAAATCCTAGTTTAGTTCTAGTATGATTTCTCTATGTCCTGTAACCAAAGTGTATGGTATTTTCAGCCAAAGGTGTTGTTGTTGTTGTTTTACTCTTTTGCTTTTTGCTCTTTGTTCTCTTGGGGGGTGCCCTATGGAAATTTGAGAACCCCATGTTGGGTGCCAAAATGTAGCTGGTTGTTTTTTACTCTTTGACTCTTTGGGGGCCCACCACCCAGCTCCCAAATAAGTCACACACACACACACACACACACACACACACACACACACACACGCACACGCACGCACATGTGCACTTGTTCTTACTTATAAATACCCGGCCTTAGCTTGGCTTATTTCTAGCCAGTTTTTCTTAACTAAATTATCCCATCTACCTTTTGCCTCGGGGTTTTACCTTTTATTACTTTTGTGTATCTTATTTTTACTCTTACTCTGTGGCTAGCTATGTAGCTGGGTGGCTGTGTGGCTGGTCCCTAGCATCCTTCTCTCCTTTTCTTCCTCCTTGATCTTTCTTCTCTTTTTCTCCTTCTATTTATTCTGTCTGCCAGCTGCAGATGTGACAGTCTTAATAAATAAGAAACACAGAGCCAAATGTAGAGTTAAAAGCCCAAGATGTCAGAGCAGTAGCTAAGAGCTAACTCTAAAACTGCCTTCTTACCACCCTACAATTACTCCTCCTCCTCTTTTGTAGGATTCCCCAAGCTCTGCCTAATGTTTGGTTATGGGTCTCTGGATCTGTTTCGATAAGTTGCTGGATAAAACCTCTCTGATGACATCAATCTTATCAACTCTTATAGTATATATCACACAAAATCTATCTAACATCTATCTATCTATCTATCTATCTATCTATCTATCTATCTATCTATCTATCTATCTATCTACCTACCTACTTAAAGTATTTAGAGGGCAGTAGTACTATCTATCTATCCATCCATCTATCTATGTATTTGGAGGGGAGTAGCAGAATGGTTAAAAAATGTTGACGAGGCTACAGCAGAATTTCAAGTAGTCATAGAAGTAACCTGATAGAAATGTTCACAGAATCTATAAGAAATCCAGACCATTTAGAGGAAAGAAGCTGCTGTTGTAGAGTCAGGCCACAGTGTATCACAGCTGAGAGAAAAGCTGCAGAATTGAGTCCATCTGCAGAGGTTAAAGGGTAGGATTGGGTGCAGGCATGGGAACAGGAGGTCCAGACAGGTGAACAGAAGGATAGGTAGGTGGCAGTTGAATATGCTGTATCAACACTAAGGGCCAAGCTGAGCTGAAGCCACAGGGATAGTAGGGAGTTCTCCACCCCTTAGTCCTTGGTGCATATCCTGGTTATTATTTTTTTGTCAACTTGATGAATGCTAGAGTTATCTGGGAAGAGAAACCTCAATTGAGAAATAGGCCTTTCTCAAGATTGCTGAAGGCAAGTCTGTAGAGCATTTTCTTAATTAATGACTGATGGAGGAGGGCTCACAGTGATGAGCACCCCTTGGGACCCCTGGGCAAGTAGTCCTAGATGGCAAAAGAAAGTAGGCTAAGCAAGCCATAGTGAAGTGAGCAAGCCAGTAAAAAGTGTTCCTTCATGGCCTTTGGTTTAGTTCTTGCCTCTAGGTTCCTGCTTTGAGTTCCTGCTGTCACTGCTTTGGATGATAGACTGTGTTGTATAACTCTAAGTTGAAATAAAGCCTTTCCTTGTTGTTAAGTTACTTTTCTATTTCTGTGACCATGACAAGGCAACTTATAAAAGACAGTATTTATTTGGGCTTATGGTTTCAGATGTTTAGAGTCCATGATAGAGGAGTAGAAGCATAACAGCAGGAACATTGAGAGCTACATCTCAAACCACAAGCGGAGGTAGCAAGGGCACATAGGAAATGATTCCAGTCATTTCAAACCTCAAAGCCCACCCCAACAAGGGCACACATAATCTTTCCCAAACAGTTCCACCAAATGAGAACCAAGTTTCCAGTGAGCCTATGGGAGCCATTCTCATTCAAACCACCATACCTCCCCAAGTTGCTTTTGGCCACGCTATTTTACAACAACAATAGAAACCCTATCTAAGAGTGCACAAATCAGGTGTCAAATTACAGGTCAGTGGGGGCCATTGCCATCAAAGTACTGGTTGATCACTTCTTCATGAACTCACAATCAGAAGGCTGCCCCCTTTCCTCAGCTGAATGTGTCCAATAAGTTACTGGACTTATTTCACTGATACAATTTTAACATGTCCATGTACCACAAAAGTCTCAACTCACCTGATACATTTATAGGGTGATACTCTCTTTGCTCCTTTTGCTTATTTTGATATGTCATTTATCAGTCTGTACTGCATAGGTAGGGCCACATAGATAGATGATATTGTTTATATATCCACTCAGGTGAGCAGCTGTCCTCTATCTTCAAAATGAACAAAAAAAAATATGATTATATAATGGACTCTTTTTTGTTGTTTTTTGAGACAGGGTTTCTCTGTGTAGTTTTGGTGCCTGTCCTGGATCTCACTCTGTAGACCAGGCTAGCCTCAAACTCACAGAGATCTGCCTGGTTCTGCCTCCCGGGTGCTGGGATTAAAGGTGTGCGCCACCACTGTCCAGGATAATGGACTTTTTAGGGCAAGCCACAGTCTGAAGACCCACTGTTTTCCACAATATAGAGTAACTTAGAGCTGGTCTGGTTAAACAAATAACAATAGGTGATGGTGATTTCTTTAGATGGGCTACCTTAGGGCCCCCAAAATAAGACATGAAGATTATGATAGTAGTTCATAGCAGTGAAATCAAACGAAACCAACTTCAGATTGGAATCCTAGGTTCATGTCAAGAATCTTCTGAATCTTCCTCTATTGCTCTTCTACCATTATCCTTTGAGGGAAAGTCTCTCAATTAAACCCAGAGATCACAGATACACTAATCTCATTAGCTATCTTGATGTAGCAATACTCTAACTCTGCCTTCTGAATCTGGGTTTATAGGTGGGTTACCATGGCCATCCTGCAGTTACATGGCTTCTGGGGATCCAAGTTCCAGCTCTCTAGTTTGGGTAAACAGTGTTTTAACCACTGAGCAATCTCCCTAGGTCACTAATGTGTTCTTGTTTCCTTGTTTGCTCTAATTAAACACTTAACTACTTCATCTATTACTTTGTCTCCTTTGAATATCTCTTAGGAGCAAAAGACTGCAGCCTGCTGTTGGACTTGAGACAGGAAGAAACTGGAGCACTCCCCCATAACACACATTATTTAACAGTTTTTAAAATCAAGTGAAGAATTATGCATTCACATTATGTTTTATAATTACATAATTGTTTTTGCCAGTATTTATTTTATTTCTCTTTTTCCTGTATGAATTTGGATTACCAGCTGAGGTTACCTGTTTTTTTCCAAAAGAGCTTCTAGTATTCTACTAAGATGGTGTCTGGTAAAAGAATATTGCTCTTCTTGTTTATTTGATAACACCTTTTGTTTCACTTTTAGCTCTGTAAATTTACTTTGCTGGACGTAGAATTTTTAGTTGACTCCCCCCTTCCCCAACTTTTGGAGCGCAGTGACTGGTTCCCTAACTTCAACTCCAACCTTCTTCCTTGTTATTTTTGAGCTCTTGTTCTGTTTTTGACTTTTGTTTTTCTCTGAGAATGGCTGGCTTATTTTAGTGAAGACAACTCCCTCTCGTGAAGCCTCTGATATTGTTCCTCCCCCACAAAGCATGCCTGTCAAGTTACCCTGAGGTGATAGAAATTTTACAGGCCCCTCTTTCTCTTTCCTTGAGCGATTTCATCTGTTAAATCCCAGGGATTACCAGCCAATTGCTTTATTGTTATCAACCATGTTTTGAAGCTTAAGTTCTTAGATAGACATATAATCAAATGTAAGATCCTTTGACCATAATTTGTATGTTTGCTTGTTTCTTTCATTCCTTTTGTTTGAGACAGAGTGTCATGTAGTCCAGGCTGGCCTCAAACCCACCATATAGCTAAGGATATCTTGACATTGAACTTGTTTTCCTCCTGTCCCCAAGTGCTGGGACTATAGCCTTCCATCACCAAGAAGCTCTACTTGAGGCAGGAGAGGGGCTCTTGAAAGTTGTATCCCTAGCTGAGGAACTCTTGGCAACTGATGGCTGTGGGGGGTAGGGAGATGGGGTAGGGGGGCAGAGAGTCAATTTTCTCCAGGGCATGGCCCCTGAGACGCTACCCATGCTCCAGTAGATTGCCCTACACCTCTTTACATACAGGTAGCTCTAAGTAGACACAGTAGGCACTTTTAAAAAAGTACATATGAAGTTGGGAAGGAAAAGTGATGCTAGGAGAAGAAGGAGGAAAGTAAAGGGGAGGGAACTGGGGACAGATTTTTTATCAAAACATACTATATGCATGTATGGAATTATAAAAAGAATAATAAAATAATAAAAGGGTTTTTTGTTTATATTTTATTTTTTGCTTAAAAAAGAAAGAAGGAAGAAAAGTTTGGTTTGGCAATAGTGCTTGAAGTCAGTGTTGGAAACCTGTTCTGACCCTAGGAAGGCTGCCTCTTCCCCTGAGAGGGAAAATCAGTAGCCATCTTGAGAGACACTGCCCCCCTCGTCTAAAGGTATTTGCTGACCAGCAGTTTTAGAACTGACCAGAAGTTGAACTTATAGGAAGATAAGGCTGAAACAATAAATCAGTATACCCAGGACTTGGTAAAACAGGATATGGGGAGTAATGGACTCAACTGACCAGAAATTGAACTTATGGGAAAATAGAACTGGAACAATAAATCTGAATGTATATATCCTGGGTTCAGCAAAAGCAGGGGATAGGGAGTAAAAATTTATGTCTCTGTAGATACCCTGAATCCTGTTAGCCATCAGTAACCTCATGCTTATAGTTCAGCTAGTAATTTCAAAGAACTACCTCATCCCTAGCCCCCTTTTCCAATCCTGAGATATGTAACTCTCTGAATGTAAACTTTTCTTATATAAACCCCTTAAATTAAGTGCTCAGGGGCATCCTCCTTCACCTGCTATGTTGAGTGTTTGGAATGTGGACCAAGCCCTGGGGCTTGCTTTGTTATTAAAAAACCTCTGTGTGCTTGCACTGGATATTGGCTTTGTGGTGGTCTTGCTTGGGGATGTGGGCACTGATATGGATTCACACGTCCCCATGGTTGGGCATGGTTACGCATGCCAAGTGGGAGCTAGTCACTTCTGCCTGGTCATTACCGGGTCAAAACATCTCACGTGACCAGGACGCGGGTGCTTTTTGTGGTTGCATAAAGCATGCAGTGCAACCATGTTATCTACACGCATGCGTGGAATAGGCACATGGGCCTGTGTATGCAGGGGTGGCACAAACTTTATAAGCCGGCGCCATGATTCCCAGCTCCATCTTTACTCACATGTCCTTTCCACAGGCCTGTGCACCTCTGTCTCTTTACCTTATCTTAATAAAACTCTTGTTAGTGGATTCTGTAGTATTTCATGACATTTCCTTGCAGGGTAAGAGCACCGCAAAAAAACAACATCTGGTGCTGTGATGAAACGGGAGTGCCTGTAAACCTGTAAACTGGGGAGTCTACTCCCAGACCACTGTCCATTTGCCTGGCTGCAGGAATCTGCATGCAACACCACTGCTTCAATTGGTGAGTCTCCCACTTTTCAGCCAGCGTAAATGGTTTCCTGAATCTGTGAGAATGACCATTGAGCATCCAGCACCTCACTGAGTATTCTTAAAACTAGGGGAACCCCCGACCACATTCTTTATTGGATATGGTCAGCCCTAATCGCAGGCCTAAATTTCTAGCCATCTCCCATGTCTGTAGTTTGAGATATTCTTCGTCGTTGGATTACTGCCGTTGTGTGCATCCTGAGACTGTGTGAGAGTGACAAGTTTTTCTGGCTTAATGAAGCTGTAGACATTGTTCCAGATTCCTGGGGAATCCTTACTTCACACAGTGTAGGCCCCTGCCTTTCGGCTGATGAGCCATCTGACAGCCTGTGCCTGGTGAAGATCCGTCCTTGGCCTTAGGGATGCCTGGGGCCTTGGCTCCAGATCACTTTTTTTTTCTGCCTCTCTGCTGCAGACATGGGAAATAAGTCTTCCAACTGCATCAGTCCTACCTCTCCCCTAGGCTGTCTTCTTGAGGCTTTAACACCTCTCAGCTTAATGCCTTGCTTGAAGAATCCTAAGCTTATCCATCTCTGTACTAAGAGATGGCCCAAATATACTTAAGAAAATAACAAAAAATGGCCACCAAGCGGCTCCTTAGATCCCGATATTTTATGGGAATTATCTATTTTCTGCCAGCAAACAGACAAATGGAAAGAGTTGCCCTATATCATAGCTTTCTTCTTTCTGAGTACTAAACCTTCTATTCTGGGTTCCTTCTCCCCTGCTCATATGCTCCTAGTTATGCCTAAATCAGAGGATTCTCTGACATCAGAATCTCTGACTCTAGATCCTGCTAACGAACCTCCACCTATCTGACCTTCCATTTCCACCCCTATTCCTAGGGCATCTGTTCCTTCAGATCCATCTCAAGATTCCTCTTCCTCTAAAGCTGATTCCCCCTTGGCAACGGCCATTTCCAAAGGCCCTGCCCTGGCTCCAACCTTCACTCCTCCTGCCACTCATTCTCAAACTGCTAAAGGGCCTCTGACCCCAACCATTCAAACTCTCAAATATTCTAACTTTGTGAGAGGTAGCCGGTGTGGATGGACTGATTAAGGTCCATGTTCCATTCTCTCTCACAGAACTGTCTCAGATAGAAATTATGCTGAGTTCTTATACTTCTAATTCTGCTTCCTTTATTAAACAGTTTCAATATATAACTCAATTTTATAGTCTCACCTTTCATGATATATACATGATACTTTCTAATAATTTACTTCCTGAGGAGCACAGGCAGGTATGGGAGCATGCTAGGACCCATGCAGACGAAATTCACCAGACTAACCCTTCACATCCTCCAGGAGCTGAGGTGGTACCTGACCAAGAACCACACTGGGACTGTAACACCCAGAGAGACTCTCTAGCCAGAGATAGGTTTATTACCTGTCTCCTGACAGGCCTCCATAAGGCTGCCCTAAATCCAGTAAACTATGAAAAACTAAAAATGATAATTCAAGCCCAGACTTCCCTTCTGGACCAGAGGTGAATAGCCGGGTCCAACCCAGACCCCATCCCTGGGCACCAGCCACTCCGGGAAGACCTGCCCAACTTGGCCACAGGCTCTGGCCACCGGGTGGGTCCCCTTCTAGCCCCACCGGGAGGGAACCCCTTTTCCAAGCCCGCTGGCAGCCCCTGCAATCTCCGTGCCCTGCCCCCACGCCCATCTGCCTGAGACCCCAGCCACTTCCTGAGACTTAGAGACCGGCCCCCAGCTCCCATCCTGCCCCCGACTTCCCTTCTGGACCACAGAGTTGGACAAGAGAACTCCCTTTTGGACAAGAGATTGAGACTTCCTGAATCTGTTAGCTCTTTCTGAAACAAGTACACTGATAAGACCAAGAAGGAACGACAAGGAGATGGGCAGACATCAAGGCAGAAGTACATACAACAAAATGAAGAGCAATACAGCATCACCAGAACGTAGCCCCCCTCCAACATCTAGACCTGAACACCAAAAATTGGAAGAAGCAGAAGAAAGTAGCCTTATGAGTAACTTCATGAAGAAGGTAGAGGCTTGTGTAGAGGAAAAGACAAGAAAATTGGAAGAACGCTGTAAACAACTAGAAGAAAGGGCACACAAATTAGAAGAAAACAATAAAGCCCTCCAAGAAAACAATAAAGCCCTCCAAGAAAAAAATAAACTCCTGGAAGAAAACAATAAAGTCCTGCCAGAAAACAATAAAGCACTGAAAGAAAATCAGGGAAAAGTAAAGAAACAAACAAAGGAAAAAGTCCAAGAACTGAAAAGGGAAATTGAAAAAATAAAGAAAACACAAACAGAGGGAATGCTGGAAATAGAAAACCTGAGTAAAAGATTGGGAACTTCAGATGCAAGTATAACCAACAGAATGCAAGAGATGGAAGAGAGGATTTCTGGCATTGAAGACACAGTAGAAGAAATAGTTTCATCAGTCGAAGGAAACACTAAAGCCAACAAAGTCATGAACCAAAATGTCCAAGAAATTTGGGACACCATGAAAAGACCAAAACTACGAATTATAGGGATAGAAGAAGGTGAAGAATACCAACTCAAAGGCACAGAAAATATATTCAACAAAATTATAGAAGAAAACTTTCCCAACTTAAAGAAGGAAATGCCTATGAAGATACAAGAAGCCTATAGAACACCAAACAGACTCGACCCCCAAATAAAGTCCCCTCGACACATAATAATTAAACAACTAAATGTACAGAATAAAGAAAGAATATTAAGAGCAGCCAAGGAAAAAGGCCAAGTGACCTGTAAAGGTAAACCCATCAGAATAACACCCGAATTCTCAATGGAGACTTTGAAAGCCAGAAGGACCTGGACAGATGTAATGCAGACACTAAGAGACCATGGATGTCAGCCCAGATTAATATACCCAGCAAAACTTTCAATCATCATAGACGGAAGGAAAAAGACATTCGAAGACAAAGCCAGATTTAAACAATACCTATCCACAAACCCAGCCCTACAGAAAGCATAGAAGGAAAATTCCAACCGAGGGAAGTCAGATACACACTCGAAAACACAGGCAATAGATAAAGCCACAACAGTAAACCCCAAAGAAGAGAAGTACACACACACTACCACCAAAAATAACAGGGATGAACAATCACTGGTCATTAATATCCCTTAATATCAACGGACTTAATTCACCTATAAAAAGACATAGCCTTACAGAATGGATACGAAAGCAGGACCCATCTTTCTGCTGCATACAAGAAACACATCTCAAATTCAAAGACAGACACTACCTAAGAATAAAAGGCTGGGAAAAGAATTTTCAATCAAATGGTCTTAAGAAACAAGCAGGGGTAGCCATCCTGATATCCAACAAAATAGACTTCAAACTAAAATCAATCAAAAGAGATCAAGAAGGACATTACATCCTCGTCACAGGAAAGATCGACCAAGATGAAGTTTCAATTCTGAACATATATGCCCTAAACACAAGGGCACCCACATATGTAAAAGAAACATTACTAAAGCTTAAACCACATATAAAACCCCACACATTAATAGTGGGATATCTCAACACCCCACTTTCACCACTGGACAGATCTCCCAAATCGAAACTTAACAGAGAAATAAAGGACTTAACTGATGTCATGACCCAATTGGACCTAATAGATATCTACAGAACCTTCCATCCTAACAAGAAAGAATATACCTTCTTCTCAGCACCCCATGGAACTTTCTCTAAAATTGACCACATATTTGGCCACAAAGCAAATCTCAACAGACACAAAACAATCAGAATAACCTCCTGTGTTCTATCAGACCACCATGGCTTAAAGCTAGATTTCAACAACAACAAAAACAACAGAAAACCTACAGTCTCATGGAAACTGAATAATGCTCAACTGAATCACCAATGGGTTAAGGAAGAAATAAAAAAAGAAATTAAAGACTTCCTAGAGGTCAATGAAAATGAAGACAACACATACCCAAACTTATGGGACACTATGAAAGCAGTGCTAAGAGGGAAATTCATAGCACTAAATGCCCACATAAATTAGTTGGAGAAATCCCACACTAGTGAATTAACAGCACATCTGAAAGCTCTAGAACAAGAAGAAGCAAAGTCTCCCAGGAAGAATAGACGCCAGGAAATTATCACAGTGAGAAGTGAAATTAATAAATTAGAAACTAAGAAAATAATACAAAAAAATTAATGAAACAAAGAGTTCGTTCTTTGAGAAAATCAACAAGATAGACAAGCCCTTATCCAAACTAACCAAAAGACAGAGAGAGAGAGAATCCAAATCAACAAAATCAGAAGTGAAAAGGGGGACATAACAACAGACATTGAGGAAATCCAGAGAATTATAAGGTCATATTTCGAAAACCTCTACTACACAAAACTGGAAAACCTAAAAGAAATGGACATTTTTCTGGATAGATACCACATACCTAAGTTAAATCAAGACCAGATAAACTATTTAAATAGTCCAATAACCCCTAAGGAAATAGAAACAGTCATTAAAGGTCTCCGAACCAAAAAAAGCCCAGGACCAGATGGTTTCAGCGCAGAATTCTACCAGATCTTCAAAGAAGAGTTAATACCAATACTCTCTAAATTGTTCCACATAATAGAAACAGAAGGAACATTACCAAACTCCTTCTATGAGCCTATAATTACCCTGATTCCTAAACCAAACAAGGATGCAACAAAGAAAGAGAACTACAGACCGATCTCCCTCATGAACATTGATGCAAAAATATTCAATAAAATACTGGCAAACAGACTCCAAGAACACATCAGAACAATTATCCACCATGATCAAGTAGGCTTCATCCCAGGGATGCAAGGGTGGTTCAACATACAAAAGTCCATCAATGTAATATACCATATAAACAAACTCAAAGAAAAAAACCACATGATCATCTCACTAGATACAGAAAAGGCATTTGACAAAATCCAACACCCCTTCATGATAAAAGTCTTGGAGCGAGAAGGAATACAGGGAATATAACTAAATATAATAAAGGCAATATATAGCAAACCAACAGCCAACATCAAATTAAATGGAGAGAAACTCAAAGCAATTCCACTAAAATCAGGAACGAGACAAGGCTGTCCACTCTCCCCATACTTATTCAATATAGTACTTGAAGTTCTAGCCAGAGCAATAAGACAACATAAGGAGATTAAGGAAATACAAATTGGAAAGGAAGAAGTCAAGCTTTCCCTATTTGCTGATGACATGATAGTATACTTGAGTGACCCCAAAGATTCCACCCAGGAATTGATAAAGCTTATAAACACCTTCAGCAACATAGCAGGATACAAGATCAACTCAAAAAAGTCAGTAGCCCTCCTATATACAATGGACAAAGAAGCTGAGAAGGCAATTAGAGATATATCACCCTTTACAATAGCCAAAAATGACATAAAATACCTTGGGGTAACACTAACCAAGCAAGTGAAGGACCTATATGACAAGAACTTTAAGTCCCTGAAAAGAGAAATTGAAGAAGATGTCAGAAAATGGAAAGATCTCCCATGCTCATGGATAGTCAGGGTTAACATAGTAAAAATGGCAATCTTACCAAAAGCAATTTACAGATACAATGCAATCCCCATCAAAATACCAACACAATTCTTCACAGACCTGGAAAGAATAATACTCAACTTCATATGGAAAAACAAAAAACCCAGGATAGCTAAAGGAAACCTGTACAATAAAACAACTTCTGGAGGCATCACAATCTCTGACTTCAAGCTCTACTACAGAGCTACAGTAATAAAAACAGCTTGGTATTGACATAAAAACCGACATGTGGACCAATGGAATCGAATTGAAGACCCTGACATTAACCCACACACCTATGGACATATAATTTTTGACAAAGAAGCCAAAAGTGTACAATGGAAAAAAGAAAGCATCTGCAACAAATGGTGCTGGCATAACTGGATATCAACGTGTAGAAGGCTGCAAATAGATCCATATCTGTCACCGTGCACAAAACTTAAGTCCAAGTGGATCAAAGACCTCAACATAAATCCAGCTACTCTGAACCTGCTAGAAGAGAAAGTGGGAAATAGTCTTGAACGTATTGGCATAAGAGATCACTTCCTAAATATAACACCATTAGCGCAGAAACTGAGACAAACAATCAATCAATGGGACCTCTTGAAACTGAGAAGCTTTTGTAGAGCAAAGGATACGGTCAACAAGGCAAAGCGACAGCCTACAGAATGGGAAAAGATCTTCACCAACCCCACATGTGACAGAGGACTGATATCCAGAATATATAAGAAACTCAAGAAATTAGACATCAAAACGACCAACAGTCCAATTGAGAAATGGGCTTTAGAATTAAACAGAGAATTCTCAACCAAGGAAACCCAAATGGCTGAAAGACATTTAAGGAATTGCTCAACATCCCTAATCATCAGGGAAATGCAAATCAAAACAACTCTGAGATACCACCTTACGCCTGTCAGAGTGGCTAAGATCAAAAACACTGAAGACACTTTATGCTGGAGAGGATGTGGAACTCGGGGAACTCTCCTCCACTGTTGGTGGGAATGCAAGCTTGTACAACCACTTTGGAAATCAATATGGCGCTTTCTTAGAAAATTGGGAATCAATCTCCCCCAAGATCCAGCTATACCACTCCTGGGCATATATCCAAGAAATGCTCAATCATACCACAAGAACACTTGCTAAGCTATGTTCATATCTGCATTGTTTGTAATAGCCAAAACATGGAAACAACCTAGATGCCCTTCAACTGAAGAATGGATAAATAAATTGTGGCGCATATACACAATGGAATACTACTCAGCAGAGAAAAACAATGACATCATACAGTTTGCAGGCAAATGGATGGATCTAGAAAAAATCATCCTGAGTGAGGTAACCCAGACTCAGAAAGACAAATATGGTATGTACTCACTCATAGGAAGATGCTATATGTGGAACAAGGATGACTGGACTGCTACTCACATCACCAGTGAGGCTACCTGGAAAACGGGACCCCCAAAAAAGACACGGAGAAATAGACGAGATCTACTTGAATAGCCTGGTCATGAGTGGGAACAATGAAGGGCGACGGTCGAGGGAAAGAGAATGGGAGATCCTAGCTGGATCAAGAAAAGAGAGGGAGAACAAGGAATAGGAGACCATGGTAAATGAAGACCACATGAGAATGTGAGAAGGGGAGGAAGCAGAGAGCTAGGGAGGCCCACAGAGATCCACAAAGATACCCCCGCAAAAGACTGCTGGCAATGGTCACGAGACGGCAGAAATTGACCTACTTTGGTGATGGGATGGCCAGACACCCTGATAGTTGTGCCATAAACCCCATCCAAGGACTGAGGAATCTGAATGCAGACATCCACGGCTGGGCCCCTGGTGGAGCACTGGGACTCTAATTAGTGAGAAAGAAGAGGGTTTATATGAGCGAGAATTGTTGAAGCCAAGGTTGGATAAAGCACCGGGACAAATAACCAAATGAATGGAAGCACAGGATCTATGAACCAAAAGCTGAGGGGCCCCCAACTGGATCAGGCCCCCTGAATGCGTGAGACAGTCATTTGGCTTGATCTGTTTGGTAGGCAGCTGTGCATTGGTGCCGGGTCCTGGGCTCGTTGCATGAGTTGGCTGTTTGAATCCTGGGACTTATGCAGAAACACTTGGCTTGGTCTGGGAGGGGGGAATGGACCTGCCTCGACTGAGTCTACCAGATCGACCCTGGTCCTCAGGGGAGACCTTGATCTGGAGGAGGTGGGAATGGGGGGTGGGCTGGGGGAGGGGGGCAAGAGGGGGAGAACAGGGGAATCTGTGGCTATTATGTTGAACTGAATGGTGTTGTAAAATAATAAATAAATAAATAAATAAATAAATAAATAAATAAATAAATAAATAAATAAATAAATAAATAAATAAAGCAGAAAATTTAAAAAAAAATGATAATTCAAGATAAGGACGAAAATCCATCTCACATCTTGGAGTGCCTCACAAAGACTCTATTTCAGTTCACCAGCTTAGACCCGGAGAACCCTGAGGGCATGCAGCTCCTAATGACCCACTTTGTCTCACAGAGCTTCCCTGACATTAGGGCTAAACTTAAACATTTAGAGAACAGCCCTCTGACCCCACAGGCAGGTGTGCTAGCAATAGCATTTAAGGTATACCATGGGAGAGATGAGAAGGCTCAAAAAAGGAGCTGCCAGATGCTGGCAAATACTATCTGACCAGCTCCCCAAAAGCCATTTGGTCCCTGCCTCAAGTGCAGGAAAGAAGGCCATTGGGCCTGGGTTTGCACTACCGCCCCACAAAGGGCACCAACAGGGCCTTGTCCAAAATGTTGCCAAAAGAGTCACTGGTCAACTGACTGTCCTAATGTCCCAAGTGACATAGGAACACCAGATGAAGACCACCATCTGGCTGACTTTCTAGGCTGGGCCTATAGTGACAACTGACACTGCCCGGTTTCCACCCCGGCCTCTCCCAACTCACACAGGGAACCTAGGGTAGTGATAAAAGTAAATGGGTGCCCCATCTCCTTCCTTTTGGACACCAGAGCTACCTATTCTGTCCTGAGAGAGTTTTGGGGGCCTACCTCTCCTTCTTGTCTCCCTATTGTCAGGGTTGGGGGACAGCCTTATCTACCTCATCAGACACCACCACTTAATTGCATTTTCAGAGGCATCCCTCTCTCACACACACATTCTTAGTGGTGTCAAGCTGCCTGGTGCCTTTAATGGGAAGGGACCTTCTAGCTAAAGTAGGAGTGTCCATTTCTTTCACTTACCACATTTGTCTCACCCCAGACTCGCCAGCAATTCCCCTTTTCCTTCTCCTAACCCCTTACTCTACTGACTTTAACTGTTCATTTTCCTTGCCAGCCTCTCAGGTAGACCCAAAGGTCTTGGATACCCAGAATCCTTCTATCACTAGGCACCATCAGCCTATTACTATCCATCTACAGGACCCTACCAGATATATCACCCAAGCTCGGTACCCGTTCTCACTCTAGAGCCTAAGAGGACTTAAGCCTATCACTTCTGACCTTCTAAGGAAAAACCTGCCCTGCTCAACCTCTTCACCTTTTAGCACCCCCATACTTGCAGTTAAAAAGTCTAATGGAATCTACTGCATGGTTCAAGACCTCCGGCTCATTAACTCAGCAGTGTTCCCCCTCCTTCCCTTAGTGCCTAACCCTTATACTCTCCTGACCACTATCCCCTCAGGAAACTCTCACTTCTCAGTTCTAGATTTCAAAGATGCCTTCTTTTCGATCCCTCTCAGTCCTCAGTCTCAAAATATCTTTGCTTTCACCTGGACTGACCCTGACACTCACCAAACCACACAGCTGACCTGGATTGTTCTGCCACAGGGATTCAGAGACAGTCCACACCTATTTGGTCAGGCTCTGGCCTCTGACCTGCTTTCTCTATCTCTCCCTGTCTCTAAATTAATACAGTATGTAGATTATATTTTACTTTGTAGCCGGTCCTTACAGGTTAGCCAAACTAACACCTCTGCTCTCCTAAATTTCTTATCCAGCCGAGGTTACAGTGTATCTCCTTCTAAAGTTCAGCTGTCAACTCCCCAGGTCACCTATTTGGGTCTATTACTCCAACCCACAAGGCTATTACTGTAGACAGAAAGCCTCTAATCCAGTCTCTTGTAGTCCTTTCTACTAAACAGGAGATTCTGTCTTTCCTAGGAATAGCTGGCTTCCTATGGTCTTGGGTTCCATCTTTTTCTCTCCTTGCTTGCCCATTATACCAGACAGCTAATGGTTCACCACATTAGACCCTCCTCCATCCTGTCACTAAACCTTTCCAGAAGCTCCAACAGGCTCTTCTTCAGGTCCCAGTGCTTCATCTCCCAGACTTAACCTGTCCCTTCTCACTCTATGTAGCAGAGAGCGAGGGATTTGCCCTGGGAACTCAGCTGGAATCCTCCTTTGCAATGTAGCATATCTGTCAAAGAAGTTAGACCTTACCAGTCAGGGCTGGGCACCTTGCATCTGTGCCTTAGCAGCTGCAGACCTCCTTATTTGGGAATCAAGGAAGGTAAGCTTGGGTCACCTATTACTGTCTTTTCTCACCACAACATGGCCCATACCTTAGCTTATAAAAGCTTACAAACTTTACCTCCTTCCTGGGTTCTTTCTCTCCAGTTGGCATTACTAGAGGATGACACTCTTAATTTCCGGACCTGTCCAGCTCTTAATATTTCAAGCCTCCTCCCTCAACCTACTGATTCTCCTTCTCATTCCTGCACTTAAATCTTAGAGGAACTGTTACCTCACCCTTCACACATATAGGAGGGCACATTGCCTCAGGCTACTTATACCTGGTACACAGATAGCAGCTACTTTTTATATGAAGAGATCTAGGACGAGCCCCCAAATGTTGTGCCCAGGTTGCAAGTCCCCTAAGCAAGACCACCACAGAGCTATTAGCCCATGCAAGCACACAGAGGTTTTTTATTAACAAAACAAGCAAGTTGTTCCATGATCCAACATCTAACACAGCGGGTGGAGAACGGCCCCAAGCACTTACTTTAAGGGGTTTATATTGGAAAAGTTTACATGCAGTTTGGGGTTGGATGTGGGAGCTAGGGGAGAGGTAAGCATAAGGTTACTAATTGCTAACAGGATTCAGGGTATCTATAGAGACATAAATTTTTATTTCCTATGTCCTGCTTTTGTTGACACATTCAGATTTATTATTGCAGTCCTACACTCCTCTAAGGTCAACTTCTGGTCAGTTGAGTCCATTACTTCCTTTATATTGCTTTGCCAAGTCCAGGATACATAGATTTATTATCCCATCCTTAAAGTTCAATTTCTGATCACTTCTAAAACTGCTGGTCAGCAAATACCTTTGGAGGAAGGGAGGAGGAAGCATCTCTCAAGACAGCTACTGATATTTCCCTTTGAGGACCATCATCCCACTTTTAGTAGACCATGAGAGCATGTCTGTGTGCATGCATACATGCATGCAGAGGAAAATGGAGAAGACTTGAGGTTGCTGCTTTCCCATCTCAAGCACTCAGCTTCTAAAATGGGGTCATCATTCAGGCAAAAAAATTTGCCCTGGAAGGAGGGGCAGGAGACAAGCTGTAAATCAGAGTATTGGAATCTCCAACTTCATTTCAAGCAGAGTGTAGAGAAGTCTATTGGTAAAGCACTCTCAAAAACAGTGGATGTTGTGATGAAAAGCAATTGGGAGTTATTGTTCAGTTCATTTGGAAATATATACAAAACATTAGACTGGTTGGCTATTGAATTCCCAGTGGTCTGGGGATTATGCTATGTCTGGTATATGATAACTGAGGGAAAAAACCTACATACACTATGCTCTCATGTCTGTTAACTTTATTCCTCTAAGACAAAATTCTATTAATACAGCTATAGCTCCATCAGGCATTCATTATGAGAATAAATATAGATACACCAAGCTTTTTATTGGTCTACTTTATTTCTCTTGGATGAAATCCGGTCTACATAGCTTCAATTCTGTCTAGTTCCCTAGCTCACAGTCCTGCTAATGACTAAACTCATACGCTTCCAGTCTCATCTTCATCCTTTGTTTCCTCATTCTCCATTTCTACTACTCTCTACTCCTGGCTCTCAAAAACACTCTACCTGAGATTTGATTACCCTCTATAGAACCTGTCTTCCTATCTTCTCTCTCACCATGTGGTTCTGTCTCTCTACAGAAAAATGCTTGTCTTCTCTCTCTCCAGCCACAGGGTTCTCTGCCTCCTCAGGAATATTCCTCCACCCTACATTCCAACTTGTTATGTAAAAACCTCTATTGTTCTCAGTCAGTTGCTCTGGAGAGTCACTAGGCCTCAAAGGGAGGAGATAGTCTGAGCTTCATTTGCACAAGAAACAAAGCTATCTCTCTCCCACCAGCTTGTCTTTACCTACATGACCTTATTCAAGTATTAGCTCCAGCAGGGAAGTTCAGCAGATCTGGGGAACTGAACTGTTAGCCAAATGGTCTGGAAATATTTTGGCATGCAAGAAATTTATAGCAGAAAACAGCTGAAATATTAAATGCTAGATAGCACCAAATATTCATAATAAATTGCTTGCCTCTTGTCAGACCCTTGGCAGTCAAAGTATAGCTTTACTACACAGCTGAATCTCTATAATACACTCTTGTGGCCCACAAGAGTTGGAATGCTACTGTGAACAGAGAAGGAACTAGTTGGGGTTCTTGTGCCTGTTGGTTATTTGTAGCACTCTTACCCTGCAAGGAAACATCATGAAACATGACAAAATCCACTAACAAGAGTTTAATTAAGATAAGGTAAAGAGACAGAGGTGCACAGGCCTGTGGAAAGGACAAGTGAGTAAAGATGAAGCTGGGAATCATGGCGCTGCTTATAAAGGCTGAGCTGTGCCTGCGCACACAGGCCCATGTGGCTATTCCATGCATGTGGTAGATCACATGGCTGCAATGCATGCTTTACTTAACCACACAAAGCCATGGGGTCCTGGTCAAGCAAGACATTTTGACATGGAAATGACTAGGCAGAAGTGACTAGGTCCCACCAGGCATGCACAACCATGCACAACACTGGGGGCAGGACACTGGGCCCCTGCAGCCTTTTCAGGGTCCAAGGCAGAAGCCAGGGGTGAGGGGGATGCGGGGTGTGTGTGCACAGGACAGCACCACCTGGAGGGGCATGAGCAAGTGGCCTCATTTGTAGCTAGAGTTTTCCTGCCTGGCCCACAGTCAGAACAAATCTCTGTCACCTGCCAGTCCCACAGCCACTTGGACCCAACCAAGTAAACACAGAGACTTATATTGCTTACAAACTATATGGCCATGGCAGGCTTCTTGCTAACTGTTCTTATAGCTTAAATTAATCCATTTCTATAAATCTATACCTTGCCATGTGGCTTATGGCTTACCGACATCTTCACGTGCTGCTTGTCATGGTGGCGGCTGGCAGTGACTCCTTCTGCCTTCCTGTTTTCTCTGTTCTCCTCTCTGTTAGTCCTGCCTATACTTCCTGCCTGGCCACTGGCCAATCATTGTTTTATTTATTGACCAATAAGAGCGATTTGACATACAGACCATCCCACACGACTCCCCCCCTTTTTTTTAAAAAAGGAAGGTTTTAACTTTTACACATCTCCAAAGCCAGCTTGGTATATTTGGGAATTTGGGCGTAGCTTCTCTTACTACTTCCTGCTGGAGGGGGGCACTGAATCTTAGGCTTGTGAGCAACATGGAGGGCTTTGGGGGTCATGATGGGGGCAGGCGCACAGGAAGAGAGTGGCTGAGTGAGCCACAAGTTGCCAGAGCAGCACACGGCAGGTGGCTCAGCTGGGGCCCGCAACTTGTCCATGGCAGCTTTTCTATGGGTTGAAGTTAGGCATAGAGGAGCAGGGCCGGATGTGTCTGGCCATGCAGGAGTGGGGTGGCTGTGGCCACGAGCCCAGCCTGGGGGGTGGGGGTGGGAGAAGGGGGGTGGAGGGTGGGGAGTTAACTGCCTGTACACTCTGAATCTAAATCCCCCTCCCTTCTTTCCTAAGCCAAGTTCGTCACTAGCTTCCCATCTTAACCCTTCTCTGTCCTGGTAATGCTTAAAAAATGTTAAAGATACATAAGGTTTTAAAATTTATGCTTTTGTTTCCACAGGGGAAAAAAATAATACATGGATTTTGGTCATTTGAGCTCAATTGGTTACAAATATTTGCCATCATTTAAGAGAATTGGTTACAAATTATTATTGGTTAAGATAAAAAAACTGTACCCTCTAGACTGGTCACCACAGTAGACCAGTCCAGGCACCCTCTGGACCACTGCCAGCAGACCAAGGTGGGGTCATCCTTGTGGATTCCTGAGAGGCTTCCCAGAATCCTGCCTCTTCCTATTCCCATGATGTCCTCATCTGGTATCCTGTCTAGCAAATAACCTAGCTTCATCATAGAGCCTTTGTCCAATGACTGATGGAGGCAGATGCAGGGATCCACAGCTAGGTACCAGGCTAAGCTCCAGTAATCCAATTGATGAGAGAGAGGAGGGATCCTGCAGGCGAAGGATATTGAGATCATGATGAGAGGATGTGCAGAGATGACTGGCCTGATTAGTGGAAGAACATGAACTGTGGACTGGTGGCTGTGGAGCCCCCATGGGACTGGACTAGGCCTTCTGGATATGGAAGACAGTTGTTTGGCTCGAACTGTTTGGGGGGCACCTAGGCAGGGGGATCAGGATCTGTCCCTGGTATATGGAAGACGGTTGTTTGGCTTGAACTGTTTGGGAGGCACCCAGGCAGGGGGATCAGGATCATCCCTGGTTCATGGGTAGGCTTTTGGGAATCCGGTGCCTGTGGTGTGACACCTTGCACAGCCTTGGTGCAGTGGGAAGGGGCTTGGACCTGCCTAGGCTCAGTGAGCTGGGCTCTGCTGACTCTCCATGGGAAACCTCGATTTGGGGGATGTGGGAATGCAGGGTGGCTTGGGAGAAAGGGCAGGGGGGTAGGAGGAGAGGGGATAGGGGATCTGTGGGTGGTATGTGAAGTGAGTAGAAAATTTCTTAATAAAGAAAAATGGAAAAAAATAAAAATTGTAATATATAATTTTTTTAAAAAAAGAAAAAAATGTATCAAATTCCAAGTAGAGGATAACTCAATAAATTTAATAACAAAACATATTTTTAAATGTAATGTTTTTATAAGAATATAAAGGCCTCAGATATGAGGATAAAAGTTTAAATAAATGGTATTTTGGGTCTGAGAAAGTAGTTTGAGGTATAAAAACGTGGAACTTCAAATACTTTAAAGTTCAAGTAAGTTATGAGGTTTGAGTGAAAGCAAAGTTTTTGTGGAGTCTAAGATGTAAAGGTTTTAGGTATGGGAATATAAAAAATGTTTTGAAAAGAAAAACTATGCGAAATATGTTATTAAAATGTATAAAAGCAAGTTATGAAGGTCTGAGGATAAAAAATTAAGTAATGATAAAAATGATTTGAGATATATAAAAGATAAAACATGTATTGGATTTCTTTTTCTTGCTATTCTGCTGTTACATTGAGACTCCAAAGGTTCATAGTTTTAAAAATGTCTGTCTACTCTGTAGGTATGAATGAAAATGTAGTCACATGTATGTTTGGTTTTTAATGTCTGAGTTTATGTGTTCTCTATGTTAAGGAATACAAGTTAATACTAGTCATCTGGCTATCCAGATACTAGTTTAAAGCATAAACTGTTAACACTTATTTAATTATAATTTATTAGGAAATAAATAAAATGGAATATGAGAGTTCCATTTGACTAATATATCTACCAGATAACAAATTGGCCTGGTTATTGTTACCAAACTTAGAGATGTTTTCCAGATTAGGCCTAGATTTATTTGGCTCAGACATATTTAGTAGATAATGGTCCTCAAACCCGTCAAAGATCTGATAAATATGGCATTTACATTATTTGATAAAAAGCTTACTATAATAAACAGAGACTCCCAGCTCTTTGCGATGACTCCCAAAGTCTCAAAAGAAGATATAGAATAACAAGAAGACACCACCTGAATTGTGGACAACAATGACCACTGGGCAAGATGCCCCAACTTAACACCTGCTGCCAGAGATCTGGCCCAGAATGGAGATGCTGACAAGATAAGGTTAGCCTTTCTCCTCCACAGGGAGAAATTTCATGTTATGGGCTCAGCAGAAAGACTGATGCTGTCCTGACACCTGTTCTACAGGTGACTACAGGAGCCTGGGATGATGGCAGTCTGGGCAATGGATAGTCTCTGTCATTTTTAATAGATTTGGAAGTCTGCACTCAGGTAAAATTTATCCTTCTCAGGTCTCTGATGGCACTGATGACTGGGCTCGCTATAGCTTTGTCAGCTTAGTAACATCAGGCAACCAGAGCCTTCAATGAGGTTGCAGCCACCTTATTAACTCATTGATCAATGCATTAATTAATTCAAGACCATACTGTCATTGTATTAAAATTTAATAAGTTCCCAATTTAACATTAATATAGTTTTGACAAGCTGATAGAGCAATAACTGCTTACTGTTTGGATTATGAGCTCAGGAATTTTGATTTATTTTGGTTATCTTCTGAACACCTGTTACCTGCTTTTTCTACAATATGTATTTCACTATTGATTGATAAACCTACTATATTTACTGAGGCTGTGGGCCTAAAAATTCCCGATAAGCTAACTTTTGTTTTTAGTCTATATCTTTTTCAGTGGGCTTCCATTTAGCTGGCAGACACATCCAGGCATCAGCTACTGACTTCAACCTATGACATACAGACTTGCTGAAAGCTGATGTGGACCAATACAGCCAATATAAATGCTATTTCTTCAGCTGGTCAATGAACCAGATGCTTCTAAATGCCCTCCTTGTTTTTTACTAACATTCTGACTTTCCAGGGCCCTGAAAACGATATTCCAACATCAGCAGAAAGTAATTACAGAAGCAAAAATGTTGTTCTTATTCCTGGAATGTTAGACCAAAGAAAATTTTCTATCATAGGGAACCTGAGATAAAATAATACCTAGTCCCTATTCTCATTTCCAAGTTCCTTCAGGATAAGTAACTCTGTCAGCTATCACAGGGCGTTCTTCTGCTAATTACTGTTGGCTCTTATGTCATTGATGCCTTAACTAAATAATAATTCCTGTTTGGATGCCACTAAACTGATGATGCTAGAATCCCTCACCTTGCTTTCTGAGGTCACGTTACAGTATAGGCTAGAGCTAGACCTCCAATTCTTACAACATGGGGGACTATGTGCAGCCCTGGGAGAAAAATGATGTTTTTATGTAGATCACTCTGGGGTGGTTAAGGACTCTATGACCAAAGTATGAGAACGCCTTAACAAGCTGATGAAAATTATCAAAGAAAGGTTGGGGACCATCCAATTAATGGTGCAAAGGACTCAAACTTAATCTGAGTTCCTTAACCAAGATATAAAAATGGGCCATCTGACTCAAGGCAGACATTTGCAAACTAGATATTGACAACCCATGATTGGGTATCTTCACGTTACTAGGAGAGGAGGTAATGAAAGGGAAAAATCAGTGGCCATCTTGACAGACTTGAGAGTAGCCTTCCTCTCCTCCAAAGATATTTGCTGACCAGCAGTTTTAGAAGTGATCAGAAATTGAACTTATAAGTCTGGGATAATAAATCTATATATCTGGACATGACAATAAAATATATGGGAAGTAATGGACTCAACTGACCAGAAGTTGACCGTTGAGGAGTGTAAGACTGCAACAATAAATCTGAATGTGTCAACAAAAGCAGGACATAGGGAATAAAAATTTATGTCTTGTTGTAGATGATTGATTGATAAATAAAGTGCTGATTGGCCAGTAGCCAGGCAGGAAGTATAGGTGGGACAAGGAGAAAGGAGAATTCTAGGAAGTGGAAGGCTGAGTTAAGGGAAGACTGCCAGCCACCGCCATGAGAAACATGATGTAAGATACCGGTAAGCCACGAGCCACATGGCAAGGTATAGATTTATAGAAATGGGTTAATTTAAGATGTAATAACTAGATAGCAAGAAGCCTGCCATGGCCATACAGTTTATAAATAATATAAGTTTCTGTGTATTTGATTGCATCCAAGCAGCTGTGGGACTGGCAGGTGAGAGAGATTTGTCCTGAGTGTGGGCCAGGCAGGGCCAGGAAAACTTCAGCTACAGTGTCTCTACAGATACCCTGAATCCTGTTAGCAAATAGTAACCATATGCTTACCTCACCCTAGCCCCCTCGTCCAATCCCAAGCTGCATGTAAACTTTTCTTATATAAACCCCTTAAAGTGAGTGCTTGGGGCCGTTCTCCTCCACCCGCTGTGTTGAATGTTGGATGTTGGACCAAGCTTGCTTGTTTTATTAATAAAAACCTCTGTGTGCTTGCATGGGCTAATGGCTCTGTGGTGGTCTTGCATGGGGGTCTTGCAACCTGGGTACAACTGGTCCTAGTATTCTCAGTGTTTTCACACCCAAAGGCAGAACCTCTAAACCACAACGAGGCTGCTGAAAGGAGAGAGCCGGCCTTTTGGCTACACTTATCAGGACCTCATCTTCAGCAGCAGGTAGTTAGAAACAGACAAATACACATTCATATCCTGACCCTCCCAGGAAGCTAAGTCCTGTCTGGTTGCTGTGGAGAGTGGGACTCCATTTATTTGGCCACAGAAATTTGAACTGGGATGGGAGATGGGGGCAGATCTTGGTCCAAATACACAGACTTCCTCTGTCCTTTCCCAGTTTTAGAAGGTATTTTGGAATACATGTTTCTTTCTTTCTTTCTTTCTTTCTTTCTTTCTTTCTTTCTTTCTTTCTTTCTTTCTTTCTTTCCTTCCTTCTTTCTTTCTTTCTTTTCTGGCGCTGAAGACCAAACCCAGGGCCTTGCACTTGCTAGGAAAGCACTCTACCACTGAGCTAAATCCCTAACCTTTTTTAAAACTAGAATAAAGTATTTAATTGAACTCTTATACAAGTAAAATAGATAAAATCAAAATTAACTGAATGGAATTAACAGCAAACTTAGCCAAAACCAAACAAATCATTGAACTAAAGGTGGGTGCTATAGCTTGAATATTTGTGTTTCCCCAAATTCATGTATTAAAAAGTAATTTTCATGTGATATATGGGGGGAGGGCTGTTCAGAGATAACTCAATGATGGGATTAGTGCTCTATAAATAAGACCCCAAAGAGTGTCTTACCCTCTCATCAACTAGACAACTAGAAGGCAGCTCCTAAGGCTGAGAAAGCAGGACTCTATGTAGTTGTTTGAATAAGAATGCCCCCCCCTTGCTTCATATTTTTAAATGGTTAGGGAGTGGTACTATTTGAAAGGATTAGCAGGTGTGACTTTGTTGGAGGAAGTGTGTGACTGGGGGTGGGCTTGGAAGTTTCAAAACTCCAGGTGGGCCCAGTGGCTCTCTTCCTGCTGCCTGTGGATCCAGATGTAGAACTCTCAGCTCCTTCTCTAACACCATCTTGGCCTGTGTGCTGCCATGCTTCCTGCCATGATGATAATGGACCAAACCTTTGAACTGTAAGCCAGCCCTAGATAAATGCTTTTCTTTATAAAAATTGCTGTAGTTATGGTGTCTCTTCATAGCATTAGAACAGTGACCAAGATAACCTCACTAGACCTTAACCTGCCAGGACCTTAGTCTTAGAATCCACAGCTTCTAGAACTGTAAGATATGAATTACTTTCACTTAAAAGCCACCTAGTCTGTTACCACAGACCATTTTAAATGTTACAGGAGCCTCACCAGACTAAGGTAATAGCTCAATAGAAACCAAAGGAAAGCATGCAGAAAAGGGGTGGGGGGATGGGAGTCCTATGAAATGAACTTGAAAACACCATTTAGAATTTGAATCCTGAGCCGGGTGGTGGTGGTGCACGCTTTTAATCCCAGCACTTGGAGGCAGAGCCAGGTGGATCTCTGGGAGTTTGAGGCCAGTCTGGGCTACAGATTGAGTTCCAGGACAGGCTCCAAAGCTACACAGAGAAACCCTGTCTCGAAAAACAAAAAAAAATATTTAAATCCCAGAAGAAAAGGAGACTAAAACAGGAAAGTCAAAATATGTTTCCTCATCATTAAAACAGCAATTTACAGACCCAAGAAATGTAATGAACCCAGACAGAAATAATATAAGCAAAGCCACACAGGGCCACATTATTCTTAATTACTCAGAGTTCAGTATATAGAGAAAAGACATCTTCTACACAGGAAAATAATGAAAATGTTAGCTGATTTCTTACCAGAAATAAGGTAAGCCAGAACACCATATCAGTTAGTAATTATACTAAGTAGAAATTGCTGTGGGATGTTCTGTATGTCCTGTGGGAGCCTGTTCTCAGGTTCTTCGTGGCTTTACCCAGCAGGTCTCCATAGAGGATGATTAGGACCACGAGCCGAGCCTGAGTGCAGGTGTCTGAGATGGTCTACACTTGGCTGTGCTGTGGGATGGTCTGTATGTCAAGTTGCTCTGATTGGTCAATAAATAAAATACTGATTGGCCTGTGGCTAGGCAGGAAGTATAGGTGGGACTAATAGAGAGGAGAAATAAAAGAACATGAAGGCAGAAGGAGTCACTGCCAGCCACCGCCAGGATGAGCAGCATGTGAAAATGTCGGAAAGCCACGAGCCACATGGCAAGGTATAGATTTATAGAAATGGATTAATTTAAGCTATAAGAACAGTTAGCAAGAAGCCTGCCATGGCCATACAGTTTATATGCAATATAAGTCTCTGTGTTTACTTGGTTGGGTCTGAGCAGCTGTGCGACTGGTGGGTGACAAAGATTTGTCCTGACTGTGGGCAAGGCAGGAAAACTCTAGCTACAAGAAATAGGTTCAGCACCCCACCTTAAAGAGGCTGTCAGATTTGATTTTAAAAGGGGGGACAGGGCAGGCAAAAGAGCTCAAAGATTAAAAGCACTGGCAGCTCATCCAGAGGACCTAGATTCAATTCTCAGCACCTCCATGACAATAGACAGGCATCTGTAACTCCAGTTCCAGGGGATCCAACACCTTCTTCTGGCCTCTGCAGGCACAGTATGCATATAGAGCATAGACATAATGTAGGCAAAAACACCCATACACATAAAATAAAAGTAAATAAATCTTTTTTAAAAAGATGCTAATTTATGTGACTAGCAAAATACTTACACATAAACACAAATAGTTTCAAAGGAAATCACACAAGAAAAGTTGGCTATACTGACATCCCAGACAAAAATAAATTGGGGAGGACTAACAAGGATAAGGAAGGAGTGTTATCATGACATAAGAATCAACTCATGTTAGTGTAACTCAGGCAATGGTGGCACACACCTTTAATTCCAGCACTTGAAAGGCAGAGGCAGGCGGATCTCTGTGAGTTCCAGGCCAGCCTGGTCTACAGAGTGAGTTCCAGGCCAGTCAAGGCTGTTACACAGAGAAACCTGTCTCAAAAAAAGTTGGCATGATAGCATAACACTCCTAAATCTGTATACCATAAAACATACCATATTTAGAAGCAATAGGCATCTATACTTAATAAATAATTCATAGAAACATTCCTTATCATCCATCTACCAGCTCAAACACTATTTGTTCTTATTCTTTAAGGAAATGATCCTACAGTTCAGGAAATCCCAAGTTTTCAATACGTAGCCTGGACAAACCTGTGGATTTAAGGAACTGCTCTAACTTTTGCTTACTTCTTACTCCTTGTCTCAGGAGTATTTCACTTCCTAGACTAAGGAATTATAAAAATAGAGATTAATAAACAAAGGGGCATTTGTTACCTGTCTTTCACTAACAGCCAACATAATTCTGTGGTTTTCTTTCTCTGCTTCATTTAGTTGTTTGCGCAGAAAAATCATTGACATAATTTTTGAGAGCCATATTATGACTAATCTCCATCCCATTCCTATGATCCTACCTCTTGATCTCCATGACCACAATTCATTATTATTTGTTTCATGTGGACCTTCTCAACTTTCTTTGTGGGCATAAAGCAGACATAAACATACATATCTTTCATGACCATTGTCATTTTCCTCAGCTATAAAGAATGAAATTGTCCATTTGCAAGAAAATAGATGGAATTAGAGACCATAATGTAAGCAAAAGAAACCAAACTTAAGAAATGAAAGTGTCATATTTTGTCTAATATATCAAATCCTAGATATATATGACATGAAGATAAAGGAGAGAAAGGGGTCAAAGGTGAAAAGGATGGAAAGACAAAAGATGTAAGAGTTGGGGGGAAGACAAATATCACAAGTGTTCTCCAATACATTGGAAAGTCGAAACATAAAAGTCATGTAAACAGAAATAAATCTACTTGGGTAGGAGAAGCAGAGGAGGAAGAGGGATGAGTGGGGAAACAGAAGGGTGAATGAATGTGAGCAAAGTACATGATACACATGTATGAATTGCACTGCATTACATGCTAATGGAAAAGAGTAACATAAAAATACACCTCCCAAAGTTTAATGCTTATGTCTTTTGACCTAGTATAACTATGTAACTCTTTTTTTTTTTGGAGACATGGTCTCTCTGTGTAGTTTTGGTGCCTGTCCTGGATCTTGCTCTGTAGACGAGGCTGGACTCAATCCACCTGGCTCTGCCTCCCAAGTGCTAGGATCAAAGGCGTGTGCCACCACCACCCGGCTAACTATGTAACTCTTATTGGTCATGTGTGTGACACATTAAGTCTTATTTACTATAGATCTATTTGCATATCAGCACTAACTTCTACTCCATTCTTTTTCATCTAACTGAAAATGTGCACTTCTAGAACTGACTAGAATACTGTCTTTGCAGCTCCCCTAAAACCAAAAATTCTCTCTCATTGCACATTTTGGCTTTCTTAAACACAGTGAAATGCCTATTAAATGAAAATACTGTATTAATGAATCTGGAAAATTCCAGCAGTACAGCAATGACTCCCACATACAACAAAAGCAAAGAGCAAGTTACCTTTGTGCTATTTTCAAATAAGGAACCTTTGTACTTTGGCTCATCTAACTACTCATCCACAAAAATGGTCATGTCTATTTGCATTAAAGGATAACAATTGTAGCTAGAGTTTTTCTGGTCCTGCCTGGCCCATAGTCAGGACAAATCTCTCTAACCCACCAGTCCTGCAGTGGCTCAGACCCAACCAAGTAAACACACAGACTTATATTGCTTACAAAATGTATGGCCATAGCAGGCTTCTTATTATCTACATCTTCTATCTTAAATTAACCCATTTCTATTAATCTATACTTTGCCATGTGGCCTGTGGCTTACCGGTACTTTACATCTTCCTTGTCCGGGCAGTGGCTGGCAGTGTTTTTCTCTGCCTTCCTGTTCTCTCAATTCTCCTCTCTGTTAGTCCCACCTATACTTCCTGCCTGGCTACTGGCCAATCAGTGTTTTATTTATGAATCAGTCATCCACAGCACTTCCCCTTTTTCTTTTTTTTTAAAGGAAGGTTTTAACTTTAACATAGTAAAATTACATATAACAAAGCAATTATCAAGCAGGAATTACAGTTACAATATTAAAGAAGATATTCTATCTATCTTATATTGGTGAGTCTAAGGTTTTATAACTAACTTATCTTTTATCATAACTAAGAAAAATTATAACTATCTCTAGTCTTCAACTACATCAAAGACCTCAGAAGGATATAATACTACCTGAGAAATGGGAAAATGATACAAGCAACTTTCAGGAAGTCTTACGGGGTAGACAGAGACAGCTGGCAACCTGGACAGTCACCTAATGTTCCTTTGTAAAGTTGGGGCATCTGTCTTCAGCCCACAGGCCTTGCGTCTCTTATTCATTTCTCTCTGTGTCCTGTAGAATGTCTGTCAGTTTCCTCTATGAAGCAGGAACCTAAAGGACCATTTCACCAAGCAAAGTTCATTGGTCACCTTCCTATGGGTCCTGCATGTCCAGTCGATACATTTTTTCAAGCAGTCCAGGCAAGAACAGTTTCTTGCCCAAATGGCTATTTTTGCCAAGGTGAAGGTAAACTCCATATAGAGGGTCTTCAATGCCCATCCTCCTCTCTTAAGTAAATTGGTGTTGCCAGGAGCAGACATGTCTCATTGTCCAGAAAGTCTAAATTTTTAAAACATTTTAAATGCCATATTCTGTAGGTCTTTGAAATATTTGAAGATTACCTATCTGAAATATATCTATGTATACCTAGAAGACTAAACTAACATGACTATAAGTTTGATTATCATAGAATACTAATTATAATTATCCATTACAATTTAAATGAGTTACATAAACATAATACCTCAAACAAGAATAGAAATATATATACAGTATAACAAAATTAACTTCAAATTTGTATCAATAAACTAAAATCTATACCAATGTAAAACATTTCAAACAAGTTGTTGCTCTTTAAAGGTAGGTTCATTAATCTACCCTTTCACCCTATCATATCTATATCAAACAATGTTGGTTACAGCCTCTCTGGGCTCACACTCAGTCCTGTAGCAGACAGCCTGTGTGGACCCCTCCTCCCAGCCCAACTCCATTCAATGCAAACTCCACCTCTTGGTCGAATACATGTTTCTTTATTTGCTTATGTGTCCTTAGGACTTGGCAGAGACTTTGAAGGGTAACTGTAAAGTCAGTTACTCCAGTTTCTACAGGGAGAGTTCTCAGAGCTCTTTACCTTATCATGCTGGAAGCAGTACTCCTTGTCTTTGATACTTATATCAATCTGTGATTGCTGCTTTTTAGATAAAACTCAAAGCAATGAAGTACATCTTGGGTGACATAATTCCATAGGTTCAATTACCTTGACAAACCAATAAATCCGAAGAATTTCCATAAAGAATGAACTGGAGCTTTTAGATTGGGAAGAGAACTATGCATAGAATATGATATTTGGGTGATTGTATTCATGTTGTTATTATATGCTTTCATCATCTTCCTTTTTAAATATAGTATTTATTGACATGCTAGAGTATTGGAATTGAGCTAATCTTTTAAAAACATTTATGTGTGTGTGTGTGTGTGTGTGTGTGTGTGTGTGTGTATGTGTGTGTATGTTGTGTGCATCCACATGTAAATGTATGCACATGCCTGTGTGTATGCTGTGGCATACAGATGGAGGCCAGAGGACAGCTTACAGGAGTTGTAGCTCTCCAATTTTTTTCTTTTTCTTTTTTTTTTTTTTTGGTTTTTTTGATACAGGGTTTCCCTGTTTAAGAGCCCAGGCTTTCCTGGAACTTGTTCTGTAGACCAGGCTGGCCTTGAACTCACAGAGATCTGCCTGCCTCTGCCTCCCTAGTGCTGAGATTAAATGTGTGTATCACAACCACATGGCTTTTGGAGCTCTCCTTGTATCATAGGCTTCTGGAGATCACCATCAGGTTATGAGGCTTGTCAGCATGCACCTTTACCTACCGAGCCATCTTGCCAGCCCAGTTGTTTTCATGCCAAGTGTTCCTGAGAAGGACAGACAATAGCTTCAAGTTCAGCATAAGGCTTAAAAAACAAACCAAAGGCCCAAAACAAATTAACAAATAAAGCCACAAGGCAATTTCTTTGCCTTCATTTTGTTCTTTTATTTCCTTTCTTTTCAGTTAAGACTTTAGTGATCAATCTATATGATGGCTTAACTTATCCCATGAACTTGCTGAATGGCCAGCTGTATTAGTTACTGCTGTGGCCAAAACCCTGACAAGGAGCAGCTTAGGGAGGATGCCATTATTTTGGCTTATAGGTACTCTCTAAAGAGGATTTAGTGCATTCTGGTGGAGAAGGCATGGTGGCAGGAGTCTGAGGTAGCCAGTCACATTGTGTCCACAGTCAGGAAGCACAGAGTTCACAGGAAGCAAGGCCAGGGTACAAAACCTCACAACTTGCCCTGAGCAGGAAGTGAGATGGTAGGGACAGAAAGGATATAGATGTGAGTATATAGGAAGTATCTCTCTCTTTAGTTGAGGATTTGCAAGTGGTAAGAATGTTGCTGGCTTCTTTCTGCTTCTCTGATCTTCCAGTTTTAACCCCAATATCTGGTTTCAGGGCTTTTTATTAATAAGACCTTTTAAGATTTGTCTTATAACATTTCAAAGTGGACACTGGATGCCAGGTTCTCTCAGCATCCCTTAGTCTCTACCTGTTACGGGGCACTCCTGGCTGGCATACCCCACCCTCTGCCCTGAACTCTCCAGCCCAGGTATTGTGCTGGGCTTCCCTTCCCATAGCTCCTTGTATCATTTTGGCTATGATACAAATCTTTTGGCCAGTGTGTTGGCCCAGGCCACCCCTCTTAGTCAGTGGTTCCTCTCTCCTCTCCCCTCTTCCCTCCCTGATCTCCTCACATGGCCCAGCTCAATCTGATCATGTTCACTTTGAACACACCCAGATGTCCCTGCCTCTGGCTATGCTCTTCCTTTTATCTATAATAAACCCTTTTCTCCACCATGCCTAGGAGCAGTCATGTCTTTCCTTTTTTATTTCTTTCTTTTTCATTCAAATGTAACTCTGCAAACAAGATTTTCAGCAATTGTTATTTTACTAGCGTTGCTACTTTCTAACAGTGGTAATGGCAGGGCACTCATTCTGGACAATGAGTTTTGAATCACTCACAGCAGGAGGCCAACATTAACCTGGGGCTTATATAGTCTGATGGTTTATAAACACCTCTTCTATTTATTCTTTATTAAAGAATATCAAAATTGTTATCTGCTTTAGTTTTTTTTATTTTTAAAAATTTAAAAATTCATTCTTTGAGAATTTCATGCATGTTACTTCCCCTCTCTAACTTTCCAGACCCTTCCCACATCCTCACTCCATGTCCTTTTTTTCTTAACAGCAACAAAAAAAACTTTACCAAGTCCAAAATTAAATGTGCATGATGTGAAAGCCATCCATTAGAAAATGGGCCTTCCTTCAGTCATGCCAGAATGTTGGCTGCCTTGATCTTGTGCAGGTATCCGTACTTGTTGTGAGTTTATGAGTGAGATAGCCTCACACTGCGCAGAAGACATTGTTAGTCAGCACTCCTTCCCAATCCCTGGCTCTTACTATCTTTCCATCCCCTCATTTGTGAGGTTTATTGAGAGTTGGCAGCAGAGAATGTTGTCTAGATGTCCCATTTAGGCTGAGCACTCCAAGCACACTAATTCTGCACTTTGACAAGCCATGAGTCTGTATTAACCACTGTCCACTGGCAAAAAGAATAAGAGCTGCTATAATCTGATATCTGCCTACCTGCCACTTGAGTAGGCTAGAGGCAGATGTGGAGAGGGGGTTACAGGCAGTGGAGAGAGAGGGAGTCCTTTGCTTGGTCCCTACTGGGCCAGAATGTGTGTGGTGGTTCAGTTTGAGCAGCAGTTTTCTCGACTCTCAATAAGCATGTTCTTGAGGTCACTAGCTCACATACCAGTTTTTAAAGAAGACTGAGAACTGAGAGTATGGCTTAGTGGCAGAGCACTTGCCTGGAGTGGCTTCATGTCCCTGAACTGGAGTTCCAGAACTGCCAAATAGCAATATAAAGCCAGAGACTGGAAATAAATGAGGAGGGTTGTCATTCCTCAAGTTCTTTGAGATCATTGTCCCATTGCATGAGGTTAAGAATGAATTTATTGCAAATGGTTATTTCTCAGTCCAAGTTATTATTAACCATGTATTTGATGTAAATACCAACCAAAGTATATACATGTTTTATAGCAACTAGTAAATGCAGCAGAATGCAAAGAATTCTCCAGAAAAAGTCTCTGCTGAGACATACTCTGACAGAAATAAAGTGGTACATGGCTTCCTAAGATAACATATCAGAAGCAGTTTAAGCACCAACAGCAACCATTTTCTGGGCAATAAGGATGTCTGTGCAGACGGACAGACCATGTAGAAGGCCTTTATATCTTCTGTCTGGCTGCTGATTCTGAGATTTTACTTTAACCTATCAAATTCTCTGGGGAATTGCTTCCAAAGCAATATTTGGCCCCAAAGTAAATAATAAATAAAACAAAAACATATACCTCACTGTAGTTTTGTTTTTAAATCAGTTCCCTCCCAGAAAAAAGTCCCTGGTGAAGTAGTTAGGTGGCAATAACAGCCTCCAGGGAATGACTGTTTCCTTACAAAAATCTTGTTGTCATTATTGTTAAATCTGCAAAAATCACTCTTAAAATGTGTTTAAAAAATAAATTGGTAAAAAATTTCAGTGCCTTACAATTCTATTAAAATGCCAATTGATTTCTTTTGGATATGTTTTTGTGTTTGTTTCAGCCACTAGAGCAGTACTAAATTTTATTGTCTGCCATGCAAACAATCACACTCAGGGAATTATGGGCACACACTTGTATTTAACTTGAATATTGCTTCGGTATGGCAGGATATGGAATTATATTCATGGAAACGTAAAGTACAGAGACGTATAACAAGTAGGTGGAAGTGTGTGTAACAATTCAAGGTAATCACTTTGCTCCCATTGTGCTGTAGATTAGAGCAGACTATAATGAGGTTTCTAGTTAATGAGAACACTTCAATTCTCAACCAGATTAGAGGCAAAGGGCTCTTCAGAGAAGTGTCAGTTCCTAGTTTTACTACAGAAGTGGTGAAAATGATGTTTTGAAAAGATTCTAATTTGAATTTAGAAGTAGTCAGTGAAATGAAAACTAGAATTCCAAACTCTCTCTTCATCATCTTGTTATGCACACACAGAATAAAATCCCTAAGTGATGACCCCATAAATAATTCCAGAACAGAGCCCCCGAGCCTCTACCAACCACACCCCCTTTCTCTTCTACCTTAAATCATTTCTTTCCCAAAGGGAATGGCTGAGCATGTCAAATACCATTGTCGGTGGACCTAGAACTTCCATGAACACTTTCTTTAGAGCATGTCTGACAAGGCTATTGACATTTAATGAAATCAGAGCTTAGAAGCTAGGGATTAATTATTCACATTCTTCTGAGTTACTCTGGCTTTGGCCCCCCATGAATCTGACTGCACATTCTGGTTCCCAAGAGGTCTTGAGTCCCTAATTCGGGCTTCCTTTTGGCTGCCCTGTCCATCCTGCCAGCAGCTCCTCAGAAAGGTCCTCTTGTATGAGAAAATGATGCCTTGTTTTTGCCCTCCAAAGGAGCCCAGACTACATCTCACCCTTCCTACTTCCTCATTATGGCTTGTTCCAGCTCTGAAGTACTCAGATCAAACCTATAGTCCTAATTTCCTAACAAAAACAACTTCCCAAACCTTCCTCCTCCGTGAGCCCTTTAGACCTCAAGTGTGACATCTGCTCCCACATTCCTTTAAACATAAATATCCATGGAAACCATAAAATGTGTTTTTTTTATTTTTATTATTATTATTATTATTATTATTATTATTATTATTATTTTACAACACCATTCAGTTCAACATAATAGCCACAGAATCCCCTGTTCTCCCCCTCTCGCCCACCCCTCCCCCCAGCCCACCCCCCATTCCCACCTCCTCCAGATCAAGGTCTCCCCCGAGGACCGGGGTTGACCTGGTAGACTCAGTCCAGGCAGGTCCATTCCCCCCTCCCAGACCGAGCCAAGTGTCCCTGCATAAGTCCCAGGATTCAAACAGCCAACTCATGCAACGAGCCCAGGACCTGGCACCAATGCACAGCTGCCTCCCAAACAGATCAAGCCAACTGACTGTCTCACCCGTTCAGGTGGCCTGATCCAGTTGGGGGCCCCTCAGCCTTTGGTTCATAGATCCTGTGCTTCCATTCATTTGGTTATTTGTCCCGGTGCTTTATCCAACCTTGGCTTCAACAATTCTCGCTCATATAAATCCTCTTCTTACTCACTAATTAGACTCCCAGTGCTCCACCAGGGGCCCAGCCGTGGATGTCTGCCTTCAGATTCCTCAGTCCTTGGATGGGGTTTATGGCACCACTATTTGGGTGTCTGGCCATCCCATCACCAGAGTAGGTCAGTTCCTGCCGTCTCGCGACCATTGCCAGCAGTCTTTTGAGGGGGTATCTTTGTGGATCTCCGTGGGCCTCCCTAGCTCTCTGCTTCCTCCCCTTCTCACCTTCTCATGTGGTCTTCATTTACCATGGTCTCCTATTCCTTGTTCTCCCTCTCTTTTCTTGATCCAGCTAGGATCTCCCACTCTTTCCCTCGACTGTCGCCCTTCATTGTTCCCACTCATGACCAGGCTATTCATGTAGATCTTGTCCATTTCTCCGTGTCTTTTTTTGGGGTCCCGTTTTCCAGGTAGCCTCACTGGTGATGTGAGTAGCAGTCTAGTCATCCTTGTTCCACATCTAGCATCTTCCTATGAGTGAGTACATACCATATTTGTCTTTCTGAGTCTGGGTTACCTCACTCAGGATGATTTTTTCTAGATCCATCCATTTGCCTGCAAACCGTGTGATGTCGTTGTTTTTCTCTGCTGAGTAGTATTCCATTGTGTATATGTGCCACAATTTATTTATCCATTCTTCAGTTGAAGGGCATCTAGGTTGTTTCCAGGTTTTGGCTATTACAAACAATGCTGATATGAACATAGCTGAGCAAGTGCTCTTGTGGTATGATTGAGCATTTCTTGGGTATATGCCCAGGAGTGGTATAGCTGGATCTTGGGGGAGATTGATTCCCAATTTTCTAAGAAAGCGCCATATTGATTTCCAAAGTGGTTGTACAAGCTTGCATTCCCACCAGCAGTGGAGGAGAGTTCCCCTAGTTCCACATCCTCTCCAGCATAAAGTGTCTTCAGTGTTTTTGATCTTAGCCACTCTGACAGGCGTAAGGTGGTATCTCAGAGTTGTCTTGATTTGCATTTCCCTGATGATTAGGGAAGTTGAGCAATTCCTTAAATGTCTTTCAGCCATTTGGGATTCCTCTGTTGAGAATTCTCTGTTTAGTTCCAAAACCCACTTCTCAATTGGACTGTTGGTCCTTTTGATGTCTAATTTCTTGAGTTCCTTATATATTCTGGATATCAGTCCTCTGTCACATGTGGGGTTGGTGAAGATCTTTTCCCATTCTGTAGGCTGTCGCTTTGCCTTGTTGACCGTATCCTTTGCTCTACAAAAGCTTCTCAGTTTCAAGAGGTCCCATTGATTGATTGTTTGTCTCAGTGTCTGCGCTACTGGTGTTATATTTAGGAAGTGATCTCCTATGCCAAGGCGTTCAAGACTATTTCCTAATTTTTCTTCTAGCAGGTTCAGAGTAGCTGGATTTATGTTGAGGTCTTTGATCCACTTGGACTTAAGTTTTGTGCACGGTGACAGATATGGATCTATTTGCAGCCTTCTACACGCTGATATCCAGTTATGCCAGCACCATTTGTTGAAGATGCTTTCTTTTTTCCATTGTACACTTTTGGCTTCTTTGTCAAAAATTATATGTCCATAGGTGTGTGGGTTAATGTCAGGGTCTTCAATTCGATTCCATTGGTCCACATGTCGGTTTTTATGCCAATACCAGGCTGTTTTTATTACTGTAGCTCTATAGTAGAGCTTGAAGTCGGGGATTGTGATGCCTCCAGAAGTTGTTTTATTGTACAGGTTTCTTTTAGCTATCCTGGGTTTTTTGTTTTTCCATATGAAGTTGAGTATTGTTCTTTCCAGATCTGTGAAGAATTGTGTTGGTATTTTGATGGGGATTGCATTGAATCTGTAAATTGCTTTTGGTAAGATTGCCATTTTTACTATGTTAACCCTGCCTATCCATGAGCATGGAAGATCTTTCCATTTTCTGACATCTTCTTCAATTTCTTTTTTCAGGGACATAAAGTTCTTGTCATATAGGTCCTTCACTTGCTTGGTTAGTGTTACCCCAAGGTATTTTATGTCATTTTTGGCTATTGTAAAGGGTGATGTATCTCTAATTGCCTTCTCAGCTTCTTTGTCCATTGTATATAGGAGGGCTACTGATTTTTTTGAGTTGATTTTGTATCCTGCTATGTTGCTGAAGGTGTTTATAAGCTTTATCAATTCCTGGGTGGAATCTTTGGGGTCACTCAAGTATACTATCATGTCGTCTGCAAATAGGGAAAGCTTGACTTCTTCCTTTCCAATTTGAATCCCCTTAATCTCCTTATGTTGTCTTATTGCTCTGGCTAGAACTTCAAGTACTATATTGAATAAGTATGGGGAGAGTGGACAGCCTTGTCTCGTTCCTGATTTTAGTGGAATTGCTTTGAGTTTCTCTCCATTTAATTTGATGTTGGCTGTTGGTTTGCTATATATTGCCTTTATTATGTTTAGGTATGTTCCCTGTATTCCTGATCGCTCCAAGACTTTTATCATGAAGGGGTGTTGGATTTTGTCAAATGCCTTTTCTGCATCTAGTGAGATGATCATGTGGTTTTTTTCTTTGAGTTTGTTTATATGGTGTATTACATTAATGGACTTTCGTATGTTGAACCACCCTTGCATCCCTGGGATGAAGCCTACTTGATCATGGTGGATAATTGTTCTGATGTGTTCTTGGAGTCTGTTTGCCAGTATTTTATTGAGTATTTTTGCATCAATGTTCATGAGGGAGATCGGTCTGTAGTTCTCTTTCTTTGTTGCATCCTTGTTTGGTTTAGGAATCAGGGTAATTGTAGCCTCATAGAAGGAGTTTGGTAATGTTCCTTCTGTTTCTATTATGTGGAACAATTTAGAGAGTATTGGTATTAACTCTTCTTTGAAGATCTGGTAGAATTCTGCGCTGAAACCATCTGGTCCTGGGCTTTTTTTGGTTCGGAGACCTTTAATGACTGTTTCTATTTCCTTAGGGGTTATTGGACTATTTAAATAGTTTATCTGGTCTTGATTAAACTTAGGTATGTGGTATCTATCCAGAAAAATGTCCATTTCTTTTAGGTTTTCCAGTTTTGTGGAGTAGAGGTTTTTGAAATATGACCTTATAATTCTCTGGATTTCCTCAATGTCTGTTGTTATGTCCCCCTTTTCATTTCTGATTTTGTTGATTTGGATTCTCTCTCTCTGTCTTTTGGTTAGTTTGGATAAGGGCTTGTCTATCTTGTTGATTTTCTCAAAGAACCAACTCTTTGTTTCATTAATTTTTTGTATTATTCTCTTAGTTTCTAATTTATTAATTTCACCTCTCACTTTGATAATTTCCTGGCGTCTATTCTTCCTGGGAGACTTTGCTTCTTCTTGTTCTAGAGCTTTCAGATGTGCTGTTAATTCACTAGTGTGCGATTTCTCCAACTTCTTTATGTGGGCATTTAGTGCTATGAATTTCCCTCTTAGCACTGCTTTCATAGTGTCCCATAAGTTTGGGTATGTGGTGTCTTCATTTTCATTGATCTCTAGGAAGTCTTTAATTTCTTTCTTTATTTCTTCCTTAACCCATTGGTGATTCAGTTGAGCATTATTCAGTTTCCATGAGGTTGTAGGTTTTCTGTAGTTTTTGTTGTTGTTGAAATCTAGCTTTAAACCATGGTGATCTGATAGAACACAGGAGGTTATTCTGATTGTTTTGTATCTGTTGAGATTTGTTTTGTGGCCAAGTATGTGGTCGATTTTAGAGAAAGTTCCATGGGGTGCTGAGAAGAAAGTATATTCTTTCTTGTTAGGATGGAAGGTTCTGTAGATATCTATTAGGTCCAATTGGGTCATGACATCAGTTAAGTCCTTTATTTCTCTGTTAAGTTTTGATTTGGGAGATCTGTCCAGTGGTGAAAGTGGGGTGTTGAGATCTCCCACTATTAATGTGTGGGGTTTTATATGTGGTTTAAGCTTTAGTAATGTTTCTTTTACATATGTGGGTGCCCTTATGTTTGGGGCATATATGTTCAGAATTGAAACTTCATCTTGGTCGATCTTTCCTGTGACGAGGATGTAATGTCCTTCTTGATCTCTTTTGATTGATTTTAGTTTGAAGTCTATTTTGTTGGATATCAGGATGGCTACCCCTGCTTGTTTCTTAAGACCATTTGATTGAAAAGTCTTTTCCCAGCCTTTTATTCTTAGGTAGTGTCTATCTTTGAATTTGAGATGTGTTTCTTGTATGCAGCAGAAGGATGGGTCCTGCTTTCGTATCCATTCTGTAAGTCTATGTCTTTTTATAGGTGAATTAAGTCCGTTGATATTAAGGGATATTAATGACCAGTGATTCTTCATCTCTGTTATTTTTGGTGGTAGTGTGTGTGTACTTCTCTTCTTTGGGGTTTACTGTTGTGGCTTTATCTATTGCCTGTGTTTTCAAGTGTGTATCTGACTTCCCTCGGTTGGAATTTTCCTTCTAGTGCTTTCTGTAGGGCTGGGTTTGTGGATAGGTATTGTTTAAATCTGGCTTTGTCTTCGAATGTCTTGTTCCTTCCATCTATGATGATTGAAAGTTTTGCTGGGTATATTAGTCTGCGCTGACATCCATGGTCTCTTAGTGTCTGCATTACATCTGTCCAGGTCCTTCTGGCTTTCAAAGTCTCCATTGAGAAATCGGGTGTTATTCTGATGGGTTTACCTTTATAGGTCACTTGGCCTTTTTCCTTGGCTGCTCTTAATATTCTTTCTTTATTCTGTACATTTAGTTGTTTAATTATTATGTGTCGAGGGGACTTTTTTTGGGGGTCTAGTCTGTTTGGTGTTCTATAGGCTTCTTGTATCTTCATAGGCATTTCCTTCTTTAAGTTGGGAAAGTTTTCTTCTATAATTTTGTTGAATATATTTTCTGTGCCTTTGAGTTGGTATTCTTCACCTTCTTCTATCCCTATAATTCGTAAGTTTGGTCTTTTTATGGTGTCCCAGATTTCTTGGACATTTTGGTTCATGACTTTGTTGACTTTAGTGTTTCCTTCGACTGATGAAACTATTTCTTCTACTGTATCTTCAATGCCAGAAATCCTCTCTTCCATCTCTTGCATTCTGTTGGTTATACTTGCATCCGAAGTTCCTGATCTTTTACTCAGGTTTTCTATTTCCAGCATTCCCTCTGTTTGTGTCTTTTTCATTTTTTCAATTTCTCTTTTCAGATCTTGGACTGTTTCCTTTGTTTGTTTCATTGCTTTTTCATGATTTTCTTTCAGTGCTTTATTGTTTTCTTCCAGGATTTTAATGTTTTCTTCCAGGACTTTATTGTTTTCTTGGAGGGCTTTATTGTTTTCTTCTAATTTGTTTGCCCTTTCCTCTAGTTGTTTACAGCGTTCTTCCAATTTTCTTGTCTTTTCCTCTACACAAGCCTCTACCTTCTTCATGAAGTTACTCATAAGGCTACTTTCTTCTGCTTCTTCCAATTTTTGGTGTTCAGGTCTAGATGTTGGAGGCGAGCTAGGTTCTGGTGATGCTGTATTGCTCTTCATTTTGCTGTATGTACTTCTGCTTTGACGTCTGCCCATCTCCTTGTGATTCCTTCTTGGTCTTATCAGTGGACTTGTTTCACAAAGATCTGACAGACTCAGGAAGACTCTCTCTCTTGTCCAAAAGGGAGTTCTCTTGTCCAACTCTCTGGTCCAGAAGGGAAGTTGTCTGGGCTAAAATGTGTTTTTTTGTTGGATGCATATCTTCCAAATAATATTGTAAGGTCCTTGTGACAATCTCTTTATGACTCTTGGTGCCCTCTGTGGCTGGCTCAGTATTCATTTATCCATCACCTAGAGGTATTTCTACAGCATAGCAGTTAAGAGTGTGGGCTCTGTCTATATGAGATTCGCTGCAAGGAGGCATATGCCCCTTTAACTAATGGATAGAATGTAATGTTGTCAGTTATGGGATAAACCGACACCATGAGCCTCCTGGTATGCTGCACAGGGAAGGATGCAGATGATCACATTTGTAGCAGTCCTACCAAAAGTGGACCACCTCAATCACCACTGGAGGGAACGTCAGACAAACCAAATGGAGAGACAGTCTGCAAAATAATGGGTCTTTACTCTTCAGCATGTCAAAACTGTGGAAGAGAAAGGAAGCATTCAAAGTTACAAGTGACTAACATAATGGGACAATTGAATGTTGTGTGTAGCCATGGATTTGATCCCAGATTTTTTCTATAATACACATAAGTAGGAGAATTGTCTGACTCTAAATAAGTCTGAGATTGAATAATAGTATTGTTGAAATGTCAACCAATGGGCCAACGGTGCTCACACTGCATTTATATAGGAGAACATCTTTGTTTTTCAAAAACACACACTGAAATATCTAGAAGTAAAGAAGCTTATGTCTGCAATTGTCTCCCAAATGGTCCAAAAAGGATGATTTTATATAAATTTATATACATATAATTAGATATGTATATAGTGCATATATAATCATATATGCATTCTCATATATATGCATATATAAACATATATGGGGAAATACTCTAAAAGGGAGATGTGGTCAACCATGATTGGGGAAGGGGAAACAGGTGTCCTTGCCCTGTGACTATGGTATCTGATCCATGAAACTTCTTTAAAATCTATACTGCATATCCCACTATGATGCTATATGCCTCCATCCTCAACCACTTTGGTAGAGCTCACTTCAACTCTGATAAATTCCTGCTAAAACTATTTGTCCATGGACTGTGCTTTCCTTCTGGAAAACCTGAACAGAGAGGCTCTTTTAACAGTGGGAACAATAGGAACAGTCAAAAGTCAATGGGCTGAAGTACTGTTTGTGAGGACTCTGTGTCAGAGCAACAGAGGAAGGCAGGCAGCAGACTTGCTAAGCTGGGGCAGTGGTTCTCTGTAGGCTCAGGGGGTAAATTCAGTCCTCCCACAAAGGCAGTTGTGTTTCTACTCCACTGATCAAAATTAAAATGGATTTCCTTACACACTTTGTTCCCTGGTGTTTTTGTACTTAATCTTGATTTCTTGATCAAAAGCTCATTACCACTTTCCCCACTCTAAGTTTCTGCTACTTTGTTTTGGAACCTTCTTAATTTCTAGTGTGTTTTTTTGTTTGTTTGTTTTTCTTTGTTCTGCTATTTTTCTTTCCCATCTTAGACTTAAGAGTTTGTTTGAATCAACTTTCTGTTGCTGTGTTAAAATATCTAAGATAAGTAACTTAAAAGGAGGAGATGTTGGTTTTGGCAGAAGTGTGTGGTAGGAGAAAATGTCTCATCTCATGGTGGCCAGAAGAGAGAAAAACAATGTGGGAGGGAGGGAGAGAAGAGAGCAAGAGCAAGCTATTCCAATATACCCTTCAAGAGTATGCCCCCAAAGACCTACCTCAAACTAGGCCCCATCTCCTAAAGGTTCAGCTACTTCTTAATAGCACCTGGGGAGAAAACCTTCAACACATGGGATATGGGGGACATTTACAACTGAAGTTATAAAAATATTAACTGTGGCTTCTTTATAAATTGACAGCTGATATTGAGTAATTCAGTCAGTGGCAGAATCCTTTGGAGGGAAATTGTTTCTTCTGTTACTGGCTAATATCCTAGTTAGTTTTAACTGTCAATTTGATATAACTTAGAGTCACCTGAGAAAGGAGTCTCAATTGAGGGATTGACAAGATCACTTTGGCCTTTGAGCATGGCTTTGGGAGATTGTCTTGGTTATTAATTGATGTAGGAAGGCTCAGTTTATGGTAGACAGCACTATTCTGTTGTTCTATGAGAAGGCTGTCTAAGCATGGTCTGTGAGTGTGAACAGAAACAACATTCCTCCATGGTTTTTGTTGTACTTACCTGGCTGTGAGGGAGTTTCCTAGTTAGAAGTAATGGGGTGTGGAATAATAAGCAGGTCTGCTCTCAGATTTCTGCCTTGAGTTCAAGCTCTGACTTCTCTCAATACTACACTGTGATCTGTAAGTGTAAGCCAATTAAATGCTTGCCTCCTCTCAGCTGCTTTTGGTCAGAGTATGTTATCATAGCAAGAGAGGTGAACCTCCAAAACAAACCGACCAATTCACCTGGATATTTCTTTAGTAGTTACTCTAATGAGTGAGAGAATCCTTTGTTTCTCTGGCATCTGAAAGTTGGAGTCATTTAATTTTATCTAGACCTTTTGGGAGGAATTAATGGAAAAATAAGAAACTGGGAATCTGGAAGAATTTTTTTTCCATTTTAGTATGTGTCTGTGACTTTGAGAGAGGGTCTTTAGGCTGAAGAGCCAAGAGAAAAAAACTAATGGTAACCTAATGCCATCCATTCCATAAAAGCAATCTGTTTTGTCTGAAGCATTCGCCTGAGAAAGAGACAGCAGGTTTCTGAATTTACTGTGACACTTGTGTTGTTTGCTTGGTAAGGTGTGGAGAATCTTGCATAGGCATCCACTACAGGAAAGTGTCCTTAATTTGATCTATGTACAAATCATCAGGAATCCTCTGAATTGGAATTTTTCTTTCTTTTTCCGGAGCTCAGAACTGAATCCAGGGCCTGGTGCTAGCTGGGGAAACGCTCTACCACTGAGCTAAATTCCCAACCCCGAGTTGGAATTTTAAAGCATTGGCATTTAGAAAAATCAAAATAAATTCTAAATCTAGAATTTTGACTTTCAGATATGAAGATATTATTATCTTTTGTTTTTTGATATAGGATTTCGTGTATCCCAGGCTAGCTTGAAATTCACCATGTAGATAAAGATGATACTCAGATAATACACATGTGCTACCATGTCCAGCTTGAAGATATCCCTGAACTCTATCTTTCTTCACAGAAAAAGCATAAAATTCTAACATATTTTAACATTTTCAATTCCATGTGAAACATTTTACAAGAAATGAGAACATTTTTTCCTTTTAGTAGCTTTTGGATTCAGCACAAGCGTGCAGCCTGCTGCTTGTCCTCAGAGTAAACCATGATGGGTAAAGAATTCCCTGAGTCAGCTGCCTTTGACACTGTCTTTATTGGAAATTTGCAATGAGCCTCTGTCTAGGGACACCGACACCATGCTAGGGTTACTGTTTACTCAAGGGAAGAAAAAATGTTCCTAGAAATCAAAGGGCTCTACTAAGTTTTGGGAAAGCAGGCTTTTAAATGACCTTTTAAAATTTAGCATAATGTTTAATCAATTCTTTGAGAATTTCACACAATATATTTTGGTCACATTCACCTCTATTCTTCTTCCTAATTGCTACCAGATCTACTCTCCACTTCAGCAGCCCCTCCTAATTCTGTATCCTCTCTCTCTCTCTTTTCAAAATAAGATACTGAGTCCAGTCTGTGCTGTGCATACAGTCATGGGTATAGGGTCATTCACTGGAGAATAGTCAACTTTCAGAGACCATATCCAGAAAGAAACTGAATCTCTCTCCCCCAGAAGCCATCAGCCGTCAGTTACAATTTGGGGCTTATGAAGATTTCCCTTTTCCATGCAGGACTGTAGATTGGATTGATGTTGTAAGGTTTCATGCAGCTGCTGTGAATTTATGAGTATAACAGTCTTGTCATGTACAGAAGTTACTGTTTGGCAAGAATTCTCCTTGACCTTGAGGGCTTTAAACAAATTTTTGCCCTCTCTTCCATGATGATGCCCGGGCCTTGAATGCAGAGGAGGTGTGATATAGATGTCTTATTTAGGACCTCAAACTACACAGACACTTATTATATGCACTCGATTAGTGTGTCTCTGTTAATTGCCATTTATCACAAAAAGAAATTTCTCTTACGAGGTCTTAAAGGTATACTAACAGATGGGTACAAAAATACAAAAATTTAGAGGTCAGTTTGATACCATTTATCAAAATGATACAAGTAGGATTACACCTAGGGCATATTAGCTCTTTAACAATGAGTTCTGGGCCAGATTCACAGAACCAAGCATGTATTCCATCCTGTAGAGTGGGTTTTAAATCCAATCAGAAAGTGGCTGGTTACCACCCTAATATTTGTGCCATTCATGGGCATATTTTTTCATGCCAGTCATTATTGTAGTTCACTCAGTTAACAGTTGGGTAAGGTTTTTTTAATGACTTTTTTTCCCTCAGCAGCCTCCACAGAAACTTCTAATACTGTGAAAGCTGGCTAGTAGGGAGGAAACTTCCTGGTCAATACCAGCTTGATTATTCCTTGTCCTGTGACCAAAGAGCGAGATTGATATGGGAAAAGGATGGGCAGACAGGGAAGAGAAGTCGAGGGGAAGGACAACAAACCCCGAGGTTGTCTTAAAAAGCCATATGGAAACCTATTATTTAGTAAGTCTACACACACACACACACACACACACACACACACACACACACACACACCAACATTTACTCGAGTTACTCAAACAAGAGTTAATGCTCTTGGCAGAAGCCATTGGTTCCCAAACAACAACCCCAGTGTCAGGTATGGGATACAATCTTTCAAGTTGCTGGGCAGAGGTATCCTGGAGACTTCTCCAAGGAAGTAAAAAAACAATACAGGCTATTTCCAGTGCTCTTGGTTGCCTATAAGAACATTAGGGTAAGACCATATTATTGAAAAGAATGTTTTAAGGAATTACGATTAGCAAATAAATATATAGAAAAAGATACTCTACATGAATTGTCAGCAGTCAATTGAAAATGAAGACAACAGTGAGATACCAATACAAATTTACCACATTCTCTAGATCCAGAATGCTGGCAAGGATTAGAAGCAAGGGGAATTTGCATTAATTGATGTTTGGAATGTAAAATGGTATAGCCACTTTCAAAGATAGTTTAGAAATTTCTAACAGACTGAGTATATTTTTTTTACCATATCAGCAATTTAATTCCATGGTTTTTAACAAAGGAGTTGAGAAACTTATATGAAACCTTGAACAGGTAAATGACTTGTTTAGCATGTTTATTTATAACTTCTAACACTTGGAAACAACCAAGATGCCCATCAGTAGGTAAATGGATACATAAATGGTTCTACAACTGCATGATAGAATATGATTTAGCACCAAAGGAAAATGAGCTATCAAGACAAAAAGATAAATGGAGGAGTCCTAAATTCATGTTACTAAAGTAAAAATGACAATGTAAAAAGGCTACATATTGGTATCAGATATGGTGTTGCACACTTGCAATCCCAGCTTTTGGGAGGCTGAAGCAGGAGGATCATGAGTTTGAGGCCAGAGTGGGCTATGCACAGTAAGTTCCAGGCCAGCCTAGGCTCAGGTTTGGGGACATCCAGGCCCCAGGGGTGAATCTACTACTATTGTTTTGCTAAACGAATGTAGTGTCAAACTACCCTAAAACATTATGGGAGTAACCAACCACTTTCTGATTGGATTTAAGACCCATTCCATGGGAGGAAACACATGCTTGGTTCTGTAAATCTGGCCAAGAACCCATGGTTGGAGACCTCATAGGCTCTGGGGATGAATCAATCACTACTATTTTGCTAAATGGATATACAATCAAACTTCTCTCTAAATTTGTATTCCCGTGTCCACAGATTACTACAGTTCTTTTGAAACTCCTATCTCAAAAACAAAAACAAAAATAAACAACTCAAATTAAATAAAATGATTTAACTTTTTGAAATTCCAGAAAAGGTTGGACTATGAAGACACATGAAAATGGAGACAGTGAAATGATGAGTGGTTGTTGGGGGTTCCCATGGAGGAAAGATGAAAAAGCAGAGCACAGAGGATCTTAAAAGATAGTGGAAGTATGATGTATAATATTGTAATGATCAATTCATGTCATTATAAATTTTCATGATAACACAGAATGTACCAAGACTGAACTCTAATGTAAACTATGAACTTGAGTTAACATTGATGTGTCCATGCAGGTTTGTTAGTTGTAACAGATGGACCACTCTGATGGGAGACAGTGATAATAGAGAAGGCTATGACTGCATGGAGGAATAGGAATCTGTGGGAACTCTGCACCTTCCTTTTATGTTTGCTGTGTAATAATAGTCATTTTCAAAAGATAATCAATGCCTTGGATAAATGACTGTAATATAAAACTAAGTTTTACAGCTATAGGTATGCAGTAAAACAGACATAGGACTATCTTATTTGTTTTTAATTACTGAAACTCTGGCTTGGCTATTCCATTAATTCCATTCTATTCTTTCTACCTCTTTTTGGATGATGATCTCACATAGAACTGCTCTAATATCTGGGGGCCTAAGTGACTGAGTCTTTGCCTCACCAGTATAAACCTTGTACTTCCACCAGGGAAGAAGGAGTTGGGAGGAGAGAAAGGTGAGGAGGAGAAGAAAATGAAAGGGAGTGGAGGAGTGGGGAGGAGGAGTAGCAACAGCATGAGCTTTGTGTAAAACTGGCTGTCTAACAACAGTAATACAGGAGTACTTTGGTTCCTCCATGTAGATGGAATATTTGTGGTCATGGAGACCTTGTAGTCACTGAAGGTTGTGGTTTAGAGGAATTATTCATGTTTGAGGTAACTGTTATTATTTTGTACTTGGTTCACAAAAGTTTGTGATATCTGAGGTCTCAAAAGGTCATCCTAATTTGTATATAAATATAGCTATGCCTATTATATTTGAAAAGATGAGAAGATATTGACTATTATCAAAGAGAAAATCTTAATGTATGCCAGACTTTCTGGTATGGGGTTTTATGAGAGCATTAAGTCACAAGGTATCCAAGAGGGCCAATTTCTTACATCGACTTATGAGTTTATATATGCAAATCCCTTCTGTGTCCAGATAATACTGTTTCCTTATAGTTCTCCCTTGTCTCTGGCTCTTACAATCTTTCTGTTACCATTTTCTGCTATGATCTCTGACCTTTGGGAGGAGGGGATATGATATAGGTGTTTTATTTAAGACTGGACATTCTTCAGTTTCTTGTTCTCTACAACTTGATCAGTGTTGGTTCTGTGTTAATCATCACTTGCTACAAAAGAAGCTTCTCTGATGAGGTTTGAGGGATACACTAATCTATTGGTATAATTATAAGTCATTAGGAGTCAATTTAGTGCTGTGTCCATTTAGCAAGAGTATATAGGCAGCACAAATTTGACTTGATGGGTTATTTTTTAAAAAGCAAAAGAAAGGACATGAAGTTGGGGGTAGGATGGATGTGGGAAGAGTTAGGAGGAGGAGGAGTAGAGGGTTACTGGCCCCAAGTATAGTGCCAGACATTGATTCTGCTTTGTGGGGGGCTTAAATCCAATTATAAAGTGGTTGGTTACTCCTATAACCTTCATGCCACTCTTGAACCAGTGGGCATATATTGTCAGCCCAGTTGTTATTGTAGTTCACAGCTAGGTAATACTATTTATTCCTTTTTCTCCTCCAGTAGTATGGAGAGCATCTTCAAGCAGTATGAAAGATAGCCAGTAGGGATGAAGCTTCTAGGTCAGTACCAGCTTCAATTCCCCATGTTCTATGACTCAAGTGTATGGTGTCTTCAGCAATAAGGTCTTATTATCCAGTTCTGGAGGGTAATAAAGAGTAATAGCAGTAGCTTGTAATGCTTGGGGTGGGTCTATTGAATTTTACTGACAAATCTCTGGGGTGGGTCTATTGAATTTTACTGACAAATCTCTTCAAAAGAGCTAACCTATTCCTGGCACTGGGCTTTTTTTTTATTGGACAGACTATAATGTCTATGAGGGACATTGTTCCTCCTAACCCCCCATTATAAAGTAACTCCACTGAAACTCTTTTCATATATGTATATATGGTATTTTGCCATCAGCTTTGCATGGTGATCAGGCTTTTGGGCTCACATTGAATTGTTACTGGATTTTCTGGTTCTTCAGGTATAAATGGCATATAGCTTGGTCTATGTGAGCCAATTTTTATAGTAAATATTATTGTATATGTTATGGTTCTGTTTCTTTATAGAAATCTGATTAATACAGCATTTCTTGTATCTGTTAAATGAAATCCATAGAAGGCTATTGTTTTGACTGAGCTCCCACACTAGGCCCAACAAATCAGATCAAGATGGAGTCACTCTACATATGGAGTCACCTAATCAATATGAACTTTGTGTAATGGCTGTTGAGACCTGATACCCCCCAACACACACACACACACACACACACACACACACACACACACACACACACACACACAAAGATAAAGAGACATTATAACTTGAGACTAACTAGCATCCTTTAATGTCTTGGGCAGAAATGGCTAAATGGAGAGTGCATACTGAAGAGAAACTTAGAGCAGTGTGAGAAGTGGAGACTGGGAGATCTCATTATCTGCCAATACTAATCAGTACTTCTTTACATTGTCTCTTGATGAAGCTGCCCAAAGGACTTGATGTAGAGTCCTAAAGAAAAGGGGCTTGTAAAGAAATAAGAGGGTTAGGTAAGATGGTGTACCTCCACCTCTAGGGCAGTGGTTCTCAACCTTCCTAACGCTGTGATCCTTTAATATTGTAGTGACCCTCTCAACCATAAAACTATTTTTGTTGCTACTTCATAACTATAATTTTGCTACTGTTATGGATTGTAATGTAAATATCTGATATGTGATCCCCAAAGGGATTGTGACCAACAGGTAGAAAACAACTGCTCTAGGGCTTTGGTAGGATCCCAGAGGTGGGAGTTCTGGGTTCTATCTTGTGTTTCTGAACAAAGGCACTTTGGGCAGAGATGGTCCTTCACTGTACCTTTCAGATGAAAATTAAAAGAAGGCTATTATTTGTAGGTAGGAAGAGCTACTAGTATTTGGTTTGGTAAGTGTCGGGACAAAATCTGTGAGTGAGCCATGCCAGGTGATGAGAAAAAGGAAGTGCAAAGGCCTGAACAAGGTACTCAAAGATCCTCAAGACATCAAAAAGGAAAATAAGTCATGAGATTCAAGTAGGTTTTTAGTTTTCAGTGTGAGATTTATTTAACACTATGGTGGATCTGTTTTTTATTTGACCAACACAGATAATTCAAGTGAAACAGACATTCAAATCCAGATGACCTTCCTAATTTTTCTTTTCTAGGCATTTAGGACCCATTTCACTTGGATGTGAAGAATGATACCTGCTTTGCCCTTTTCTTTTCTCTTAGAAGTGCTTAACCTGGACCAAAAGTATTTGTGCCTTTAGGAGGTAAGATTCTTCTATGTGTATGGCAGTTGAGTGAGAATGTTGCTGAAATCCAGCAGGCCAGCTCTAGGAGAATGAGTGAGAGAAGTGTGGACCTACCTGAACTGAACTCCAGTGGCCATCACCATGAGCCCAAATCATGGAAACTCTCCCTCTTTCTCTGTCTCCAGCTATCACCAAGTAGTCATTGTCCCATTTTTTTTGAAAACATTGTACCACCATCCATCTTTTCCTCATGGAGTGACATGGTCTTTTTTATTTATTTTTGTTAAATGGTGTAATATTTTAAATTCTTTGAGAATTTCATACATGCATATAATATATTTTGATTATATTGATTCACTGCACATCCCCCAACTCCTCCTGAATCTACCACTCTTCCCAACTTCATGTCTCCTTTTTTTTATACCTCACCAAGTCCAACTTTTGCTGCCGCCCATATATGCATGAGTGTGGGGCTATCCATTGGAACATGATCAACCTATCAGAGGCCATACCCCTAAAGAAAACTGATTTTTTTCCTCCACTAGCAGTCATCAACTATCAATAGCTATGAGCTCCTCCCATTTCTGTGCTGGAATGCTGGCACTATCCTTTTCATGGAGCCCTGATTTGCTTTCCTACATGGACAATCAATCTCTTGCTCATGAGACAAAATTATTTTTACTTCATTGGCCTTTGAGTACACTTCTTACCATCCCCAACGAGTTCGTATTTGATTTTGACAATAATTCATTCATTCATTTTATATCTTATACATCAAGCATTCCTGACTCCAAAACAGTTTCCTGGGTTCAGTGCCTCAGAACCAGAATAATTGACTGGGCAACATGGAAAGTCAAAAGCAAAGTGTGATGAGGCTCCTCTTCATTTGATACTAGAAATGTCTTCCCTAAATCTAGCTTACTAAAACAATGAGTCTCATAGTATTTATGCAATTTCCAAATGAGATTGTCATAAAATTGTTATGAAATGTTAAAGTCTATTCTGTGTGGATGATAATGATGCAAATATTGATGTGAGCCCCTAAGATATATGAGGCACGTGTTCATCAAAATGGATAAATGGTAAATATGTAAATATCTCTTCATAACATACATAAACAGATTACATGCTTTCATTTGTCCTAAGTCTTTTTTTTTTTTTTTTTTTTTGGTTTTTCGAGACAGGGTTTCTCTGTGTAGCTTTGCACCTTTCCTGGGACTCACTTAGTAGTCCAGGCTGGCCTCAAACTCACAGAGATCCACCCGGCTCTGCCTCCCAAGAACTGGGATTAAAGGCGTGTGCCACCACCGCCTGGCTCTAAGTCTTTTTTTTTTTAATGAGGAGAGCCATCCTTTGTATTTAGGAATGCGATATCCATCTCTTCACATTTGTTTTAGGATGAAGAGTCTGTATAATATGCATTCCTAGATTCACCCCTTGTTTTAGGGTTTCTATTGCTATGACAAAACACCATGACCAAGAGGAAGCTGAGGAGGAAAGGTTTTCTTTGGCTTTCATCACTGAAGGAAGTTAGGACAGGAACTCAAACAGGGCAGGAACCTTGGAGGCAGGAGCTGATGCAGCAGCCATGGAGGGTGCTGCTTACTGGCTTGCTTCCCCTAGGTTGCTCAACCCGCTCCTTATAGAATCCTGACTGCTAGCCCAGGGATGGCACCACACACTGGGCTGGGCTCTTCCCATCAATCACTAAGTAAGAAAATGTCCTATAGCTGCGTCTTATAGAAGCATTTTCTCAGTTGCAGTTCCCTACTTTCAGATAACTCTAACTTGTGTCAAATTGACATAAAACTAGCCAGTACACCCCTTAACATACACCTTCAATTCACCATGTAGTTTTTTGGAGGTTGTAAACACTTTAAGACTGTTGTCTACCTGCAGGCTCACTGGGGATGGACCTTGAAGGTTATATCTTCATGTTGTTCTGGCCTGGGTTCTCTGTTTCATGAACTGCTGAGAGCAAGTTGAACTGCAAATCCCTGACACCAAACAATGGACTGAGATGTTTCAGGTGCTGTGCCTGCCCTTCACGCTAAAGTGTGCCCTGTCACTGTAAACTGTGAGCCAAAATAAATCCTTCCTCTCCTAAGTTCCTTCTGCCAGGCCTTTTGTCCCAGCAAGAGAGATAACTAATGTACTAGTTTACTTTCTGCTTAAAGGTAAGATTGGTAGTGATTTCTGCTGCCATTCAGTAGTGAAGTAACCAAATGTTTTATTATTGTAATAGGAGAAAATATATATGGATGCAGTTTGTAAAGCTCCAAGTGGCATTTTTAAAGCATTGATCATGTTTTCTCTTTTCTTTAGTAATCTCTACATCATTAATATAAAATGATTATGAAAGGATTACTTGGTAATTTGAAGACACTTCCAGTGAACTTGAGTTCTTGTCCCTTCTTTGTGCAGGCTGAGTTGCTGTAAGCTATTTCCATCACAGCTTCTGCCTTAGCCTTCACACTAGAGATCTTGCTCTGATGAAAGTCAAACTTGCTATGAGGCAACCTCATTGGTGGGCCTTTGGGAGAGGAGAGTAACTCATTAAATCCCATTGCCACTTTTCTTCTGTTTTATAGTCATATACAAATAAGCACTCAGTCAGCATGCTAATTGTGTTGTTTAATTTTTGTCAACTGGACACAGACTAGAATCACCTGGGAAGAGGGAACCTCAACTGAGGGACTGCCTCTGTCAGATTGACCTGTGAGCAAGCCTATGAAGGAAGCATTTCCTTGATTACTGATTAATGTGGGAGGGCCTAGCCCACCGTAAGCAGTGCCACTTCTGGACAACAGTCCTGGATTGTATAAAAAATGAAGCTGATTAAGTCATGAGGAACAAGCCAGTAAGCAGTTTTTCCAATGTCTCTGCTTACTTCCTGCCTTGAATTCCTGACTTGGCTTCCCTCAATAATAGGCTGTAACCTGTAAGCCAACCAAGTCTTTTCTTTCCTTAAGTTGCTTTTGGTCAGTGTTTTATCATAGCAACAGAGAAGCAAATCAGGACACTAATGAAGCACAAGATATTTGGGGAGAAGTCAGGAAGGGTCAGTAGCTGCTTAGGTCTAGAATGGTCATGTTTAGAAGCTTGATATAGAAGTATATGTTGCCCACTCCTCAGACAGTTACCATATGTCGTGTTTTAAAACATTCACAAAGAGACAGCTCAGGTGTTAAGAGAACTTACTACTCTTCCAGAGGACCCATGTTTGGCAGCTTACAATGAATTGCCTATTATTCCAACTCCATGGATATCTGACCCCTCTGATCTCTGTAGACATGGGCACTCACATACACACACTCACATGCACCCACATATTATTTAACATATAAAATAAATCTAAAACATTCACAGAAATTCTTGGACACTACATACACTGAAATGGAGTCTATTTTCTGGCCTCTGATGAGTTGCTTCTGAAGAACAGAATGTGGAAGTGACATTGAGTAACTGCTAACACTGGGTTGTAAAAGGCAATGTAGCTTCTTCCAAGTTCTTTCTCTTGTGGCATGCCAGTCTTGGGATCCTGCAATTTCATGGAAGATGTCTGATTGTCTGAAGGCTGCCATGATAGAGAGGCCACACAGAGCTGTAAAGACTTACTCAAGGAGCTCTTGCTGTCTGCTGAAACTGTGTGAGTCTTCATAGCTGTATTAGTTATTTTTCCATTGCTGTGTTAAAAAAAATAACTAAATGCAACTTAATGAAGAAAGCGTTTATTTTGGCTTATAGTTCTAGAGGGATAAGAGTCCATGATGTTAGAGTATGGCAACAAATAGCAGACATAGTGGCAGGAGTAGGAAGGTGAGGGCTCATATCTTGAACTATGAACATGAAGTAGAGCAAATTACAAGGAGGGCAATGCCCTCTGAAAGCCTTTCTCCAGTGACACAGTTACTCTATCAAATAAATTCCAACTCCCCAAACAGTGGCACCGCCTGGAGACCAACTATTCAAATCTCAAGATTTTGGGGTACACTGTTCATTCAAACCACCAAACTAACACCAGCTTCCAGGATTATGAGTTCATTTTCTCTTTCCATAGAAGGAATCTGCTAGACCAGTGTGAGTTTTTCTGCTATATCTTACCCAACACATTTATTTGTTGGCAAATAATAGTTTATTTATTAAAATAATAAATAAACTATTTTAAAATGGAGATCCAGAAGGCACCTTTTGCTTGTCTGTTTTGTTTGAGTTTTGGTTTTTGAGACAGTGCCTAGTTAGGTATATGACACAATTGGGCCTAAAACTCGTAATCTTCCTGTGTCAGCCTTCCTACTAGGATTAGGCATCTGCAAGCATGTCTGGTGGGAGTCTAGGCCTTTTTAACTTATTGAAAGTGGCCTAAAAGAGTTGGCTGGGTGAGAACATACAAACAAATGGGTGCTTAAAATCTTATAAAAGGGCAATGTGATGAGAATAAGTAAAACAATGCATCTGTTATTACAAAATTATATTTTAGGTAACTCAAACATCTAAAAATATATTTGAACAAACACAGGTAAACATTGAAAAGAAAATGTTATGTTAGTTCTCTGGTACTGTAACAAGACAGCCAGGAAAATGAATCTATAAGTTTCATTTTAGTTCACTGTTTTGAGGACTTCAGTTCAATATCAGATAGAGCTATTTTCTGGTGTGGGTAATGGATACAAAAAAGAGGAAGGAGCTGAACGGTCCCACAATCCCCTCAAGAGTACACCTCCAGTGACTTAAGTACCTCCTTGCTAGACCCTATATCTGAATGGTTCCATTATCTCCCAATAGTGCCACCATGGGGTCTAAGACTTTTAACATGTGGGTCCTTGGGTGCTGTTCAACATCCAAATTTTAGCAGTATTGGAAATACCTGGATAAATGTGACATGGACAATTTCCTCAGTTTTCACTAAGGGACTTTCTTCACAGTACTAAATTCTAGTTTCTGAATTTGCAAATAATTTTCAAAATATTGTAGCATTTTTAGTCATCTGATTTCCTATTCTATGGGAGATTAAATCATTGAATAAGCAAAGCAGGGGATATGTGTTTGGAATAGTTTCTAGAGATCAATGTAGTAACAGTAGAGGGAAACAATGTCTGAAAACATGTTTTAGCTTTAACTAACAACTTGACATACCCTAGAGTTACCTGTAAATGAAAGGTTTTCCCTGTCCTGCCCCATCCCTCAGCCATTTCCAAATAATCATTCAGAGGCTTAATATTGTTTCATTGTTTCACTTTCAAAGCACCAGAATATTGAGCTGGGGGGTATAGTTCGATAGTTATCTGCTTGCCTATTATGCTTCCAGCACTAGGGAAATAGAGGTAGAAAGATCAGAAAACCAAAGGTTCATCCACAACTATGCTTGGAGTTCAAGGTCAACCTAGGGAACATTGAGTGAGACCGGTCTTTTTTTTTTTAACATGTTATTTTGGTAGGAGGCACACATGTCATGGGGCATACTCGAAGGTCGAGACAAGGTACAGGAGTCAGTTTTCTCCTTCCACTGTATAGGTTCCCAGGACCCCTCAGGACATCTGGATCAGGCTTATTACTAGATAGCTCTTACATTTAAATCAACCCATTTCTATTAATCTAAGTTTTCCACATGGCCATGGTATTACCGGTCTGCTGGCATGTTGTTCCTTGGGTAGCTGCAGGGCATTTCTCAGACTCTGCCCTTCTTCTCCTGTATCTTTGCTTTGATTTCCTGCCTGCCTGTATCCTACCTTGCCATAAACCAGGATCAGATTGGCCTGTGTGAACATACCTATGAGAAATTGTCTTGTGAATTGATATAGGAAGGCCCAGTCCACTGTGGGTAGTTTCATCACTAGTAGTTGGTCTGGGTTACAGAAAAAGGCTATCTAAGTATAAGCCTGTTAGCCAGACAGAAAGCAGTATTCTTCCATGGTTTCTGCTTCAAATTCCTTCCCTTATTTCCTTTAATAATGAACTATATAACCTGTGAACTAAAATAAACTCTTTCTTCCTCTAAGTTTCTTTTGATCAGAGCGTTTTATCACAGCAACAGAGATGAAGCTAGAACAAAGTATGAGTCTAAAACCCAAACATGGCATTGGAAATTAAGACATGTACAGGCTGATGGTTCTCTTGCTGTAGTGGCAAATAGCTCTATAGACCTCAGTAGTCTCATTGGGCAAGTCAATGGTTCCTCAACCCCCCAATCTGTGGGGATATACTTTAAGACAACCACAGGATGCCTGTAAGCATGGCAATATTAGACCCTATATACATTCTGTTTTCTCTGCAGCATTGACACATAATACAAGAATTGATCTTGTCTTCTCATGCGTTTTTTTTCTTTTGTAAGATTAAAAAATTATTGGGATAATTTGAGTTAGAAAAGCTGGCTAGGAGTGGGTAGTGGTGGCACACACCTTTAATCCCAGCACTTGGGAGTCAGAGCTAGGCAGATCAAGGCCAGCCTGGTCTACAAAGTGAGATCCAAGACAGCCACCAAAACAACACAGAGAAATCTCATCTTGAAACCGCTCCCCCCAAAAAAAACAGAAAGAAAAGCTGGCTAGAAATAAACCAAGCTAAGGCTGAGCATTCATAAGTAAGAATAAGACTCTGTTGATTTGAGAACTGGGTGGTGGGCCCCCAAAGACCAAAGAGTATAAAAAAAAAGCAGGGTAGTGGTGGTGCATGTCTGTAATCCCAGCACTCAGGAGGCAGAGCCAGGTGGATCTCTGTGAGTTCGAGGCCAGCCTGGTCTATGGAGCTAGTCCAGGACAGGATCCAAACTACAGAGAAACCCTGTCTAGAAAAACCAAAAAAATTATGTATATGAATGTTTTGTATATATGTATGTATGTATGTATGCCACATGTATACCTGGTGCCTTCAGAGGCTAGGAGAGGGTATCAGATTCCTTGGAACTAGAGTTAGAGATGGCTGTATGCCATCATATGGGCCCTAGAACAGAACATGGGTCCTTTGCAAGAGCAGCAAGTGCTGTTAAACACTGGGCTATCTTTCTAACCCTGTTTGCTGATGTTTTATATTCTATAACCTCCTTTTTATGCTTTGGGGCCATTACTAAGGAAAAGAAAGCTATTTTAGTGCAAGCAAACACTGTGGTACCATGAGATAGGTAGTAAGCGGCTAGCAGCCAAGTGGTGCACACAGTGTGGCTACACTAGAAAAAAATGGTTCCTGTTTTGAAAGGGACAGAGCAGCATGTCACAAAATTTCCTCATGGTATGCTCTAGTTTCCTTAAATTTGTAAGGAAAGGGTTTATTTGGCATACACATCCTGGTCACAATACATTATTGAAGGAAATCAGGGCAGGAACAAATACAGGAATTTGAAAGAGAAACCACGGAGGAATTCAGCTTTCTGGATCACTCAGGGACTCGTTCTTAGCTTGCTTCCTAGTACATCCCAAGATCACCCACTTAGCCAGGTGCTCAATTAACTATCAAGACAACCCTTACAGCCATGCCCACAGGAAATTTTTCAGTTGAGACTTCCTTCTCAGGTCAATCCAGAGTTTGTCAAGTTGATAGTTAAAATAATCTAGGACATGGTTCTCAGAATCACATGTAACTTAAAACTCACCAGTTACTTATTATATGAACTTGTCATGTAATATTTTGGGGCAAAATCGGATATAAGTAGGAGAAATGTCAAAAACCAAAAACACAGATGAGGAAGGAGTATTATTCAGGATATTTCTTATAGAATCAGAAAAAAATTGTTCCAGCTGTATTTTTAGAGAGACAGCACAGAAAATGGTCTACAGAGAGCATGGTTTGACACATATGCTAGTTATTTTTCTCATTGCTGTGACCAAATATTTTCAAGGAAGCATTTGAAAGGTGGAAGGGATTATTCTGACTCCTGGCTTGTGGGTACAGTGCACTGTGGCAGTGAAGACATGGTGGAGTTCATGATAGTGAAAATGTTTGTCTGGGATTCCACACATCTAAGCAGACCAGGAAGCAGAGAGAGGAGAATCTCAGTGCTCTGTTCCCTTCTTCCCCCTTTATATTTTTCATCCAGCCTAGGAGATAATATCACTTACATTCAGGGCAAGTCTTCCCTCACAGACATTCTCAGAGGTATATCTCGTAGGTGATTCCAAATCTAATCAAGTTGACAATGAAGATTATCCATCACAGCATTTAAATAGCTAAATTCAATTATCTATAAAATATCATGTGGAAATATGTAGACAAAATTCTAAACAATCTTATTAAATAAGAAACACAGAGCCAAATACAGAGGTAATAGCCAAAGAGATCAGAGCAATAGCCACTACTAGCTTTAGTTTACCATCAGCAGTAGCTTTCCCAGAGAGAGCTTCTTCCCATCTGACCTGTGCTTTTATTGCCTTTCTGTTCTGCCTTCTCATTGGTTCTATGCCCAGCTACATGACTTCCTCATCACTGCCTGTCTATACAGACCTCCTGGTCTCTATGGTTGGTACTGGGATTAAAGGCTCTTGTCACCATGTTTGACTGTGTCCTTGACCACACAGAGACTCTGCCTGCAGTGTGATCGGATTAAGAGTGTGTGCTACCACCGCTTGACTTCTGCTTTTGGCTCACTATGTGACGTCTGATAAACTTTATTTATTAACATATAAATAAAATCACATTTCATTACAAATAAAATATCACCACATTTCCCACTTTTATTCTAATAAAAAGCAAAAAAGCTATAACTAATATAAGAAAAACTATATACAAAAAGTACAATAACTATATACAATATATACAAGCAGTAAATACCTCAACAATGTCTAGTCCATTTGCATTTGACAGACTCAGAAAATATTACATTAGAAATATTTTCTCATAAATCAGTGAAAGTGAAAGTTGCTGTTCATGACTTTTCATGTGAAATGACTGTACAAGTGTTGATCAGTATGTGGTCTCAAAGTGCATATTTCTGCTTTTAATGAGACTATAGGGTTATCTACTTATTTCTTTTGTCCAGCATGTCCTCTTTTCTTCTGGATATAAGACTACTTTCTTTTATTACATGCCCCTTTGACCATAAGGTTTGGAGTGAATTGTCATCTTTCTACAGTTGTTACCTCTTTGGCCATACTGATGAACCAGAGGTAGCATCTGACCACATTGGCTCTAACTTTGGCCTCAGTCATAGAACTCACTTGGGATGAGCTTGTGACCTAAGACTGTTATATGTCTTCCAGGATAATTAAAATCAGAATGAAGGAAAGAAGGCAATTTCTGTTTGGGTAGTAAAATTAAGTGGGTGTGATGCCTATAGCTACAAGGGCTGCAAAGCTCTCTTAGCTTCCAGGGAAAAACTGGTTTGGGTCTTATAATCTTTCTGCCAGGAAGTCTGCTATGAAACAGTCTCTCCTAGAAATGGCTTCATAAACAAGACAGAAACAATGGCAGACCTGCTAACACAGAAGGGGAAAATCACGTACCCCTAGACAAAGAACTTTAGGCAATAATGACTGCTGGGAGAGGAAGAATTAGCTTCTCCTAAAGATAAGCCTCCTTATTGGTTATACAACACAAAGTGGTCAGTCATGAAACCATATACATGCAAACAACAAAACTGAACTTAGCAGGTTCATTCATGTATTTGTGCATACAATGTATGTACATATGATATATGTAACAACAGTAATAATTAAAGAAAAAGGGGATATCAATTTGAAAGCAGGGGCATGGAAGGGGCTGGAGGGAAGAAAGGAAGGAGGAAAAACAATATAATTCTACTTGAATTAAAATGTATTTTTTAATGCTGCCATGAAAATTTTATTATTGTGATTAGTTTTTAAAATATTACTGATTATTATTCTTACAATAATATTTGAATTATAGACTTCATAGAACTTTTTAAATACTATTGAAATCACACTAAGGCGAAGGAGGGAGGTTTAGCAGGGTGAAATAGTATTTAATATTACCATTGCCATGTTCTGAGCTTATTTTCTTCTGTATAATAAGGAATAGAATAAATTTTTAAGGTTTTGGCATTCAGAGACCTTGGTTATTATGAAGAAATCAAAGAGATCCTGATGGGTTTCCATCCTGATATCCTTTACATAAAAATTTCTAAGATGTGAGGCTGAAAGTAATGTGAGATCAGAGGGTATCATCTCATTGATAGTGCCTCAGGGCAGAAACTCTTTTGACAAGACTAACTGTCCTCCTACTGCCTTTATCTAAGCACAGGCACCAGGCTGTGTGTGGCATTGACATGCAGGGATCAGTTCTTCCCATGGACTCCTGACATTTCATATTTGTTCATAATCTGAACTTTTCTGAACTGAGACACTTTTCATACTTGAATAAAGTTCTCCCCCCTCTCTGTGTCTCTCTTCCTTTCTTCCTCCCTCCCTCCCTTCCTCCCTGTGTGTGTCTGTATGGAATCTGTGTTGTTCAGCTATGTTCATATCAGCATTGTTTGTAATAGCCAAAACCTGGAAACAACCTAGATGCCCTTCAACTGAAGAATGGATAAATAAATTGTGGCCCATATACACAATGGAATACTACTCAGCAGAGAAAAACAATGACATCATGAGGTTTGCAGGCAAATAGATGGATCTAGAAAAAATTATCTTTAGTGAGGTAACCCAGACTCAGAAAGACAAATATGGTATGTACTCACTCATAGGAGGATCCCAGATGTGGAACAAGGATGACTGGACTGTTACTCACATCACCAGGGAGACTACCTGGAACACAGGACTCCAAGAAAGACATGGGGATCACCCAATGACAGAGAAATGGCTGAGATCTACATGAACAACCTGGACATGAGTGGGAGCAATGAAGGGCAAGGGTAGAGGGAAAGAGAGCCTCTGGGAGCGGGAGATCCCAGCTGGATCAAGAACAGAGAGGGAGAACAAGGAATAGGAGACCATGGTAAATGAAGACCACATCAGAAAAGGAAGAGACAAAGTGCTAGAGAGGCCCACAGAAATCCACAAAGATACCTCCACAATAGACTGCTGGCAATGGTCGAGAGACAGCTAGAACTGACCTAAAATGTATTTTTAAAGATGTTCTAGGAACATGCCATAGATGCAGAGAAACACAGAAGATAGATGCAGTTAATCTGTAGTTTTTGTGAAATGTCACTATGATCTTTGAGGTCCCTGTAGCTATCCTGATTTTTTGCCTCAGTAATCCCTTATTTTTAAAAATATTTTTGCCCCAAAATATTACATAATTAGTTCATATAATAGTCTCTTAATTCTGAGTACCCCTCACACTGTCCTTTCAAGGAACGCTCCATTTGGCTTTTCATCACCTTGATCTAAACGATTCCTGTGGAATACAGAGAACTAGGAAACACTGTGAGGCTCCCTGAGCTGGTCACTGTAATACTCAGGGTCTTATACAGATACCAAGAGAAGAAGCAGTCTTGTTTGTGCAATCAATGAGGAGTTGGTATCTCTCAAGCCACATGACAGAAAGTAAACACAGCTGCCTATCAGAGGAGGAATAGCTCTTGAAGGCTAGAGCAGTCTGCCTTATCAGATTTCCCTTTTCTGAGTAATTCAAACCAAATTCTCAGCCTTACTCCCCATCCCCACCCTAAAGCCTGAAAGTACACTGGTCAATACTCATTTCAACTCAAGGAGAGCATGGAGGGCAGTGGTGTGTTCATTCTTTCAGCTATTACCTTCTGAATTATTGAGGCATTTTAAGTCTCTCTTACTTACTTACTTGTTTAATAGTTATTTTAATTGTGCATGTGCATATTTACGTGATATGTGTGCATTTCTAAGTGTTCATGTGTGTGTGGAGCATACAGTGTAAATCTCATCAGTTGACACTGGTGTCTTCCTGGATTGTTCCCTACTTTATATATTAAGGCAGAGTTTCTCATTTGAGTCCAAAGCTCAACAATTTGGCTAATCCAGCTAGCCACCTTCTCCGCTTCCCATGGACTTGTACTACAGGTGGTCCATCTTCCACTTTATATGGGTGCTGAGGATCTGAACTCCAGTACTCATGCTTGTGTGAGGCAAGTGCACTACCCACTTAGCAATCTTATCAAACTCTAAAATCTTTTCTTTTATCCACCATTGTTACTTCCTTTTGACCAGAAGAGGGGGAAAGGGCCAAGCTTATATGGTAGCACATTCACAATTGATATAGAGAAAAAACTCTGACAATTATAGAGTAGCAATGTGCTTTGAATAAGAATGACCCCCTAGGCTCATATATTTGAATGTTTGGTCCCCAGTTGGTGAACTGTTTAGGAAGGATTAGGAGGTGTGGCTTAATTGAGGAGGTACATCACTGGGGGTGGTTTTTGAGGTTTCAAAAGACCATGCCCAATCTAATCTCTCTTTCTACCTGCTGCCTGCAAATCAGAACATAAGCTGTAAGTTACTGCTCCAGTGTCGTGCCTTCCTGCTTGTCTGCCACCACACTCCTCGTTATGTGTTCATGGACTAATCCCCTAAAACTATAAACAAGTCCCCAATGACACAGTTTCTTTTATAAGTTGCCTTGGTCATTGTGTCTCTTCACAACAGTAAAACAATAACTAAGACATCATACATTGTTTTAAGTTCTTGATGTAAACTACTTTATAGTCCTCCTAACTCATAGGTGGTAGTTGCTAATATTATTTCTATTTTAGAGATAAGTAAATTAGATTTAGAGAGTTTAAGGCACTTGAAATATAACTGGGAATGGAGGCTAATGTAGGAGGCTCATGAGCTTGAGATCAGCATGGGTTACATAGAAAGACTGTAATCTTCACAGAATGTTTCCCTTAACTTAGGGCTCTAGGAGCACTTCTAGGATATTACCAAACATGAGAGAGTCTTTGAAGACCCCAGAAGTTTTGGCCAACTACTCTAAAGTGGGAATGGTTCTGAGGCCTCCAAACTTGCAGCTAGGGTCTAAAGTGAAGACAGTTTTATGTTCCCACGGGCTAGCACAAGTGCCGACTCCTCCCACTTAGTGTCTAAAGTCTTATGCATTCTAGGCCATTTGATGAATTGTGTCCTTTACTTCACATTTGGCTAGCCCTGTTTAGGAACCATGGGCCAAGGATATTGTATGGATGGGATGTCTTTCAATAACAAAGACAATAAATACCATAACATCTGATATTTTGAAGCTTAGGTGACTGGTATCTCACAATAAGCCTATGAGTAAGTATTACTATTATCCTCTTTTTGTAGATAAGGAAAACTAGATATAGAGAAGTTAAATGATCTCCCAGATCTGCCTGAGTTGCAGACAGGATTTCTGGCTTCAGTGTATACTGTTTGAGCTTTGCTGTCTCACTGCTTTTCAGTGTATCTGTCTATCCATCTATCAAATGTCTTTGTGCATATACTGCTGGATTTGCTTTACTAGTATTTATATATTTAGAATTGGTGTACCTGTGTTTGTAGCTGTGATTGGCTACACTTTTCTTGCCCTGTACTCTTCTTTCTCATTATTGATATCAAGAGTAGCTTCATAAAATGTACTTGGTAGGTTTTTCTCAAGGTTATCAATTGTATTGTCTGATTGTATGTTCTTATTAAAATTCTGTGCTATTTATTTCCCATAGACATGTGAAAGCCGTGTTTAGGATTGTGTTTGGTATATTTTTATATTATGTTAATATAAAGAAGAATATAAAGTAAACTTCAAAATTAAAGTGAAACAAATGAGCCTAACTATCTACCAAATCAGTAATACTATACACAGAGAAATGTGTGTATTTTTAGTGATGGGTAATATAGTCTGATATTGTAGTGGAATATTTTATGAAGATATAAAACATGAAAATCAAAATTTTAAAACAGTTTTATCACAAGAAGTGCTATTATTTTGAAAAAGTCTTTAGGTATTACAGAGTAAAGCAAAACATGTAACTATGTTCATATCATTACAAATTAAGACTCCCCACTAAGAAAATGGAGATAATGGAGATAAATGGGAGGAGGCTGTCGCTGGATCTGTCTCCAAGCCCATTTCTTAATTATTGTTTACAATATTAACATTTTTGTTACCTCAAAGGATATTGGCCTGAGGGGCCTCAGATTTAAAAAAAATAAAGGAAATAGAGACCCAAGTAGAAAAATCTAAGAAGTAACAGAACTCGTAAAGTTCAATTTGAATTAAAGTATAAACATGAAAAATATTAAAATATATAATTTTTATTCATATGTGTATATTTTATTTTATATTTATTCTGGGCTTGTGGAGATGGCTCAGTCAGTAAAACACTTGCCTTGTAAGCACAAAGACCTGATTTTGAGCTGCATACCCCAGGCTGCTGTGGTGGCGCATGCTTATAATTCCAGTGCTGGGGAGGGAGGGACAGCTGGGGCTCACTGGCCAGCCAGCCTAGCCAAATCAGCAAGCTCCAGGTCTTGGTAGCAGACAACACTGTCTGAAAAAATTAGGTTGATGGCTTCTGAAGAATGACATTCAAGGTTGACCTCTGACCTACACACACACACACACACACACACACACACACACACACATCCTCCCTTGACATGATGTACTCTCCACTCACATATATAATTTCTAGATATTTAATCCAGGAGATGACAAAAAAATTTCTGTAAATGCCTAGATAGTAAATAATTTAGGCTTTTCAGACCATACAGTACTGTTACAATCATTCACCTCTACTGTAAAACAATGAATTTTTGTTTGTTTACTGTGTTTCAATAAAGCTTGATTTACACTTGACCTTAGCCAAAAGACTGAGAAGCAATAAAGCTTAATTTACAAAATAAGCAGTGGATGGTTTTGGCATAAGAGCCATGATTCACTGACTCCTATTTTTATTCTGTAAGTGTCTATAATCCATGACCTGGTCCCAAGATCAATTAGAACATCTTGGTTAATACTATTCCTTACCAAGAAGGACCAGATGTGATTCTAGATCTAGGACAGGAAAATTCAAGTTGAATCTGATAGTCTTATGTTAGAAAGAAATGTAAAAACAAAAACAAAAAGAGACTCCCAGGATTAATGGAGTCATCTAAAAATGATAGTGGCATTACATTGAAAGAGCTCAATAACTATGATGGGGTAATTTAAGCATCAACTAATGATAATGTTGATTAATATAATTAATTTAAAAATACTGAATAGATAAAAATGTCATGAATTTATAATTACAATAAAAAGGAAAAAAATGACTTTTAAGGATGACATCTATATCAAAAATTTCCCTGAGCATTTATAATTAAGAGAAAAATTGTTTTCCTATACTCCAGTTGAAGGGAAGAATTATGTCATGTAGCAATACAGCTAACAAATGTAGGAGTCTAATGCAATTAGAATATCAGTCTATTGGGGCTGGGGATACAGCTGGGTAGAATACCTACTGAGTGTGCTTAAGGCCTTCCTTGAGTTTTATCTCCAGAAACACAGAGAAAGAGAGAGAAACAGAGAGAGAGGAGAAAGAGAGGAGGGGAGGGAGGGAGGGAGGGAGGGAGGGAGAGAGAGAGAGAGAAAGAGAGAGAGAGAAGAAAATATTTCTATATCAAGCCCTAATGTGCTAGTTTATTTCACCTTGATATAAGTTATAGTCATCTGAGGGAGGGAAACCTCAGTTAAGAAAATGTCTCCATAAGATAGGACTGTAGGCAAGCATGTAGGGCATTTTCTTATTTAGTGGTTAATGTGGGATGACCCAGCCCATTGTGGGTGGGGCCACCTCTGGACTGGAGGTCCTGGTTCTATTAAGAAAGCATGTTATGCAAGCCATAAGGAGCAAGCCAGTAAGCAGCACTCCTCTATGGCCTCTCCACTAGCTCCTACTTCCAGGTTTATGTTTGAGTTCCTGCCTTGGCTTCCCTCATGGACTGTGTCCCAGGATATGTAAGCCAAATAAACACTTTCTTTCCCAACCTGCTTTGGATAATGTTTATCATAGCAATAGTAACCCATGAAGACACCAAGTGACACAATTGACTCAGGCAGGTATCATCAGTGAATGGTAAACCGTTAGGTGTCAAGCTTCCAAGGAACAGAAAGTTTTATGTTGTCAATTTGTCTTCCCATAGATAGTTTCCCAATTTTAAAGAAAAATAATCTTAGCTTTGCAAGAGAGAAATTAGCAGCCTAGGAGTGGACAATGATCTTTAAAAGGCTATTGCCTTTCAACCATTTATAGTTGTTTCTCAGTATCTGTGGGGGATTAACTCCTGAAAACCCAAATCCTTGGATGCTCAATTACCTCGTATTATTAGTTACTTTTCTGTTTCTGTGATAAAATACAATGACCAGAAGCTACTTTCAGAAGGAAGGGTTTACTTGGGCTTATGGTTCCAGATGAACAGCTCACAAGGCAAGGAAGGCATGGCAGCAGGTGGCCAGAGCAGGAAGCTGGGAGATCACATTTTTAGTTAAAAACATGAATCATGGAGCAAACTCAAAGTCACATGAGGCCGTAAACTCTCAAAGCCTGCTCCCAGTGACATGCTCCCTTAATAATATAATAATTTTTAATTATTATAAATGTAGACTCTCAAGTATCCATGGATGGCCTTGAACTTCTGATCCTTCTTATTCTACCTCTTGAGTGCTGGGCTTATAGGCATGCACCACTATGTCTGGTTTATATGTCACTTGGCATTTAACCAAGAGCTTTAGAATGCTAAGCAAGCAATCTACCAACTACAATTTCACCTCATAATATGTAGCTTCTCCCAACCGTTTTTGACTCATAGATAGATGCATCAAAATTTGCAAAATCCAAGGATATGCAGAGATAATTATATGGAATACAACAGCTAAGAGAACAAGTTAAATGATATCACATGGAAACAGTCAAATCCATGAATACAGACTGACCTGACTTTCTCAAAGTCTGTGGAAGACAAAGTAGACAAAACAAAGTTTGGATGAAAGACAATATGACAAATACATTTTATAAAATTTAAATTATTTTTTTAAAGAAATTTAAAATATTGTGCAATTGAGGAATTTTGAATATGGATAATATAGTTGCTTTTATAAGGAAATTATAAGTAGGTTTCTTAGATGCAATAATAGCACTATGATTACATAAGAAAAATGTCCTCATTCTTGAGAGATGCATATCAAACTATTCAGGATTTATCATAATAAATATCAAATTCATTTTCAAATGCTTCAGCATCCATATGTACAGATAAAAGAAATGCACCAAAATTTAAACAGTTCTTGAATCTAGTTGGTAATCTTTGTGAATTTATACTCCTCTTTCTACTTTTACATGTTTGCAAATTTCAAAGTAAAAGTAAGAAAAAAGAATTTTTGACATAGAAATAGATATTTTACTCATATGTTCAGTTGGGTCAATCCTTCAGCAACCAAACTGACTTTTATATGGGTACCTGTGGTAGAAAGAATTTTAAAAATGGCTCCCTGAATTGTTTATACCCTTGTACCAAATCCTGTGACTGTGATATCTCTCCCTTAAATTATGTTATATTAGGCTTAAGATAGGGAGACTATTTTAGTGAGCCCAACCTAATCATGAGAGTCTTTTCTAAAAATGCAATTTTATGGTTTATGGTTTGTGACAAAAGAAGAAGTCATTAAGACTTGAAGAACAAGGATTGCTGGATTGCTGCTGGATTTGAAGATGAGGAAAAGGGAATGTGAATAGTCTATAAGAAAAGAAGTTAGCCTCAACTCCAGAAAGACAAACACTGTATGGCTTCTTTCATACATAGATCCTAACCTAAAATTTTTAGATTTATGTATTTAATTTCGAGTGCCTGTAGAGGCCAGGAACCTAGAAAGCAGCCACAGCAATGGAAAGAAGCCTTTATGGTGAGCACACGCAAACCAGGGGGCAGCAGCAGCTGTGGTGGGTGTGTGCAGGGGTGGGAAGGTGTTGTACGAACACATGTGATTTGAGGGATGCTAGAAGTAAAAAGGTTTAAGCAGGGTTAGGAGAGGGGAAAAGGTGAGATAGAAGGGTTAACTAAAACTAAGAAATATAAATTGACATGGAAACCTACTATTTTGTAAGTTAATAGTAAAAATCAGATTAAATGGAAGTATCCAGAGCAATAGGCTATTAAATAAAACTTTCATGTGGCAGGTATATGATACCTTCCTATTATTAGTTATTATTCAGGAGGTTCTCTTGGTCACCCATAACAATTCAGGCTAGTGCCGTTGATCTTGGTTGCCCATTAAAACTAGACGATAAGACCCTGTTGTTCACGACATGACATACTTTGGCTTCAGAGCATCAACAAATCAAGCTGGAATTGAGATAGAAGCTTCTTTTGTGCTACCTAGTTTTCACAGTGCCAGAAGGTGATAGACAGGTTTCTGGGAAGAAAAAGTAAACAATCCTTACCCATTGTGAATCTAGCAAACTACAGTACTGACTTGCCATGCAAGATGTGCCAGCTGGGTAATAGTGACATTACTTTTATGGGAATAACCAAATGCTTTCTGATTGGATTCCAGGCCCACTCCACAGTAATAAGTTCATTCCTGGTATCATAAAGCTTGTCAAAAGCCCATAGGCCTTGGAGGAGGACCTACTGTTCTTGCTAAATGGATGTGTCATGAAACTGCCCTCTAAATATTTATATTTATACCCATATATTAGTGCTGCTCTCAGCCTTCATTAGAGAAGTTTCTCTTTACAGTGGGCAGCCATTATTGCAAAGACTCACATATAGTCAAAGGGTTGAGAGTAAGTGACTGTTGAGTACTCAGCTCTGAATGGGATATCTATATTGCCTGATCCAAGGCTCAGGGAATGTCTTAGAAGAAGGAATGAGATGAAACCAGAGGCTGAGGAGAGGATCTGTGAAATGTCTTCTGGATGTGATATAGCCAATCTACTCATGAACTGAAAGCAGTTATGGGTACTTGCACAAAGCATGTACAAGATGGAGTTTATCAACATTCTATCATGAATGGGGGAGGAGCTCATGAGATTCTACCTCTTTCTAAGGACCTATTGGTAGTCAACTGTTCTAGAGAAGAGGGTCTCATAAGGCCTCACCCCTCCCTAAGAAACTATTGGCAATTAACGATTGTTTGAGGAGAGAGGATCTTTTTCTTTAGCACTGTAGTCACTAGAAAGTTGCCCATGGCATGATAAATAACCCAATACCCAGGCAGGTGAGATGGCATAGCGGGTAGCCTCCTGTGCCAAGCCTGATGACTTGACTTGATCCATGGGACTCACTCACATGAAAGAAGCACTGTACTGACTCCTTTGATCTCTGCATGCAAACACACACAGACACCAACAGAGATACACACACACACACACACACACACACACACACACACACACAAGCATATGAAATATTGAATCACACACAAAATAAATGAATGGAAAGGTGATAAAAATATTTATTTTCAATCAAAGTATAATAATTAAAACCCCCTGCATCCATGTTTATGTAGGTTACCCTAGTTAAACTCAGTGGATCACAACACACACACACACACACACACACACACACACACACACACACACAACAAAGCAAAAAGACATGGAAGTAAGAAGATGACTTGTTGGGAAGCAGAAAATGGTTCAGTGGGAGAATGAGAATGAGGGAGATAGGAGAGGTAATGGAGTATTGAAATGACCAAAATACATTATATATATACATGCCACTTCCTACTTTCTCTTCTATCAAGTTCAGAGTAACTGGATCTATATTGAGGTGTTTGATCCACTTGGACTTAGTTTTGTGCATGGTGACAGATATGGATCTGTTTGCAATCTTCTGCATATTGACATTCAGTTATACCAGCACCATTTGTTGAATATGCTTTCTTTTTTTCCATTGTACCGTTTTGGCTTCTTTGTCAAAAATTAGGTGTTCAGACATGTGTGGGTTAATAGCCAGAACCTGGAAACAACCTAGATGCCCCTCAACTGAAGAATGGATAAAGAAAATGTGGTACATATACACAATGGGGTACTACTCAGCAGAGAAAATCAATGTGGTTTGCAGGCAAATAGATGGAACTAGAAAATATCATCTTGAGTGAGGTAACGCAGACTCAAAAGGACAACCATGGTATGTACTCACTCATAAGTGGATACTAGATATAAATCAAAGGATTACAAGACTGCAACCCACAGCTCCAGGGTGGGTAGCTAGTAATGAGGACCCTAAGAAGGATGCATGGAGTTCCCAGTGATGGAGAAATGGATGAGATCTACATGAGCAAACTGGGGGTGAGGGGAGGGTAATGGAGAGCAAGGGAGGAGGGAGGAGAGCTTAGGGGGGCAGAAGGTTCGAGCTGGAATTGGAACAGAGTGGGAAAATAAGGAAAGAGATACCATAATAAATGAAGACACCATTGGAATAGGGAGAAACAGAGTGCTGGGGGGTGGGCTCAGGAATCCACAAGGATGATTCCACCATAGACTACTGGCAATAGTTGAGAGGGTGCTTGAGCTGACCCACTCTGGTGATCAGATTGGTGAATAACCTAACTGTCATCATAGAACCCTCATCCAGTGACTGATGGAGACAGATGCAGAGATCCATGGCCAGGTCGCAGGTGGAGCTCCAGGAGTCCAGTCAATGGAGGAGAGGTGAGATTCTGTGAGCAAGGGATATCGAGGCCGTGACTAGAAAAATTACAGAGACAACTATCCAAACTAGTGGAAATGCATGAACTATGGACCAATAGCTGAGGAGCCCCTGTGGTATTGGACTGGGCCCTTGAATAGTTGAGACAGTTGTTTGGATTGAACTGTTTAGGGGGCCCCCAGGCAGTGGGATCAGAACCTGTCCCTAATGCATGAGCTGGCTTTTTGAAACCTAGTGCCTATGGTGGGACATTGCACAGCCTTGATGCAGGAAGGAGGGGCTTGGACCTGCCTCAACTAAATGTACCAGACTCTCCTGACTCCCCATGGGAGACCATGCCTTGGAGGAAGTGGGAATGGGGGTTGGGTTGGGGGTAAGCCTGGAGGCAGGAGGAGGGAGGACAGGGGAGTCTGTGGTTGGTATGTAAAATGAATAGAAAATCTCTTAATAAAAATTTTTATTAAAAAAAAAAGATTTCAAGTGCTCAAGCCAGGCCCAGTGTCTTCCTCTTGCTGTTGCCTGCTGATCCAAATGTAGAACTCTCAGCTACCTTCCCAGCCCCTTGTCTGCCTGTGTGCCATCATGAGGATAATGGACTAAACCTCTGAACTTGTAAGAAAGCCTCCAATTACATGCTTTCCTTTGTAAGGGTTTTCATAGTCATAATATCTCTTCATAGCTATAGAACACTGACTAAGACACATACCAATCAAAAGAAATAGACTAGCAATATGGACGATCCATGATCCATGGCTACAAAGGGAACACATTAGTTTCAAATATATACATGAATGGGAAAACAAAGTAAGGAAAATATATATCATATAAACAGCTAGCAAAAGTGATACAGCAGTTATATTGTGTATACTGCAACGGGATATAATTGACTTAAAGGCAAGCATTTTGTTTTTAAAAAGTGTGTGTGCACGCACCTGTATGAGTTTATGAGTACCATGTGCATGCAGATGTCCTTGTTGGAGGTGTTGGGATCCCCAGAATCAGAGAGATAGGCAGATGTGAGATGTTTGAGTGTGGGTGGATACTAGAAATGGATCCTGAGCCCTTGCAAAAGTTGTTAGCACTCTTTCTTTTTTTGAATAACATAATTTCTTTAGTGATTCTTTGGGAATTTCACATCATGCATCCCAATTCCACTCATTTCCAAATCCCCCATATTCTCCCTTTACCCTTTTAGCATTCCCTCCCAAAAGAAAATTAAAAAAATGAAAACCAACCAACCAACCAACCAACCAACCAACCAACCAACCAACAACAATGATAACTAAACATCTTCTATCTTCCTCTGTCTTTCCTGCTTCTCCACCATCTCTTCATTTGTCTTAGTGGCATTGGGAACTATGGTGTGTCACACAGTATACCTTTTTGTCCTATTACCTTTACTTGCAAATGTTCATTGCAATGAGTCATTGGTCTGGTTCAATCACTCACCGGAACTCCTCTCAGATATCCTGTGGTCACCCAGAGTCATGTAGATCCTGTAAGTATTATTCCACTGGACCAGTTCCTTCACATGCTCCAGCAGATCATCGATTGTAGATGTAACCAATCGTCTTATTAAAATAAGAAACACAGAGCCAATGTAAAAGAGAAAGCCGAGAGGTCAGAGCTCAGAGATAAAATCCTACCTCCTGCAGTGCTCCTAGCTTCCCCGAGAGAGCTACTTCCTGTTTGTCTGTGTTTAAATAGTCTTTCTGTTCTGCCTTCTCATTGGTTGTAAACCCAACCACATGACTGCCTCATCACTGCCTGTAAGTACCGCCCTCCAGGTCTTAAAGGCGTATGTCTCCAATACTGGCTGTATCCCTGAACACACAGAAATCTACCTAGCTCTTCTAACCACCACGCTCTTGCTATGGCTCTAATAGCTCTGACCCCAGGGCAACTTTATTTATTAACATAAAATTAAAATCACATTTCAGTACAAATAAAATATCACCATAATCGATGGTGTAAATGTTAGGGTGGACCAACTCAAGGGCCTGGATGTGGGCATCTAGGCCTGGGTGGTAGCTGAGCTAGTCAGTCTGGGCCACTGAGGCCACCTCCCTGAGGTGAGGGGTGGAGCCAGCCCTCCTACTCCTATGCTATCAGGGTCAGTTCTCCTAGGTGGTGAGGGGTGGGGCCCTCTCTCCTAGCTCTTTCCCTGCAGCATGCAGTGAGGGACAGGGCCAGCTTTCCTAGGGCCCGTGAAGGTTGGAGCTGGCTCAGCATGGCCCTTGGATTTCATTACGAATGGTTCCTATGGCCCCCAACTCATCCTGGATCCTCCCTATCCAAGTTTATATCCTCTTTTTTTAAAAAAAATAACACACTGAATCAACTTTGTGCTCCCCAAATATGCATTGGGTATGGGGCCATACACAAGAGCATGGTCAACCTATCAGGGTCCTTTTCCTTAAAGGAAACTGACTCTCCCTCCTATTGCAGACTCAAATGTTAGTATCTCCTCATGTAGGAGTGGGGAGCTTCGTCCATCAATGCTAGAATACTGATTGGATTGATCTTGTAATCAAGATCCTGTAAGTTACCCCAGCTCCTGTAAGTTCGTACCTGCAGTAATCCTTTCATGTCCATAAGATACTGTTTTGCTTAGGTCCTTCCTGACCTCTGGAGTCTTATAAGGAGATAACATTCTTGCAAGCTACAGATAAGCTATTTTTCCATGATAAAATATAAAGAAGTCCATGAAGAATATGCAACAGTTACAAATGTGTATTTTCCTAACATCAGAGCATTAAAGTACACAATGAAGTAAAATTGACACTGAAACTATATTATTAAAAAGAATGTAATATAAAAGAGAAAAATATAAAAGGAATCACCAAAATCAAAAGTAGGTCCCTTCACAATACTGACAAAATTGACAAACTTTTGGCTAAACTGACCAAGAAGGAAGAGAAATCATCCTCCTGCTTTCACCTGTCAAGTACTGAGGTCACAGGTGTGTATTTCCTTGTCCAGCTTTATGTACTATTTTTAAAGACATCTTCCAGAAAATTGCTTCAAGTCCTGGTCTCTTCTTGAATGACTACTCACTTCACTCACAGGACAGCATATGCCACACAGCAGATGATGTACAACAGATAGACATTTGGGAAAGGGAGAATGTTTTTGAAAACTTCTGCCTATCTTAGGTTTTCCTCCCATCTTAAGATGACCAGACAAATATAGGCTAGTAGAAGAAATGTCTAACAGAGGAAAAATGAAATAGCATACCAGTCATTCTCAAAAACTGATGAGGAACTTGGTTTAGCTTGATACACAAGGCTCAGAAAATCAGTCATCTGGCAAGCGCCATTCTCACCTGACTTGGCCAGGGTATACCGTCAGATTCAGAGGCAATAGATAGTGAAGAGGAGAAGCAGATAGATCATGGTCACTGGGTTGGGTATTGTTCCTGTAAATGTTGGCATGGCAACTCCTCCCTCCAATCACTGGAATAAGACAGGAGAAGGAAGTCATATCTCAAGAAACAACTTAATTTTTTGGTATTTATTTTCATAAACACAGAGATTTTTTCTCCCAGTTAATGATGATGAACATAGTTGCAGCTGCTGGATCAATACTGTGTCAATTCTTTCCACATAGTCTGGGATATTTTCCCTCAAGCTGAAGAGTGCCCAAGATCTACATGGGCCTCACCCTGACTTTGGAGTACACATAAGTATTTCTTGTTTGTGTTCTAGTAACACTAAGGATAATAAATTTTTATTGATTCATTTATTTTTGAGTGTGTGCATCTGTGTGAGCATGTTCATGTAGATACAATGTGCACATGTGTTTGGAGGCCAGAAGTTGATGTCAGCCAGATTCCTCAGTCCTTGGATGGGTTTCTGGCACAACTATTAGGGTGTTTGGCCATCCCATCACCAGAGAAGGTCAGTCCCAGCTGTCTCTCAACCATTGCCAGCAGTCTTTTCTGAGGGTATCTTTGTGGATTTCTGTGGGCCTCTCTAGCACTTTGTCTCTTCCTTTTCTCATGTGGTCTTCATTTACCATGGTCTCCTATTCCTTGTTCTCCCTCTCTGTTCTTGATCCAGCTGGGATCTCCTGCTCTCTTTCCCTCTACCCTTGCCCTTCATTGCTCCCACTCATGTCCAGGTTGTTTATGTAGATCTCCGCCATTTCTCTGTCATTGGGCAATCCTCATGTCTTTCTTGGGGTCCTGTTTCCAGGTAGCCTTCCTGGTGATGTGAGTAACAGTCCAGTCATCCTTGTTCCACATCAAGTATCCTCCTATGAGTGAGTACATACCATATTTGTCTTTCTGAGTCTGGGTTACCTCACTCAGGATGATTTTTTTTCTAGATCCATCCATTTGCCTGCAAACCTCATGATGTCATTGTTTTTCTCTGCTGAGTAGTATTCCAATGTGTATATGTGCCACAATTTATTTATCCATTCTTCAGTTGAAGGGCATCTAGGTTGTTTCCAGGTTTTGGCTATTACAAACAATGCTGATATGAACATAGCTGAGCAAGTGCTCTTGTGTTATGATTGAGCACTTCTTGGGTATATGCCCAGGAGTGGTATAGCTGGATCTTGGGGGAGATTGATTCCCAATTTCCTAAGAAAGTGCCAATAAGACAACATAAGGAGATTAAGGAAATACAAATTGGAAAGGAAGAAGTCAAGCTTTCCCTATTTGCAGTTGACATGATAGTATATTGAGTGACCCAAAGATTCCACCCAGGAACTGATAAAGCTTATAAACACCTTCAGCAACATAGCAGGATACAAGATCAACTCAAAAAAATCAGTAGCCCTCCTATATACAATGGACAAATAAGCTGAGAAGGCAATTAGAGATACATCACCCTTTACAATAGCCACAAATGACATAAAATACCTTGGTGTAACACTAACCAAGCAAGTGAAGGACCTATATGACAAGAACTTTAAGTCCCTGAAAAAAGAAATTGAAGAAGATGTCAGAAAATGGAAAGATCTCCCATGCTCATGGATAGGCAGTGTTAACATAGTAAAAATGGCAATCTTACCAAAAATATAATGTAAAGCTATTGCCATTGCTCTTACTATGTGGTAAGATTCCATTGCTGAAGGCTTTGGCTGCAAAACATAGAAATCAATCTCAAACTGACTTGGAATCTTCCTTCCTACAGACTACCTTTCATAGTATCAGAAGGTACTATGCAGGTTGCTGGATGAATGTTACATGACAAGACTTTTCCTGGGAAGTTGTAACATACATCTCTATTCACCCCAGATAGGGAGATCATGACAGACTAAAATATGGATACCATCTGTAAGTGGAACACCTGAGGGGAAAGCCTTCCCTGATAAAAGTGTTACTGCTCTGAAGGAAAATGCTTCCCCAATAGAGATGTTGGAACTCTGAAGGGAAAGGCATCCTGGAGTTCTGGAGCCAAGGAATACCACAAAGCCACACTCCACAACACAAGAGATTTATTGGGAGAGACACAGAAGGGTGGCTGCATTTGCTTGGGCAAGAAGCTGCAAGGAACTGAGCAGAAGGCAGGTCTCTTACTGGGGGAGGTCTTTCTTGGGGAAATCAGAGCTTTCCAGGGTGGCATGGTATTGGTGGGTTATTGTGGCCACATTTTAGGGCAAGCTCAGGAATTGGTGGAATTATTTTTCTTGGCGTGGGGTCAAGTCAAGGTCAGGTTGTTCTTTCCTTGACCCCTTTACCCTACACAGGGATTGGTGGGAATTGCATCCCAGGGATTGGTGGGATTTCATGCTCAGGGATTAGTGGGGTTTGGTGCTCAGGTATTGGTGGGTTTTGGTAAGTATTCAAATCCAGAAGTGGACTCAGACCTTTTTTTTTGCCCTACACCCCCAAATTCCAACTTGGTGAGACAATGAATTACTTTTATGATATGTGTGAGGAATTTCAGGAGCAGAAATGGCCCAAATACAGCTGTATCACCAAAGCCACCCCAACATGAGTGACAGCTTACAAAAGCTACTTTGCACAACTCACTACAACTCACTGCACAACCTGCAAGTAGTTTTACATGTTGGAGAGTTTCTTTTACAGGCAGATCAGTTCATTTGAGCCTTTCATTTGCAGCTCTCCTGGTCTCTCTGCCTTTTCTAGGCAGCTCAGCTTCTTTGAAAGTGTCTCTCATTGTTTGGAATAGCCAAAACCTGGAAACAACCTAGATGCCCTTCAGCTGAAGAATGGATAAATAAATTGTGGCACATATACACAATGGAATGCTACTCAGCAGAGAAAAACAATGACATTGAGCAAATGGATGGATCTAGAAACCCATCCAAGTACTGAGGAATCTGGCTACAGAGATCGAAGGCTAGACCCCAGGTGGAGCGCTGGGAGTCTAATTAGTGAGAAAGAGGAGGGTTTATATGAGCTGGAATTGTTGAAACCAAGGTTGGATAAAGCACAGGGACAAATAGCCAAACAAATGGAAACACATGAACTATGAACCAAGGACTGAGGGGCCCCCAACTGGATCAGGCCCTCTGAATGGGTGAGACAGTTGATTGGCTTGATCTGCTTGGGAGGCATCTAGGCAGTGGTATACAAAATACACAAAAATTAGTAGCATCTTTGTATACCAACAACAGGCATACTGAGAAAGAAATCATAGAAACCATCACTCACAAATGACTCAAAAACATTATTTCGGGCAATGTCAAGTGGACTATACAGATTTCCCCCACCAAATTCCTTCTTCCCTCCCCACATTGCCTTTTCCTGGTTCTAGAATCTAAGGGGCACTTCTTGGGAACATAGAGGCCACTCTGGCCAGGGAATCAGGGAAGCTATCTGCAGTTCTTCACCTCTATTCCTCTAAATCTAATACCCCAGTCTCATCTCTAGCTCTGTAGCAGACCACAAGCTTCGACTACCTTTACCCCTTGCTTCTCCTAACTTCCTCCCCTTTACCCATTGCTTTGTTCTAGCCCCCAACTGTGGCAGGCACTCCCTGAGAATTCACAGGCCACTCTGATCAATGAAACAAGAAGTCTAACTGCAGATTTTTACCTCTCTCTCTGTGGTAGTTTGAAAAATAATGACCCCCATAGGCTTATAGATTTCAATGCTTGGTCACCACAGAGTGGGGCTATTTGAAAGGATTAGGAGGTGTGGCCTTGGTGGAGGAAATAGTGGACATGGTGGAAGAAATATTTCACTGACAGTGGGCTTTAAGGTTTTAAGGGCCCAAGCCAGGTCCAGTAGTTCTTGCTCTTCTTGCTGCCTGTGGATCCACATATAGAACTCACAGCTCCTTCTCAAACACTGTCTGTTTGCATTCCACCATGCTTCCTGCCATGCTGATAATGGACTAAATCTTTGAAACTGTAAGCCAGCCCCAATTAAAAGTTTTCCTATGAAAGAGTTGCTGTATAATATCTCTTCACAGTAATAGAACACTGACTAAGATACATTACATACTTTCAAGTCTAAGCCCCCAGTCTCTTCCCCAGCTCTATAGTAGACCTTCTGCTGTAGCCTCTCCTCACTCTCTGTCCTCATTCCCAGGAGACTAAACAGATCCTGTTGGAACACCCAGTTTTCAAACCTCCCATGGACTCCCAAAGCTCCCACCACATCCCATCTCCATAAGTGTCAGCTACCAAAACCCAGAAAAACATTTAACCTGGAACCCCCAAGGGCTACACATATCAACACCCCATAAGATTTCACTACCAGGCAACACACAGCCACCACACTCTCCTAATAACCAGAGAGTAAACAGAAACCAAAGAACAAAACATAGAAGAAAAATAAGACTGGATATCATCACCTAGAATTACAGTCTTCCTAAACCTAGATGCTTTGGTGCCAGCATAAAAACACAATAACAGTCAGGACAATATATCTCCACTAGAGTCCAGCAACCCTACCACAGCAGACCCTGAATATTCTAACTAGATGAAGGACAAGAAAAAGACCTTAAAACAGCCTATATGAATGTGATAGAGGTCTTTAAAGAGGAATTGAAATCCAGAAAAATCAAACAAACAGTGGAAGGAAATGAATAAAACTATTCAAGAAAAGAAAGTAGAAAAATTAATGAAGAAAACTCAAATGGAGAGGAATCTGGAAATGAAAAATTTAGGAACTTGATCAGGAATGACAGAGGCAAGCAGCACCAAAAGAACACAAGAGATCGAAAGAGAATCATAGATATTACACATGATAGAAGAAATAGAAACCTTAATCAAAGAAAATGTTAAATCTAAAAAAAACCCTCCTGGTACAAAACATGCAGGAAATCTGTGAAACTATGAAAAGACCTGTGGTGATAATTTGTTTGTGCTCTAACAATTAAAGCTTGCCTTGAAATCAGAGTGTGAAGCTAGCCACTAGTTAACCATAGAAGCCAGTCAGTGGTGGCACACATCTTTAATCCCAGCATTTGGGATTTCATGCCTTTGATCACAGTACTTGGGAGGCACACACCTTTAATCCTAGTGCTAGGGAAGTAGAGACAGGAAGTGATATGGCTGGATAAAGAGAGGAATATAAGGTGAGAGGAGACAGGAGCCCCACCCTTTTCAGGTAGAGGAGTTGTTGAGGTAAGAGCTGGCTGTGGCTTGTTCCTTTGTCTCTGTAATCTTTCAGCATTTACTCTGATATCTAGCTCTGGGTTTTTATTACTAAGACCAATTAGGACTCATGCTACAAAGACCAAATCTAATAATAATAATAATAGAGGAAGGAGAAGAAAAACAAACCAAAGGCACAGAAAATATTTGCAACAAAATCATAGAAAAATTTTTTTCCTAACCTAAAGTAGGATATTCCTAATAAGTTACAAGAAGCATACAGAAAATCATATAGATATGAACAGAAAAAAGTCCCTTAGACACATAATAATCAAAAAACTAAACATACAGAACTAAGAAAGAATAATAAAAATTACAAGGGGAAAAGATCAAGCAACATATAAAGGCAGACCTATTAGAATTATACCTGACTTCTCAATGGAGACTTTAAAAGTCAGAATTGCCTAGACAGATGTGCTACAGACTCAAAGAGACCACAGATACCAGCCCAATTTATTATACCCAGCAAAACTTTCAATTACCATGGATGGAGAAAATAAGGCATTTCATAAAAAAACAAATTTAAGCAATACCTATCTACAAATCCAGTCCTACAGATGGTACTAGAAGGAAAACTCAAACTTGAAAAATTAACTACATGCAAGAAATCACAGGGAATAATTAATCCCAGACCAGCAAAATCAAAAGAAGTACAGGGCATGCAGATACACACACACACACACACACACACACACACACACACACACACAACAGCAACAACATAACAGGAAACAGCAATCACTGGACATTGATATCTCTCAACATCAATGGTCTCAATTTGCTCAGTAAAAAGACACAGACAAACATTTGTATTTGAAAATAGAAGCCATCCTTCTGCTGTATCTAAGAAACACATCACAACATCAAGGACAGATATCACCTTAGGGTGTAAGGATGGAAAAAGATAACCCAAGCAAATAGACCTAAGAAAGAAGCTGGTGTAGTCATTTTAATATCTGAAAAAGTAGACCTCAAACCAAAACTAATCATAAGAGATAGGGGAGGATAATACATATTCATTAAAAGAAAAATCTACCAAGAGGATATTACAATTTTTAACATCTGTGCACTAAACACAAGGGCATGTAAGTTCATAAATGAAACATAACTACAACTTAAAACACATATTGCCCTTCATACATTGATAGAAGGAGATTTCAATAACTCACTCTCACCAACAGACAGATCATCAGGCAAAACTAAATAGAAAGAGGAGAGCTAACACAATCCTGAATAATAAAAGAACTATAGAAAGTATCACTATCTCCAAATTTAAGTTGTACTATAGAGCTATAGTAATAAAAAACCCCAGCATGATATTGACATAAAAACTGGCACATTGATCAATGGAATCAAAGTAAAGAAGCAGACATAAATCTACACACCTATGGACACCTGATATTTGATAAGGAAGCCACATACTCACATAGGAAAAAAATATAGTATTTTCAGTACATGGTACTGGTCAAAATGGATGGCTGCATATAGAAGAATCCAAATAGGTCCATACTTACTTAGATCTGCACAACACTCAACTCCAAAGGGACCAAAGAGATCAACATAAAACCAGATACACTGAACCTGATAGAAGAGAAAGTGGGGAATAGCTTTGAACTCATTGGCACAGGAGAAGACTTTCTGAACGGAACCCTGTTAGCATAGGCACTAAGATCCACAATATAACAAGTAAGACCTCATGACACTGAGAAGTTTGTGCATGATGAAGGACACTGTTAATCAAAGTGGCAGCCTACAGAATGGGAAAAAGATCTTTACCAATTACACATCCAATAGATATCTAAAATCTAAATATATGAGGAACTAAAAAAAACTTGACATCAAAAAATCAAATAATAAAATTTGAAAATGGGGTACAGATCTAAATAAAGAATTCTCAATTGAGGAATCTCAAGTAGCTGAGAAACACTTAAATATTCAACATCCTTATCCATCAGGGAAATGCAAATTAAAACTATTTTGATATTTCATCTTACACTAGTAAGAATGGCTAAGATCAATAATACAAGTGACAGCTGATGCTGGCAAGGATATGGAGTAAGGGGAACACTTAGCCATTGCTTGCTGGGAGGGAAAACTTTTACAGCCATGATGTAAATTGGTATGGTAGTTCCTCAGTAAGATGGGAATTGATCTACCTTAAGACACAGCTACACCACTCTTGGGCATATACCCAAAGGATGCTTCATTCTACCACAGAGACATTTGCTCAGCCATGTTCATTGGTGCTCTATTCATAATAACCAGATATGGGAACCAACCTTGATGGCTCTCAACAGAAGAATGGATAAAGAAAATATGGTACATTTACACAGGTATTACTTAGCTGTTTAAAAAAAAAAAAAAAAAAAAAAAAAAAAAAAAAAAAAAAACATCGGCTTGATATGTTTGGGAGGCATCTAGGCAGTGGTACCAGGTCCTGGGCTCGCTGCATGAGATAGCTGTTTGAAACCTGGGACTTATACAGGGACGCTTGGCTCAATCTGGGAGGAGGGGACTGAGTCTATCAGGTCGATCTCAGTCCTCGGGGGTGGCCTTGATCTGGAGGTGGTGGGAATGGGGGATGGGCTGGGGGAAGGGGAGGGGGCAGGAAGGGGGAGAACAAGGGAATCTGTGGCTGTTATGTAGAACTGAATAGTATTGTAAAATAAAAATAAATTAAAAAAAAAACATCATAAGTTGTTGGCCAAAGGGTTACCATGGGAATCTCAAAACAAACTAAACTGTTGCAAAGACAAATAGATTGTTCTGAACAAACTGACAGCAAGGGCCCATTGCTGAAGATAATACCTTCACAACTCATTGAACCATGGAAAAGTCCAGCTGGTGCCTAAACAGAGCTCTCACCCCTATGTTCTAGAATCTTTGATATAGGGAGTTACTCTGCAGACTGTCAAAAGAGAGAAACATAAATACCAAGCTGGTCACAAACCCTTTGATCTACAATTGTTTTCTGTCTGCAAGATATTCTAGTGCAATGGTGGCACAAAAATTGTGGGAATAATCAACCAATATCTGATTTGACTTAAGATTAACTCCATGAGATGGAACTCATACTCAACAATGCTTGGGTGAACCAGAAACTAGAAAGCCAATGGACCTAGGGTAAAACCAAATAATACTGGCCAAGAAGAAAAAAATAAAACACAATGTAGCGATAAAATGACTCTTAATGACATTCTGCTATACTCGTAGATATGTGATTGCCCAGCCATCATCAGAGAAACTTCCTCCTCCAGCAGATAGGAAAAAATATGACTGGAAACCTACAGCTAGATATTATGCATGTAGTGAGAGACCTTGGAACACTCAGTCCTAAATGGGATATCACCCTCAGGGTTCAGGGAATCCTGCAGAAGAGAAGGCAGAAAGAGTGTAAGAGCTAGAGGGGATAAAAGACACCAAGAAAACAAGGCCCTTTAAACCAACATGAGCAAAGCTCTTATGAAGTCAGAGACTGAGGCAACATGAACAAAGCCTGCATTGGGCTGCACCAGGTCTATATTAGGGCTTCCGGTTCAGCGCTTTTATGGGATTCCTGAGTGTGCAAATGAGTGGTTCTCTGATTTTTGTGTATAGCATGACTTCTAATTGATCTTAGTAATAAAAACCCAGAGTCAGATATTGGGATAAATGCTGAAAGATCAGAGAAGTAAAGGAGCAGCCAAAGTAACCTCTTACTTCCACAATTCCTCAGACAGAAAAGGGGCCGAGCCTTATATTCCTCTCTTCATCCAGCCATATTATTTCCTGTTTCCTGTTTATACAGACCTCCAGAACTCTATGGTTAACCAATGGATAGCTCCATCCTCTGATCTTCAGGCAAGCTTTATTTGTTATAACACAATCAAAATATCATCACATTTTTGCCTTCTCTTGGGCTTTTCTTCTGATTGTTTTGTCTTATCCAATTCTTATGTGGTAGTTTTTGTTTTATCTTATTATATTTTAATTTGTTATATTTATTATTATTTCTTAGGAGACTGTTTGTGGTGATATATTGTGTACCCTAATAAACTTGCCTGAGGATCAGAGAAGCAGAACAGTCAGCCACTAGTTCTTACCTCTATAAAATCTTCAGCCTAAAGAGAGTGAGTTCCTGTTTCTTCATGCCTTATATACCTTTCTCTGCCCTGCCATATTACTTCCTGGGACTAAAGGCATGTGTGCTTGCCAAGCAAAGGCATAAGCTCTCAAGTGCTGGGATTAAAGGTGTGTGTCACCACTGCCTGACCTCTATGTCTAATGCAGTTGCTAGCTCTGTCCTCTGATCCTCAGACAAGTTTATTAGGCTACACAATATATCACCACACCTGTTCTTTTTTAATAAGACAGAATGAAGGATCCAGATGAGATGGGAGGTGGGTAAAAAATGGAAGGAGTAAAGGAAGGGGAAACTATAATCAGGATATATTATGTGAGAAATAATCTATTTTCAATAAAGTGGGAAAACAATGTCTTGGACAATAAAACTTTAAAACAGTGAAGAAGAAAATTGTAGAAGACACTAGAAGATAAAAATACACAGTCCAAATTCTCATGGATTGGTAAAATTAATAGCATGAAAATATTACCCTATAGCTATTATCTTTGTATCATGAATAAATCCTGGCAGAGGCACCTCCAACACTGGTACCAGGGACTCCATAAGGTAGAAAAGAGGACACAGCCCCAAAAGAGATTGTTCAGAGGGAGGCACCTTCTCCTTATGTGGCTCCAGCTACTCTGCAACCTGCAGTGCTTTGACAATGCTTGGTGCCATGGAGCATCATCTTTCAGTAAGCCTGTGTAGTTAGCCTCAAGTTGGCTATGCGGAGCTGGTGCCCTATTATGTAACCCTTCCTGGCATTTCCTGGAGCTGGTGGTACTGTAGACTAGCTTCTACTGCTCAGAATCCACTGCCTGTCTACCAAACAAGACCCACAATTCTTGTGTACATAAAATCAATGAATCTTCACACTGGTATAAACTCCTGTAAGCAACAAGAGGGCAATATTTCTATGGAGATTATGGATGGAGCTAACTAAAAAAAGCATTTGACTTGCATGCACAAGATTTAAGTTCAATTCTCAGCAACACACACACACACACACACACACACATTTTTGTAAGGGTCTTGAAGGATTAGAGGCTAAGAGCATTCAGGAGTAGTAGTTCTTAATCTTCCTAATACTTTGATCCCTTCATACAATTCCTCATGTTGTGGTGCCCCCCCAACCATAATATTTTCATTGCTACTGTTATGAATCACATTGTAAATATTTGATATGCAGGCTATCTCAAATGCAACCCTTGTGAAAGTGTCATTTGACACCCAATGGGGTCATGGCCCACAGGTTGAGAACCACTGTTCCAGAGAGGCTTTGAGTGAGGCTGCTCACAACTGCTACCAAAGTCTGGGTACACGGCATCCCATTGCCATCTTCAGGCCTCTGTGGGTGTTTGCACTCATGTGTGCGCACGTGCGCACGCGCGCGCCACACACACACACACACACACACACACACACATTATTAAAAAAATGAATCTTAAAAAACAATATGTTCACACAGGAATCTTTCTAGAAGTGTTGCGTACAGCTGCATATAAAAGATTGAGAAAGGGGTCCAAGTTAAGCCCTCAGAATCTCAACTTAACTTCAAACACTGTTCAGCTCTTCTTAAAGCTGGGAATGAAGAAAAAAGTCTTGGAAAGAATTCCTTGAGGGATCCTTTTCTCTGATAGTGACCAATGCTTGAAAGCTGAAAACTGTCCAAGTAACAGGCAGTATTGAAAAGACATTCTTAAGATGACTAGCCATCCTTCAGGAGTAATCTGTGGTCTACCAGGCAGATCACAAAGCTGGAAGGCACTGGACTGTGTGAAATTTTAGTGGATCAACAAGCCCATTTAAGTCAGTGGACAATGTCTTTTGGAGCATACATTTACATGGCTAGTTTGCTATATCTCACTGTTGGGAAGATGTTCTCAATGCTACCTCCTCAAAGACTTCCAGATGTATTATTTTGTTTGTTTGGGTTTTGGGGGTGTGTAGTGAGATAGGGTTTCTCTGTATAGCCCTGGAACTCACTTTGTAGACCAGGCTGGCCTCAAACTCAGAGACCTGCCTGCCTCTGCCTCCTGAGTGCTGGGATTAAAGGCATGTGCCATCACCACCTAGCTCAGATGTACTCTTTCATAAGAATGACATTTCATGTTTCTCCTTTGATTTCTCTGTTGAGTCAGTTTGACTCTTCTGTGTGTAGATAATCCAGTTGGACTTTACTTCACCAGCAATGTGGTTAATTTCTGATTCAGGTTCTTAAGCATCTGGAGAAATGTAAACAGTTGAACCACTCAGCCTCACAAACATCCTTGGTGTCTGCCTTCTAAGTCTACATTTTTGGTAGTATCTTTTGTATGAGAGTTGATATTTGGTAAAAGATCTAATCTGTGTGGGGATGAAATGAAGTTGTCCCTCTCCTGAATCTGTCTTACACATGATTTTGAAACACAATCTAGTAATGGATTTTGAGGACTTAACAATTATTCTGAGACCTACTTAGACCACCCATGAAGTATAGGAGATGGTGATATTCAATAATGTTAAAAAACACATCCCTCAGGTGTGTTCCTGGCCATAGTTACCTTAATTCATACGTGTGAGACTTCTGCTCTTAAGGTAAGGGAAAAAAATCTGTCGTGTTACTAATCACCAAAGCTCTAGCATGCTCAGACTTAAATGTGAAGGAGCAAGTTATGAAGGGCAAGCCTACTATATTTCTATAATATTCAGTCTAGTGCTGTGACTTGTAGCCAAAGCCTTGTGTTTGCCAAGCCCATGTTCTACCACTGTGCTACCCTCCCAGTACTTATTTGCTATATTAAAATTAGCCTCTAGATTGTTACCTTTAGATGCCAAATGCATCCAGGCAGTGGGACCGGGTCCTGTGCTCTTTGCATGGATTGGCTATTTGAAACCTGGGGCTTATGCAGGGTCGCTTGGCTCAATCTGGGAGGAGGGGACTGGACTTGCCTGGACTGAGTCTACCAGGTTGATCTTAGTCCTCGGGGGAGGCTTTGCCCTGGGGGAAGTGGGAATGGGGGATGGGCTGGGGGGAAAGGGAGGGGGGCGGGAGGTGGAGAATGGGGGAATCCGTGGCTGATATGTAGAACTGAGTTGTATTGTAAAATAAAATAAAATTAAATTAAAAAAAGAAAAAAAACAGTCATTATTACAATTGGGGATAGTTTTCTAAAAGCCATTGATTAAGCAAACCTGGTGTCTACTGGTGAGACTTTGTGAGATGTGATCATATAACTATCTAGGCCTTACCACAACCAAAATGCCTAAAGGGACCAACCTCATAAGGTCTAGAACAGTGTTTCTCAACATGAGGGTTGTGACCCTTTTGGGGAGTCCCATATCAGATATCCTGAATATCAGATGTTTACCTTATGATTCATAGCAATAGCAAAATTAGTTATGAAGTAGCAATGAAATAATTTTATGAGGGACTCATAAATTTAAAGGGTCATAGCATTAGGATGGTTGAGAACCACTGATCTAGTGTTTTTACTTCCTTTTGGTTCTGCATGACACTGACAGCATATATGTAGTGTGCTTGGATACTATGAGTCCTAATATCTCTCAATTTCTCATGTGGTAACAATTACAAGAGTCTAGGATTTAAAATCATAACTGAATATCACATGATTTCAGGAAAAGTTAATTGATCCAAATGATAAGCACATTTTTATTTTGTTTTTTTGAGACAAGATTTCTCTATGTCTGGCTGTCCTGGAACCAGGCTGGCCTCGAACTCACAGAGATCTGCCTGCCTCTACCTCCCAAGCACTAGGATTAAAGTCATGAGCCACCATGCACAGCTGATAAATTCATTTTAAATGCTGAACAGAATCTTTTGTGAATTGTCTGAGTAAATTGATCATAGTCCAAATACACAGGCTACATATGTTTCTATTAAAATTGCCATAAAATATCCAGTAGAATTCTTCAGCCAGCCAACATACAACCTAGGATGTATGATAAATTTGGCTTGATTCAAGTTCTGTTTCCAGAGCAAATTAACATACACCCTGGTTTTACTGAAGGCAGGAATTGTTTCTGTGACCCCTATAGTTTTTTAAGCCCAGCCACAATTTAGAATGGTACTTCTGAATTCATAGTAGCTTCCTATTGAATGCTCCATGCAGCTTGTGTCTCATGAATTTTGCCCTATCTCCACATCTTCTATCTTCAACTAAGGCTGGGGCAACAAGTAGTGGAGCTCGTGCAAGGCCACAAAATGATAGATAGCATTAATTAATGAACCAGCTTGTTCCAAGGGCTTCACTTTCACCAGACCTACCCAGTCAAAAACAGTCTGATTAGACAATGGGAAACCATCACCCAAAGACTTCTGTAGAACATGGATGCCTTCTTTCTCCACAAGGTGTTGCACACATATTCTCCACTGGCTCCCAGACTCTGACTCTCTTCCCTCAACTTCTTTGAGGTTGTATTAATCTAATTGTAAGAGCAATCTCATGTTCTTCTACATGACATCCACTGTATCAGGATGGTTCAATCTAGTTATGTTAACTTAGTTTAAAAAAAAATCTCACCAAAGTTGTGAAGGATGTATAACATTGAATGCAGGTTTGGGGGGGCATAAAATGGGGCTGGGCATGTAGCTCAGTCCAGTTTTGTCTAGCAAATCCCTGGTTTCTGTCCTTGGGTTTACATAAACCTCCTGTGGTGGCAAAAGCCTCTATTCCAGGCATTCAGGAGATGGAGATTTGAAGAGCACAAGTTCAAAGTCATTATGAGTTTGAGGCAAACCTTGGCTACATGGCATCCTCTTTGTGCAGTGGGTATGAGGAAGAATCAAAGGAACAGGGAAGGTAATAACCTGAAGTCTGATTCAGCAGAAGTTTTGAGTGGATTAAGTGTGAAATTTGGAAAGATGGGAGGTGTAATGAAGCTCTGACATGAAGGAATAATTTTCCAATCTTTCAATCCTGAGGCAACAGAGAGGAAATGCCCTGGGGTTTACTTCTTTGAGTAACACAAGCCTGTAAAAAGATTCCACTATTTTCTGTCCCCCACTACTCCTTCTTGGTCAACCACTCATTTGGACTTGTTGGTGGATTGTGGAGCAACAGACTTCTGCAGTTTACTTATCTGCACAGAGGTGGAACTGTGTTATCTCAGTTGCCCTTCAGAAGACATGCTATAAAGTGTGACAGAGGGCAACACAGATCTGAGTTTAATAGTTCCAACCAGCAATTCTAGCACCAGAAAGGTATTGTCAGGAGGGTTTCTGTGAGCTAGAGGACAGCCTGAGTCACACAGGGAGTTGTAGACCAGCTTGAGCTGCACAGTGAGACCTTGTCTAAAAATATAATAATGAAGAGAGCACTATAGCATAATTAAGTGTGATCACTCACTGAAGAGTGTGGCCGGATCGCACAGCTTTTTCCAAAGTTGCTATATTACAGCTTACAATGATGGCAGTAACTAAGGGGCAGATGGTAGTGGTCACTGTAGGGAAGGTATAGAGGCAACACCAAGCCCCCATGCTGGCAAAAGCTCCTTAGAGAGCACTATCCCTTTCCAAATAGTTTCCTGTTGTTGATGATTGAATTTGTGGATGTAAACAACTGATAAGAAGTTGCAGAAGATCTGAGCTCACAATCATCTGTAACTCCAGTTCTAGAGGATTTAATACCCTCTTCTGGCCTCCATAGGCACTGCACATGGTGCACAGAAACTCGTGCAGAAACACAAACATACACATGAATTTTTTAAAAATATTTTTTTAAATGGAAAAATGTAGGTTGTTTCCAGGTTCTGGCTATTACAAATAATGCTGCTATGAACATACTTGAGCATGTGTCCTTGTAGTATGAGTGAGCATTCCTTGGGTATATGCCCAAGAGTGGTATAATTGGGTCTTGAGGAAGATTCATTCCAAATTTTCTGATAAAATGCCATACTGATTTCCAAAGGCTGTACAAGTTTGCACTCCCACCAACAGTGGAGGAGTGTTCCTCTTGATCCACATCCTCTCCAGCATAAGCTGTGTTCAGTATTTTTGATATTAGCCATTCTGACAGGTGTAAGATGGTATCTCAGAGTCATTTTGATTTGCATTTACCTGATGACCAAGAATGTTAAGCAATTCCTTAAATGTCTTTCAGCCATTTGAGATTCTTCTGTTGAGAATTCTGTTTAGCTCTGTAGCCCATTTTTTAATTGTACTGTTGGGCATTTTGATAACTAATTTCGTGAGTTCTTTATATAGTCTGTCAGATGTGGGGTTGGTGAAGATCTTTTCCCATTCTGTAGGCTTTTGTTTTGTCTTATTGACCATGTCCTTTGCCCTACAAAAGCTTTTCAGTTTCAAGAGGTCCCATTTATTAGTTGTTGCTCTTAGTATCTGTGCTACTGGTGTTATATTTAGGAAGTGATCTCCGGTGCCATTGTGTTCAAGACTACTTCCTACTTTCTCTTCTATCAGGTTCAGAGTAACTGGATTTATGTTGAGGTCTTTGATCCACTTGGACTTAAGTTTTGTGCATGGTGACAGATATGGATCTATTTGCAATCTTCTGCATGTTGACATCCAGTTATGCTGTAAGCTGCTGTATGTACTATTTATGGTGTCCTTTGCCTTACATAAGCTTTTCAGTTTCAGGAGGTCCCATTTATTATTTATTGTTGGACTTAGTGTCTGTGCTACTGGTGTTCTGTTCAGGATGTTGTCTCCTGTGCCAATGTGTTCTAGACTATTCCCCACTTTTTCTTCTATCAGGTTCAGTGTAGCTGGATTTAGGTTGAGGTGTTTGATGCACTTGGATTTGAGTTTTGTGCAGGGTAATAGATATAGATCTATTTGTATTCTTCTGCATGATGACATATGCTTTCTTTTTCCAGTGTGTATTTCTGGCTTCTTTATCAAAGACCAGATGGCATTAGGTGTATGGATTTAGGTCCTTAGGTGTATGTCTTTGATTCAATTCCATTGATCAATGTATCTGTTTTTATGCCAGTACCCTATGGTATTTATTGGGAGGATTTTATATTCTGGATTGATCAATTTTTGTTTTGCTATTTTATTTTGTTTTTATTTTTTTTAAAGATTTTAATTATTTATTATGTATACAGTATTCTGCCTGCATGTATGTCTGCAGGCCAGTAGAGGGCACCAGATCTCATTACAGATGGTTGTGAGCCACCATGTGGTTGATGGGAATTGAACTCAGGACCTCTGGAAGAGCAGCCAGTGCTCTTAACCTCTGAGTCATCTCTCCAGCCCCATTTTCCTCTTATTTTAACAGAGGTTCTTGCTATGTAGCCTAGCTTCAAACTTTTTCTGGAGCCCTGTTTGACCTTAAATTTCCAGCAATTCATCTTCCTCAACTTTCCTGTTATGGGACTATAAACATGAAATCCTACATCAAAAATGTTCTTTCATTTTTTTTAAAAGAAACTCAAGATCCATTTGGCACTGTCATAGTAGCACCTCCCTAGCTAGTTCCCCTCCTCATGACAGAAGCCTTCATATTGACAACTCACATGACAACAAAACCTGTGGAGGATTTAGTCACTCTGCTTTCTCTTGCTTCTATTTTGTTTAATTCATTTTTACTCACTACCAGCCCTCCTTTTTTCATTTCACCCTTCATTTAAAAAATTGCCAATTACTTTAGAAAATTAATTGATCTTTGCCCAGAAACTGAAATATGATATTTATCAATTATATGACATGATATTTTAAAATCTATATGTGACAAAATAAACAAAATGAAGAAACATATTGACAATTGACAAATGAGAAAGATATTTCCAGGAACATGACAAAATCAAAATTTAAAAATACATGAGAAATGAAGGGTCTAATTGAAAAATGAACCAAATTTTAAAAAGGGGAGGGGCCAAGAAATATCCCAAACAAGAATAAATTATCAATGTCATTCTTAAAAACATGTAAAGCCCCAAAATAATGGGATATAATTTTTTACCTTGCCAGTGGGCAAAAGTCAGAAATAATGGTTCTTGGTGTTGTTGAAGGTAGGGAACTGAGAAATGAGTACCTATACATGTATCTTTCTAAGTATTGTGTGACAGTATCTATTAAAGCAAGGCCTTATACAGAATTTAATTTATAGGCTAGAAATATTTATATAATTTCACCATGAATATAATATATAAACTTTATTATAATACTACAGAAGTGGTAGGAAAAAAGAGGAGGAGGGCAAGGAAGAAGAAGAAGAAAAAGAAGACAAAGAAAGAGCAAGAAGGAAGAAATTGTAAAAATGATGAAGGCAGAATTGCACAGATGGCTCATCAATTAAGAGCACTTACTGTTCTTGTAAAGGAACTGAGTATTTTTCCCATATGGCAGCTCATATCCATACGTAGATCAAGTTCAAGGGGATCCAACATGCTCTGCTGTTATTTGCAGGTGCCAGTCACTCACATAGTGCACCTATAAACATTCATGAAAAACATTCATGCACATATTTTTTTAATTTAAAAAACATTGAAAGCACTTGAGCATGGTAAAACTACTAGCTACTTAAATAAATGAAGAAGCTTGAGTATGGGTTTAAATATCAGAATCAACTCCACAATTAGTATTTACAGAGCATAGATGCTGACTATCTACTGAGGGAACTGAAACACTTTGATCTTTACATCTACCCACCTATAACCTTATTATCTTTATTTAATGTTCCAGAGAAATTCTCACTTCTCTCTCCTTCTTCCCATTCCTTATTTCTCCCTCTTCCCTTGCCCTTTGTTTTGATTACTTCCTTTATTATATTTTTGTTCATTAACTGTTCTTTATTTTTTTATTTTATAATTTAATTTAATTTTACATATCCACATGGATTCCCCTGTCCTCCCTCCTCCCACTCCCCCACCTTTCCCCCAGCCACCCCCATTCCCATCTCCTCCAGGGCAAAGACTCTCCTGGGGATTCAGTTCAACCTGGTATATTTAGTCCAGGCAGGTCCAATACCCTCCTCCTAGGCTGAGCTAAGTGTCCCTGCATAAGCCCCAGGTTCCAAACAGCCAGCTCATGCACTAAGGACAGGTCCAGGTCCCACTGCCTGGGTGCCTCCCAAACAGTTCAAGCTAATCAGCTGTCTCACTTATCCAGAGGGCCTGATCCACTTGGGGGCTCCTCATCTATTGGTTCATAGTTCATGTGATTCCATTCATTTGCCTATTTGTCCCTGTGCTTTTTGCAATCTTGGTCTCAACAATTATCGCTCATACAATCCCTCCTATTTCTTGCCAATTGGACTCCAGGAGCTCTACCTGGGGCCTGGCGGTGGATCTCTGCATCCACTTCCCTCAGTCATTGGATGAGATTTCTAGCACGACAGTCAGGGTGTTTGACCATCCTATGATTAGAGTAGGTTAGTTCGGCCTTACTCTCACCCATTGTCAGTAGTCTATTGTGGAGGTATCTTTGTGGATTTGTGGGGACCTCTCTAGCACTTTACTTCTTAATATTCCCATGGGGACTTCATTTATCATGGTCTCTTTTTCTTGTTCTCCCTCTCTGTTCTTGATCCAGCTGGGATTTCCTGCACCCCTAAGCTCTCTTTCCCTTGAAACTTGCCCTTCATTATCCCCACTAATGCCCAGGTTGTTCATGTAGATCTCATCTATTTCTCTGTCATTGGGCAAACCCTGTGTCTTTCTTAGGGTCCTGTTTTCTAGGTAGCCTCCATGGATTTGTGAGTAGTAGTTTAGTCATCTTTGTTTTACATCTAGTATCCTCCTATGAGTGAGTACACACCATGTTTGTCTTTTTGAGTCTGGCTTACCTCATTCAGGAAGATTTTTTCTAGATCCATCCATTTGCCTGCAAACCTCATGATATCATTGTTTTTCTCTGCTGAGTAGTACTCCATTGTGTATATGTACCACATTTTATTTATCCATTCTTCAGTTGAAGGGCATCTAGGTTGTTTCCAGGTTCTGGTTATTACAAACAATGCTGATATGAACATAGATGAGCAAGTGCCTTTGTGGTATGACTGAGCATTCCTTGGGTATATGTCCAAGACTGGTATAGCAGGATCTTGGGGAGATTAATTCCAAATTTTCTAAGAAAGTGCCATATTGATTTCCAAAGTGGCTGTACAAGCTTGCATTCCCATCAGCAGTAGAGGAGAGTTCCCCTACCTCCACATCCTCTCTAGCATAAACTGTCTTCAGTGTTTTTGATATTAGCCATTCTGAGAGGTGTACGGTGGTATCTCAAAGGCATTTTGATTTGCATTTCCTTGATGATTAGGGATGATGAGCAATTTCTTAAATGTCTTTCAGCCATTTTAGCTTCTTCTGTTAAGAATTCTCTGTTTAGCCGGGCGGTGGTGGCGCACGCCTTTAATCCCAGCACTCGGGAGGCAGAGGCAGGCGGATCTCTGTGAGTTCGAGGCCAGCCTGGGCTACCAAGTGAGCTCCAGGAAAGGCGCAAAGCTACACAGAGAAACCCTGTCTCGAAAAAACCAAAAAAAAAAAAAAAGAATTCTCTGTTTAGTTCTATAGTCCATTTCTTAATTGGACTGCTGGGCATTTTGATATTTAATTTCGTGAGTTCTTTATATATTCTGGATATCAGTCCTCTGTCAGATATGGAGTTGGTGAAGATCTTTTCCCATTCTGTAGGCTGTTGCTTATTATTGTTGACCCTGTCCTCTACAAAAGTGTCTCAGTTTCAATAGTTCCTATTGATTGATTGCTTCTCCCAGTGTCTGGGCTTATGGTGTTATATTTAGCAAGTGATCTCCTATGCCAATGCGTTCAAGACTACTTCCTACTTTCTCTTCTAACAGGTTCAGAGTAGCTGGATTTATGTTGAAGTCTTTGATTCACTTGGACTTAAGTTTTGTGCACGGTGACAGATATGGATCTATTTGCAGCCTTCTACACGTTGATATCTAATTACACCAGCACCATCTGTTGAAGATGCTTTCTTTTTTCCATTGTACACTTTTGGCTTCTTTGTCAAAAATTATATGTCCATAGGTGTGCAGATTAATATCAGGGTCTTCATTTCAATACCATTGGTCTGCATGTTGGTTTTTATGCCAGTATCAAGCTGTTTTTATTACTGTAGCTCTATAGTAGAGCTTGAGGTTAGGGATCGTGATGCCTCCAGAGGTTGTTTCATTGTACAAGATACTTTTGGCTATCCTGGGTTTTTTGTTTTTCCATATGAAGTTGAGTATTATTCTTTCCAAGTCTGTGAAGAATTCTGTTGCTATTTTGATGGGGATAACATTGAATCTGTAGATTGCCTTTGGTCAAATTGCCATCTTTACTATGTTAGACCTGCCTATCCATGAGCATGGGAGATCTCTCTATTTTCTGACATCTTCTTCAATTTCTTTTTCTGGGACTTAAAGTTCTTGTCATATAGGTCGTTCACTTGCTTGGTTAGTGTTACCCCAAGGTATTTTATATCATTTGTGGCTATTATAAAGGGTGATGTATCTGTGATTTCCTTCTCAGCCTGTTTGTCGATTGTATATAGGAGGGCTACTGCTTTTTTTGAGTTGGTCTTGTATCCTGCTATGTTACTGAAGGTGTTTATAAGCTGTATCAGTTCCTTGGATGAATCTTTGGGGTCACTCTCATGTCATCTGCAAATACTGAAATTTTGGCTTCTTTCTTTCCAATTTGTATCCCCTTTATCTCCTTATATTGTCTTATTGCTCTGGCTAGAACTTCAAGTACTATATTGAATATGTATGGGGAGAGTGGACAGCCTTGTCTTGTTCATTATTTTCTTGGAATTTCTTTGAGTTTCTCTCCATTTAATTTGATGTTGGCTCTTGGCTTGCTGTAAATTGCCTTCATTATGTTTAAATATGTTCCCTGTATTCCTGATCGCTCCAAGACTTTTATCATGAAGGGGTGTTGGATTTTGTCAAATGCTTTTTCTGCATCTAGTGAGATGATCATGTTTTTTTTTGAGTGTGTTTATATCATGTATTACATTGACGGATTTTCATATGTTGAACCACCCTTACATCCCTGGGATGAAGCCTACTTGATCATGGTGGATAATTGTTTTGATGTGTTATTGGAGTCTGTTTGCCAGTATTTTACTGAGTATTTTTGCATCAGTGTTCATGAGGGAGACCTGTCTGTAGGATGGAATGTTCTGTAGATATAAAGTACACTTGAGCCATAACATCAGTTAAGTCCTTTATTTCTCTGTTAAGTTTCAATTTGGGATATCTGTCCATTGGTGAAAGTGGGGTGTTGAATACTCCCACTGTTAACATGTGGGGTTTTATATGGGGTTTAAGCTTAAGTAATGTTTCTTTTACATATGTGGGTGCCCTTGTGTTTGGGGCATAAATGTTCAGAATTGCAACTTCATCTTGGTGGATCTTTCCTGTGATGAGTATGTAATGCCCTTCTTGATCTCTTTTAATTGATTTTAGTTTGAAGTCTATTTTCCTGGATATTAGGATGGCTACACCAGCTTGCCTCTTAAGACCATTTGATTGGAAAGTCTTTTCCCAGCCTTTTATTCTTAGGTAGTGTTTATCTTGAATTTGAGGTGTGTTTCTTGTATGCAGCAGAAAGATAGGTCCTGCTTTTATATCCATTCTGTAAGCCTGTGTCTTTTTATTGGTGAATTAAGGCCATTGATATTAAGGGATAATAATGACCCTTAATTAATGATTGTTCATCCCTGTTATTTTTTCATCGTAGTGTGTGTGTACTTCTCTTCTTTGGGGTTTACTGCTGTGGCTTTATCTATTGCCTGTGTTTTCAAGGGTGTATCTGACTTCCTTAGGTTGGAATTTTCCTTCTAGTGCTTTCTGTAGGGCTGGGTTTGTGGATAAGTATTGTTTGATTCTGGCTTTGTCTTGGATTGTCTTGTGCACTCTGTCTATGATGATTGAAAGTTTTGATGGTTATATTAGTCTAGGCTGGCATCCATGGTCTCTTAGTGTCTGCATTACATCTGTCAAATACCTTCTGTCTTTCAAAGTCTCCATTGAGAAATCGGGTGTTATTCTGATGGGTTTGCCTTTATAAGTCTCTTGGCCTTTGTCCTTTGCTGCTCTTAATATTCTTTCTTTATTCTCTATGTTTGTTTGTTTAATTATTATGTGGCAAGGGGACTTTTTTGGAGGTCTCATCTGTTTGGTGTTCTATAATCTTTTTGTATCTTCATAGGCATTTTCTTCTTTAAGTTGGGAAAGTTTTCTTCTATGATCATGTTGAATATATTTTCTGTGCCTTTGAGTTGGTATTCTTCTCCTTCCTCTATCCCAATTATTCTTAGGCTTGGTCTTTTCATGGTGTCCCAAATTTCTTGGACATTTTGGATCATGCCTTGGTTGGCTTTAGTGTTTTCTTTGACTGATGAGTCTGTTTATTCTAATGTATCTTCAATGCCAGAGATCCTCTCTTCCATCTCTTGCATTCTGTTGGTTATACTTGCATCTGAAGTTCCTGTTTGTTTACTCAGATCTGGGCTTGCTTATTAGAAACTGGGTATGCCTCTACCCAAATTGAAAATGAGTCTACCATCATGAGGAGATATTTAACTTTCCTGACAGTGGGCATATAGGTAAAATCGAGCTGCCAGTCATTCCCTGGAAGGGAACCTCTAGCCAGCTGGGTGGGAAAAGGTTGACTCCTGTACTTGGTATTGGGATCTGTTTTTTGGCAGATCTCACAAGAGACAGCATTAGTTCTTAAGAACTGTAAGTCCTCAGAGGTAGGCTCCAGGTGAACTTCTATGTATTGAGACAGAGCAAGATTATTATGATGAAAGAGCTGGTGTATATAGGAAAGAATTTGCCTAGGGTCAGGAGTTCCCTGTGAGGGTGTAAGCTGTACTGTATGGATTCCCCGTGGTGGGTGTGGTGAGACTTGGCCCTGGAGCACCGCTGTCCTGGCTGTCTGGTCAGCCTGGTTGTTTCCTTTAGAGATGATAGAGCTACTGGTTTGATGAGACCTGCAGTGGAAAATTCCTATGGACTTGGAGAGGTGGAAAGCCTCCAGCATGGCCATTATTTGGCCTGAGTTAGATATGGATTCCCCTTTTGCTTTGGGAAGGCAACGTTCCCTCCAAATAGCAGCATGGAACAGGAGGATATGAAGAGCATATTTGGAGTCTGTATAAACTTTCAGAGATTGTCCCTGTGCCAATTGGAAGGCATGAGTGAGAGCTATCAGCTCAGCCTGTTGGTTAGTGGTGTGTGTGGGTAATGCCTGTGCTTCTATTATCTCAGTATCTGACACTATGGCATAACACACTTTACGGGTCCATTCATATAAAAAGGTACCACGGACTGGACCATCGTGGGTACCATGACCATAGGGGAACCAGGGCTTGGGTAGTCAAGAAGGCAAGGATTTGGCAAATGACAGACAGACAACACACTCAGAAGTGGTTTGAATCTGCTGCAATTTTACTTCTGCAAATCAGTAGTTTATATACAGAAAAGAAAACTATCAGGTCATACAAGGAACAACAAGAGCTTGGCAATAATTCCATTACATCATCTTTAAAAAAACAGTAAGCACACAGTTATTAATTGGCGCTAGACATATCCCTTCACCCATAAGAACTTTATGAACCAAAGAGTAGCTTGTGATTTTTAAAATTAGTGCCGTCCTTAGACTTGTGTAGACTTCTTTGTGGTTGTACCTGTGTCCTTTATCTTATCTCAGCAGCTTTTTAGTTTATTATGTACTTTTACTTTTCTGGTTCTCACGACCCACTTAGCCAATTTGGATGCTGTAGACCCTCTCTAAGTCTTTCTTTAGTTCTTTTATCACATATCTCTTTTCCTATAAAACCTTTTTACCTGCTGGAATATGGACTCTTGTACTCTTAAGCCTGTAAGGGAAAGGGGTTCTGTTGTAGTCCTTAAGTTTCCCATGCTAAACTTCCTCAATGGTGGGGCCCACCATCTGCCTCCTATGAGATAACTTCTTCTGCCATAAATCACTTTAGTTGGGATTCCTAAAGGATTCCTAATGGGTGAGTGTTCATTCCCGAGAAGTGCTTGAAACTTTATACTTTCTTTATCTAGAGGCTTGGGGTCTTAAAAAACAGCTCATGCTGCTACAATTAATTAAGATCCGTGTCTAGCTTCCCCTTTCCTCCATAGTTCACAACCTAAGCATTTATTAATTTTGGCTGTGCTGCATAGATTAATTAGAACATTATCAGAAAAGCAGTTATACAGAACCCATGTTCTGTTCATGATCTGTGAAGCACATCTTTTTTGAGAAGGAAGCATAATAATGTGGGCACTCTGCCAGGAACCTTTAGGGAGCTTAGTCCCATGGGACACCTATCTCCTGTCCACTATTATAGACATAATTGTTCATGTCACACTGACGACACTGGAAATGGTGTGGCATAAAGGAGCTGCCAACTGTGGACCAGGTATAAGTAGCGTGAGGCAATGTGCACTCCTATATGTGTGAAGGGTGAGGTAACAGTTCCTCTAAGATTTAAGTGCAGGAATGAGAAGGAGAATAGTCAGTAGTAGGTTGAGGGAGGAGGCTTGAAATATTAAGAGATAGACAGGACCGGAAATTAAGAGTGTCATCCTCTAGTAATGCCAACTAGAGAGAAAGAACCCAGGAAGGAGATAAAGTTTGTAAGCTTTTATAAGCTAAGGTATGGGCCATGTTGTGGTGAGAAAAGACAGTAATAGGTGACCCAAGCTTAGCTTCTTTGATTCCCAAATAAGGAGGTCTGCAGCTGCTAAGGCACAGATGCAAGGTGCCCAGCCCTGACTGGTAAGGTCTAACTTCTTTGACAGATATGCTACATTGCAAAGGAGGATTCCAGCTGAGTTCCCAGGGCAAATCCCTCGCTCTCTGCTACATAGAGTGAGAAGGGACAGGTTAAGTCTGGGAGATGAAGCACTGGGACCTGAAGAAGAGCCTGTTGGAGCTTCTGGAAAGGTTTAGTGACAGGATGGAGGAGGGGCTAATGTGGTGAACCATGAGCTGTCTCGTATAATGGGCAAGCAAGGAGAGAAAAAGATGGAACCCAAGACCATAGGAAGCCAGCTATTCCTAGGAAAGACAGAATCTCCTGTTTAGTAGAAAGGACTACAAGAGACTGGATTAGAGGCTTTCCATCTACAGTAATAGCCTTGTGGGTTGGAGTAATAGACCCAAATAGGTGTCCTGGGGAGTTGACAGCTGAACTTTAGAAGGAGAAACACTGTAACCTCGGCTGGATAAGAAATTTAGGAGAGCAGAGGTGTTAGTTTGGCTAACCTGTAAGGACCGGCTACAAAGTAAAATATAATCTACATACTGTATTAATTTAGAGACAGGGAGAGATAGAGAAAGCAGGTCAGAGGCCAGAGCCTGACCAAATAGGTGTGGACTGTCTCTGAATCCCTTTGGCAGAACAATCCAGGTCAGCTGTGTGGATTGGTGAGTGTCAGGGTCAGTCCAGGTGAAAGCAAAGATATTTTGAGACTGAGGACTGAGAGGGATAGAAAAGAAGGCATCTTTGAGATCTAGAACTGAGAAGTGAGAGGTTCCTGAGGGGATAGTGGTCAGGAGAGTATAAGGGTTAGGCACTAAGGGAAGGAGGGGGAACACTGCTGAGTTAATGAGCCAGAGGTCTTGAACCATGCAGTAGATTCCATTAGACATTTTAACTGCAAGTATGGGGGTGCTAAAAGGTGAAGAGGTTGAGCAGGGCAGGTTTTTCCTTAGAAGGTCAGAAGTGATAGGCTTAAGTCCTCTTAGGCTCTGGAGTGAGAACGGGTACCGAGCTTGGGTGATATATCTGGTAGGGTCCTGTAGATGGATAGTAATAGGCTGATGGTGCCTAGTGATAGAAGGATTCTGGGTATCCGAGACCTTTGGGTCTACCTGAGAGGCTGGCAAGGAAAATGAACAGTTAAAGTCAGTAGAGTAAGTGGTTAGGAGAAGGAGGAGGGGAATTGCTGGCGAGTCTGGGGTGAGACAAATGTGGTAAGTGAAAGAAATGGACACTCCTACTTTAGCTAGAAGGTCCCTTCCCATTAAAGGCACCAGGCAGCTTGGCACCACTAAGAATGTGTGTGTGAGAGAGGGATGCCTCTGAAAATGCAATTAAGTGGTGGTGTCTGATGAGGTAGATAAGGCTGTCCCCCAAACCTGTCAATAGGGAGACAAGAAGGAGAGGTAGGCCCCCAAAACTCTCTCAGGACAGAATAGGTAGCTCTGGTGTCCAAAAGGAACGAGATGGGGCACCCATTTACTTTTATCACTACCCTAGGTTCCCTGTGTGAGTTGGGAGAGGCCGGGGTGGAAACCGGGCAGTGTCAGTCGTCACTATAGGCCCAGCCTAGAAAGTCAGCCAGAGGGTGGTCTTCATCTGGTGTTCCTATGTCACTTGGGACATTAGGACAGTCAGTTGACCAGTGACTCTTCTGGCAACATTTTGGACAAGGCCCTGTTGGTGCCCTTTGTGGGGCGGTGGTGCAAACCCGGGCCCAATGGCCTTCTTTCCTGCACTTGAGGCAGGGACCAAATGGCTTTTGGGGAGCTGGTCAGATAGTATTTGCCAGCATCTGGCAGCTCCTTTTTTGAGCCTTCTCATCTCTCCCATGGTATACCTTAAATGCTATTGCTAGCACATCTGCCTGTGGGGTCAGAGGGCTGTTCTCTAAACGTTTAAGTTTAGCCCTAATGTCAGGGAAGCTCTGTGAGACAAAGTGGGTCATTAGGAGCTGCATGCCCTCAGGGTTCTCCGGGTCTAAGCTAGTGAACTGAAATAGAGTCTTTGTGAGGCACTCCAAGATGTGAGATGGATTTTCATCCTTATCTTGAATTATCATTTTTAGTTTTTCATAGTTTACTGGATTTAGGACAGCCTTATGGAGGCCTGTCAGGAGACAGGTAATAAACCTATCTCTGGCTAGAGAGTCTCTCTGGGAGTTACAGTCCCAGTGTGGTTCTTGGTCAGGTACCACCTCAGCTCCTGGAGGATGTGAAGGGTTAGTCTGGTGAATTTCGTCTGCATAGGTCCTAGCATGCTCCCATACCTGCCTGTGCTCCTCAGGAAGTAAATTATTAGAAAGTATCATGTATATATCATGAAAGGTGAGACTATAAAATTGAGTTATATATTGAAACTGTTTAATAAAGGAAGCAGAATTAGAAGTATAAGAACTCAGCATACTTTCTATCTGAGACAGTTCTGTGAGATAGAATGGAACATGGAACTTAATCAGTCCATCCACACTGGCTACCTCTCACAAAGTTAGAATATTTGAGAGTTTGAATGGTTGGGGTCAGGCCCTTTAGCAGTTTTAGAATGAGTGGCAGGAGGAGTGAAGGTTGGAGCCAGGGCAGGGCCTTTGGAAATGCCGTTGCCAAGGAAGAATCAGCTTTAGAGGAAGAGGAATCTTGAGATGGATCTGAAGGAACAGATGCCCTAGGAATAGGGGTGGAAATGGAAGGTCAGATAGGTGGAGGTTCGTTAGCAGGATCTAGAGTCAGAGATTCTGGAGTCAGAGAATCCTCTGGTTTAGGCTTAACTAGGAGCATATGAGCAGGGGAGAAGGAATCCAGAATAGAAGGTTTAGTACTCAGAAAGAAGAAAGCTATGATATAGGGCAACTCTTTCCATTTGCCTGTTTTCTGGCAGAAAATAGATAATTCCCATAAAATATCAGGATCTAAGGAGCCGATTGGTGGCCATTTTTTGTTATTTTCTTAAGTATATTTGGGCCACCTCTTAGTACAGAGATGGATAAGCTTAGGATTCTTCAAGCAAGGCATTAAGCTGAGAGGTTTTAAAGCCTCAAGAAGACAGCCTAGGGAAGAGGTAGGACTGATGCAGTTGGAAGACTTATTTCCAATGACTGCAACAGAGAGGCAGAAAAAAAAGTGATCTGGAGCTAAGGCCCCAGGCATCCCTAAGGCCAAGGACGGATCTTCACCAGGCACAGGCTGCCAGATGGCTCATCAGCCGAAAGGCAGGGGCTTACACTGTGTGAAGTAAGGATTCCCTGGGAATCTGGAACAATGTCTACAGCTTCATTAAGCCAGAAAAACTTGTCACTCTCACACAGCCTCAGGATGCACACAATGGCAGTAATCCAACGACGAAGAATATCTCAAACTGCAGACATGGGAGATGGCTAGAAATTTAGGCCTGTGATTAGGGCTGACCATAGCCAATAAAGAATGTGGTCGGGGGTTCCCCTAGTTTCAAGAATACTCAGTGAGGTGCTGGATGCTCAATGGTCATTCTCACAGATTCAGGAAACCATTTACGCTGGCTGAAAAGTGGGAGACTCACAAATTGAAGCAGTGGTGTTGCATGCAGATTCCTGCAGCCAGGCAAATGGACAGTGGTCTGGGAGTAGACTCCCCAGTTTACAGGTTTACAGGCACTCCCATTTCATCACAGCACCAGATGTTGTTTTTTTGCGGTGCTCTTACCCTGAAAGGAAATGTCATGAAATACTACAGAATCCACTAACAAGAGTTTTATTAAGATAAGGTAAAGAGACAGAGGTGCACAGGCCTGTGGAAAGGACATGTGAGTAAAGATGGAGCTGGGAATCATGGCGCCGGCTTATAAAGTTTGTGCCACCCCTTCATACACAGGCCCATGTGCCTATTCCACGCATGCGTGTAGATAACATGGTTGCACTGCATGCTTTATGCAACCACAAAAAGCCCCCGAGTCCTGGTCACGTGAGACGTTTTGACCCGGTAATGACCAGGCAGAAGTGACTAGCTCCCACTTGGCATGCGTAACCATGCCCAACCATGGGGACGTGTGAATCCATATCAGTGCCCACATCCCCAAGCAAGACCACCACAAAGCCAATATCCAATGCAAGCACACAGAGGTTTTTTAATAACAAAGCAAGCCCCAGGGCTTGGTCCTCATTCCAAACACTCAACATAGCAGGTGGAGGAGGATGCCCCTGAGCACTTACTTTAAGGGGTTTATATAAGAAAAGTTTACATGCAGAGAGTTACATATCTCAGGATTGGAAAAGAGGGCTAGGGATGAGGTAGTTCTTTGAAAATACTAGCTGAACTATAAGCATGAGGTTACTGATGGCTAACAGGATTCAGGGTATCTACAGAGACATAAATTTTTACTCCCTATGCCCTGCTTTTGCTGAGCCCAGGATATATACATTCAGATTTATTGTTCCAGTTCTATTTTCCCATAAGTTCAATTTCTGGTCAGTTGAGTCCATTACTCCCCATATCCTGTTTTACCAAGTCCAGGGTATACTGATTTATTGTTTCAGCCTTATCTTCCTATAAGTTCAACTTCTGGTCAGTTCTAAAACTGCTGGTCAGCAAATACCTTTAGATGAGGGGGGCAGTGTCTCTCAAGGTAGCTACTGATTTTCCCTCTCAGGGGAAGAGGCAGCCTTCCTAGGGTCAGAACAGGTTTCCAACACTGACTTCAAGCACTATTGCCAAACCAAACTTTTCTTCCTTCTTTCTTTTTTTAAGCAAAAAATAAAATATAAACAAAAAACCCTTTTATTATTTTATTATTCTTTTTATAATTCCATACATGCATATAGTATGTTTTGATAAAAAAATCTGTCCCCAGTTCCCTCCCCTTTACTTTCCTCCTTCTTCTCCTAGCATCACTTTTCCTTCCCAACTTCATATGTACTTTTTTAAAAGTGCCTACTGTGTCTACTTAGAGCTACCTGTATGTAAAGAGGTGTAGGGCAATCTACTGGAGCATGGGTAGCGTCTCAGGGGCCATGCCCTGGAGAAAATTGACTCTCTGCCCCCCTACCCCATCTCCCTACCCCCCACAGCCATCAGTTGCCAAGAGTTCCTCAGCTAGGGATACAACTTTCAAGAGCCCCTCTCCGGCCTCAAGTAGAGCTTCTTGGTGATGGAAGGCTATAGTCCCAGCACTTGGGGACAGGAGGAAAACAAGTTCAATGTCAAGATATCCTTAGCTATATGGTGGGTTTGAGGCCAGCCTGGACTACATGACACTCTGTCTCAAACAGAAGGAATGAAAGAAACAAGCAAACATACAAATTATGGTCAAAGGATCTTACATTTGATTATATGTCTATCTAAGAACTTAAGCTTCAAAACATGGTTGATAACAATAAAGCAATTGGCTGGTAATCCCTGGGATTTAACAGATGAAATCGCTCAAGGAAAGAGAAAGAGGGGCCTGTAAAATTTCTATCACCTCAGGGTAACTTGACAGGCATGCTTTGTGGGGGAGGAACAATATCAGAGGCTTCACGAGAGGGAGTGGTCTTCACTAAAATAAGCCAGCCATTCTCAGAGAAAAACAAAAGTCAAAGACAGAACAAGAGCTCAAAAATAACAAGGAAGAAGGTTGGAGTTGAAGTTAGGGAACCAGTCACTGCGCTCCAAAAGTTGGGGAAGGGGGGAGTCAACTAAAAATTCTACGTCCAGCAAAGTAAATTTACAGAGCTAAAAGTGAAACAAAAGGTGTTATCAAATAAACAAGAAGAGCAATATTCTTTTACCAGACACCATCTTAGTAGAATACTAGAAGCTCTTTTGGAAAAAAACAAGTAACCTCAGCTGGTAATCCAAATTCATACAGGAAAAAGAGAAATAAAATAAATACTGGCAAAAACAATTATGTAATTATAAAACATAATGTGAATGCATAATTCTTCACTTGATTTTAAAAACTGTTAAATAATGTGTGTTATGGGGGAGTGCTCCAGTTTCTTCCTGTCTCAAGTCCAACAGCAGGCTGCAGTCTTTTGCTCCTAAGAGATATTCAAAGGAGACAAAGTAATAGATGAAGTAGTTAAGTGTTTAATTAGAGCAAACAAGGAAACAAGAACACATTAGTGACCTAGGGAGATTGCTCAGTGGTTAAAACACTGTTTACCCAAACTAGAGAGCTGGAACTTGGATCCCCAGAAGCCATGTAACTGCAGGATGGCCATGGTAACCCACCTATAAACCCAGATTCAGAAGGCAGAGTTAGAGTATTGCTACATCAAGATAGCTAATGAGATTAGTGTATCTGTGATCTCTGGGTTTAATTGAGAGACTTTCCCTCAAAGGATAATGGTAGAAGAGCAATAGAGGAAGATTCAGAAGATTCTTGACATGAACCTAGGATTCCAATCTGAAGTTGGTTTCGTTTGATTTCACTGCTATGAACTACTATCATAATCTTCATGTCTTATTTTGGGGGCCCTAAGGTAGCCCATCTAAAGAAATCACCATCACCTATTGTTATTTGTTTAACCAGACCAGCTCTAAGTTACTCTATATTGTGGAAAACAGTGGGTCTTCAGACTGTGGCTTGCCCTAAAAAGTCCATTATCCTGGACAGTGGTGGCGCACACCTTTAATCCCAGCACCCGGGAGGCAGAACCAGGCAGATCTCTGTGAGTTTGAGGCTAGCCTGGTCTACAGAGTGAGATCCAGGACAGGCACCAAAACTACACAGAGAAACCCTGTCTCAAAAAACAACAAAAAAGAGTCCATTATATAATCATATTTTTTTTGTTCATTTTGAAGATAGAGGACAGCTGCTCACCTGAGTGGATATATAAACAATATCATCTATCTATGTGGCCCTACCTATGCAGTACAGACTGATAAATGACATATCAAAATAAGCAAAAGGAGCAAAGAGAGTATCACCCTATAAATGTATCAGGTGAGTTGAGACTTTTGTGGTACATGGACATGTTAAAATTGTATCAGTGAAATAAGTCCAGTAACTTATTGGACACATTCAGCTGAGGAAAGGGGGCAGCCTTCTGATTGTGAGTTCATGAAGAAGTGATCAACCAGTACTTTGATGGCAATGGCCCCCACTGACCTGTAATTTGACACCTGATTTGTGCACTCTTAGATAGGGTTTCTATTGTTGTTGTAAAATAGCGTGGCCAAAAGCAACTTGGGGAGGTATGGTGGTTTGAATGAGAATGGCTCCCATAGGCTCACTGGAAACTTGGTTCTCATTTGGTGGAACTGTTTGGGAAAGATTATGTGTGCCCTTGTTGGGGTGGGCTTTGAGGTTTGAAATGACTGGAATCATTTCCTATGTGCCCTTGCTACCTCCGCTTGTGGTTTGAGATGTAGCTCTCAATGTTCCTGCTGTTATGCTTCTACTCCTCTATCATGGACTCTAAACATCTGAAACCATAAGCCCAAATAAATACTGTCTTTTATAAGTTGCCTTGTCATGGTCACAGAAATAGAAAGGTAACTTAACAACAAGGAAAGGCTTTATTTCAACTTAGAGTTATACAACACAGTCTATCATCCAAAGCAGTGACAGCAGGAACTCAAAGCAGGAACCTAGAGGCAAGAACTAAACCAAAGGCCATGAAGGAACACTTTTTACTGGCTTGCTCACTTCACTATGGCTTGCTTAGCCTACTTTCTTTTGCCATCTAGGACTACTTGCCCAGGGGTCCCAAGGGGTGCTCATCACTGTGAGCCCTCCTCCATCAGTCATTAATTAAGAAAATGCTCTACAGACTTGCCTTCAGCAATCTTGAGAAAGGCCTATTTCTCAATTGAGGTTTCTCTTCCCAGATAACTCTAGCATTCATCAAGTTGACAAAAAAATAATAACCAGGATATGCACCAAGGACTAAGGGGTGGAGAACTCCCTACTATCCCTGTGGCTTCAGCTCAGCTTGGCCCTTAGTGTTGATACAGCATATTCAACTGCCACCTACCTATCCTTCTGTTCACCTGTCTGGACCTCCTGTTCCCATGCCTGCACCCAATCCTACCCTTTAACCTCTGCAGATGGACTCAATTCTGCAGCTTTTCTCTCAGCTGTGATACACTGTGGCCTGACTCTACAACAGCAGCTTCTTTCCTCTAAATGGTCTGGATTTCTTATAGATTCTGTGAACATTTCTATCAGGTTACTTCTATGACTACTTGAAATTCTGCTGTAGCCTCGTCAACATTTTTTAACCATTCTGCTACTCCCCTCCAAATACATAGATAGATGGATGGATAGATAGATAGTACTACTGCCCTCTAAATACTTTAAGTAGGTAGGTAGGTAGATAGATAGATAGATAGATAGATAGATAGATAGATGTTAGATAGATTTTGTGTGATATATACTATAAGAGTTGATAAGATTGATGTCATCAGAGAGGCTTTATCCAGCAACTTATCGAAACAGATCCAGAGACCCATAACCAAACATTAGGCAGAGCTTGGGGAATCCTACAAAAGAGGAGGAGGAGTAATTGTAGGGTGGTAAGAAGGCAGTTTTAGAGTTAGCTCTTAGCTACTGCTCTGACATCTTGGGCTTTTAACTCTACATTTGGCTCTGTGTTTCTTATTTATTAAGACTGTCACATCTGCAGCTGGCAGACAGAATAAATAGAAGGAGAAAAAGAGAAGAAAGATCAAAGAGGAAGAAAAGGAGAGAAGGATGCTAGGGACCAGCCACACAGCCACCCAGCTACATAGCTAGCCACAGAGTAAGAGTAAAAATAAGATACACAAAAGTAATAAAAGGTAAAACCCTGAGGCAAAAGGTAGATGGGATAATTTAGTTAAGAAAAACTGGCTAGAAATAAGCCAAGCTAAGGCCGGGTATTTATAAGTAAGAACAAGTGCACATGTGCGTGCGTGCGTGCGTGCGTGCGTGTGTGTGTGTGTGTGTGTGTGTGTGTGTGTGTGTGTGTGTGTGTGTGTGACTTATTTGGGAGCTGGGTGGTGGGCCCCCAAAGAGTCAAAGAGTAAAAATCAACCAGCTACATTTTCCACCCAACATGGGGTTCTCAAATTTCCATAGGGCACCCCCCAAGAGAACAAAGAGCAAAAAGCAAAAGAGTAAAACAACAACAACAACACCTTTGGCTGAAAATACCATACACTTTGGTTACAGGACATAGAGAAATCATACTAGAACTAAACTAGGATTTTTACTCTCTGCTGCCTAGCTTTCATGGAGCCTGAAGTTGCTATAAAGGCATTTGGAAGAGAAAAGTCAGCTGTTACACCTACAAGCTATAACAGCAACCTGCCAAGTAAGATATGTCCACTGGTGCAATAGTAGCATTATTATTATGGTGTAACCAACTGCGTTCATATTGGATTTGAGGCCTGGTCTGCAGGAAGAAATGCATTATCTTGCCCTGTGTATCTGGTCAAAGGCACTTGGCTGGGGAGGTACTAGGCCATAAGGATGAATCTACTTCTTTTGTTTTACTGAATGGCAGGTCGTCCAGGTACTTTATCAATTTTTTGCTGTGGGCCGCAGGAATATATCATAAGAACTCAGCTGGTTATGGCAAAGTCACTACCTGGAGGAATCAGGGAATTCCTCCAGAGGAAGCCAAATCCCAAGGAGTTTTTGGTGTTACTTGGCTTGTTATATATCAGCTGCCTTCTGTTATGAAAATCATGTGTGCCTTCATAGTTTTTCCAATTGACTTTCCCCTAAGAAGGACTAACAGTGTAGACTGATCACTCTCTGGACATACACATTCCAGGTATTTGGAGAACAGCCTCAGGAAAGGCTTTCTCTGGAATCAGATTATCTATCTCCCTTGGCCACTTTCAAGGACTACAGGAAACACCACCCAGGTGGGCGCCCATTGTTAGTCCCAGGTGGACTAACAATGGTAACAGCACACATGCAAGTCTCCTGACTTATGGTGAATTCCACAAGGGGACACCGCCTAGGAGAGGTGGACATTAAGTAATAGCTTTACACAATTTAGCTCGGACCCTCCCTTTTATGTACGGGGACTTCCAGGGCACAAGAGGAGAAGAGAAAAGAGAATGGAAGAACTAGATGGGTAAGAACTTGAGAGGAACAAACTGAGATGGGGAAGAAGTAGATTGAAGGGCTACAGGAGAGTACTAGAGGAACGAGATGGAAGATGAGGAAGAGCCAGATGGGGAAGAACAAGATGAAGTAGAACGAGAAGAGGAGAGAGGAGACAGGAAGGGAGATGATATGGGAAGGAACAAAGTGGATGAGAACCTAGAAGGGGCAGAACTAGATGAAGAAATTAAGATTGAGACTAGAGGGGATCACAGACAAGTGTAGAGAGAAATCAGGCTAAAGATGACCTAAATATGAGAGCAGAATATAAGCTTATAGCTGTCATAGAATAGTAAAGTATATGGACAAAGGAGTTTCGTGTACATAGATTCATTTCTTTTCATCAAAGATTAATTGTCAGCTGGTTGTAGATTCTTCCCAGACCCTGGGAGGGGACTATCGAGGGGCTGGACCCCCATAGTCCCCGATAATTTTGATGTTTACATCCACAGAATAGTGCTCCTCTCTGCCTTGAGCAGAGAACCTTCTTTTTGTAGTGAACAGTGGTAATACAGAGACTCATGGCTCATAAAAGCGCTACAAATAAGTGACTTCTAAATACTCACCCTAAATTGAGTATCCTTATCAGTCTCTCCAAAACTCAGGGGAGATCCTGGATGGAAGGGCAGGAAGAATGTAAGAGCTGGATGATGGAGAGAAGGACTGTAGAATGTTGCATCAGGACAGGACATGGCCCATGTACTCATGAACTCACAGAGCTGCAGTTACATGAGACTTGTGTAGATGTAACCATCCATCTTATTAAATAAGAAACACAGAACCGATGCAAAGAAGAAAGCCAAGAGGTCAGAGCTAAGAGCTAAAACCTTACCCTTCCTCCTGCGGTGGTCCTACTTCTCCAAACCAGAGCTACTTCCTGTGTGTCTGTCTTTTTATAGTGTTTCTGTTCTGCGTTCTCATTGGTTGTAAACCCAACCACATGACCGCCTCATCACGGCCTGTCTGTATAGACCTCCAGGTTTTCTACGGTTGGTATTGAGATTAAAGGCGTGTGTCTCCAATACTGGCTATATCCCTGAACACACAGAGACTTACCTAGCTCTGCCTACCAAGTGCTGGGATTACAAGCATATGCCACCACTGCCCTGCTTTCCTATGGCTTGCTAATAGCTCTGAACCCCGGGCAACTTTATTTATTAACATACAAATAATATTTTAATACAAAAAAAAATATCTCCATAGACTTGCATAAGACAGGACTTGTCAACATTCAGTCATGGGTAGGAGCAGGGGCTCAAGGAGCCCAGACCCTCCCTAAACTGTTACTAGCAGTTGGTGACCTTTGGTGAATGGGGATCATTGTCTTCAGTGTAGCCACCAGCGAATTACACATGGGCCAGTGGAGAGTTCCATACCTACGCCCTGGTTAAACTCAGTCACAAAAACAGATAAAACAAAAAACATAACAGTGGGAGGGGAAACTTCTTGGGAGGCGGTGAGGTTGGCAGTGGTGGGAGAGGGATATGAGAAGGCAGGGTGATGAGTGTGGTAAGAATGTATTATATGCATATATGAAAGTGTCAAGGAAGAAATCAAATATGTAAATCCCACCTGTGATATAGCCCAGTAGGCAGAGGCACTTTCTGCCAAACCTAATCACCTGAGTTCAGTTCCCCAGAACCCATATAATGGAAAGAGAAAACCAATTCCAGCAGTTCCTGACCTCCACACTCATGTGTCATGCATGCTCTTCACACCTACAATAAATAAATAATTTAATTTAAAATGCCATAAGAATATATATATATAAATAATAACCCATAAAGTAAACATTAAGGAAATAACAAAAATTAATTATGTAGTGAAAAAACATTAAACAAATTAAACTGTAACATTAGAAGACAGTCACTGAAGACAAGAAAAGATAAAAAATAGACAAACGGACAAAAAAGGCCAAGTATGGGTAACAAAATTCAAATGGAAGAAAAATCTAATTAATAACATTTATGACTGGATGAAATAATCCAAAGACTGAAATTTTCAGACTACCATTTTAAAATTATCAGACCCAAATACCTGCTTCCTGCAGGAAATTTGAGGTTACCAGTTGAGGTCCATGCAACAAAACTGCTGGCCTACAATCTTTCAAAGCTGGAATGCCACCAGCTTTGACTACCAGCTCAGTGACTACCATGCCTCCCTGATCCTGTGCTACTAGGTCTCCTTGCATGCAGTTGAGCCTACCATCTTCAAGGAGCAGTTCCAGTTGGGGGTAGGTGGACATACTGGCTGGTTTTTGCATTAACTTGACAAAAGCTAGAGTCATCAGAAAGGAAGGCGCCTCAGTTGAGGAAATGCCTCCATGAGATCAGCTGTAAGGCATTTTCTCAATTATTGATTAATGGGGAGGTCCCAGCCCATTGTGGGTAAAGCCATCCCTGGGCTGGTGTTCCTGGGTTCTATAAAAATAAAAAGGATGAGCAAGTCATAGAGAGCAAGCCAGGAAGCAGCAACCCTTTATGGCCTCTGCAACAGCTCCTGCCTCCAGGTTCCTGCCCTGTTTGAGTTCCTGTCCCAACTTCCTCCAAAGATAAACAGTATTCTGGAAGTGTAAGCCAAATAAACCCTTTCCTCCTCAACTTGTCTTTTGGTCATGGTGTTTTGTTGCAGCAATAGAAACCCTAGCTGAGACAAGTTGGTACCAGTGTAGTGGGGATTTGCTATGACAGAAGTGATTATGTTTTGGGAGGATTGTGAAAGGACTTTGGAACTTTGGGCTTGAAAAGCCATGAAGTGTTGAGAGCTCAATGGGATGCTCTGTGGGAGCTTGGAAGATAGCAATGTTGAGAGCAATGTAGAGGATTAAGACCTATCTTGTTAAATTTCACAGAGAAGATTAAAGACTCTATCAGGGCTGATTGCTATTTTGATTTAAGATTCCATGGTTCTGGTTAGCTGGGGATGAAGAATCAGCTGTGATTAACAAAATACCAGAATTATAAAGCAAAACCATTGCTTTTCTGGGATACGCAATGCTGGTTGGCTGGAACCGAGAATTTAGAGGCAATTAAGAAGAGGCCAGCATCACTGAGGTAAAAACTTCTGGGAAGTGTTTCCTGAGAATCAGCACACAGAAGCTGTGCTCCAGAGGCGGCCAAGGTTGTACCTCGTGCTGGCAGCCAGACTTGGTAATGTGTAAAAATCATTCAGGTGGTTGTGGTTTTGAAGGCATGGAGGAGTCATGGAGAGCAGCTGAAGCTTGACACCATGAGAGGCTAGGAGAGGCCATTGGTAAAGATGCAGCCTCAATAGCAGTTGAAAGCCAAGGATTGAAGGAGTCATGAAGAGAAATTGAGGCTTGGCACCATGAAGAGAGCCTATGAGATGCTATTGGTAAAAGTGCAGCCCAGGGTCAGCAGAAGACTCCAGCAGCTTCAGAGATGCCAGTACCATAGGATGACCACCAACAGCAGCAGCAGCAGCAGCAGAGAGGATCAGCTGTAGCCTAGAAGTCAAGCTGTGTGTGCTGCAGAGGGCAGAGCTGGAGAAGTAACCCAAGCCCTTTGCAGGAGTCCAGAAGATCGCGAATAGATCCCAGACACTGGACAGTTGGAATTTGGTTTTGATTTGATTTGATTGTGACTATGTCCTGATTTTTCCCTCTTGAAGTAAGAACATATTTTGCTGGAGCCAAGAGTTGAGAGTGAATTTTAAAACACTTTGGATTTTAAAAGAGTGTCTATTTTAAAGTTATTTATGTTTTTAATATGAGATCTTGGGCATGAATAAGAAAGAAAGGGTTGTGGCTTAATAGTGATGTTTGTGTGTCAAGTTGACAAGGGTCAATTGTACTGGCTGGTTTTGTGTGTCAACTTGACACAAGCTAGAGTCATTAGAGAGGAAAGAACCTCAGTAGAATTGCCTCCATGAGATCCAGCTATCAGGCATTTTGTCAGTAATCAATGGGTGAGGACCCACACCTTTGTGGGTGATGCCATCACTGAGCTGGTAGTCCTGAGTTCTATAAGAAGGAAAGCTGAACAAGCCATTTGAAGCAAGCCAGTAAGCTGCTCCCTCTGCATCAGCTCCTGCCTCCAGGTTCCTGCCCTTTTTGAGTTCCTATCCTGACTTCCTTCGATGATGAACAGCAATATGGAGTGGAAGCCAAATAAACCCTTTCCTCCTCAACTTGCTTTTTGGTCATGTTGTTTCATCACAGCAATAGAAACTGTGGTGATATATTGTGTACCCTAATAAAGCTTGCCTGAGAATCAGAGAATTAGATTAGACATAGAGGTCAGATAGTGGTGGCACACACCTTTAATCCTATCACTTGAGAGGCAGAGATTCGTTTGGATCTCTGTAAATTCAAGGCCACCCTGGACTACATGAGATTTACTTAGTCTAGTAGAGAAAACAGAGGCAGGCAGTGGTGGCACACACCTTTAATCTCAGCACTTGGGATCTCATGCATTTGCTTGGAAAGCACACACGCCTTTAATCCCAGGAAGTAATGTGGCAGGGCAGAGAAAGGTATATAAGGGGTGAGGATACAGAAACTTAAGGCTTTTTTTTCAGCTGAGCCCTTTTGGGTGAGAACTCAGAGGCTTTCAGCCTGAGGATTCCTGGAAATAGGATCAGCTGAGAAGTTGTTGAGGTGAGGTTGGCTGTGGCTTGCTCTGCTTCTCTATCTTTTCGCTTTCACCCCAATATCTGATACCAGGTTTTTTATTATAAGACCATTTAAGATTCAAACAACAGAAACTGTAACTAAGACGCTGGACTTAGAACTTAATGGAATCTAAGCATAAATATTATTTTATTCAACTCATCCTTGATTCTTGCAAGTTCCACAATGATCAGGAGAAAGATAATGGGTTTCAAACAAGCTGGGAGCAATTATATGAAGCTATTTCCAAAACCTGGCCTAGGCGGACATGCACAGAGACTCAGAACACATCATTATATTTGGCCCAGCACCAAGAAGGCACACATCACCTTCAGCTACAATGGCGATGACATGCCTATCAACAAGGCTATTTGGTATATAGATGATGAACATGTACAAACTAACTATATAGCTAGACAATACCTGTGACGTGAAAACTTTCAATGCCAAACGGTGTCAAGAATGATTGGAAAAGACTTCCTGAGCAACCTTCCAAACAAAGAATTCAGAAGCTACCAAGGTAGGAAGAATACTAGACTGGCTAAGATAGTTAATCCCACAGACCTGAGGTCTGAACAAATCTTGAACACAGCTCTGTGACTGATGCTAAAATGCCTGAGGACTGGGATGGTAAAGTGGATGGAGTGGGAACTATCTACAACTCAGAACTCTTGAGTATAAGAGCAAGTGGAAGCCACACAGGTGAACAACCTGATTATAAGGACATGGTGGATATACCTAGAAATATACACCCCAAATACTGCCTCAGTGCCAATATCTAGAAGCGGGGTATGGCACCATCTCTGACAGCTTTGTCACCAAAGGTCACAAAAGAGTTTGACAAGATGACCCAGGACATCACAAAGGCCACAGACAAGATCAGCGAGGAAAAAGAAACAAAGGACATAGAGGATGAGGAGGATGAAGATGAGGAGGAGGACAAGGGAAGAAAGTACCATTGATCAAGCCAAGGACCAGCTAGAGAGGCCATGTTGCCTACTTCCACATCTTAGTCCCCAATGCTCCCACTACAGACCTAGCCATGACTGATAATGTCTTTTATGAGACCGGAGAAATTTCAGGAATTTTATCCAGTAGAGTTCAGATTTGGGGCAAATTGTGGTACCTCACCACCCCCAAACATAAACAGCCTTTCAAACTAGTGCATTGCCTTTTTGTTTTAGTCCTTACTGTTGTGGTAGGCCATGCCCACTCTGAATTTCTCTCTATTGTATGAAACAGAATTTTCAGGCTGTGCCCTAGGAGGTTCCATTTTACAAACAGATGGCTCCATTTTGAGGAAGAAGTACAAGAAGTCCCTGGGTAGACCCAGAAGCTGTACCATCTATCAGGTACCACCCATCCAGCATAGACTGATAAATGACTTATTCCTGGGAATAGAAGAGGGCCCACTCTATTCATTTACTGGGTGAATTGAAATTGTGCAGCATGTGGGCATATTGAGGTCCTATAAGGAAAACTAGGCCCAAGAACTTACCAGATACACCAAACCAAGGAATGGGTAAAACTCCTTTACCTGTATCCCATAAAGTGATAGACACCTAACACTGTGTTGCCATGGCTCCCACCCCAACCTATCATCTGATACCTGGCAAATGCATGAAGGACTGAGGACTCCCTGACTGGCCTACTCAACTACTTTCCCACTAACCAGCTCTCTTGTCTGGACCTGGACCTGAATCCACTGTTTCCTGCTCTCAGACCTCAGTTCAACTTTTAACTTCATAGCTGGAACAGCTTTACTCTCAAACCCTGACTCCAACAGCAGCTCCCCAGGCACCAATCTGGTCCACTGTCCTTACAGACTCCTTCTCAGCCCACTTCTGAAACCTCTTGTACTTTGCTTCAGCCTCTTTATGTCTATTCTGTACTCTTATGCATGCACATAGGTATATTTACTGTGCTTTGTGATGTAAGTGTTAGTAATTAAGATTGGAATAATGAACCTGCATTTGCCTCAGCCTAGCTACCAGGGTAGGCAGATTATGTGACAAATTGTTGTCATTGAAACTGACAACTTTAGTGAATTTCTTTTTATCCAGTAAATTCTGGCAGTGTAGAAAGACACAAACCTGTTTGCCTATGGTTCAGGTTTTGCAGGCTCACAGAATTCACCTATGTTTCTCTCTCTCTCTCTCTCTCTCTCTCTCTCTCTCTCTCTCTCTCTCTCTCTCTCTCTCTCTCTCTCTCTCTCTCTCTCTGTCTCTCTGTCTGTCTCTCTGTCTCTCTCTCTATGTCTCTGTCTCTGTGTGTGTTTCTGTGTCTCTGTCTCTGTCTCTCACACACACACACATACATTTTCCCTCCCCTCCCCATCATTCCCTTTTCCATTTCATTCTGCTCCCCTCTTCCTTCCCCCCCCTCTCCTCCTTCCCCTCCTCTTCTCTTCCTCCTCTTCCTACTCATTTCCTTCTTTCTCCTTCATTCCCTTTTCCTCCTCCCCTCCTTTCTCTGTTCTCTTTCCTTCTCCCTTGCCTTTTTGTCCTCTCTTCCTCCTTACCCTCCCTCCTTATTGCCTTCCTTCATCTTTCCCCTCTTTTTCTCCTCCTCTTCTGTGGGGCTGGCCTGAAGCTAAGGGGTCGAAGCATGCCTAAAACCCCGGATTTTCTTATCCTGAGAGTGGCAGGAGTCTGTTTGCCCCACCCCCCCATGCCCAGGTGCCAGCAGATCCTGAGCAGTTGTGCTTCCTGTGGACATGCCCCAATGCACCTAGCAACTGATAAGCTCTTCAAGGCTACAGGGACTGCTGGCTGCTTATCCGAAAAGGCTGAAACAGCTGGGCTGGGCTTCTTATGACCTTATAAAGTTCCTTCCTCTGACCTCCATTGCCTCTGAGTATGTAAATGAAGCAGACACCCCCCCCATCCCCACCCCCTGAGGTTCTTGCCCCAATCAATGACATACCACCACATGGACCCGAGGCCATTCTTCCTAGGATATAAATGTCCCTTGCCTCCTCCAAATAAATGAGCTGTCCACTGACACAGCCTCTGAGGTGTCTCACCACCACCCGAGTTGTGCTCAAGGCCACTCAGGATCTGCCTTTGGCCCTGCCCATGCTCTGCATGTTTCCCCTCCCGACCATGCCTGGACAAAGCCCATGCTTGAACCTGGCACTCTCCCTCCTCCCCATTCTCTTTCTCACCCCTCTCCTCTGCCCTCCTTCTCCAACTCCTTCCAACCTTTCTACTACTCCTTTTCTTCCTCTTTCTTGTCTTCCTTCTGCTTTCCTTCTCTCTGCCTTGCCCACTTCTCATCCTCTTGCCTCTATTATTTCCTCTCCTCCCTCTCTCCCTCATCCTCCCCCCACTTCTTGTTCTTTCCCCCTTCTCCCACTTCCTTTCTCTATTCTTCTCTTTTCCCTCCTCCTTCCTTCCTTTCCTTCTCTTCCTTCTCCCTTTTCTCCTGCCCCTTCTCTTCCTCCTCCCGCCCTCCTCCTGCCCTTCTCCTCCCCCTCCTCCCACCCTCCTTCTCCTTCTGTTCTTCCCCATGTTTTCTTCCTCTTCCCCCTTTCTCCTCCCCGTTCTCCTCACCTCCTCCCCTTCTTTATTCCAACCTTTGTACTACTCCTCTTCCTCCCCCTTGCCTTCTCCTCCTCGCCTTGCCTCTTCTATTTGTCCCGCTTCCACCACACCTTCCTCTCTCCTTTATCCTTCTGCCTCTACTTTTCTTCCTCCTCCCTTCCTCTACCCCTTCCTTTCTATAGCCTTCTTCTCCTTTCTTTCCTTCTCTTCTTTCTCCCCTCCTCCACCTCATCTTCTCTTCCTCCTCTTCTCCCCTCCCCTCCTTTCCTTTCCTCTTCCTCCCTCTCCTCTTCCCTCACCCTTTCTCCTCCATCTTCTCCTGCTCCTCCTCTCCTCCCTCCTCTCTTCCTCTTCCTCGATCCTTCTCTTCCCTCACCTCTTCTTCCTCTCCCCTCCTCTGTCTTCTCTTCCTCCTCTTCCCTGTTTCCTTCTCCACCCCTCCTTTCCCTATACTTCTCCTTTCCCTCCTTCTCTTCAATCTCTTCCTCCTCTTCTCTTCCTACCCCTCCTCTTGTTCTCTAACTCCTCCTGCTCCTCCTCTTCCTGTCTTCTCTTCCTCCCTTCTCTTCATACCCCTCCTTCTCTTCCTTCTCCCCTCTCCTCCCCATTTCCTTCTTCCTCCCTTTTCTTTTCCCCCTCCCCTACTTTTCCTCCAACTTCTCTATCTCCTCCTCTTCCTCCTCCATTGCCTCTCCTTCCTTTTCTTCCTCCCCTCCTCTTCTTCTCCACTTATCCCTCTCTCCCTCTACCTCCCCCTCTTCCCTCTTCTGCTCCCCTTCTCTAGCTCCCCTCCTCCCTTTCTCTTTATACCCTTTCTTCCTTTTCCTTCTCAATCCCTCCATGTCTTCCTCTTTTGTTCACTTTTGAAACACAGGACCTCCTTAGCTATATCTCCAATCTTTTTACATTTTAAAAGATTTTATATTTTTAATTATGTGTATGCATGTATTTGAGGTATATCCATTATGTTGAACCTTTGGCACTAGGAACAAGGGCATTGTATGTAATATGAACACCTAGTAGAAACTCATGTGGATAGACGCACCAACATTAGAGCAATGTTGTCCAATAAGCAACACAAATTCTTTTAGTGAACATTTATTTGTTGTTGAAATAGTGGTAAAGAAGCATTTAATATTTTTTATTTCTGTTCACAACAATAATCAAACTGAAATATTAAGCCCTGTTAAACTTTGACAATTTTAAAGGATATCAACTACACAATGAAAACAGCAAACACAGAAATGTTTACTGGTCCAGGTCATAACAGGGAGTGGTCAGCAGACCATCACAGGGCTTTGCAACAATACTCGGCAGAAGCCACTCTGTAATTACTGGCACTAAACAGAGAAGTAGAATTCTCCGCTAGGTATTTAAGAAAATCGGGCAGATAGCTGCATACTAACCTAAGACTAGGTCTATCAAGGGATGAACCCGCCAATGCAGTCCCAATTTTCACAAATAATCTCAGGAGGTGTGGAGCCCCATAAACCTGAGACATTGGAGCATCAGGATAAGCAAGGTGGATTTCAGCATATTGGGGTTTTTCAAACTGGCAGAGCAGCTGGGTGCCCAGCATCCTGTTGAAATACTCTCTTATTCCAATCACAAGTTCATCAACGGAATATTCCCTATTATCACCCCTTCTTTGTGATTTCACAAAAGTGACATACTCTGCTAGAATGGTGTCTACATTCTTCTTAGCAGGGAGTTGGAATAACTGTTTCTGCTTGTTTACCAAGTCCCAGTCCTCAACAAGACATGATTTTAATTCTTTGGGCACATTCAATATAATTCCCCTTTTCATCTGCACTGCCTGCTCATGTTGAAAGGTGCTGAGAGCCCCAGCCACATTCTGGTGAGGGATCTGGGGTTTGCTGGTACCACTACCACTTCTGCTTTCTTGAGTATTCTGCACGTTCTTTCCTACTTGCACCTTAGGCATGGATCCTGAAGAGGGTTTCTCTATAGGAAATCCTTTCCTCATGGAGTGATGACCTTTCTCCACAGAGTACCTATTCTCTACTGTGTTACCTTTCTCAAAAGTGCACCTGCTTTGGGAAGACTGACCTCTCTCTCCAGAATGAACTTTCTGGAAAGAGCAACCCTTCTGTTCCACGAGACCTTTCTTGGCTGAGAGCTGTCTCTCTGCAGGGCGACTTTTCTTAGAAAGATGACCTCTCTCCCCTGAGTGAACTTGCTCTACAGAGCGAAATCTCTTGGTGGGTAGACCTTTCTCTGCAGGACGTCTTTTTTTGGGAGGACAACTTCTCTCAGCAGACAGATGTTTCTCAGCATGACGGCTTTTCTTCAGAGGCCGACCTCTTCCTGCGGGGGGATCTTTCCTTGCAGAGGGTAGCCTCTCTGCAGAGTCACCCTTCTGAGCTGAGTGACCCTCCTTTGCAGGGCAGCTTTTCTTTGAAGACCGAACTCTCCCTGCAAGGCGATCTTCACCTGCAGAGGGTCCTCTCCTTGCTGTGTTACCCCTCTGGACTGAGTGACCTTCCTCTGCAGGGAGGTTTTTCTTCTGATGCTGACCTCTCCCTGTGGGGTAATCTTCACCTACAGAGAGTTCCCTCTCTACATAGTTACCCCTATCCACTGAGCGACCATTCTCTACAGGGTGGCTTTTAGTGAGGCGACCTTTCCCTGTGGGACGATCTTTCCTTGCAAATAATTCTTTCTTTGCATAGTTACCCTTTTCCACTGAGCTACCCTCCTCTGCATGGAGGCTTTTCTTCCAAGGCCGACCTCTCCATGTGGGGTGATCTTCACCTGAAGAGAGTCCCCTCTCTGCATAGTTACCCCTCTCAGTTGAGTGACCATTCTCTGCAGGGTGGCTTTTCTTTGAAGGCTGACCTCTCCCTGCAGGGATATCTTCCCCTGCAAAGAGTCCTCTCTTTGCATAGGTAAACCTTTCCACTGAACAATCCTCCTCTGTAGTGTGGCTTATGTTGGGGTGACCTCTCCCTGTGGAGCAGTCATTCCTGGCAGAGGGCCCTCTCTCTGAATAGTTACCCCTTTCCACCCAGCAACCCTCCTCCGCAGGGCTGCTTTTAGTGAGCTGACCTCTCCCTGTGTGGCGATCTTTCCCAGCAGAGGGTCCTCTCTTTACAGAGTTACCATTCTGGGATGAATGAACCTGCTCTGCAGGGTGGCTTTTCAAGGGGTGGTCTCTCCCTGAAGAGTGATCTTCACCTGCAGAGGGACTCCCAGCCAAGTTACTCCTTTCAACTGAGTAGCCCTCCCATGCAGAGCGGCTTTTGTTCTTAAGCCAACCTCTCCCTGTGGGGCGATCTTCACCTGTAGAGGGTCTTCTCTCCACAGAGTTACCCCATTCAACTGAGCGAGCCTCCTCTGCAGAGCGGCTTTTCTTCCTAGGTCGACCTTTCCCTGTGGGGTGACCTTCACCTTTAGAGGGTCTTCTCTCGACAGAGTTACCCCATTCCACTGAGCAAGCCTCCTCTGCAGGGCGGCTTTTCTTCCTAGGTCGACCTTTCCCTGTGGGGCGATCTTCACCTGTAGAGGGTCTTCTCTCCACAGATTTACCCCATTCCACTGAGCGACCCTCCTCTGCAGGATGGCTTTTCTTCTTAGGTCGACCTCTTCCTGTGGGGCGATCTTCACCTGTAGAGGGTCTTCTCTCCACAGAGTTACCCCATTCCACTGAGCGAGCCTCCTCTGCAGGGCGGCTTTTCTTCCTAGGTCGACCTTTCACTGTGGGGCGATCTTCACCTGTAGAGGGTCTTCTCTCCACAGAGTTACCCCATTCGACTGAGCGAGCCTCCTCTGCAGAGCGGCTTTTCTTCCTAGGTCGACCTTTCCCTGTGGGGCGATCTTCACCTGTAGAGGGTCTTCTCTCCACAGAGTTACCCCATTCGACTGAGCGAACCTCATCTGCAGAGCAGATTTTCTTCTTGAGCTGACCTTTCCCTGTGGGGTGACCTTCACCTGTAGAGGGTCTTCTCTCCACAGAGTTACCCCATTCGACTGAGCAATCCTCCTCTGCAGGGCGGCTTTTCTTCTTAGGTCGACCTCTTCCTGTGGGGTGACCTTCACCTGTAGAGGGTCTTCTCTCCACAGAGTTACCCCATTCGACTGAGCGAGCCTCCTCTGCAGGGTGGCTTTTCTTCCTAGGTCGACCTTTCCCTGTGGGGCGATCTTCACCTGTAGAGGGTCTTTTCTCCACAGAGTTACCCCATTCGACCAAGCGACCCTCCTCTGCAGGGTGGCTTTTCTTCCTAGGTCGACCTTTCCCTGTGGGGCGATCTTCACCTGTAGAGGGTCTTCTCTCCACAGAGTTACCCCATTCGAATGAGCGAACCTCATCTGCAGAGCAGATTTTCTTCCTGAGCTGACCTTTCCCTGTGGGGTGACCTTCACCTGTAGAGGGTCTTCTCTCCACAGAGTTACCCCATTCGACTGAGCGAGCCTCCTCTGCAGAGCGGCTTTTCTTCCTAGGTCGACCTTTCCCTGTGGGGTGACCTTCACCTGTAGAGGGTCTTCTCTCGACAGAGTTACCCCATTCCACTGAGCGACCCTCCTCTGCAGGATGGCTTTTCTTCTTAGGTCGACCTCTTCCTGTGGGGTGATCTTCACCTGTAGAGGGTCTTCTCTCCACAGAGTTACCCCATTCGACTGAGCGAGCCTCCTCTGCAGGGTGGCTTTTCTTCCTAGGTTGACCTTTCCCTGTGGGGCAATCTTCACCTGTAGAGGGTCTTCTCTCCACAGAGTTACCCCATTCGACTGAGCGAGCCTCCTCTGCAGAGCGGCTTTTCTTCCTAGGACGACCTTTTCCTGTGGGGTGATCTGCACCTGTAGAGGGTCTTCTCTCCACAGAGTTACCCCATTCAACTGAGCGAGCCTCCTCTGCAGAGCGGCTTTTCTTCCTAGGTCGACCTTTCCCTGTGGGGTGACCTTCACCTTTAGAGGGTCTTCTCTCGACAGAGTTACCCCATTCCACTGAGCAAGCCTCCTCTGCAGGGCGGCTTTTCTTCCTAGGTCGACCTTTCCCTGTGGGGCGATCTTCACCTGTAGAGGGTCTTCTCTCCACAGATTTACCCCATTCCACTGAGCGACCCTCCTCTGCAGGATGGCTTTTCTTCTTAGGTCGACCTCTTCCTGTGGGGCGATCTTCACCTGTAGAGGGTCTTCTCTCGACAGAGTTACCCCATTCCACTGAGCGACCCTCCTCTGCAGGATGGCTTTTCTTCTTAGGTCGACCTCTTCCTGTGGGGTGATCTTCACCTGTAGAGGGTCTTCTCTCCACAGAGTTACCCCATTCGACTGAGCGAGCCTCCTCTGCAGGGTGGCTTTTCTTCCTAAGTCGACCTTTCCCTGTGGGGCAATCTTCACCTGTAGAGGGTCTTCTCTCCACAGAGTTACCCCATTCGACTGAGCGAGCCTCCTCTGCAGAGCGGCTTTTCTTCCTAGGACGACCTTTTCCTGTGGGGCGATCTGCACCTGTAGAGGGTCTTCTCTCCACAGAGTTACCCCATTCGACTGAGCGAACCTCATCTGCAGAGCAGATTTTCTTCCTGAGCTGACCTTTCCCTGTGGGGTGACCTTCACCTGTAGAGGGTCTTCTCTCGACAGAGTTACCCCATTCGACTGAGCAAGCCTCCTCTGCAGGGAGGCTTTTCTTCCTAGGTCGACCTCTTCCTGTGGGGCGATCTTCACCTGTAGAGGGTCTTCTCTCCACAGAGTTACCCCATTCGACTGAGCGAGCCTCCTCTGCAGGGTGGCTTTTCTTCTTAGGTCGACCTCTTCCTGTGGGGTGACCTTCACCTGTAGAGGGTCTTCTCTCCACAGAGTTACCCCATTCGACTGAGCGATCCTCCTCTGCAGGGCGGCTTTTCTTCTTAGGTCGACCTCTTCCTGTGGGGTGACCTTCACCTGTGGAGGGTCTTCTCTCCACAGAGTTACCCCATTCGACTGAGCGAGCCTCCTCTGCAGAGCGGCTTTTCTTCCTAGGTCGACCTTTCCCTGTGGGGTGACCTTCACCTGTAGAGGGTCTTCTCTCGACAGAGTTACCCCATTCCACTGAGCGACCCTCCTCTGCAGGATGGCTTTTCTTCTTAGGTCGACCTCTTCCTGTGGGGTGATCTTCACCTGTAGAGGGTCTTCTCTCCACAGAGTTACCCCATTCGACTGAGCGAGCCTCCTCTGCAGGGTGGCTTTTCTTCCTAGGTCGACCTTTCCCTGTGGGGCAATCTTCACCTGTAGAGGGTCTTCTCTCCACAGAGTTACCCCATTCGACTGAGCGAGCCTCCTCTGCAGAGCGGCTTTTCTTCCTAGGACGACCTTTTCCTGTGGGGCGATCTGCACCTGTAGAGGGTCTTCTCTCCACAGAGTTACCCCATTCAACTGAGCGAGCCTCCTCTGCAGAGCGGCTTTTCTTCCTAGGTCGACCTTTCCCTGTGGGGTGACCTTCACCTTTAGAGGGTCTTCTCTCGACAGAGTTACCCCATTCCACTGAGCAAGCCTCCTCTGCAGGGCGGCTTTTCTTCCTAGGTCGACCTTTCCCTGTGGGGCGATCTTCACCTGTAGAGGGTCTTCTCTCCACAGATTTACCCCATTCCACTGAGCGACCCTCCTCTGCAGGATGGCTTTTCTTCTTAGGTCGACCTCTTCCTGTGGGGCGATCTTCACCTGTAGAGGGTCTTCTCTCGACAGAGTTACCCCATTCCACTGAGCGACCCTCCTCTGCAGGATGGCTTTTCTTCTTAGGTCGACCTCTTCCTGTGGGGTGATCTTCACCTGTAGAGGGTCTTCTCTCCACAGAGTTACCCCATTCGACTGAGCGAGCCTCCTCTGCAGGGTGGCTTTTCTTCCTAAGTCGACCTTTCCCTGTGGGGCAATCTTCACCTGTAGAGGGTCTTCTCTCCACAGAGTTACCCCATTCGACTGAGCGAGCCTCCTCTGCAGAGCAGATTTTCTTCCTGAGCTGACCTTTCCCTGTGGGGTGACCTTCACCTGTAGAGGGTCTTCTCTCGACAGAGTTACCCCATTCGACTGAGCAAGCCTCCTCTGCAGGGAGGCTTTTCTTCCTAGGTCGACCTCTTCCTGTGGGGCGATCTTCACCTGTAGAGGGTCTTCTCTCCACAGAGTTACCCCATTCGACTGAGCGAGCCTCCTCTGCAGGGTGGCTTTTCTTCTTAGGTCGACCTCTTCCTGTGGGGTGACCTTCACCTGTAGAGGGTCTTCTCTCCACAGAGTTACCCCATTCGACTGAGCGATCCTCCTCTGCAGGGCGGCTTTTCTTCTTAGGTCGACCTCTTCCTGTGGGGTGACCTTCACCTGTGGAGGGTCTTCTCTCCACAGAGTTACCCCATTCGACTGAGCGAGCCTCCTCTGCAGAGCGGCTTTTCTTCCTAGGTCGACCTTTCCCTGTGGGGTGACCTTCACCTGTAGAGGGTCTTCTCTCGACAGAGTTACCCCATTCCACTGAGCGACCCTCCTCTGCAGGATGGCTTTTCTTCTTAGGTCGACCTCTTCCTGTGGGGTGATCTTCACCTGTAGAGGGTCTTCTCTCCACAGAGTTACCCCATTCGACTGAGCGAGCCTCCTCTGCAGGGTGGCTTTTCTTCCTAGGTCGACCTTTCCCTGTGGGGCAATCTTCACCTGTAGAGGGTCTTCTCTCCACAGAGTTACCCCATTCGACTGAGCGAGCCTCCTCTGCAGAGCGGCTTTTCTTCCTAGGACGACCTTTTCCTGTGGGGCGATCTGCACCTGTAGAGGGTCTTCTCTCCACAGAGTTACCCCATTCAACTGAGCGAGCCTCCTCTGCAGAGCGGCTTTTCTTCCTAGGTCGACCTTTCCCTGTGGGGTGACCTTCACCTTTAGAGGGTCTTCTCTCGACAGAGTTACCCCATTCCACTGAGCAAGCCTCCTCTGCAGGGCGGCTTTTCTTCCTAGGTCGACCTTTCCCTGTGGGGCGATCTTCACCTGTAGAGGGTCTTCTCTCCACAGATTTACCCCATTCCACTGAGCGACCCTCCTCTGCAGGATGGCTTTTCTTCTTAGGTCGACCTCTTCCTGTGGGGCGATCTTCACCTGTAGAGGGTCTTCTCTCGACAGAGTTACCCCATTCCACTGAGCGACCCTCCTCTGCAGGATGGCTTTTCTTCTTAGGTCGACCTCTTCCTGTGGGGTGATCTTCACCTGTAGAGGGTCTTCTCTCCACAGAGTTACCCCATTCGACTGAGCGAGCCTCCTCTGCAGGGTGGCTTTTCTTCCTAAGTCGACCTTTCCCTGTGGGGCAATCTTCACCTGTAGAGGGTCTTCTCTCCACAGAGTTACCCCATTCGACTGAGCGAGCCTCCTCTGCAGAGCAGATTTTCTTCCTGAGCTGACCTTTCCCTGTGGGGTGACCTTCACCTGTAGAGGGTCTTCTCTCGACAGAGTTACCCCATTCGACTGAGCAAGCCTCCTCTGCAGGGAGGCTTTTCTTCCTAGGTCGACCTCTTCCTGTGGGGCGATCTTCACCTGTAGAGGGTCTTCTCTCCACAGAGTTACCCCATTCGACTGAGCGAGCCTCCTCTGCAGGGTGGCTTTTCTTCTTAGGTCGACCTCTTCCTGTGGGGTGACCTTCACCTGTAGAGGGTCTTCTCTCCACAGAGTTACCCCATTCGACTGAGCGATCCTCCTCTGCAGGGCGGCTTTTCTTCTTAGGTCGACCTCTTCCTGTGGGGTGACCTTCACCTGTGGAGGGTCTTCTCTCCACAGAGTTACCCCATTCGACTGAGCGAGCCTCCTCTGCAGGGAGGCTTTTCTTCCTAGGTCGACCTTTCCCTGTGGGGCGATCTTCACCTGTAGAGGGTCTTCTCTCCACAGAGTTACCCCATTCGACTGAGCGAGCCTCGTTGGCAGGGTGGCTTTTCTTCCTAGGTCGACCTCTCTCTGTGGGGCGATCTTCACCTGTAGAGGGTCTTCTCTCCATAGAGTTACCCCATTCGACTGAGCGAGCCTCCTCTGCAGGGCGGCTTTTCTTCTTAGGTCGACCTTTCCCTGTGGGGCAATCTTCACCTGTAGAGGGTCTTCTCTCTACAGAGTTACCCCATTCGACTGAGCAAGCCTCCTGTGCAGGGCGGCTTTTCTTCCTAGGTCGACCTTTCCCTGTGGGGCGATCTTCACCTGTAGAGGGTCTTCTCTCCACAGAGTTACCCCATTCGACTGAGCGAGCCTCCTCTGCTGGGTGGCTTTTCTTCCTAGGTCGACCTCTCCCTGTGGGGTGACCTTCACCTGTAGAGGGTCTTCTCTCCACAAAGTTACCCCATTCAACTGAGCGACCCTCCTCTGCAGGGCGGCTTTTCTTCCTAGGTGGACCTTTCCCTGTGGGGCCATCTTCACCTGTAGAGGGTCTTCTCTCCACAGAGTTACCCCATTCGACTGAGCGAGCCTCCTGTGCAGGGCGGCTTTTCTTCCTAGGTCGACCTTTCCCTGTGGGGCGATCTTCACCTGTAGAGGGTCTTCTCTCCACAGAGTTACCCCATTCAACTGAGCTAGCCTCCTCTGCAGGGCGGCTTTTCTTCCTAGGTCGACCTCTCCCTGTGGGGCCACCTTCACCTGTAGAGGGTCTTCTCCAGTGACTTTTTGTGGCAGGGCGGCCCCGTGGTCTTCCTGGAAGAGCTGGTTGAAGACTTCTCAGCTCGGTGGATTTCTGTCTTGAGGAGAGTTTTCTCACCTTTCCGACCTGCCTGTAGCTTGGCTTCGGCTTCACGAAATCATCTTCTTCAGCAAAATGCTGGTCACAAACATGAGGTCCTTTCTTTCTGGAACTCATTGAAGCAATCTTCTTGCTTTATGGTCAAAGAACTAATGAATTCCCAGATTTTCTGGGATTATCTGGAAAAATGGACTGGGAACATAGCCCAGAAGTCTGTAGTCTGAATTAGTTGTATAACCAGGATCAAATTTCCTGAATGTTAATCAAATTTAGCTCTTTTATAGGACTGTGGAGGAGCGGCAGTGAAGAGCCTGCTGCTTGTCCAACCGCCAGCACCAAGTCAGGTTTCTCTGGCAACTATCTTACACAAACGTCATCTTGGGGGCGGGACTATGCCTGTCAACCAATCAGTAGTCTTATGTAAATTGTACTATGTTCCATAGCCAAATGATTGGACTACCACTCTGATGTCATAGTAATGGTGCGTGGGGGGAGGAGCCTTCCTTTTCTTTACTTTTTTTAAAAAGACCAGGTTGTCCTTAAGCTCACAAAGATCCCCCAAACTTCTGCCTCCTCAGTGCTGACATTAAAGGCATGCATGCCCTACTTATCTTTCTTGACCAATGCGACTTCCTTCCTCTGACTCTTTCTCTCTGCCTAAATCACTTGGTTCTTACTCTTCAATCCTGAGTGCAAGGGTGTGGAGAAACTCTAGACTTGTGGTCCCTGCAGCCCAGATGGAGAAAAGAAAGGTGTGTCATCTCCAGCCTCTCATCACTGAAAAAGAATGTGTAGATGTAATTCTAAACAGTCTTATTAAATAAGAAACACACAGCAAAATAAAGAATTAAAAGCCCAGAGATTGAGCAGTAGCCAAGAGCTAAGACCACCTTGTTGTACCACTTGCTGCTGTCCTTCCCCTGAGAGGAAGAGAGACCTTCTTCCTATGTCCTGTCTTTTTATTGCCTTTCTGTTCTGCCTTCTCATTGGTTCTAAACCCAACCAAATGACTTCCTCGTCACTGCCCCTCTATACTGACCTCCAGGTCTCTGTGGTTTGTACTGAGATTAAAGGTTCAGGTCACCACTTGGCTGTGTCCTTGAACCCACAGAGATTCTGCCTGCCATGTGATTGGATTAAGGGCATGTGCCACCACTGCCAGACTTCTGCTAAATGGTTTGCTCTTAGCTCTGATCCACAGGCAATTTTATTTATTAACATACAAATAAAATCATATTTCAGTACTAATAAAATATCACCATGAATAGGTCTCTTTCCATCCTCCCTTTCTCCATTGCCTCCAGGATTGAGCCACTTCTGAGTGTGACAAAGAGTTCATTTTCATTCACCCTGAGAATGTAAGAATAATAAATTTATGTATTAAACTATGTGTCTCAAAAATATACAGATAGACTGAAAGTTTAAAAAAATGACAAAAGATACAAGATATTAATTGCAACCCTAAGAAAGCTAAAGTGGCAATATATGTATCAGACAAAACACACTTTAAAATAAAACATTACAGGATAAACAATGCTTTCTAATGATGAAAGAATTTAACCATCAGGAGCTATCACAATTATGAACATGTAATCATCTAAGAACAGAAAACAAAATACATGAAGCAAAAAGTCACAGAAATACATTAGACAATTCAAAAATACTAGCTGGAGATTTCAATAACTCCTTTCAGTAACAGAACAATAGAGAAAAGTTAACAATGAGATAAAAAAAACTTGAACAACACTAAGAACCAAATAGTCCTACAAATACATCTACACAACAATCCACTCAAGAGTAGCAGAATAGACATGTTTCTCAAGTGCATGTAGAACATTCTCAATGTTAGATGATACACTGGCAAGAAGAAAAAGAAAATAAAGGTATAGAATCAAGTATGCTCTTTAACCACAATGGTATGGTGTTAGAAATCAATAATAAGGAAATTATGAAAATAAAAATCTGTGAAAATTGAATAGTATAAAAATGTATAAAAGAAGAAATTAAAAAGGGAAGTTAGAAAACACACACCTGGTAGAGAAGGCCTACAATCCCAACCACTGAACAGCTAAAGCAGGAGAATTGAAAGTTCAACTACAGAGGAAATAAATTGGAAGTTAAAAATGTAAATGAAGACAAAATATAGGAATATCTATAAGACATTACTAAATTAGTGCTTAGGGAAATTTTTAAATGATGAGTGCCTATTCAAAAGAAAAAAACAGCCGGGCGGTGGTGGTGCACGCCTTTAATCCCAGCACTCGGGAGGCAGAGCCAGGCGGATCGCTGTGAGTTCGAGGCCAGCCTGGGCTACCAAGTGAGCTCCAGGAAAGGCGCAAAACTACGCAGAGAAACCCTGTTTCAAAAAACCAAAAAATAAAAAATAAAAAATAAAAAGAAAAGAAAAAAAAAAACAACAAGAAACGGGGGCTAGAGAGATGGTGCAGCAGTTACTGTACTTGCTGTGTTGGGACCAGCCAACTTGTCAAACAGCACCTGAATAGGGGAGTGAGGCTTAAGAAAGAAAGAGACAGAAGATAGAATTGGGAGGGCTCTCCGTGAATACTGCAGCAGCCTCAAATTTATTTCTCATAGTCTTTTTATACCCAAAGCAAGGGGGGCAAAAGACTTCTTTACCATGATTCAAGAAACCAACAAGAGTAAACATCCTGAATTCTCAAAACATCTAGTAACCACTCCTTTAGCCAAATATCCTGTCATTTGGCCTTGAGGAGCAAAAACCAGCTTGAACTCTCTGGCCTTAAGTCAAGATGGAATTAAGACATAAGCTGGAGTCACTGTGGGTTCCCACATTGCTGTTCTTGCAAAGGACCCTAGTTTGATTCCCACAAGCCACATCCAGTAGTCAAAACCATTTGTAACTATAGGTTCAAGGGATATGACGCCCTGTGGACTCTTCAAGAACCCATATATACATGCTCATACATACAAAGATCACACACACACACACACACACACACACACACACACACACACACACACATTTTTTAAATCTTTTTTTAAAAAGTATCAGCTCAATAACCTGACCTTTTCTCTCAAGAAACTGGAAAATAAATAAGTAAACCTGAAACAAGAAAAAGGTATAAAATAATGGAGATTTGAGTGGAAATTAATAAAAGATAGACTAGAAAAACTATATAAAATCAATTATCCCACTTTCATAATGGTGGGAAACATGGTGCTAGGTAGTCAGGCACATGCCTGAGAACTTACATTGTGATCCACTTGGCCTTGCATTGGCCTTTGAACAAGGCCACAACTTCCTAATCCTTTTCAGATAGCTCCACTAACTAGGAACCAAGCATTGGAACAGATGAGCCTACAGGGAGCATTCTCATTCAAATCACCACAAAACAAATTAGCTTTTGGTTCGATTGAGCAAGAAAGTTTACTGAGAAAAGTAGAGAATGTTCCAGTTACTAGAATTAGACATAATCCATAAGATGGAATGGCAGCATGGTTGAGCCCCATCCCACATAAAACTCCCTTAAACCTTTCTCAAGGCTCTGCTTTATCACCACATTTAGAACTACAATGTCTACCTTTTCTGCTGGGCCTCTGAACTTGTATCTTCATAGAACTCTTTTGCCTTACACCATTTTGCCTTATGTTTTGGGCCTACTTATGTTTCTGCCTCTCCAAACCTGGAAAATCCTGCTTGTAGGTAAAAGCACTTCAGGTTGTGAGCTCCCATATGCAGACACACACCAACTGGTTATGGATATATAGATCACTGGATTCAGTCTTACAGAAGTTAAATATCTTTTGGGTATAGATAATACTGAACAAATTGTTTCATGCTGTTCTACTCTACTGAGAAAGCAGATCTGGAGTTGGATTTGGGCCCATTTGCTTTAGACCCAGGCATGTTTGTTTACAAGTTTCCTCAAAAGTCTCTGTCCTGGGTCAGGCTGTCAACTTAACCTCTGTGACAGGGAAAAGGAGAGCAAAACAGGACAACACAGGAAAAGATACTATGTGCTTAAAAACAGCTAAAAAGTAAACTATTCACAATAAGGATCGTTGTTGCTTATCACATACTCCATTTTTTTGTTTTATTTAACTCTAAATATGCCCCTCCTTTTCCTTGGTTTCGTTTACTATCTTTAGAGCTTTTATTGAAACAAATTTTGTGTATTTTAGGATTTATAAACTCATTGAGTATGATTTTAAAAATATATGTATAGATAGATAATTTTAATTTGCTATAACGACATACCATGTATGTAACTTGGATTCAACTATTGTTTAGGAAAAGATTGTGTGCCTGATGGGCTAACCTTGGAGTACCATGTGGCTGGCTGCCGTCTTAGCTGATGACCTATGCTTACCTTGGATTACATAACAACCATGTGGCTTGCCACCATCTCAGCAGCCATGTGACTCAGACACTATCTTTACTAGGATTAAAGAAAGGGCATGCCATGTGACTTTATCACTATTGTGGAGAGAGAGAGCTATTTTTATACCCCATCGCATTGTATTCTGTATATGTCGTCAATATTAAGTCCAAAGCAAGTAAAAAAAAAGTTTGAAGTAAACTTAAACTTTAATGTAAAATAATATTCAAAATCTTGTATATAAATTGGTTATAAAAGACTGAATACTTGAATAAAATGGGTTAAATTTCAATATACTTGCATTGCAGGAAACCCCCTAAGCTCAAGCATTTCCCTTGGATAGAGCACAAGTTCTCTTGGGTAAGCTGGGGTAAGCTTTTTACTATAGTAAGCTGCATGCTAGCCACTTTTCAGGACCAGGATTCACGGAAAATAAGACCTGCCAGAAGTCTGCTGCTTCTGCCTCTAGCTGCGTAGGCCTGACCATCTCCAGCCATGTAAGCCAAGACAGGAAAAAAAATCCTCTTTATCTTAAAGGTAAATTACTCCTCATATCAACAACAGCGCAGATAGATTCTCTTACCCAGTGGAGGATCTCAGAGTCTACACCCACATCCTAAATGTCTCAAACAACAGAGAGACAAATAGCATTACTCTGCCCTCAATGTCTCCTGTGGTGACATAAGAGGATGCTGTGAACAGGGGAACCTTGTAGCTAAGCCTTCACCCGACTGGTATGGGACCTGCATGCTAGTTCAATTGGCCATGCCCTTTACCCTGGCATCAATTCTTTCTCTTATTAAAAGCTAATTACAGGGTAAAAGCTAATTACTTAACTACCCATGTTCCCTTATTACAGGAGGATGCCAGACACTCTGTCATCCAACTCACAACTTTGGAAAATTGTACAAAATATCTAAGAGGTATCATTGACAGCTGGTTTTATATCTGTAGAGTCAACAAATGATTCTATTAAGTGATGTCTCAAACCTTTAGATTAGAAGATGACTTAAATAAAGGAGGTTCTCTCCAACCTGAACTCACTTGTGGTGCTTTGAGAAAATAATCTAGTCTCTATGCAGACTGAGAGCTCCAGGGCCAATGCCTTTGCTCTCACCTTGAAGCCTACAAGGAATATAAGGGTTTTCTCTGCCAGTGGTGCTTGTGGGAAACATCCTAAGAAATTCCAGAAGCCAAAGTTCATTTAATTTGGCTATCTTGCCTTACAAATTATGCCTCTAAACAACCATTTATTTTTATAAAATGATGTTAAAAAAACATGCTTACTGCTGTCAGAATGTGGTAACCTAGAGATTTGTCCATCAGCAGGAGGAGTCAAGAGCTGGCTTAGCCTTCTTTGTCAAATCAGTCCATGTTACAGTATTTATTACAGATTTGACATGACTGGCTGCTTTCATCTTTCATCTGTTGGTTGAGGGTATGGAATTAAAACATTGTAGAGAATTTTTTAAAGGCTCTGTTAATAGGGTTAATTTTAGAAAACTTTGTAAAGTGAATCATTTACTCTAAGCAAGGCCATCACTGTCTCCGAGACTATACTTTTTTAATTGGAAATTATTTCTTGGGATGGAATACAACTCAGAATTAAATTGTCTCTTTATACAGTCTGACAATATAAAATATATTTACTATATAGTCTTGGAATATAGGTACAACAATTTGATGCTAACAAATATATATATATATATATATATATATATATATATATATATATTAAGTCATGTATTCAAATTCTGGATATGGTCATTTAAGGTAATGGACCCAATTTTTAAAATTTCACCTTATCAAATTGTTTCTAACCAAAAATTTGTTTTACTTAAAATACTCTGGTTTTGTTCATTAAATAATAGGTGGTATTGTTAATATTTTAATAAAATATACAAAGCTTATCATATGTGGAAGCAAGGAATACCACTTAAGATACTTTCTGTTCAGATACTTTCCTTGGATGCTGACTTTAACTGACTTCTTTTTCAAAGCTTCCAGGTACTTGTCCCTTATGCAAGAGTCTGATGTAAACAAACAGCTAATTACAGTCACCTTATCCTTCTATAGAGCTCTGGTACATGGTCCAGCCAGTTGTACAATTGCACTTAATTCATGTTAATCTTGATGTAAGAGTTTTTCTCCTGTGATGTTCCCCACAAAGTTGTACAGTTATTACCTCTTGACTGGTATTCTGGATCAACCAACTGTCAAGTTTTCTCATGGCCCTTTGGATGGACCCTCTTCTGAGGCACTCTATCTGCTGTTCCCCTCATTACCCTTCTGTCAGCCTTGAAGCAGTTACCAAGAGATCAGCCCCCCAAACCTCTAAAATAGTTTGGGTTACCTCTAAAAGGAGATTGATAGGCCATGCGTGTAGTGGTATTGTGTTCACCAAAATATTGTGTACCTTAATAAACTTACCTGGGGTCAGAGAACAGACAAGCCACTAGTTAGTCAATGATAGCACACGCCTTTAATCCTAGCATTCCAGAGACAGAAATCCCTCTGGATCTCTGTGAGTTCAAGGCCACATTGGAAACAGCCAAGCATGGTGACATGCCTTTAATCCCAGAAAGCCAGCCTTTAATCCCAGGGAGTGGTGGTAGAAAACAGAAAGATATATAAGGCGTCAGGACCAGAAACTAGGGGCATTTGGCTGGTTAAGCATGTGGCTGGTTAAGCTTCAGGCTTTGGAGCAGCAGTTCAGCTGAGAACCATTGGGATGAGGACACAGAAGCTTCCAGTCTGAGGAAACAGGACCAGCTGAGGAACTGGCAAGGTGAGATGGCTGTGGCTTGTTCTGTCTCTCTGATCTACCAGCGTGGACCCCAATAACTGGCCTCGGGTTTGATTTTATTAATAAGAACTTTTAAGATTCCTGCTACATCTGGCGCCCAACGTTCGTGTTACGAATTCATGAAAAAGCTGTTTGCCTGTGGCCTTGTGAGCCCCAGCTCAGGCCCAAGCTACACTCAGGCGGTTGTGGTGGCGCACACCGGTAGGATTTGCTGAAGGAGACAGAGGCAGGAGGATCCCGAGTTTGAGGCCGGCCTAGGAGGCTTGGGAGAAGCTTTGGCCCGGACTGAACCACAAACAGTAGTGGGACCATGGAAGCAGTGGCTACTGCTCCACGTTGCCAGTTCCTTCTCATCGTGTTGGTGACTGCGGTGATGCTGCTACCTGGGACGAAGGGTTTACTGCTGTTGGTTCAGAGAAGAATTGCCAGGACCATCGTGTTACAAGAAAGCATCGGCAAAGGTCAGTTTGGAAAAGTTTGGGAAGAAAAATGGTGGGGAGAAATTGCTGTGAAGATTTCCTGTACTAGGGAAGAATGTTCATGGTTCCAAGAGAGAGACATTTATCAGACTGTGATTGCTCCAAACCACAGAGGAGGCAAAAAAAAAAAAAAAAAAAAAAAAGTCTGCATGGAACCATGACCACACCTAACAGCAACTTTGAAATCTTCAAAAGGACTATGGTAAAGCCATTAAGCTGAAAGATCTGCTTTGGACTACAAACTGCTTAGGACAATTTTGAGATGGCTAGCTGAGATGATACAGCCTGACAGACTACTCAAACAAGGACTTGAAACAAGCCCCGAACTTTTCTTTTATGCAGAGAATGGACAAATGATACAGGACTTGACAATTAACTCAAAAATTTTCTTTTCAAGATTCCCTAAAGATATCTTCACCCCTAGAAAGCAAAAAGAAAAAGAGAATATAGATATGAGATAGATCATCGAATCTACTCTGAGAAAAAAGATAAAGAAATAATAGGATAAATAGGTGGATCATTGAATCTACACTGAAGAAAAAGGGGAAGATATAAAAATGACAAAAGGTAGACTACTGAATCTATTATGAAAAGAAAAAAGAGAAAATATGGATATGATAAGATAAAAAGGGAGATTATGGAATCTACTTTTAAAAAGGAACTACTTGTTTTAAATAAGATAAGTAATGAAAATTTTTTGGTCTGAGTTTATCAGATGTTACTGGACTGGACATTGTTAATATATATAATGGAGTTTTTATCTGAATCTGTCAAATGTTAATGGACTAGACATCATTAATGTAATTTTTGTCTGTATATATTGTATATACTTATTAGATAGTTTTTCTTGTATTAGTTATAAGCTTTTTTAATTTTAGACAAAAAGAGAGGAGATGTAGTGGTATTGTGTTCACCAAAATATTGTGTACCTTAATAAACTTACCTGGGGTCAGAGAACAGACAAGCCACTAGTTAGTCAATGATAGCACACGCCTTTAATCCTAGCATTCCAGAGACAGAAATCCCTCTGGATCTCTGTGAGTTCAAGGCCACATTGGAAACAGCCAAGCATGGTGACACGCCTTTAATCCCAGAAAGCCAGCCTTTAATCCCAGGGAGTGGTGGTAGAAAACAGAAAGATATATAAGGCGTCAGGACCAGAAACTAGGGGCATTTGGCTGGTTAAGCATGTGGCTGGTTAAGCTTCAGGCTTTGGAGCAGCAGTTCAGCTGAGAGCCATTGGGATGAGGACACAGAAGCTTCCAGTCTGAGGAAACAGGACCAGCTGAGGAACTGGCAAGGTGAGATGGCTGTGGCTTGTTCTGTCTCTCTGATCTACCAGCGTGGACCCCAATAACTGGCCTCGGGTTTGATTTTATTAATAAGAACTTTTAAGATTCCTGCTACACATGCGCCATCAACTCACCACTTTTCTTGCCACTCTGGATCTTGTTTTTAGGACTCAGAACTGAAACAGCTGGACTGAAGCATTCTTTGCATCAATTAACCTCTCTGTCTCACCAGTTCATATCAGCTTAACATCCTTCAGGACCAGATCAACTTCTTGACTTCTACAGTACTCCAAGATTAAAAAGAACTAGATCTGACCACTGTGATGAAATTTGTGCCATCTCCACAAATGATGCTGCTTCTGTCCACATCAATAAATCCTAACTGGTTTGAGATGGAGCCTAGAGACAGGGACCAGACAAAAATTCCTTCTAGTTCCCTCCTACTCTGGCTCCTCTCCTGGATCACTCTTTCCCCTTTGTTATCCTCATACCTATGTTGTTTCCTTGTCTTTTAAATGTTTTATTTACTGAATGTTTACTTACTTCATCCTAAACCGAAACAAAATGTTCCATAAAAGCTTTCCCAATAGCTCTCACCCTACAACAGCTCCATTTGTTCCTTATATAAAGTTCCTGCCTGCAACTTTCAGATCAGATATGAATTCTCAGCTACTGCCCCAGTGCCATGCCTTCCTGCCCACTGCCATGCTCCCCACCATGATGATTAGGGACTAACCCTCTGAAACTGTAAGCAAGCTCCTAGTTAAATGCTTTCTTTTATAAGCTGTCTTGGTTATGTTGTCTTTTCACAGTAATAGTACAGTAACTAAGTTGGTAACAGAGCGTGGGGTACTGCTATAATAGGCCTGACCATGCTACTCTTTTTTACTTTAGGACTTTGGATTAGGTAAGAGTTGGATGCTGTAATCAGGGCTTAATGGGCCATCCTAGTAGGACCTTGGAAGACAGTATACTATGGAAAACAATGTGGACCATGGAGACCCACCTCAAGAGGTTTCAGGGGTGATGAATACTAGAGACAATTCTTGTGATATTTTAGCAAAGAATGTGGCTGCTTTCTGTAGCAGGCTTTCTTGGACTGCCAGCCCCCAAATTATGACATGGAGACTTATTATTAGTTATGAATGCTCAGCCTTATCTTATGCTTGTTCCACTAGCTCTTATAACTTAACTTAACCTGTTTCTCTTCATCTATGTTTTGCCTTGGGGCTTTTATCTTTCATTCTGTATGCCCTACTTTTCCTGCTTCCTCCATGTCTGGCTGGCTGGTGGCTGCCTGCCTGGCTGGCCCCTGGTGTCTCCCTCTCTTTTCTCCCTCATTCTCTCTTGAGCCTGGATTCCTCCTACTACTTATTCTCTCTGTCTGACAGCCTTGTCTATCCCCCTACTGCCTAGCTATTGGCTATTCAGCTTTTTATTAGACCAATCAGGTACCTTAGGCAGGCAAGGTAAAACAAATGAAACACATAGATAGGATAGGATAATAAGGTAGATTACTGTATCTACTTGTAAACTAAATCAGTAACTATCAGCTTTAGATAATTTGCATTGGTTGGACTGCAAACTTTTCAGGACAGTTCCAAGATGGCTAGCTGAGATGGTCCATCATACTACACTTTTATCTAGAACTTCAAATAAGCTTTACCCATAACTCGGAGACTGACTAGGAATATTACAGCCAGCTCCTATGAGACATAACCATTGTTTTAATTTTCACAAGATCTCACAGAGATACTGTCTCACCCCCCAAACAGCAGGAAGCAATTGCCTTGAGTCTCAGAAGAGATTTTGAACTTTTAAACAATGTTGAGACTATAAAAGACTATAGGGACTTTTGAAGTTGGACTAAATGCATTTTGTATTTTGATGTGGCTAAAAGCCTATAGGAGGCAGGGAGTGAATTGTGGTTGAGTAAAATGTCTACCATGAACACATGTATTTAAATGTTTGGCTCCTGAATGGTGGACTGTTTAGAAAATATTAAGAGGTATGGTCTTGTTGGAGGAGTTGTTTCACTGGGGTAGGATTTGAGGTTTAAAAAGTCAACTGCTAGGCTCAGTCTCTGTCTTATTTAGGGTTTCTATTGCTGTGATGAAACACCATAAACAAAAAGCAAATTGGGGAGAAAAAGGTTTGTTTCAGCTTACAGCTGCACATCACAATCCACTATTGAAGGAAGTCAGGACAGGAACTCAAACAGGTCAGGATCCTGGAGGCAGGAGCTGATGCAGAGGCCATAGACAGATGCTGCTTGCTGGCTTGCTCCTCATGGCTTGCTCAACCTCCTTTCTTACAGAACCCAGGACTAGCAGCCCGGGGATGGCACCACCCACCATGGGCTGGGCTCTCCCCCATTGATCACTAATTGAGAAAATGCCTTACAGCTGGATTTTATAGACATTTCCTCAACTGAGACTCTTTCCTCTCTGATGACTCTAGCTTGTGTCAAGCTGATACACAAAAGCAGCCAGGACAACCTCTCTCCCCGCTTCTAACTCTCTCCCTCTCTCTCTTTCTCTCTCTGCCTGCTACTTTTGGATCAGATGTGAGCTCTCAGCTACTGCTCCAGTGCCATACCTGCCTGCCCATTGCCATACTTCCTACCATGGTGATCATGGACTAACCCTCTGAATCTGTAAGTAAGGCCCCAGTTAAATGTTTTCTTTCATAAGCTGCCTTAGTCATGATGTCTCTTCACAACAATAGAACAGTAACTAAGACACTGTATGCTAATAAGTTAGACAACCTAGGTAAAAATGGAAACAAAAATTTATGAAGATACAAACTATCAAAGTAGACTTAAATATGAAGATTCCTTATGAAATCCCACTAGTTTGTAAGTTAATTGAAAATAGTATTTTGAAGGCATTTTAGGTGAATTACCCTACATTAGTGAACATAGCTACTCCTAGATGACATGTGTTATTAATAAAAATTTCAATACCAGACACAGGTTACTTCCCTATGAGATATTGCTCAGAGAAGATCCAGAGGCTCCCAAAACAATACAGGTTATTCCTTTTGCTGTTGGTTGCCAACGATAACTAGATTTCAAGACAATATTGGTGAAAAAACCACATATTTTGGTTACAGGACACAAAGAAGTAAATCTTGGACTGACCAGGAAAGTCTCCCTCCGTTCATAATGCTGGAAGGTACTGTGAAAGCTGCTGGGGAGAAAAAAATAATAAGTGGTGTTACCCAGGACTGAACCCTGCATGCTGCAATACTATCTACCAGGCAAGATGTGCCCACTGGTATAATAATGGCAAAACTGTTTATGAGACTTACCAACTGTTTTCTTGATTGGAATGGAGGCTTACTCCACAGGAGGAATTTCATGACCGGTACTATATAAATGTGGTCAAAATCTATAGCCAGGGAAGTCATAAAGACCTAAGGGAGAATCTACTGGTGCTGTTTATCTAAATAACCATGTTATCAAACTGACTTCTAAATGTTTACATTTATGTCCATAGATTTGTGCTGTTCCTAATCTTGGTCAGGGAATCTCCTTATTGCTATGGTACTGTTTAATGAAGAGACACATTATCATTCAAAGTGCTGAGAATAAGTGCCTAGGAATACTAAGGTGCAAATGGGATATCTATATCAACACCTCCTGAAAAGGCTCAGAAAACACCATAGAAGAGGGGAAAGAAAGAGTATAAGAAATAGAAAATGGAGAACTGTGCTGTGAAATGCCGTCCTTTGGACATGACATGGTTGTTGAATACATAAAGTCACAGCAGACATGGTTACTGATACAAGACCCATACAAGATCAAGAGTTAAAATTTCCAGCTTGGAGAAGAGATGGACTGCCAAGACCCCACCCCAGCTGAAGTGCTATTGGCAGTTGATTTCAGGGGGAGGGAGAGTTACCTTTCCTTACAAGTATGGCCACTGGAAGGTTGCTCATGCTTGAGTGTATGACCCCATACCCATGTGTGTATGGTCAACTAATTGGACTCAGTATATTAAAATATTAAGTAAATAAGTAATTATTAAAAAAGAGGACATGATGGAGTCTGTGATGTCTGTGGTCTGTGGTGCCACCAAAGGCCACATGGATGCCCAGGGTCTAGGCTGCATCCTGTGGCCATGTGGGTATCCAAAGGCCATGCTGTCACTGGGGCCATGGTGTTGTCTGGACCAGGGCTGCTGCCGAGGGCCATGTCTGGGTCAATGGCCCTACCATAGAGAAGGTCTATGTTGATATCTGTGCCTCATGATACCATCAAAGGCAATGCCAATGCCAAGGGTCTGGGCCACAACCTGGGGCCATGCTGATCTGACTAGCAAGCACTGCCACCTGGGGCCATGGTGACATCTGAGCCTGGGCTGCTGCCAAGGACCCTGTCTGGGTCTATTGCCCTACAGCAACCAGGGTCTGGACTGATGTTCATGCCTCGTGTTACCACAGGGGGGTTATAGGGACCATGTGTGTTGAAATCTGAGGGCGGTGCTGAGCCAGCCCTGTCCCTGGGATAGCTGTCCCTACCCCTCACTGGACACTACAGCAGGAGAGCTGGCACCACCCCCATGGGAAAACTGACCCCAGAACTTGGGAGAGATGGCCCCACCCTCACCACAGGTATGAAAGAGCTGGCCCCGATGGCATGGCCCTAGGAGAGCTGGCTCTATCCCTCACCTGAGGGTCTGGTCCCAATGGCCCAGACAGACCACCTCAACTACCACCCAGACCCACAACCTGGGTCTTGGATGGACCCACCCTAACATATGCTCCATCTATGACCTGCTGGAGTGTGCAAAGGGACTAGTCCTGCAGAACAATAACCGCAGGATCTCCATGTCTCAGAACAACAACAGGATATCCAAGAGGAGTTTCAGTGAGGGCCCCATGATGATGGTGTACCAGAAACCATAGGCCTTGAACCAGACCAATGACTCATTGCAATGAACATTTTGCAGGTGGGGCTAATTGGACAAAAGGATATACTGCATGACACACTGCAGCTCCCAGTGCCACTAGGATGAGTGAAGAAGTTTTGGAAAGATGGAGGAGTGAGGTGGATTTTTTTGTTTGTTTATTTGTTTTGTTTTGTTTTTTTAATTAATTTGGGGGGCATGTTGCAGGGGTGGAGGCAGATATGGAGGGGCTGGGAAGTGAGTGGGATTGGGGTGCATGATGTGAAATTTCCAAATAATCAATAAAGAATTAATTTAAAATAAAAAAGACGACATGAAATTAGGAAAAAATATGCAAATTGAGTGCCCTGAGGAGAATTGGAAAGGGAATGAGGGGTAGATATGATCAAGATACATTATATGCATTCATGAAATTTTGGAGAATGAAAATAATATAAAATATCTAGAGACCCTATGTTGGTTAGTTTTTGTACACTTAACACAAACTAGAGTCATCTAGGAAGAACCTCAATTAAGGAATTGGCCTATCAGATTGACCTATGGGCAAATGTGTAGGGCATTTTTCTGATCAATGATTAATGTGGGAGGGCCCAGCCCATTGTGAATGATACTTCCTATGGACAGGTGGTCTTAGGTTGTGTAAGAAAGTAAACTGAGCAAATAATGGGGAACAATCCAGTAAACAGCATCTCTCCATGCTTCTGCTTCTCCGTCTGCTTCTGCTTCCGCTTCTGCTTGAGTTCCTGCTCTGACTTCCCTCAGTAATAGACTGTGATTGGGATGTGTGAGAGAAATAAATGCTCACTCCCAACCTAACTTGCTTTTCATCAGTGTTTTATCACAGTGACAGAAAATTATTAGGACAGAACCAAACCTAGTAAGGAGATTGAATCTGGAATCAAAAGTATCCCAACAAAGAAAAGCCCAGGATCAGATGGCTTCACTGTTGAATTCTATAAGTCATTTTTAGAATAATTAACATCAATATTTCCCAAACTCTCCCAACAAAGCAGAAGATGAGGGAGTAAGTCCTAACTTATTACCCCAATATCAAAACCAGAGAAAAGCACTGCAAGAAAAAAAATAGCGCAGACCAAATATGTTACAGATCTCAATGCTGGAAATCTCAACAAAAGACTAGCGAACCAATCCAACAACCTATGAAAAGAATTCTAACTATAACTAAATAGGAATAATCACAAGAATGTAAGGTTTATTTGATATATAAAAAGCAATTCATATAATGTCATATTAATAACAAAAAATGCATGATCATATTAATAAATACAGAAACAACATTTGACAAAAATGTAACACCCGTTCATAAATGCAAAACACTAGGCAAACTAGAGAGGACCTTCTTCAATCTCATAAGAGATGTCTATACATATAAAAGCCTGTGGCTAACATGCTATTTGATGAGCAAAAGAAAGACAACAATATAAGAAACAAGATGAGGATGCCCTCCCTAGCTACTTCTAAGCAACACTATACTAAAGGTTCTAGCTAAGAGTGGTAGACAAGAAAGAAAAAACAATAGCATTTACCTTGAATGAGAAAAAGGTAAAATTATTGCTTTTTACAGACATCTTTGATACAAAAATCCTAGGGAATTCACTATTTAACTGTATAACTAATAAATGAGTCCAGCTAGCTTGTAGGATGCAAGATCAATATACAAACATCAATTGCACTTTTCTACACTAGAAATGAACAGCCTGATATAAAATTAAGAAAATAATTTCATTCAAAATACCAACAAAAGAAAAAGGCTTACAGATAAATTTAACAAAAAAATATAAAACTAATATTGTACAATTATAAAACACTGTGGAAATAATTAAAGAGAATCTAAATAAATGGGAAAGCATCTTATGCCATGGATAAATAGAATTAATACGGTTATGCTGGCCATAGTCTGCAAATTGATATCTATGTTCAACACAATTCCTATAAGAACATAGCAGGTTTCTTTTAGAAACTGACAAACTAATTCTAAAATTTGTGTTGTATTGCAATAGAATCAGAATAGCCAAAACAGTCTTGAAAAAGAACAAACTTGTAGGACTCATATTTCCATACTTCAATATTTATTATTCAGCAATACTTAAAAGAATATATATAGTGCTAGTATGAAAATGAATATATAGGTCAACGGAATAGGCTAAGGGTCCAGAAATAAGCTTATGTGGTGTCTATGGCAAACTGCTTTTTTTATAGGCATTCCAAGGTGATTCAGTTATGAGAGAATAGTCTTTCCAAAGAATTGTGCTAGGACAACTGGATATCAACATGACAAAATATTAAGACTAATTAAAATTTGTGTAATACATATCTATAGTGTGTTCATTCAAAATTGTGTGAAGTTGGAAGCAAAGCTAATGTCTATCAACTGATGAGTGAATAAACCAAATTTAATATAGCCATTGTGGAGGTTTAAAAGAAAGTTACCCCCACAGGAAATGGCACTGTTAGGAGGTGTGGCCTTGTTGGAGGAAGTGTGTCATTATGAGGACAGGCTTTAGATCTCATATGTTCAAACTATGTTCAGTGTGTGGCACAGAGACTCCTGTTGCCTGTGGATCAAGATGTAGAACTCTCAACCCCAGCACTACATCTGCCTGCATGCCACCATGTCCCACCATGATGATAATGGACTAAACCTCTGAAACTATGATGGAGTCACCTCAATTAAATGTTTTCTTTTAGAAGGGTTACCATGGTCATGGTGTCTCTTCACAGCAACAGAACCCCTAACTAAAACAGAAGTTGGTAGCAGGGACTGGGGTATTGCTATGATAGGCCAGATCATGTTTTTGTTTGGAGAAATGTGGACTTTGGGACTACGGATTAGAAAGCAACTTGTGAAAAAGGATTAAAAAGCTCAGAGCCAGGTGTGGTGGTACACGCCTTTAATCTTAGCACTTCAAGGCAGAGGAAGGTGGATCTCTAATTTCTGAGGCCAGCCTGGTCTGCAGAGCAAGTTTCAGGATAGCCAAGTTTAGGCAGTGAAGGCAACCATCAAAAACAGAAAGCTGGTGAAGATGTAATTTGAACAAGGGGGCCATGTTCCAACTCCAGCAAGCAGCAGGACTTGGCAGCTGTGGCCACATGCTTCTGACTTTAGAGTCAAGGATAGAAGAAGGAGGTTATGGAATCTTCCTCTGCTACTAAGGAAAGCAGATGAGTCCAGACATGTCTCAGGCATGTCCCTGAAGGGAGGTCTAGACAGGCCATTTTGTGTAGCTATAAAGGTGAAGCCTGGATTGCCTTGGAGACTCCAAGATGTTGGAGATGCCAGAGCCTTAGGTTACTTGCTGAGGAGAGCTGTGAACAAGGAGTGGAACCACAATGGACTGAATCTCTGAAAATGTAAGCTAACCCCAATTAAATGTTTTCCTTTATAAGAATTGCCATAGTCATGGTGTCTCTTCACAGCAATAGAAACCCTAAGACGTCCACATAGTAGGATATTATTAAGACATGAAAAGGAATGGGGTTCTCATATATGATGCAACATGAATCTACTTGAAAAGATTATGCTAAGGCAAAGGTGGCAGCTGTAACAGATAATATACAATGGGTTCGGAGATCCTCTCTGCCCCCACCCCCATAGACAGGTAGTTTTTCCCAGCACTCACCACATGCCCACATGACCCTGTCTGATCTACATGCTTGGGCTTGGGCTCTGGCTCATGCACAGGTCTCTGTCCAACAGCACTCATCCTTTTCCTTACCTGTCTGGACTGCAGTGCTATGCTTTTCTGCTCCTTTTTCAGGTCCATTGTGGACAAAGATATAGTCCTGAAACTCAACAATGACCTAAGCATCTGTTGAATCCTCCACTCTGTGCAGTAGTACCTCAATATCAAACTAACTGACAGTGTCACTGACCCTAAGAAACATTGTCACATGTTATCAGAGAAGAGCTATTTAATCCTGGGCTCAGGTGTCCACTCCCTGCAGAGGCCAGTAAACAAGGTGGACATGTGGTTGTTACAGGATGCATCAAGCAAGAAGGGAAGCCCTGTACTACAAACAGTGGTGCTCCACTTCCCATTGGTGACATAACTTCATGGACTAACTAAGGACTCCCCTGCCCAATGCCTGAGGTGTGTTCTGTTACTGATGATGCCTGTTTTCCTTTTTAATTGACTGAATAAGAGAAAAAAATAGAAGCAGCTGTCCTCTGTTAGAAACAGGTTGTTAAGAAAGCTGGGGACCAACAAATCTTTCTCAATCCCCAAAATCTGCTGATCTCACTCATTCCCTGGGGGTGGTAGGAGTTTTCGGGATCTTCCCAGGGTAGTATATGACACATTTTGGGGATAGAAAGAGTAATAGTTTCTTTTCTTGGGAGGGGAGGTGCAATGTGAGATGGGGTCTCTGTAGATACCTCTGGCTATCCTGAAACTTATTCTGTAGAGCAGATTTGCCTCAAACTCACAGGGATCCACCTACCACTGCCTCCCAAGTACTGGGATTAAAGACATGGGTGGGCCACCACTCTCAGCAGTAATTGTTCTTAAAGTAGGAGTTAGAGAAGTGAGCAACAAGTAAATGGCATACAGTTTGTTTTTTATCCCCCTTCCTCCCTCCCTCCCTCCTTTTCTCTCTCCCTCCTTCCTCACCCTCTCCAAGGTCTGTAGACAGACTGGCCTCTTTCTCCAGCTCTTGAGTGTTGGAAGGCATGCACCACCATGCCCAGACAATATTTTCTTTTAAGGTAAATTTGAGTGTGATGTTATTAGTGAACATACTTTTTAAAAAGAGAAAGAAAGAAAGTCACTATATATTGGCCTTGATGTCTCAGCTAGGCTCAGCAATTAAAGCAAAGAGGCTCAGTCTATACCCCGCCACCCCCCCAAAAAAATTGGCACTCTGGAAAAACTGAATGGTCTGAAGCTGGCATAAACTTACTCATCCTGGGGAGCCACAGTACATAAACTAGGAAGTCATCAGTTTGAAGGGACTCTGGAAACTGGGTTAAGACAAGATACTCTTACCATCTTCCTATGTTACTTTTGTCTCTGGAAAATACATCATTTGTTCACTCACCAAACTTTTGTGGAATTTCAGTTTTCTATAAAATACTTTATTTGGGATGGTGGTAATAAATAGATGTTGTTGGTTGTTTTTTACTCTTTTGGGGGTCCCACCATTCAGCTCCCAAATAAATCTCCCACAGAGGCTTATTCTTAATTATGAATGCCTGGCTTTAGCTTGGCTTGTTTCTAGCCAGCTTTTCTTACCTTAAATGATCCTGTCTAAGAGACAGTTGTGTAGCTGGGTTTGTTTGAGGGGCCCTTGGCAGTGGGAGCAGAATCTATCCCTGGTGCATGAGCTGGCTTTCTGGATCCAATTACCTATGGTGGGACACCTTGCTCACCCTTGATGCAGTGGGGAGGAGCTTGGTGCTGCCTCAACTGAATATACCAGGCTTTCCTGTCCCCCCATGGGAGGACTTACCCTTTTGGAGAAGGGGATGGGGGACAGGTTAGAGGGGAAGTGGGGGGGCAAGTGAGAGGAGGGATGAGAGGAGAATCTGTGGTTGGTATGTAAAATGAATAAAAAAATTAAATAAAAAAACTTTAAAAAATTATTCCATCTACCTTTTGCCTCTGGGCTTTTTCTTACTCTATTCTTGTATACCTTTTTTTGTTTCTTACTCTGTGGCTTGCTATGTAGCTGGGTGGCTGGCCCTTGGAGTCCTCCTCCTTCTCTGGCTACTTCTTCCTTTTTTCCCTCCGAGATTTCTCCTTCTTTTTATCCTCTCTGCCTGACAACCCTGCCTATCCTTTCTCCTGCCTTGCTATTGGCTGTTCAGATCTGTATTAGACCATCAGGTGTTTTAGATAGGCACAGTAACATTGCTTCACAGAGTTGAACAAATGCAAAATAAACAAAAGTAATACACCTTAAAATAATATTCTGCAATACAAATACAAATGGGGCTCTGGAAACTCCCTGACAGGTAGATGGGCATATTAGTAACCTCCATAAAAGCCAAGAACTAGATCTGAGATTCTATAAATAAGGTCAGATGAAAGTCACCTTCTGAATAAAAACATCAACATAAAATAGATGAACTTAGCCATGTGGAGAAGATACCTAACAGATGGTTTCTAACCATGCTCTACATTGATATACTTAGAAGTCCCATGAGACAAAGGCCGGCCTGCAGATGGAGAGGCTGTGTTCCAGATTCAGGCTTTATTCTTGGCAATGGTTATCATTAGGAAAACTTTTCCATGAGAATTAGCCTGAATGGGCTTTCTACAGCCCTGTCTTTGGCTCCTGTTTTACCAGGGACTTCCTGTCTTCTGACTTGTCATTTACTGTCTTTTGTCTCTGCTATCTGATTTTGGTCACATTACCAGCAACTCCTTGGCTTCTGGAAGTGGGCTTTGCCACCTTACACAGATTTTTGCAGCCACCCACTCCCTAATTGAACTTGTGTCTGCCCCTCACAGCCCCTCCAGGTCTTTCTCTGTCCTCTGCTGCATGTGGCACAATGAGGAAGCCTGCTCATGTAAGTAGTCCTTAAATAAGAGTCAACCACCCAATTATTTGCTCTAAGATTAATGATAGCTCTAGAGCAAGATAGTCTACATGGCGTGCAAAAATAAACATGACTGCAGCTCCACAGAGTGACCAGAGTGGTAGTAATTTCACCTCTGGCCCATATGCCCTGGAAATTTGGGCAAACATGAGAATGGTCCTGTCAGGCAGCTCTAGCTGTTCTAACCATCTGACCCTTGTGGTCTGATTCTTGTGTTCACCAAGCAATTAATTATTCAATTGAGGTCACTTAGCCTCCTAGGTAATCTTTTCTCCAAGGCAAAGTAGCATTGTTCAATTCATGTTCTAACTCAGCACTCTACCTCTGAGCTACACCTCCAGTCTGCTGTTCCATTGCTTGCCATAATTTAATAAATAAGTGTCTAGCCTTTAGTCATTTTGTAGTCCCTGAATCTTAGTCTCTGAACCCAACACTAGCTAAATAAAATCCCTGCTCCTAGATTCTTTCAAGCAAATCCCCTTGCCTGTGAGGCTCCATTGGAAAAACCTACTGGCGAACCTTTCTGAAGATTCTATCAAATGTGATCAACTGTCATTTCATTTAAAAAAATATTCTTTACTAGAGTTCAAATGAAATGCCAAGAGAGGTAGACCCCAGAGTGATTAGCATGCCTTCATGTAAAGGGAATTCATAGTCAAAAGATATCACAGAGGAAGTATGTGAGCCTTTAAAGGGTTTTTATTTAGTTTGAAAATCCTTTTTCTAATTATAAAAGTCATATGGGTTTAATGTTAGAAACTTTGGGGAACATAGAAACATAGAAAAGTATAATTAGGAGAAAATGATAAAAATCTAGAAAGCTGAAGAAAGCAGGAAAAATCTTGACAAATGTTCTTTCCTGAAGTCTTGCAATCAGGGTTTTAGACATTGGCTGTACAAGGTCAATTGCACCCAGACATGACATTCATTAACATATTAAAGTAGGCTAACTCAGCATTCAGGCAAACACTTAAGTTTTGAATTTATGAGATTCTAGATTCACACCTTTAATCACAGTTTTTTTCAAGTTTCAGTCCATACATATATGCTTGCATCAGAACCACCTCAGGCAACTTTGAAAATGAAAATTGCTGGGACCCCCTGAAGATCTACTGAATGAAAATCTCTGGGTGTAGGATGAACAGTCTATATCTGAATATACTCCTTGGGTGATTCTTATGCACACTGGAGTTTGAGAACCACTGGAAGAAAGCTACTGGGGATGGTGAAAATAGATGGTATGAATGTGGTTATCTTAAAGCCTGTCTGAAGCAATCTGGGTAATTGTGGATGGGTAGTGGGAATGAACACTGGTACAATCACTCTAGAAAATGGAGGACCCGGCTATTGAGATGGCTCTGCCAATTAAGGCAACTGCCACCAAGCCTGATGACTTGAATCTGATCCTTGGAACCTATATGATAGAAAGAGAGAACCAACTCCCAGAGGTTGTTCTCTGTCCTGTGTGTGTGTGCTATGGTGGGCAGACACATGTACGGGTGGACAGACAGACAGACAGATACACACACACACACACACACACACACACACACACACATACACACACACTTGTACATATGAAAATGTAACAAAAAATAATTTTTAAATAGTAAGGCTGACAGTTCATTTAAAAATTCAACGTGAAATTAGCATATGATCTTGTAATCCTATTTATAGATATATACACAAGAACTAAAATCCAAGTCTGAAGAGATATCTGTACAGCCATGTTCATAGTAGCATTATTCACAATATCTGAAAGGTGCAAGCAAGCCTAAGTCGGTGAGATGGCTCAGAGGATAAAGGCACTTTCTGCACAAACCTGAGGCCCTGATCCTGATCCACGGACGTCACAGACAAATGAAAGAACTGACTCCCCAAAGTTGTTACAAAGGAGGGAACAGCGGGTTCAGAAAAGGAGCTGATGCAGAGTTATTTTTCAGAATGAGTTTTATTAGAAGAGAGGGTCTTTTAACTACGGTTGTCTCAAAGGCCAAAGATGATCCTTTCTTGAAATAGGAAAATAATTAGGAGATATAGAGTGTCATACCAAAGACAACATAGTGGAGATTTGAAGGGAGAACGAGCTTTTTCTTTAAAATCTGAGAGGGGCTGCATTTGGAGAGATAGGAGCCTGAAACAGAGGAGGGGCCTTCAAGTCCAGACATGGGCTCCATTAGGAGAGCAAGCCATCATGTATAGCATGATAAGACATGTAAAGGAAAACCTCCAAATACATGATCAAAGAATATTTCTGACTCTTACAATTTCCAGAAAGGGTAGGAAGTCTTCAAACCATGTGATATAGTCTCTTCTGGCCTATGTGACCCCTGACATGAAGGCTTGTGCTAGGCAGACCATAATTCAAAGTTACTTTGGTCCCTGGCAGCAGAGGGGACAGGCTGGGTTTTCTTCTCCTGCCTAGCAGGCCTCCATGCTCTAACAGTTACCTATCTTCTTCGTGTCAAGAGACAGACTCCATGGGGGTGGGGCTAACTTCTGGGAGAGACAGAGCCAGGTAGTAAATCCATGATCTAACAATTGTCCTCTTATCTCCACACACCACAGCCACACTCACACAACACACACACACACACACACACAGAGAGAGAGAGAGAGAGAGAGAGAGAGAGAGAGAGAGAGAGAGAGAGAGAGAGAGAGAGAGACGGAGAGAGACAGGAAAAAATAACAGAACAAAGCAATAAAAATTAATTTTTAAAAAAACAAGTACTCACCAATGGGTGAATAAACAAAATATGGTGTACACACACAGGAATGTTTTTCAGCCTGAAGAATGAACATGAGTTGAGTGATTGTTACTCAAGATTAGAAGGAGTAGAGGGCTTAGGAGGAAGGATATAGGCTGGCCAAGAGTTGTCAAGTTACAATGACATAGGAGTAAGAAATTAATTCTAGTATACTATTTCACAGTGGGGTTTTACCAGTACCAATAATGTATTGTATATTTCAGAAACACTGCAAAAACAAAGATTCTGAATGTTGTCCCATGAAGAAATGATGTCTTTGAGAAAATAGTTACATTTAACTTAGTTTAAGCATGACACAATGTTTACAAGTTCCAAAATAAAATATGACACAGTACTATACACAATTAATGATTTTTCTCTGAAAATAAATATTAATTAAAAATTCAACACTTGCCTAACATCAGCAGAGGGTAAGAGTTGTATGAGGTGATAAACTCTCCCTCCCCAAGTGTAGGAGGTAAGTTTGCATGGTGTTAAAGCAGTGCTCTCAACCTGTGGGTTGTGTCCCCTTGGGTCACAGATCAGATATCCTGAATATCAGATGTTTACATTACAACTCATAATAGTAGCAAAATTACAGTTATGAAGTAGCAAAGAAATGATTTTATGGTTGGGGGTCACCCCAACCACAACATGAGGAACTGTATTAAAAGGGTCACAGTACTAGGAAGGTTGAGAACCACTGTGTTAAAGGAACCTTGCTGTGATCAAGTTTCTGCTAGTCAACATTTATTGATTGATTGGTTGATTTTTTTGGGTGAGGGGTGGGGGGGAGTTTCGAGACAAGGTTTCTCCACGTAGTTTTGGTGCCTGTCCTGGATCTTACTCTGTAGACCGGGCTGGACTTGAACTCACAGAGATCTGCCTGGCTCTGCCTCCCAAGTGCTGGGATTAAAGGTGTGCGCCACCACTGCCCAGCTCAACATTTTGAATTAAAATTACCATAGTGAAAACCTTTTTGCACACGATAATGGGGCTTTAAGTGAAATCAGCCAGGAGGCAGATCCAATCACTCGCTCTCCAGTTTACAAAACAGACCATTCAATGAGAAAAGACTGATGACCCTATAGAAAAAAATCAGCATAATATTTGAAAACTTTGCTCAAATTCTTTTTTGATAAAAGAAGTGCAAACTCTGAGAGATCATTTGTTCTCTCTCAAATTAGTAAAGATGAAAAGTGTGGAACCTTTGAGATGGCTCAGGGTACTTGCTCCCAAACCTGTTGATCTACAATACTTAGTGTCTACATGGTAGAAGAGCTGACCCCTGAGAAGAGAAGACTAACCTCTAACCTACACACACACACACACACACACACACACACACACACACTACGGCAAACCTACTCATACATGCTCACATGAGCTGGAGCACACAGAGAAAAATAATTTTTTTAAAGACGTGTGATAGGCAGTAGTCCTATATGTTGTTGCTGAAAAAAGTTTTTATATGAGTGGGTATTGTAATTTTTAAAAATAATTGTATTGGGGCCAGTGATATGGCTCAATAAATATAGGCACTTGCTACTAAGACAGACAACCTGAGTTCAATTCCCAGAACTCACATGCGGGAGGAAAGAACCAGCTCTCACAAGATGTCTTCGGACCACCACAGGCACAGTGACTTCTGTGCCATCCTTCTCTGCCCACACACAAATAAACGTAATAAATTTATTACTGTTATCATTACTATCAGTAGTAGTAGTAGTAGTAGTAGTAGTAGTAGTAGTAGTAGTAGTAGTGTGAAGTGCCATGGCATATATGGAGGCCAGAGGACAAGGTTGAGAAGTTAGGTTGTCTCCTTTCTACTTTATATAGGTTCCAGGGATTGAACTCAGGTTGTTAGGCTTAAACAGTAAATGCCTCTACCTGATGAGCCATTTGACAAAAGATAGTTTTTTGAAGAAAGTTTGTCAATGTTATCAAAACATTAAGTGCGATAAAATAGACTCAGTAATTTTACATTTAGGAATACTTTATTATATAATAAAGATTATTGTAGCACTGTTTATAATGTCAAATTACTGAGAACAATTCAAATGTCTATCACTAGGCTACTGGTTAAATGCACTTTTTTATTTCTATATGATAGAATAGCGTTCAGCTACAAAAAAAACCTGCATCTGTACAAATTAATACAAAAAGGATTTCAAGGCCTTATTTACACAGTTGGGCAAAATAAAAACCTACCATTTACCTTGCAGAAACTGTTCTAAACTGTTAACAACTATTAATCATTCCAAATAGTTATAATGATAAATATTAGTTTATGCATATTTCACTCTACCTCAAAGTGCACACACACCCATGAAACTAGAAATTCTTTTACTTTGTCTGAAAGGAACTAAAAATGGCTCTTGTCAGGTAGCAACCACAGAAGGAAGCACCCACATTCAATTCCAAACACGGACTATAACCATCTCTCAAAATATCTTGCACTCAGCCTCACTTGGTGGTTTCTGTTTCCTATTTCCTTCTGGTGTGATTAAAAGCATTCATTTGGTTTACAAATGTAGGTTTGGTTAGCAAAAAGTTACCAGTGCCCCCTTTTGGTCCAACTCAGTCAGGAATAGTAGCCCTGAACTCAAAGTAGAACTGTAAATCAGGGAAAGAATGCTCTCTTTTCCATGTTGAAACCTTAATTAATCGTTATATAAGACTACAAGTATGTCTTCAACTAAAAATCCATAGATTTTGAAAGACAATAGTCCCAGGGTAGCATTGGTTACACCCATCTCTATTTTCTCTTTTCTACTGTGAAATGGGACAATTATCCTACACAAAGGGGGAAGATTTAAATGATTTGCAAGCAACTTAGAATACATTTTTGACACATGTAGCCTGATTTAGCAAAAAGCTTAGGGAGACTTGGGTCATTCTTGTTTTTAAAATTCAATAACCATAATATAATCTCATCGCCATGATTGTTTTTCAAATACTTTATGGATTTCTGAAACTTGTGATTATTTTTCAAATATAAGAGGTTTGTTAGTTACATAGTGTAGTTCTCTTAACAAAATAATACAAATCAATTTTGCTTTTAAGCCAAAGTATCTTTCCAAAGTTGTTAAACCATATTCCTCTTCCTGCTGTCAGCACTGGGAAGATCAAATACCTGAGATTCATATAAGAAGATTTGGCTTATGGAAGCATTAACACTACATTGTCCCTTAAAATAAATGAATGCACGAAAGAAATGGATTATGTGTAATATAGTAGTCATGATTTCCTAAATACATTATGTGTGTGTTTATATCTATATTTACATACTCCTGAAGGAAATGCACAAAAATTTTAATAGTTGTTATGTAATCTCTAGAGTTCAGATTTCTTCATGAGTTTTTGCTTATGTGTGTAAACTTTATCTTTTTCTTTATTTCCCAATGGTCTACAGTGAGTCTCTAATTCCTGTGTAACTAAATGAAAAATGAATGCATGTTATTGAAAACTAAAGGAAAATGACTCTGTCCTGGAATCAGTTTGCTTCAGAATCTTTGGTATCTGTATTAGTTACTTTTCTATTGCTGCGATGAAATACCATGATCAAGGCACTTACAGAAGAGAAAGTTTATTTTAGCTTATGGTTCCAAAAGGACAAGTTCATAATGGTAGGGAGGCATGGCAGCAAGTGAAGGCATGGCAGCAGGAACAGGAAACTGTGAGCTCACATCTTGAACCACAAGCACAAAGCAGAGAGTACAAACTGCAAGTGGCATGAAGCTTTTCAACTCAAAGCCCACATCTAGGGACATATTTCCTTCAGCAAGGCTGTACTACCCCAAACAGCACCACCAAATGGAGACCAAGTATTCAAATATGTGAGCCTAAGAAAGACATTCTTATTCAAACCATTATAATATATTTCATTTTCCCACCCCTTACAAAATACAATCATTCTTGTAGTCTTCATTGTACCAATTGTGGACATTGTTCTCTGTCTCTCACCTGCTACCCTGGCTTCTGACATGCAATTGCCGTATACATCTTAACAGTTTCAGGTTGCTGAGTTTCTGTCTAATTGGCCACATATTTCTTGGCCCTTGACTCATTTGTCATGGCCTTTACCACCCAAGCTTCACCCTTTGTGACCTTTGCTGCTGTTCAATATGAATGTATGAGCTTTTAGTAGTTTGTCTCCTTTCTTTTCAGTGGGTCCTGGAGTCATCAGTATTAGAACACAGTCCTGTACCTTTAAACCTTTAGCCTGAATCATAGCCTGGATCAGGCCATGCCTACCTGCAGCTCTCCCTGAGACAGAGAAATAAGAGGCTGTCTGTGGCGTGAACTGGCAACTCTCAAATTTATGATCTCTGGCTCCTGCATGCATTGTCATGTTGAACTAATATCATGATATGAAACTTCGCACTACCCCTAAATGATTATAAAAAGTCAGACCTTTCCTTTGTTGTGAAAATTGGTTTGATTTCTTGGGGAGACTTATTGGGAATATAATATGAAGATGAAGGCTGCTCTCTGAAGAGGCTTTTTGACCTTCTTTCACCATCCTTGTCATAGTATATATCTCTCTCTCTCCATTCCACTCTTAATTAAACTCTTCCCTTTAAGGCCCAATCATGTTTAGAGTCTCCATACACTGTTTCTAATACTCTCACTCCCAGTTCAAGACCCAATCATGGCCTTGAGACTCTCATTCCAAGAAACCTCATTCAAGGGAATTATGTAGCAGCTCCTTTGCAGACTGATAGCTGCTCTTCTACTTTTTAATAATCAATATACTATTTTGCTGAAGCTACTCTTAGAAACAAATGATGAATGATCTCAGTGTCATACAAGGGAACACACAAACATGAAAGTAGCACAACCAAGGCAATTTCTTTTTGTAAAATGGGTGTGCCCAAGACCCAAACTGGACTAAGAAGCACACATGGTTCCCATCTGTTATCCCTAAAATAGGGAGTGACTGAGTTTCATCCTATCAATGGGATCTCAGCTTCACAATCTGATGTGATTGACTAATCAGTGCAAAAGGGAATTGCTAGGGGATGTCTTTCTGTATGCTGTGAATATATGCTGTTTCCATTGGTTAATAAATAAGCTGCTTTGGCCTATGACAAAGCAGCTTAGAGGCAGGCAGGAAATCCAAGGAGAGAGAAAGGAAGGAGAAAGGCAGAGTACAGGTAGATGCCAGCACCTCCAGGAGAAGCAAGATATGAAAGTACCGGTAAGCCATGGCCACATGGCAATTTATAGACAATTAGAAATGGGTTAAGTTATAAGAGCTAGCTAACAAGAAGCCTGACATAGGCCATATAAGCCTCTGTGTGTTTCTGGGGTCCAAGTGGCTGTGGAGCCATGGGTGAGAGAGATTTGTCTGGGCAGTTGGGGGCCAGGCGGGACCCAAGAAATTTACAGCTACAGGGAATGTTCAGGAAGTACAAGTCCTTGATGGATAAACCTTTGATTTTTTTAAGTTTCTTACAATCCCCCCATTTTTATACTTTTTTATTCAAACTTATCAGCATATATTGGCAGTCTGAAATCTGTAATGATGGTAAATTATTGTTATAATTGATAGCTTAAGCATGGTTTAAGTTCAGTCTGACTTTCTTGGGATAATCTCTTGACCAAGTGATTGATCTAACCCACCTGAAATGTGAGGTTTTCACCCTGGCTAGAAATTCTATTCTCTTGACCAGAAGGTGTCTTGTGATAACAGGCCTTTACTGCTATTTTACTATTCTCCCCCTCTGAAAGGGTAACTTTACAATATTGAGGAAGATCTGGAGATCTAGGAGGAGGACTCCAGGGGCCAGCCACCCAGCTGGCTACACATTAAGCCACAGAGTAAGAAACAAAGAAAGGTATGCAGGAATAGAAGTGAAAAAGCCCAGAGGCAAAAGATAGATGGGATACGTTAAGTTTAAGAAAGCTGGCTAGAAACAAGACAAGCTAAAGCCAGGCATTAATAAGTAAGAATAAGCTTCTGTGTGTGATTTATTTGGGAGCTGAGTGGTGGGCCCCCAAAAAAGTAAAAAACAAACAACACATCAGAGAGGAAGAAGCCTCAGTTGAGGAAATGCCTCCATGAGATCCAGCTGTAAGGAATTTTTCTCAATTAGTGAACAATGGGAGAAGGCCCAGGCCATTGTGGGTGATGCCATCCCTGAGCTGATGGTCACGGGTTCTATAAGAAGGAAGACTAAGCAAGCCAGGAGAAGTAAACTAGTAAGCAGCACCCCTCCATAGCCTCTGCATCAGCTCCTGGCTCCAGGATCTTGCCCTGTTTTGAGTTCCTGTCCTGACTTCCATCAATGAAGAACAGTAATGTAGAAGTATAAGTCAAATAAATCCTGTTCTCCCCAACTTGCTTTTTGACCATGATGTCACAGCAATAGAAACCCTAACTAAGACACTTCCAACATACAATGGCACACAGTATACATTACCATCACAAAAGGGAGGGAAGGGGCATAGTGAGGAAATCTGGATCAAAGCAAGACCAAAAACCAGCTGAGCAAACTCTGAACTCTGCATCTCCCTGACTGAGGTCAAATTGCTCTTCAGATCTCCAACACCATTCATCTTTGTTGACTGCAACACACTTCTTTCTCTTGGGATGATTCTATTCCCTGTTAACAACTCTCCTTGGCAGGTACCCCATGACTCTGGTATCTCCAGAATCTTGGAGTCTCCAAGGCAATACAGGCTTCCCCTTCATAGACTCACAGATGACCTCTCTAGGCCTCCATGCAGGGACACTCCTGACATATGCCTGGCCTCAGTGGCTTTCCTTAGTCTCAGAGGGAGATTCCATAAACCCTTTCTTCTGTCCTTGACTCTAAAGCCAGAACCATTTGGCTGAAGCTACCAAGTTCTGCTAGTTGCTGGGGCTGGAACACGGCCCTCTTGTTCAAAAACATTTTCACCAGCTTTCTGTTTTCTATGGTTTCCTTCATTGTTTAAACTTGGATGTCCTAGAACTCAAGCTGTAGACCAGGCTGGCCTCACACTCAGAGATCTGCCTGCCCCTGCCTTCTGAGTGCTGGGATTAATGGTGTACAGTGCACTATGATGCCTAGCCCTAAGGTTTTCTTTCATTCCTTTTTACTTTTCTTTCATTCCTTTTCACAAGTTGGAAGATTCACTGGGCAGGATCATGCCTTGAGGTTACCAGTCCCTTTATTCCATTTAACATCAGGCTTTTCTTTAATATGTTTATTTCCTTGAACACATGACTTAGCTTTATTCTGCTTCATGGTGTTCCTTTTCTCTTCAAATTGTACATTTTATATTTTTCCTTGTTCACCTTGCTCCTTTTCATTGTAGATCTGCATTAGAGTGGCTACTAATAATCACAGAACAGAGTCAATACTAGGCTGTTTTCAGATTTACTCTGTCAACACAATTAATCCAAAACTCCTCAATTTAGTCTCAAGCATGTTTTTCCAGACAAGGGCAAAATGCAACCACATTTTTTTGCCAAAGATGGGTCTCTAGGCCACAGACAAATATTCTTCTCCTCTTAAACCCCCACAGTTCAAAACACCCTCACCACCACTGTCTTCCATACCCCTACTAGTATGGCCCAGAAACCTAAACTCAGCATTTCTCAGAAACCATGTGATGGGGACCTTCTACTTATCTGAAAAAACAAACAAACAAATAAAAACCTCCTATCATAACAGTCAACTAGCACAGGCAAAGTGCATCTAGTTCCCAATTAACCTGGACAGTTTGTATCAGCTCAAACCCCAGTCCGCTGACTATCATATAAAATCATCATGGCATCTCCACTTAGCTGTTGCTTTCTATCCCAGGAGACAGCCCAGCAGTTTGTTCCCACTAAACTGTTTCTACCTATGGAGTAGTCTTGTTTGGTGGTTCTGCTGCACACACTTACATTTGGTGGAAAAACCCAGAGGGACACCTGGGTTCCCAATAATCTCTTCCCTCCTTTTAACTGAACCAAACTGCCTATTCATCTTTCCTGTGGTGCAGGTCATTTGCCTCTGCTGGCCTCTGCCACCTACCATATTTGACTCCAAATATAGAGTCCATCCTTTCAACTGCTTCTCCCCTTTATCAACCTACTTGTTTCTCTTAGCTAGCTGATGTAAGTATACTTTTCTCAGAGTTGCCTGTTCAACCTTTCCTTTCTACAAAGTCATGCCAGTACACTAGATAGTCTTCCTATACCTTTTTGGGTTTCATCACTTGGTTGGGGGACACCTATACCTCATGATCTAGGCATTTTCTTGAACTTTGAACTACTTGGGGACATCCTCTGAATCAAAGGCACTTACCCTCACCAACCCAGGGCTACTGGCCTACTCCTCCCTTCTCTGTAGGGCCACCTTATCACTCACTACTTTTTTTATTAAATCCAGCTGCATTTCCATGTTTCTGAGTAGAGATATCTTAGCTAAACTACAATTCTTCTTTTCTTTTTATCCAAATCCCTCACGACTAGCCTCTGAAGAGCCTCTTTTCTCACAGGGTTTTACTAAAGCTTCACTGTATTATCTTTCACATTCCCTCATTGACCCAAGAGTACAGGACACTTCCTCTCCTTCTGTGGCCTACCACCATTACTCTGGGACTCTACTTCCTAACCCTGTTGCTATCCATACTCTATCACCTTAAAGCATAGATGAAGCCTAAAATCTATCATACAATACCTTCTTATCAAGGGGTCTTGAGCTCACTCACTGGCCCTATAACAACCCTATCCTGCCCATTATAAAATCTGATGGCTCTTACAGCCTGGTCCAGGACCTCAGGATAATTAACAAAGGAGTTCTCCCATCCACCATGTGGTGTTTTACCCTTACACTCTGCTTTCTCGGGGACCCTCTTCAATATCTCACTTTATCATTTCTAGACTTTAAGGATGCTTTCTTTGTTATTGGTTGAAATATTAAGGCAACTCCATGTAGTTAAAAGGGAGGTTTATTTTGTGGGGTAACTTACAAGTGAAGGGCTAGGTAACAGGGCCTGGGAAAGGTGAAGCAGTCCAGCAGTGTTCTCTGGAGAACTCTGCTCAGTCTACCTCCAGCATCCAGGATCTAGGAACCAAGAGAGCTGGCACATCCAGATCTCGGATCTTCAGGGCTCCTGTCTCGGCTCTGGCTTGTAGGCATGACAGTTACTGAAGCCTCAGTGGGGGTAGTACTTCCAGGTCAAAGCTGGAACAGCTACCCACTACATCTCCCCGTTTCATCTAAATAAGAAGGTTCTAACTTAATACAAGACTATATACAATAGGAATGATTATCAAATATTGTCCAGGAGTAATAAGGGATAATGACCTAGTTAAGATGGAACTACAACCAACACGAAAAATATCAAACAAGAGACACATACTAAAATCCAAGGAAGTCTGGAGCATAGGTAAATGGCATGTTACAAAGGGTATCCTATCCTAAAGAACCTAAATCATCTAATACTTAATATGTTTTATCTAAGATTATATATATATATATATACATATATATATATATATATATATATATATATATATATATTTGTAACTATAACTGCTAGTCTTCAATCCTATCAGAGACCTGAAAGGAATATATTTTCTTTGTGTCCCCATAAGATACAACACCCTCATCTAGCAGGAAAAAGTATGAGAAGCTATGCTCAAATTCCCAAATATAATAAGCTGGCTTTGAAGATGGAATTGGCTCACCCTTTCTCTAAACCCAAGCATATTCCTAAAACTAAAGGTTGAAGATTCTTTTGTCCCATATCAGAAGAGCCCTCTCGTGTGAGACAGAGAAAAACCAATATTTTTATTTAAAACAGGTTGATTATAAATACAATCTCTTTCTAAAGAAAAAAAGCAGATAGTATAGATATGATAAGATAAAAGGATAGATTAATGAACCTACTTTTAAAGAGCAACAACTTGTTTGAAATGTTTTACATTGCTATGGATTTTAGTTTATTGATACAAATTTAAAGTTAATTTTGTTATACTGTATATAATATTTCTACTCTCACTGGAGGTATTATGTTTATGTAACTCATTTAAATTGTAATGGATAATTAAGAAATACAGATTAATTAGTCTTCTATGAAACTCAAACTTGTAGCCATGTTAGTTAAGTTTTCTAGGTATACATAGATATATTTCAGATAGATAGGTAATTTTCAAACACTTCAAAGATCTACAGAATATGGCATTTAAAATTATTTAAAAATTTAGATTTTCTGGACAGTGAGACATGTCTTCTCTTGGCATCACCGATTTACTTCAGAGAGGAGGATGGGCATCGAAAACACTCTGTATGGAGTTTATATTCTTCTTGGCAAAAATAGTCATTTTAAGCAAGAAACTGTTCTTGCCTGGACTGCTTGAAAAATGTATCAACTGGATATGCAGGACCCATAGGAAGGTGACCACTGAACTTTGCTTGGCAAAATGGTTCTTCAGGTTCCTGCTTCGCAGAGGAAACTGCCAGACATTCTACAGGACACAGAGAGAAGTGACTGAGAGACTCTAGACCTGTGGGCTGAAGACAGATGCCCTAACTTTGCAGAGGAACTTTGGATGACTGTCCAGGCTTCCAGCTGTTTCTGTCTACTCTCTCAAGACTCCTGAAAGTTGCTTGTGTTCTTTCTCCCATTTCTGAAGTGATATATCCTTCTGGGGTCTTTGATGTAGTTGAAAACTAGATAGTTATAATTTCCTTATTTATGATAAAAGATAAGTTAGATATGAAACCTTAGACTCACAAATATAGGATAGATAGGATATCTTCTTTAATTCTGCCAAATACAAATAGACTAGATATTATAAATAGACTAGATATTATAACTGTAATTCTTGCTTGATAATTGTTTTGTTATATGTAATTTTACTATGTTAAAGTTAAAACCTTCTTTTTTGAAAAAAAGAAAAAGGGGAAGTGCTGTGGATGATTGATTGATAAATAAAACGCTGATTGGCCAGTAGCCAGGCAGAAAGTATAGGCGAGACAAAGACAAAGAGAAGTCTGAGAAGTAGAAGGCCGAGAGGAGGAGACGCCAGCCTGCTATCCAGGGAGCAGCATGTAAAGGCAGCAGGTAAAGCCACAGAACACGTGGCAACATATAGATTAACAGAAATGGGCTGAGTTTAAGTGTAAGAGCTAGATAGTGGTGGGCCTGAGCTAATGGCTCAGCAGTTTAATTAGTATGAGCTTCTGAGTGATTATTTTATAAGAGGTTTTAGGGTCCATGGGGCTGAGCAGGACTGGAGAAAACTCCAGCTACACTTTGTTGTTCCTTTGCACCCAGATATAAAGAGTATACACAAAGATGACTTCTTTTTCTTCACCCATGGTCCCTGTTTATCCATTTTACTTCCTCAGCCTACCTTCTACACAGAAGAAAAATTATACACCATCCTCCAGGATACTCATGGAACACTGAGAGCTGTGGCTCTTCCCTTCCTGATGGTAGTGAGTCTGGTAACTTCAGCGGCTACCACCAGCCTGGCAGCCAGGAGCTTGAGGCACAGTTCATATTTATCTTAACAAATCTCCATTCAACTGGCAGACACTATCCTGGAGTCAACTGCTTTTCAACTGCTCCAAAACCAGATCAGTAGTCCTACAGAACCAGAGGGCTCTTACCTTGTTGACAGCCAAAAAAGGAGAAATTTTTCTCTTCCTTAGTGAAGAATGTTGCTACTATGTAAACCAGTTTAGCCAAAGTCAAAGAAAGAACAAAAAAATCTTCACAAACTAGCCCACAAACTTCATCCAGATTGATCCATGATAAAAGACTCTCACTTTGTTCTCCATTGGGACCCTGGCTCCTTCCCCTCCTTGGCCCACTAATATCCATACTTATAATAATGATTGCTCCCTGTCTCTTGAAGGTTCCTTCAGGAAAGAAACAGTGAAATAGCCCAACAGTCAGTGATACCAGATGCTTCTGACAGTACTTCCTCATGTCTACCATTGCCTTCCAGACTGAACCCCTGCTTTGGACCAGTGGTTCAGACCCCTTTTCTCTTTTCTCAACACCCCTACTCAGCAGGAAGTATCCAGAGAGGGACTAATGTCACCCCTTATCATCAAAAAAGCCTGGAATATTAGGTCACAAAGCAGGCCCCAAAATGGCAGTTCTGCTGACACTGTCCTAAGATGGCAGCCTGGGTCCCAACCAGACCAATTCTTCCTGGGAAACAGAAACCTAAAAACCAGGATTTCTCAGAAACCATGTGATATAATTTTCCACTTATCTGAAAAAAAAAAAACTATGTGGTAGTTTGAATAGGAATGGCTCCATAGGCTCATAGACTTGAATACTTTGTCACCAGGAAGTGGCATCATTAGGAGGTGTAGCCTTCTTGGAGTAGGTATGGCCTTGTTAGAAGAAGTGTGTCACTGGAGGTGGGCTTTGAGGTTTCAAAAGTCCATGCCAGGCCCAGACTCAGTCTCTCCTTCTTCCTCTCCTCCTCCACCCACTCCCTTTCTGCCTGCAGACCAGGATGAAGCTCTTAGCTACTGCTCCAGTGTCATGCATGCTGCCACATTCCCACCACCACGATAATGGACTAAGCATCTGAAACTGCAAGCAGGCCCCAATTAAATGCTTTCTTCTATAAGAGCTGCCTTGGTCATGGGGTCTCTTAATAACAATAGAGCAGGAAGGAAGACCTACTCCTATCTCCTGGTTGTGCCCCTAATGGTCAACTGATTAACCTGACAGCTTTCACTGAGACCTCCACCCTGCTGACTGTTATGTAGACTGCCTCCCTACTGTTCTCTATTCCCATGAGACAGCTCAGCACTTATGGAGTGGTCTTTTTCAGTGGTTTCGCTACACATGCAACTATTAGCTGTTTTAAGGGAACAATGCCTTTGCTTCTTTGTTCTTTCTCTCTGTCACAGAACCTGAGGGCCTGTCTGACTCAGGAAAGGGGACTTAGGAGGCCATTTTGAGACAAAACATGTCTGGGTCTGAAAGGGGAGTGTCAAATTCCCTTTCCTGAGCCAGCTTATCAGTGACCTTAAATGGTACATGACAATTTACCAATATAACATAGAAACAAAAGGCATTTTTTACTCTGATATGTTAGGCAGAAAGTTTGCCATTGAGTCTTATCATAAGAGGCTGTCACAAAGCACTTGTCCTCCTTTTAACCTATATAGATTTCATCAGATGAGTCTAATTCGCTGGCTCTGATGGAGACTAACCAGAAATAGAAAGCATTTTTTCCCTTTTAGAATACTGTAAAAGACAGAACACTTGATTTTGAAAGGTTACCCTCTGATAGCTTTAAACTTTATAAGTTTATAAGTTTAAACTTTATAGACTTTATGATCAAGCTGCAGAGGTACTTATCTGCCTTTACAGGCATCTTACTTAAGGTCCTCCTTGACTAGTCTTGGGGTGAACAATTGCTTGAAAGCCTGTACCAACAATCAGTTTGAGTGTACCTGCAAGTGGAAGCAGACTACCTGACAAATTTAATAAGTACCTTCCCTCCCATAAAAAGACCAAATTGTAGGGTAATACAGGAAATTCACTTTCTCCCTGACAAATAGCCATCAGCTGGGAGTAGTTGAGAAATTTGGTTTTTGTTTTACTTCAGCACTCTGCTTTTCCTCGGGCTTCACTAATGAGAAGGTTCTGTGAACATAGGTGGGTCCAAATTTTCCCACCATCTCCCAGGGGATAATGCAGCCACATAGCCTGGCAGAAAAAGTTTAGGCTCTTTTGTCTGAATGTCTGAGGAACTACTTTTGCCCAGTGTCTGAGAAGGCAGTTGAGTGGCAACTTTCAAGTAATTTTTAGAGCCAGTTTATCCCATGTGTAATAAGCTGGAATAGAAAAGAATTTTTGAGTTAGGTTTGTCTTTTCCCTAAAAGCATGCCCTAGCCTGTGTGGAGATGCAGCTCCTGCCTGTTAGCAGTAAGCAGTAAGTGGTAGTCCAGTTCATCTCGGAAAAGAGGCCAGGCAAGTGGTGGGGGAGAATGCCACATTTACCCGTGGCTCAGTCCCTATCACATCTCAATTTCCTCCTTTCAGGCCCTTTTTTCAAGATCACCCTCCTGCCTGCCCACCCCTCCTTTACTGCTGTTTTATGTTGTATGATATATTGATTGTATTCTGATGTTCCTGGGACTGACAATTGTGAGAACAAAATGAGCCATCTTAGAAATGCTTTCACCCAAAAACTAATGCCTAAGATTTCTCCTTTTGGGAATAGACCATTAGTCCAGAAACCAGGAAGTGTAAAAGTACAGAGTCACAAGATAGTCACAAGGTAATGCCTGCCTGACTATGGAATGTCCTCTCCTGGTTTCCAGGGTAACTGACCACAGAAATGCCCCCACCTGAGGGCAGCCAATGAGAAATGGTGGCGAGCAACCACTCCCTTAGAAGTAGTTTCTAGAAGTCCCTAGAAGCGAGCCAATCAGAATTGTACCTGTACTAACATCCCTAAATGATATAACCTTGTGATTTTTCCCTTTAAAAGCTGAGCTTGCAGATAGGTGGGTGCTTCCTCCAGCCTCCACTGCGTTGGGTGTATTGGACGAAGTCTCTGCCTAGGCTTGTATTGCTTTTGGATATCCAGAATTAAACCTTGCTTTTGCATTCCAGCATGCTCGTCTTTGGTGTTCTCTCTGGGGGTCACCATCTGGGCACAACAACAATAAAGTTTGTTTTGAATCAGAGGGCAGAACTAACTGCTAGCTGACCAAAATTAACCATAGAGGTTTTGGAAGACTGAGGGTAGGAAGTAGTACAGTGGGACTTAGGGTCACAGCCCTTTTGGATGGAGGAACGAAAGAGATAGGAGGTCACTGGTCACTTCTCTGACACTTCTCTGATCATTTCAGGTTCTTACCCTGATATCTGACTCCCGAGTTTTTATTGATAAAGAATAATTAGATAAACACATCAATTTACATCCCAGATAACTCTGAAATTGCAATTTCTTGAAACAAAATATCTGCCATCTGATTTCTTGAAGAAAGAGCTCAAGGAGGTAACAAAATCTTTTCAGTTTTAAATTGGCCAGGGTTTGCCTCAAAAAAGATTAGGACATTTCTCCAGTCTATACCAAATTCAATTTTTTTCTTCTTTAGGGGCCAGAGAGATGGCTCAGCAATTTAGAGCACTTGCTGCTCTCCTAGAAGACCAGCATTTAGTTCCCAGCACCTATGTTGAGTTTCTCAGAATGGCCTATAACTCCAGCTCCAAGGGATCCAATATCCTCTTCTAGCCTCCTTGGACACTTACACACACACACACACACAGACACACACACACACACACACACACACACACAGAGGCACATACACAGGGACAAAACACATAAATTATATATATATATATATATATATATATATATATATATATATATATATAAATTAGAATTTTAAATTAGAAAGGCACAATTTAAGGTTTCTTTCCTGTATTTGTCCTTTTCTGGAAAATTCAGTTAAAAATAACAATGAAAACTTCTTTTTCTTTCTTTTTTGCGGGGATCAAACCCAGAATCTCATCCATGCTTAACAAGCACTGTACCATTAAACTTTATCTCCTGTCTAACAAAAAACAAAAATTATTTTTCTCTTCAGTAAAGACCTTCCTATGAACTAGAAAATATCATCCTGAGTGAGGTAACCCCGACTCAGAAGGGCAAACAAGGTATGTACTCACTCATAAGTGGATACTAGATGTAAAGCAAAGGATAACCAGACTACAACCCACAGCTCCAGAGAAGCTAGCTAACAAGGAGGACCCTAAGAGGGATGCATAGATCATCCTGGAAAGGAGAAATAGATGAGATCTCCATGAGTAAACTGGGGATGAAGGGTGGGCAATGGAGGGTGGGGGATGGGGAATGAGAACATAAGGGAATAGGATGGTTGAGCTATAACAGGGATAGAGTGGGAAAGCAATAAAAGAGATACCTTGATAGAGGGAGACATCATGGGGATAGGGAGAAACCAGATGCTAAGGAAGTTCCCAGGAATCTCCAAGCATGACCCCAGCTTAGACTACTAACAATAGTGGAAAGGGTGCCTGAGTTGGCTTACCCTAGTAATGAGATGGTGAATACCCTAACTGTCATTATAGAGCCTTTCTCCAGTAACCAATGGAAGCAGATGCAGAGATCCACAGCCAAACACCAGGCCGATCCCCAGGAGTCCAGTCAAAGAGAGAGAAGAGGGATTCTATGAGCAAGGGCATCAAGATCATGATGGGGAAATCTACAGAGACAACTGAACCAAACTAGTGGGAACTAATGAAACTTAGATCAACAGCTGTGGATCCTGCATGAGACTGGACTAGACCCTCTGCGTAGTGAGACAGTTGTGTTGCTTGATCTGCTTAAGGGCCCCTTGGCAGTAGGATCAGAATCCATCCCTGGTGCATGAGCTGGCTCTTTGGAGCCCACTACCTATGATGGGAGACCTGTACAGCCTTGAGGCAGCAGGGAGGGGCTTGGACCTGCCTCTACTAAATGTACCTCTCCGTGGAAGGCCTTTCTTTCTGGTAAGAGAGAATGGGGGTGGGCTGGGAGGAGGGAAGAAGGGGATCTTTGATTGGTGTGTAAAATGAATTAAAAAAATTAATAAAAAAAAAAGAGCCGGGCAGTGGTGGCACAAGCCTTTAATCCCAGCACTTGGGAGGCAGAGCCAGGCGGATCTTGGTGAGTTTGAGGTCAGCCTGCTCTACAGAACAAGATCCAGGAAAGGCACCAAAACTGCACTGAGAAACCCTGTCGAGAGAGAGAGAGAGAGAGAGAGAGAGAGAGAGAGAGAGAGAGAGAGAGAGAGAGAGAGAGAGAGAGAAGAGAGAGAGAGAAGAAAGATCTTCCTGTGACCCTATTCAAAAGGATATTTCACTGTCTGGAATATTGATGTTTAATATAGAATATCCCACATTAAAATGATTATTTGTAACTAATTATTGAATCTTTTGACATTTTGTGCAATGAATGATCAGGGAAAGCAATGTTTGTATTAGCCAGAGAATATTTGACTTCATTTTAATTCTCCTCTGCAGACTATACTTGCAGCTCATTGGTAGACTACTGGCCTAGGATATCCAAAGCCCTTGATCCAACCACTTATGCTGAAAAAAAGAGGAGAAGAAGAGGAGGAGGAGGAGGAAGAGGGTAGAGGGAGGAAGAGGAAAGGAAGAGGAGAGAAAGAGAAACCTCTTCTTGCATCTATTTGTGCTGTTAAATAACTGTTGTTGCTGTTTTACTCTTTACAAGGTCACAGATGATTTGCCACTCTGCTAGAGTCTAGGTCAATTTCTGGGACTGAAACCCACAAGTTTATTCTTGTCTTCACTTCAAAGCCCCTGATTAAATGACTCATGTTAGGTTAATATCTCTACTTGTCTCTTCATCTCCAAAGCCCCTAACCTCTGTATTTATCTGTTAATAAGGAAAGCTCTATCAAATACCAAGTTTTACAGTAGATGTTAAGCACTAATTCAAAAAATATTACTGTCTATGCTTATAAACTGCCAAGTTCATGATTAGCCTTGAGTAATCTAGTTTTCATTTGGCCTATGATAGGTTGAAAATAGCTTTCCAAAGACATCCTACCCTAACCCTTAGATATATAAACATGTTATATGCTATGGCAAAGGAACTTTGCAAATGTTATCAAATCCATGAACCTTAAGATAAAGTGAAAATTCCACATCCTAAACACAGAAGGCCTTAAAGTAGCGAGTTCACTGTACTATGTTAGAAAAGGGTCTGGTGCTTCATGAAAATGACCATACAATCCAAAGTATTTTGGCAGGACAGAACAATTTACTTCTGCAGGATATGCAGCCATGCCAAATCATCCAGGCAAGCACACCCTTCATGGATCCCAGGATTTTTATTACTAAAGGAGAGGGCTCCTGTAACTCACTCAAGCTGTCAGAATTTAGCCTTACAATTTTATATGGTTGACTAATTTAAAGTGAACATGGTTGATGAGTGAAACACAACTTTTGAGAACACATCCAAGCCTAAACACAGAGTGAAACAGTGAGTGTGTACTTTGATCTTAGAAAATTGCTGAATATGGAAAGGATTTTTTTGTCACATGGCATCTTTACAAATTTCTTTAAAGATGGAATTTTTGTCTCATTTAACCCTTTGATAGAAAAGACAGTACAGGTGTAGCAGCAAAAGTCAGAGAAATCAAGCATGGGCAGGGCTTGATCTGCCATTGCTAGAGATGTTACAGGGGACATTCAAGAGGGAATGCAGCCTCTAGAAGTAAAATCCAGATCCCAACTGACAGCCAGCAAGGAACCAACAATCTTCATCCTACAATCATAAGAATCTAAATTTGGCCAATGATCTCAATGAGGCTCAACATGGATTCTTTCCAAGACTCTCTACAAAGTTCCTGCCAAACCTTGAGTTTTGAGTTATTTTGATAGCCAAACCCAGGACCTACTTCTTAAGCCATATGTTATCTGTATCCAAATGTTTTACCTACAGGGCTTAAAACCAATAAATAAGGGTTGAGTCACTAAATCTGTGGTATTTTAATGACAACAACAGAAATGTGTGGCCTATAATCGAAATCTGCCTTGGAAGCCTGACATAGTGGCACTTGCCTCTAATTCTAGCATTTGGGAGTTCATCCTCCGCTACATAGTGAGCTGGAAGCCAGCCTGGACTACATGAGATCCTGTCTTAGAAATAACCAAAAAATAAAAAGAAATATACCCTGGAGAAGTAAGGTTAGGTTCATTTGAAAGCTTAACTATTAGGTTGAGACTGGAACTGTCTATAGCCCTGAAATATTGCTATGTAAATCATATTATCATTGTAATTAGCTCCTAAATCTCCAAAAGAAGATATTGCATTACTACAAACCAGCTCAAATACGGCTCAACACTATTTAAATTCCTTATTTGTCTTTGGATCATTCCTTTAGAGGACTTGGTGCATTTTAGATTTAACAGTAGAAATAATTCAAAAAGAATGGCAGATAGGTAGCCTTATAGTGGTTAAAAACAGACTCTAAGCTGTGCTATATGTTGTCATCTTTATGAGTGAAATGGTAAGAATATGTACAGATACTTTAAAAAGATAAGGTATTCAGAAACAGGACCCTACTTAAGATTCCAATCTCATTATCCAACCTGGCAGTTTTCTTGTTCCCCATTTCAACAAAGTCACAGCCTATTGAAATACATTTGAGCCAGACAGAAATGGAGAGACAGAACTGTTAGAAGGTTCCCAGAAACCAGAAGCCGCCCCAGTCCCGCAGGCAGCCAATTTCAGGGGTCAATACATTGACTGTTTCTATCTTTTTAAATCACCATATTCTGTTTCAGGCTTTGATGTGGTCAGAGAATAGAAGCCACAAAGAAATACATCATGGGCTCCCTAATGATGTGCAGTGAGGTCTGTGGGTGGCCCAAACCCACTGAGATGCTTCTTTATTAGTAGTAATAATTGCTTATCCCATTATATGGTTGCCTAACAGATACAAGATCATTTGGGGAATAAAAATGTTTTGAGCACTGACACATAAAAGCATATTTTTATGTCTGACTTTTAAGATGTTTCCTGTATCAGTTCTCTCCTTCCTGGTACCATAATCCCATGGATTGAACTCAGGCTGTCAGGCTTGGAGGCAAATGCTTTTACCAGCTGAGTCATCTCACCAGCCCTTTAAACTTTTTAAAAGAATATATGTGCCAAATAAATAATCATATAGAGAGATATAGATATCTGGCGCAAACTCTCCTCTTACCAGTACATGTGCTTGCATGCTTGCAATGGCATGTGAATTCTCTCTCTCTCTCTCTCTCTCTCTCTCTCTCTCTCTCTCTCTCTCTCTCTCTCTCTCTCTCTCACACACACACACACACACACACACACACACTAAATAATTTAATTTTTTTTAAATTAACTGTGTGGGGCTGGGGGTTGCTTGTCAAGCAAGCAGCTCTGCTTCTTGAGCCATCTCACCAGCCAGAACATATATTCTTGAGCGAGAGAGAAAGGATATGGCCAAATGAATAATCAGATTTCTAAGTTTATTTAATATAGTGGCATTATTTATTGGTTTTTTTCACTGTAATCATAATGCTTACCATGAAATATTTTTTTTAATTTTTAAAAAAGATGTATGTAGCCAGGCCTGGTGGTACATGCCTTTAATCCCAGCACTTGAGAGGCAGAGGCAGGTGGACCTCTGAGTTTGAGGCCAGCCTGGTCTACAGAGTGAGTTCCAGGACAGACAGGGCTGTATAGAAACCTTATCTCAAAAAACAAACAAACAAACAAACAAACAAAAAAGAATATATATGTAATAGCCAAATGTATAATCAGAATTTTTAAATTTATTTAAAATAGTAAATTGTCTTTATTGTTTTGGTACTCCATTTATCTTTGTACCTCCTCCTCTTCTTCTTCCTCCTTTTTGGGTATTTTTTTAATGAGTCTCAAGTGTCCTAGGCTGGCCTAGAATTCCCTACATAGTGGAGGACTTTGAATTCCTGATTTTCCTGCTTTCATCTCCTAAGTGCTAGAATTATAGGCCCATCTGTACTACTTTGGATTCCTACTATTGCCTCTAGGTATTGAAATATTTGTAAGTAGCAACTTCAAAGGTCTATTGCATGAAAAGGAAAAATAGTACTTTCACCATGTTGTTTTACTCAGTGTTCTATTGCTGTGAAGAGACACTATGACTATACCAACTCTTATAAAGGAAAACATTTAATTGGAGCTGGCTTACAGTTTCAGAGGTAAACCTAACTAAACTAAAGTCCATTATCATCATGGTGGGGAGCATGGCTGTACAAACACAGACAAGGTGCTAGAGAAGAAGCTGAGAGTTCTACATCTTGATCCACAGGCAGCAGGAACAGAGAGGCTCTGGGCTTGGCATGAGCTTTTGAAACCTCAAAGTCTACCCCCAGTGACACACTTCCTCCAATAAGACGAAACTGCCTAATCTTTCAAATAGTGCCATTCCCTGGCAACCAAGCTTTCAAACTTATGAGCTTATAGGGGCCATTTTTATTCAAAATACCACACCATGGAAAACATGGAGATCATTTTCTTAACTAAGTAATCTACAGAAACATTATAAATGATAGTACAAACTGCCCCCTGGCATCACAATCTAAGAACACAGTATTGCTTCTTTGTTTTTTCTGCCAAAAATGCAAACCATTAATCTAAGATTGGAGAACTGTATGTATCCAAACTTACAGATATGACATGAAAGATTTAAAAAACCTGCAGAAATTTTCCCATGGTTTAAAAGTCTAAAGAAGAGTAGATTGTTAGGTGATTTATGATTAGATCCTAGCTCAGCTAGTAAATGTTGACTTCAGACTATATACTAGATCACAACATTATATCACTATTATATTTTCTGAATTTGATAATTGCAGCACTTGAGAGGTGGAAGCAGGAAAATCAGGAATTCAAGTACATCCTCAACTACATAGTGAATTCTGAACCACCCTGAACTATATAAGGCCTCACCTCAAAGATAGAGCTGAGAGAAGAGAAGATAGAAGGGAGGGGAAAGGATGAGAAGAAAGAGGAAGAGACAAGAAAAGAGGAGAGGAGGGGAGGAGAGGAGAGAGGGCTTTACTGCTTTAGAGATCATTTTAAAAAGAACTATAAGTAAAATGTTACTAACTGGTAAACCTGGGTAATGATTTACATAAGATCTTATACTATATTTTCTACATCTTTTTTTAAAGTGTGTGTGTGTGTGTGTGTGTGTGTGTGTGTGTGTGTGTGTGTGTGTGTGCAGACATGTAGGAACAAGAGGACAACCTCAAGTGTCAGTCTTCACCTTCTGCCTTATGTGAGCCAGGGTCTCTTATTATTTGCTACTGTTTATACCAGGATTGCTAGCCCAGGGGCTTCTATGCATTCCCCTGTGTCTGCATCCCATCCTGCCATTGGAGTGTTGGGATTGATATGGCATTCACTATCACATCCAGCCTTACATGGGTGCCAGGGTCCAAACTCAGGTCCTCATACTTGTACAGAAAGTGCTTTATTCATTGAATCGTCTCCCCAACCCCCTTGTATTGAATTTTCTAACTGAGACTCATCTGTAAATTCAAACTATTTTAAAATAGAAATAAAAAAACAACATAAAGCCAGCCATGATGGCTCACACTTACTATACCCAGCACTTGAAAGGTTAAGGCAAATAGACTGCCATGTGTTCCAGGCCAGCCTGGGCTATAATATGAGACACAGTCTCAAAATTCCTAATTAATTAATTGCAATTGTACTAATTTTGAGGTTCTAACTCTGCCTTAGAATAGGCAACAATTGATTTAATTCAACTATATTATATAACCCTTTTGGTTAAGTTCATTCATAAACATTGACCATAAGTAAACATTACTCATTATCAGTGTACTTATTTCCTGACCAACAGACATTATGCAAGGAAACATTGATAGTAGGATCAATCACACCCAGAAATCAGTTGACTGGAGACTTGTACTTGTTCAGAGCAACCTAGAGAGACTGAGACAAGATGATAGTATTACAAACTGTCTATACTCCAATGCCAGTATGACTTTTAAATGGAACTGACCTAGAAAGAAGGTGTATCCATGGAGGCTTATACCTGACAACTACGGAGAAATTACCTTATGTCACACTTTCTCCTAAAAAGTTGGATAAGGACTGGAAAGATGGTTCAGTAGTTAAGAATGCATACTACTCTTGCAGAGAACCTGAGTTTGGTTCCCAGCACCCATGATGGGTAGCTCAAAATGGCCTGTAACTCTGAACTCTGGCTCCAGGGGATTTGATACCCTTTTCTGGTCTCTACTACCATCCAAACACAGATGGCATACACTCACACAGACATACACTCGTATGCATAATTAAAAATAAATGTTTAAAAAAGACAAAAGAAACAGGCATTATGGAGGTAGAATCAATGGTTTGCAAACTAAAGGCCTGCTAATGCTACACAGAAAAATTACCTATGTCACAGTTTTCACTAAGAAACTTGTAGCTGGGGATATGGCTCAATGGCTAAACATGTACCTAGAACATGTAAGGCCCTAGGTTCAATTCCTAGCATAGTGTACACATACATAACAATGTTAGCTAGATTTACTTTAGGACTGGGGATGTAGCTCCATTTGTAAAGTGTCTGCCTAGTATACAGGAAGCCCTGGTTTCCATCGCCAACTCCATATAAATGGACCATGGTGGTACATTCCTATAATCCTAGCATTTGGGAAGTAGAGGCAGGATGCAAGATTATCCTTGGCTACATAATGAGTTTGAGGCCAAGCCTGAGCTACATGAGACTGTCTCAAAAGCACAGAAATTTTCAAAAGAAAGAAAAAGGGAGGAGGCAAGAGAAAGTGAGTTGAAAAACTCAGCTCTTTGTCCACTATTATTATTGCCACTGCAAAAGTATAATAATGTTAGCACTATGAAATTAAATTTTGCTTATTTAGATAAGAAGACAGGTAATGTCATTTCATTTTTAAACAATTCTGCTTTTAATGGTGTATTTTAAAATAGTTTCTCTCTTAAAAATGAAAATACAATGTGTACATTTATTCAATTGTGAATAGAATTTTCTATTATAGAACCTGATCTCAATTATTGTCAATGAATGTGCACCATCTAAATAGCATATTTTAGCTTGGTAAATAGAATGTGCCAGAGAAATACATTACACCTTAAGACTTTAATTTTCTCCAACCTATTTATGAAAGATACAGCTAGCCAACAAAATGAAAAGGAATTAAACTATAGAAAAGAATCGTGTCCCTTCTCACTGCCCTGGTTTCCACCCTTATTATCCTTCCAAAGATGAGTTATAATTGCCCTGTAGGATGGAAAAAGAAAACACACAAAATCCAGCTGACAGTGTAAAAGATTGCTAATCACCAAGACAACAATAATCACAGGAGAAAATGTAAAATCAGCAGCAATTACTAAACAACCTAAAAATTACATCTATGGGGACAATTCTGTAGGGTCCCTTAAGTTTAAAAGGTACCAGGCTTTATACAGAAAGGAAACACAGCCCTACAAAATTTTACTGCCTCGGAAGTCATTTTAAAGATCGTGTTGATGCCAGGTTTGGGGGTCCAATTTTTACTCAATAATGTATTTTATATTTTATATTATTTCCCATTTTGCAAGATGCCACAGTTTGGATCTTGAATGTCCTAAACAATTTCCTAAGGATAGATTGCAATGAAGACAAACATTGTACTTGGGTTATTGCTTTCATTTTTATTTATTTCCTTTGCTGGAGAGTGGGGTAGAGTCCTACTGTAGCCCAAGCTGACCTCAAATTCACTATGTAGCCAAGAATGATCTTGAACTTGAGACCTCCTCCCTACACCTCCTGATAGTTGGGATTACAAGCTTGTGCCACCATTACCAATTTATGTGGTGGCGGGGACTGAGCCCTGAACCCAGGGCATGCCAGGTATATGCTCTGCCAACTGAGCCATATCCCCAGTCCAAGACTCACTATGTATTTATTTATTTACTTACTTACTTATTTATCCTTCCTCCCTTCCTTTTTTTCTTCTCTTTCTTTCTTCCTCTCCTCTCCTCCTCTCTCCTCTTCCCTCCACTGACCTAAAAGTTCTACCCCTCCAGAAAAAAAGCACCACAGGCTGAGGATCAAGCCATTAACATGAGTCATTGAAGGACATTTGGAAATTTAATTCTTGAGAGGTCAGACACACACACCCCTTGCTCTACATAAAAGACAGATTTAATGGCGAGCTATATCTGTCACCTCATGTAATCTATTTTTGCCTTACATTACTGTAACTGCACAACATTTCTATTGGCTAACACTTGGAATCAAAATCTCTTTTCCTAAGCTTTCATCTTCAATCTTTCTGAGAGACACTGTACATCACTGGTGCACAGCACAAACTTGGATTTTGTTTTCTTCGTTTCACAATTTCTGACACTTAATTGATCAATGGAGCATTGAGAATTTTGCTCTCTTATTTTATGCATTCTCATTTTCTCACATGGACACGTGCTTCTTTATTGTCCTTTCTTGCCTATTTCAGGGTTAAGTATATTTTTTTTCTCCTTTGTTCTGGTATCATGCATACTATTTCTACAATGAGGAAGTAACTCAGAATCATGACATATATACATATTGAGCTTAAAATAGAATTTTTTAATTATTATATTTCTTCATCTAGGGGGCACATTTTACTGTAGTTGTCAGAGTACCACTTGTGAGTATCAGTTCCTTCCCTACACCTTCTGGGTCTTATGGATTGAACTCATGTCCTCAGTCTTAGCAGGAAGTGCCTTTGTCTGCTGACCTATCTCACTGGCCCTTAAAAAATAATTGTATGGGCTGGGGTGTAATTCAGTGGCTGAACACTTGCCTAGCATGTACAAGACTCGAAATTCAATCCTTATTTAAACAGAAAAATATCTAATGTTATTTATTACCTTTTCTTCATCAACAGTATAAGAAATTTAGACTACTCTAAGTCCAATTGGACATATCCTAACGTGCATGTTATTTATCATTTATTTTCTTATATATCAATTTTCTTCATAAATAAAACTGAGGCCACTGGCCTCACTTCCTAAGGCCAGGTCTAAAAACAATTTGTCTTGCTACCAGATTCCAAAACTTTTACCAGGTCTGGGAAGTTAAAAGATTTGCATAAAATTTTGACAAGGTGGGGAAGATCAGTGGGCTATGGGTCCTTGGTTGGCTAGTTAACTTCGATAGAAAAAACATTTTCTTACACTATGCCCTCAAACTCGTAACAATACTTCTGTCTCAGCTTCCTGGATGCTAGGATTACAGTATATGATACCATGTCCAGCAAGTTTTTGAAATTTTACAGTGCTCCACGGTCTGCTATTCTGAAGTTTCACTAGGAGGATATGTTTTATGTTTTTATTATATTAGTAATGTATCCTTGCAGTTCTTCACTTTAAGTGTTATATTTTCACTTCTAAATGTGTTATTTTTGGACTTTTTTTCAAGTTTATTTGGTTATTTTCATTACGTTTTCATGTATTTTTTCTATTCCTTTGTCACATTGTAATTATGGAGTATGTGTTTCTTTCACCATATTAACTAAGCAATAAATCTAATCACCCACGGAAAGAGGATTGTGTGCCTATGGAATGTAATTGGAAAAGGTTTTTTGGCGGTGGCTGCGTCTGGTAGCAGGAGAAGATGGCAATTTCCACAGGAGTTAAAGTTCCTTGAAATTTTCACTTGTTGGAAGAACTTGAAGGACAGAAAGGAGTAGGTGATGGTACAGGTAGCTGGGGCCTTGAAGATGATGAAGACATGACACTTACAAGGTGGACAGGCATGATTATTGGGCCACCAAGGACAAACTATGAAAAAAAAATATATACCCTGAAAGTAGAATGTTGATCTAAATACCCAGAAGCTCCTCCATCAGTTAGATTTGTAACAAAAATTAATATGAATGGAATCAATAATTCTAGTGGAATGGTGGATGCGTGGAGCATACCAGTTTTAGCAAAATGGCACAATTCCTATAGCATTAAAGTTGTACTCCAAGAGCTAAGATGTCTAATGATGTCCAAAGAAAATATGAAGCTTCCACAGCCACCAGAAGGACAGACATACAACAACTGACTTTAGTGGATCTCAAACATGTCTTAAATCAACAACCTTCTACTCATGTTAATATCTTGATTAAATATCACCATGCAAAATACCCACACATTAAGTAAAAGAATTCCAGCTGGTAAATATGACCTGGACAGTTGTAAGAATATATTTAATATATGTATACCTATTATGTTTTCAGATAACAAGAGAAGTGCAGAACAATTTTTCTTTCTCTTCTTAAAGCACTGTCATTTAAACATGAGCCTGAAGTATTCAAAATTGAATTCAGGTTTTCAAGACAAAAGCATGACAAAGGAGTGTCAGATGGCAGTGAAAACCTTTGTCTCAAGAAGGAGAACAGAACTGGCATGCTTTATCCATCGTCCCTAGACCACAGTGAACTGTTTAAAGTAATGAGTAGTCACAATTGTGCTCACTCTTGAAGCGGTGCGGGTGTGGGTGCTGCCTGCTATAGCATCAAAAATAGTTTCAGGATTGTTTTATAACAAAAAGACGTGCGGGGGTATTGATGAATCTCTGCTAAAAGCTGTTCCCATTTGTTACATGTAACAGACATGATAAATACTTGTATACAGTCTTTGTTTAATAAAACATGCTTAGTAGTTTTAAAGTGAAGTCAACCAAAAAAAAAGAGGTGTATGGATATGTGATTTTGAGATTAAAGTTAGTCTTGAAATGTAAATAAAATATGGAATGTGTCCTCAGGGGAAAAAAAAGAAAAGGTTTTTCATGGCATGTTTCTGATGTGCTTTTAGGCCTGTTGAATAAATCAATAAAAATAAGTTTGAAACAACTCTTAAAATATATCATTTTATAGCTTGAATTTGACTTATCTACATGAGAAATCCAAGAAGGTACATTTTTCCTGGAGTTTTTTGTGGTCAAATTCTTTCAAAGAAAATCTCACATGTGTGTGTTTGTGTGTGTGTTTGTGTGTGTGTGTGTGTGTGTGTGTGTGTATTCATGTATAATAAATCACTATGATGAAGTGTTATGAACATGAACCCAGGACATCTATCTCTTGAATTTCATAGGTGCTATGGTTTGAATGTGTATGTCTCTCCAAAATTCATTTGAAATTTAGCCCTAAAGCAATGAAGAAATAGAGGTGATGTTTAGGCCATGAGGGCCTTGTCATGATAAGTGAAGTAGTACAGGCTAAGTGCAGTGGTACAATGTGTGCTTATCATTCTTGAGGCCCTGGATTCAATTGCAGCAACTAAATAAATAGTTTGCTGCCCTATAAAAGGGATTGAGAGCTATATGCAGTGGCACATGCCTGTAATCTCAGCATTTGGATGAAAAGGGAGGAGGCTCAGAAAGTCAAGGACTGACTCAATTACATAGGGAGTTTGAGGCTAGCCTGGGATACATGACAAGCGATCTCAAAAAAAAAGTAAGTAAATACTTTTTATCCCTTCCACCATATAAGAACACAACATTCACCCTCTCAAAAACACAGTAAGATGCCATCTTGGAAGCAGATAGCAGACACTAAATTGCTGAGTGTTTTGATTTTGAGCTTCCTAGGCTTGTAAACTGTGATAAAGAAATTTCTCTTGTTTATAAATTCCCCAGTATCAGATAATTTGCTATAGAAATGTAAATGAACTAAGATAATGAGTGAGAAAATTAGGAATTCCAAATACACCTAAGGACAAGCTTATATTTATAAATATGTAGGGGTTTCTTCATCCTTCCACTTCAAGGGAAAACTGAGACAAACAAGACTCGTTTTCTATTTTTGCCATTATCACACTGTTTCTCTGGCCTACTCTTTCCCTAGGCTACAGTTCTTAGAGGGTTCTGATTTCATATGAAGTTGTACTTTGGACACCAACCCCAGATGTGGACCCTGTGTTTTGTACCCTTGTGCATATAGTAAGAATCAAAAGGGGGACTGAAGCTTGGTCACGCACACCTTTAGTCCCAGCACTCTGAAGTTAGAGGCAGGTAGATCTCTGTGTGTTCTGGGCTAGCCTCATCTATAGAGAGAGTTCCAGACCATATAGGACCTCATAGTGCGACCCTATCTCCAAAATTAAAAAGAATCAGAGGGGCTAGTGACCTAGCCAAGACTGATGACCTGAGTTAGTTCCCTGAATCCCACATTGTAAAAAGGGAGACCTGACTCCCACAAATTGTCCTCTGAACTCCATATGTGGACAATGAAGAGAGTAACCATCTCCCCACAAACACAATTAATAAAGGTAAGAAATTTATTTTAAAGAATCAGAGTTCTACATTCCAAATAGTGGCATCAAATAAATTGAAGGCTTACATCATTTTGATTTCTGTTTTCTATCTTTTCTGGATCCTAGAGGCTTCCTTTACTTTCTTGGGAGTTTATATTTTATTCATGATTTCTAGGTGCTTTGTAATGGAGAGGGTCTCTCAAATAGAAAACTCAAGGTCCTGTATTCTAAAAATTCATTACTATTGTTACTATCTTATGGTTGTGGCACTATTAGTGATTGTTTAGACAATACCTTATGTGCAGATTTTTTTTTGTATTTTTTTAGAAGATAGTAATTATACTTACCAACAAAATAAAATAACTCTTAAAGGTGCTATAATTTGAAAAGAGTCTTAATAAAAAAAAATTGAGCCGGGCGGTGGTGGCACACGCCTTTAATCCCAGCACTTGGGAGGCAGAGGCATGCGGATCTCTGTGAGTTCGAGGCCAGCCTGGTCTCCAAAGCGAGTTCCAGGAAAGGCACAAAGCTACACAGAGAAACCCTGTCTCGAAAAACCAAAAAAAAAAAATTGATTAAACCAGGCTATCTCTGCTATAAAAGCCCCAAAACTAGGCCTAGGTCATTCATTATATTTGTCAAGTTCCATATGGTATGTGAATGGAATCTTTTCCTGTGCATAAACGAGCAATAGTCACTGCGTCAAAATATTATCATACCTTCCCCCTTCTTTGACTTGATTGTACCTACTTATTCCCTGTAATCCCATTGTTTTCTACACCACTATGCCCACTTCCCCCCTCACAGGCTGCTACCAGTTCTAAAGGGTAGTAATCAATATTATTGGATCCCTGCTACATTTTTGACAAGCAGGAAGGTCTTCTTGGACACGGTAGCTATAACCCTTCTCTGGCTGGGTTGTTGATTGGAAAAGCATGCTGGAGGACATGTAAGCCTTAATGAAGCTTGAATAGATTACATCTAATACTTTCTTAGGACCAGCATGACATGGCACTTTTAACACAAAACAGAAGCATGCTAGCACAATGGCTCAAAATGGGACTATAATGCTAGCCACACACTGTTTTTCTTTCTTAAATGCTGCAAAATTTACTGGTTCATGAAGTTTTCTAATGTCTTATCAAACATTTGGCTATTTCTTTTTTTTTTTTTTTTTTTTTTTTTGGTTTTTTTCGAGACAGGGTTTCTCTGCGTAGCTTTGCGCCTTTCCTGGAGCTCACTTGGTAGCCCAGGCTGGCCTCGAACTCACAGAGATCCACCTGGCTCTGCCTCCCGAGTGCTGGGATTAAAGGCGTGCGCCACCACCGCCCGGCAGATTTGGCTATTTCTAATTCCTTAAACTGTCTTCTTTTTTAAAAACACACATACACATGTGGGCATACACATATACACATAAATGAGGGAAGGGTTACTCTTTCCCAAGTTATAAGAATCCTTTTGACTCTCAAAAATAAGAATTCTGATGCACATTTCCAAAAACTTAAGTTCCTTGAGATATGTATTATCAAACCTTACTTTTTTCATGCTGGATTCCTACTATAAATTAACTTCCTACAAGGAGTTTGTCCATAAATAAAAAATTCACTTATTAAAGAATTTGTTCAGACAGATCTCACTCATAAAGTACTCAGTCATTCATTCATGCATGCCTGCCTTCATTAATTCTAAACTGTGTATGTTTACATGTGTGTTTGTACATGCAACTGTGGAGACCAGAGGACAGCCTTGGGTGTCTTCCATAATTGCCCTCCTATTTTAAGACAGGGTCTCTAACTAAACCTAAAGATCACCAATTTGGCTAAACTGGCTGGCCAATAAGCTCCAGGGATCTACTTGTCTCCACTTCCAAGAACTGGAATCACAGTGGATGATGAAAATCAGACTCAGATTCTCATGTCTGAATACCAAAGTGTTTGTCAACTGAGTCATCTCCCCAGATTATCACGTTTCTTTTTGGTTGAGTGCCTACTGTGTGTCAGGCTCTGTTTCAGTTGCTGGGAAAGGATGACTTTGAGACAGAGTATCCACGCTGATGGAGGAAATGCTCAATGTAGTAAAGAAAAAATAATTTCAGATGGCTATAAATACTGTGAAGCATTTAAAACAGGTGATAAATGCAGTAGGCCCTGAGAACTGCAACATGACTGAAGCACAAGACAAAAATCTTAAAATACTCTTTGTGAATATGATAGAGGTCCTTAAAGAGGAAATGAATAAATATCTTTTAAAAATCTGTGAAAAAACAAACAAACAGTGGAAGGAAATGAATAAAACAGTCCAAAACCCAAAAGTGGAAATACACTTAATAAAGAAAACCCAAACTGAGGGAAATCTGGAAATGAAAAATTTAGGAACTTGAACAGGAACTACATAGGCAAGCCTTACCAATAGAATACAAGAATGGAAGAGAGAATCTCAGACACTGAAGACATGATAGAAATAATGGATACCATGGTCAAAGAAAATTTAAATGTTAAATTTAGAAACATTTTGGCACAATAAAATTCAAGAAACCTGAGATACTATGAAAAGACAAAATCTAAAAATAATTGGAATAGAGGAAGAAGAAACCCAGATCAAAGGCACAGAAAATATTTTCAACAAAATCATAGAAAATTTCCCTAACCTAAAGAAGGAGATGCATATCAAGGTAACATGCAATACAGAAAACAAATTATCTTCACCAGATAATAAGCAAAACACTAAACATGTAGAACAAAGAATATTAAAAGCTGCAAGAGAAAAAAAACAAGTTACATATAAATGCAAACTTTTAAGAATAACACATGAGCCAGGCGGTGGTGGCATACACCTTCAATCCTAGCACTTGGGAGGTAGAGCCAGGCAGATCTCTATGAGTTCGAGGCCAGCCTGGTCTACAGAGTGAGTTCCAGGAAAGGCACAAAGCTATACAGAGAAACCCTGTCTCGAGAAAAAAAAAAACAGAAAAACAAAAAATTCTCTAAAAGAATCTTACAGAGACTCTAAAAGCCAGAAGGTCCTGGACAATGTTCTACAAACTCTGAAAGACCACAGATGCCAGCCCAGTAAACTATACCCAGCAAAACTTTCAAAATCACAACAGATTGAGAAAATAAGACATGCCATGATAAAAACCAAATTTAAGCTATGTAAAATTCCCGGCTTACAGAAAGTGCTAGAAGGAAAACTCCATTCTAAAGAGGTTAACCACATCCAGAAACACAAGAAAGGAGAAGGAAAAAAAACTTGTACTCCACAAAATTTGAAAAATATAAAAGAAATGGATAATTTTTTCAATAACTACCACTTACTAAAGTTAAAGACCCCAACAAAGAAAGAGAATTACAAATCAATTTCCCTTATGAACATAGATACAAAAAAATCTCAATAAATTACTTGCAAACAAAATCCAAGAACAAATCAAAAAGATCATCTGCCATGGTCAAGTAGGCTTCATCCCAGGGATGATTGATGGTTCAACATAAGAAAATTGATAAATGCAATTTAACACATAAACAAACTGAAAAATAAAAACCACATGATCATCTCATTAGATGCTGAAAAAGCCTTTGACAAAATCCAGCATCCATTCATGATAAAAGTCCTAGAGAGATTAGGGATACAAGGGACATACCTCAACATAATGAAGTCAGTGTACAGCAAGACCATAGCCAGCATCAACTTAAATAGAGAGAAACACAAGGTAAATCCACTAAAATCAGGAACAAGACAAGATTGTCCACTCTCTCCATATCTATTCAATATAGTACTTGAAGTCTTACCTAGAGCAATAAGACAACTGAAGGAGATCAAGGGGATACAAATTGGAAAGAAAGGAGTCAAGTATCTTTATTAGCAGATGATATGATAGTATACACAAATGAACTTAAAAATTATACCAGAAAGATCCTACTGCTGATAAATACTTTCAGCAAAGTAAATGGGTACAAAATTGACATACAAAAATCAGTATCCTTCCTATATACAAATGACAAATGTACTGAGAAAGAAATCAGAAAAACAACACCTTTCACAACAGCCTCAAATAATATAAAATATCTTTAGGTAATTCTAACCATGCAAGTGGAAGTCTTCTATGATTTAAAAAAAAAACTTTAAGACATTGAGAAAGAAATTGAAGAAGAAATCAAAAGATGCAAAGATCTCTCCCATGGTCATGGATCAGTAGGATTAATATAGTAAAAATCACCGTCCTACAAAAAGTGATCTACAAATCCCCATTCCCAACACAATTTTTTTTGGGGGGGTGTTGAGACAGGGTTTCTCTGTGCAGCTTTGGGCCTTTCCTGGATCTCACTCTGTAGACCAGGCTGACCTTGAACTCACAAAGATCTACCTGCCTCTGCCTCCCAAGTCCAAAACAATTCTTTACAGTCCTTGAAAGAATAATACTCAACTTCATATGGAAAAACAAAAAAACCCAGGATAGCTAAAACAATCCTGTACAATAAAAAGACTTCTGGAGGGATCACTATCCCTGATTTCAAGCTTTACTACAGAGCTATAGTAATAAAAACTGCATGGTATTGGCATAAAAACAGACAGGTGGATCAATGGAATAGAATCTAAGACCTAGACGTAAATTCACACACCCAAGGACCTGGTTTTTGGTGAAGAAGCCACAAATATACACTGGATAAAGGACATCTTCAACAAATGGTTCTAGTCAAACTAGATGGCTGCATGCAAGAGAGTCCAAATAGATCTATAGTTATCAACTTGCACAAAACTAAACTCCAAATGGAGCAAAGACTTCAACATAAAACTAGATACATTGAACCTGATAGAAGAGAATGCCTTGAATGCATTAGCATAGAAGACTTTCTTAACAGAACACTGTTAGCCTAGGCACAAATATCAACAATTAATAAATATGACTTCATGAAAAGGAAGAGCTTCTGCATAGTAAAGAACACTACCATTTGAACAAAACAGCAGCCTACAGTTTAGGAAAACAATACACATCCAATAGAGGGTTAATATCCAAAATATACAAAGAACTCAAAAACTATCAAGAAAACAAATAACCCAATTTAAAAATGGGGTACAGATATAAATAGAGAATTCTCAGAGGAAACTCAAATGGCTGAAAAACACTTGAAGAAATGTTCAACATCCTCAGCCATCAGGGAAATGCAAATCAAAACTACTTTGAGATTTTGTCTTACACCTGTCAGAATGGTTAAGATCAATAAAACAAATGGCAGTTGATGCTGGTGAGGATGTGTAATAATGGGAACACTCATCCATTGCTGGTGGAACTACTAACTTTTACAGTCACTATGGAAATCAATACAGCTGTTTCTCAGGAAGATGGGAATCATTCTACCTCAAGATCCAGCCATACCACTCTTGTAAATATACCCAAAGGATACTCCATCCTACCACAGAGACACTTGCTCAACTATGTTCATTGCTGCTCTATTCACAATAGCCAGAAACTGAAAACAACCTACATGTCCCTCAAGAGAAGAATGGATAAAGAAAATGTGATACATTTACGGAATTAAATATTACTCGGCCATTTAAAAAATGAAATCACAAAATTCATTGATAAATTGATGGAACTAGAAAAAAAAACATCCTGAGTGAGGTAACCCAGACTCAGAAAGACAAAGACAAATATGGTATATACTCACTTTTATGTGGATATTAGCTGTCGAATCAATGATAACCAAGCTACAATCAATAGAACCACAGAGGGGGGGTATGGAGTAAGGGACTAGGGGAACACAGATAAATCTACCTAGGAAAAAGAAGTATAATAGTTGTGGATGGATGGGGGTAGGAGACTGGAACAGAAGGATTAGGTGGGTAGAGGAAGGGAAGATGGGGATGAGGGAAGGAACACAAGGAGAGAGAGCTAAAATTAAGTGCCATTTGAAGGGTAGTATGGAAACCTAATCAAGTAGAAGTTTCCTAAAATATATACATGTATGAAGGTGGTCTAAATGAAATCACCAAATAATGGGGGAGACAGAGCCCCATCTAGACATCTCTTGTCACAAAATGAAGCTTCCAATATTGGGAATGGGTTACATCTAATTGGGTTATTCACAAAAGGGGTCCCATGGGAACTTCCAAACACCCAGCTGTTGCCAAGACTGTATGTTGCTCTCCACAAACTGACAGCAAGGCCCTATTGCTGAAGACAACACCTACAGAACTCATTGAACTTGGAGAAGTCAAGTTGGTGCCTTCATAGAGCCTTTAACCTTACATTCTAGCCTTTTTGGTAAAGGAAGATACTCTGCATTCAATCAAAAGAGAAATGTAAACACCAACCCAGCCACAAACCCTTGGATCTCCTGCAATAGTATCCTGCCTATAAGATATGCTAGTACAACAGTGGTACAAAGCTTGTAGAAGTAACCATCCAATCTGAGTTGAAATGAAGGCCTGCTCCAGGAGATGGAACCAATACCTGACACTGCTTGGGTGACCAAAAACATGGAACTAGATAATAATAAACAAAATAATAAAAGAATGCAGCAATAAAATGATTTCTAATGACATCCTGCTATACTCATAGATCAGTGCCTTGCTCATCCATCATCAGAGAAGCTTCCTCCTGCAGCAAATGGGAACAAATACAGAGACCCACAGCCAGACAGTATGCAAAAAGTGAAAGACCATGGAACACTCAGCCCTAAAGAAGATATCTTCATCAAATCACTCCCCGCAAGGCTAAGAGAACCCTATAGAAGAGGAGGCAGAATGAGTATAAGAGGCAGAGGGGATGGAATACACCAAGGAAATAAGGCCCTCTACATCAACAGGAGCAAAGCACATATGAACTCACAGAAAGTAAGACAGCATGCACAAGGTGTGCATGGGTCTGCACCAGATGGGACCCTAGAGCTAAAAGAAGTGGATACATGCCCCCATCCCAGTAGCTATCTCTTATTGATAGCCATGTGCAAATGAAAAATCAGTTTTCTTTGAGGGAGTCTCACTTGGAAAGCAAGCTACTCTTAAGGGTAGGCTGCATGTCCAGCAATAGGTGGTCAACAGATAATAAACTCGGTGGCACCTTTGGAGGTTCCTTGTCTCATAATGTCATATCAGGGCTTTTGTTTAATCTTATTTTTATTTTATTTACATATATTTTTATTTTTTCTCTCTCTTTTTACCCTATAGGTCCTTTGTACATATATTATGGCTTTCAGTTTAGTGTTTTTATGTGATTCTAGAGTGTGTAAACAAGTGGGTCTCTGTGTCCATATCTGTTTCTTGTGCCTTTTCTTGGGCTCTTTTTTCCTGTTTGTTTTTGTCCTATTACAATGTGTTAGTTTTGTTTTATTTTATTTTATTTTATTTTATTTTATTTTATTTTATTTTATTTTATTTTATTTTATTTTATTTTATTTTATTTTATTTTATTTTATTATTATCCCTTAGAAGCCTGTTTGTTTTCTAATGAGATACAGAAAGTAGATGGATCCTGAGGAAAGAGGAGGTGGAAGGAACTAGGAGTAGTAAAAGAAGGAGAAACCATAATCAAGATATGATATGGGGGGATCTATTGTCAATAAGAAAATGAACAAATAAACAAAACAAATAATTAGATAAATAATAAAACATGTTATAAATGAAGAGTGGCTAGGATGGAGTGGGATATTAGTTTAGTTTTTTGGGTGGGTAGTTAAGAAAGATTTCAGAATCTAGCCCATCTCTCTTTCTGATGCTCTTCCAGTCACACTGGCTGTTTCTCTTGTCTTTATGATCATTTCATTTTTTGAACTTACACATACTGGAGTTTCAGGCCTTATTCATTAACTTATTTTTTAATCTGTACTTTGGGAGAGGAAGCTGGAGATTAAACCCAGGCCCTAACACATTCTGGGAAGACACTGCAGCACTGAGCTACCTCTCAACACCAAACTATCCTTTCTGCCTGCTTCTTCATTTTCCAAGTGGTTATTTTATCAGATCATTTACATGTTAAATGTGTCTTAAATTGGAATCTAAAATAGTTACCTGAAGTTTGCAGTCTTGTTAGCGTGTATTTCCTTCCGATGAGCATTTGTTTGATATATTATTTGGCACAATTTTCTATGAGTGGTTCAGACTCCCACAATACACGTCATGTGAAAACTTTTATTTTGTTCTGCCAATTTTGGAGCATTTACATTTTGGTTTAGGTTGAGGCTTGTTTCATCACTGAAATCTGTATTATTTAGAACAAATGTTCCTTTTTCTCATTTTTAGATTTTATTTATTAGTATGTGCATAAGGGGTGTGTGTGTGTGTGTGTGTGTGTGTGTGTGTGTGGGCAGAAAGTTTGCCACAGTATGTATATGGAAGTCAGAGGACAACACTGGAGAATCAGGTCTCTCCTTCTTCCACAGGTTTGAAAGATTAAACTCAGATTGTCAGGCTTGTGCAGCAAATGCTTTTATCTGCTGAACCATCTTGCCAGCATGTTTTTTGGTTTTCTGTATCTTTTAAGTGAAGTGTTTCCTTTTTCTCCACAACACCCTTCCCAAGTCTATATACACAGTTGAGCCATGTTAATTAGGAAAGGTACCTCGATGAAAAGATCAGGAAAGGCACTGTAACCATTTGTGGGAGTTTTTCCTAGAATAACTTTAAAAACATAACAAAAACTGAAGTGTGTCTTTCCTTATGCTACGTCAGTAGGTAATTCAGAAAGGTCTAAAGGGAGTAGGAGGGGCATAAGGGAGCGGAGTGAATGAATGAAAATACATTATATATGTATGTACATGAAATCAAAGAATAAAAAAACTATTTTTACAAATGAAGCACCTAATCTGTTGGGGTTTTTTAGTGGGGGACCTGCAATGACTAGCAGTTAGGTTTGTAGATACCACCTCATTCATATACTCATCCTCAGCCTGTAAAAAATCATTCATACTCCTTCTAATGAATACACCTACAGTACCATATGGCAAAGGCACTACAAAGGTAAGCAAGCTCCCAACCCACGCTACATCTTTCTCCTCAATAGCTAAGAGCAGGCTGCCATTCACAGCAAAGCACCACAGCTTGACCCAGTCCTTCCTCCTCTCACAAACCGGACACTCTGCCTAAGACATCAAAGCTAGTTCTAGCCGCCACTGGGAAACAGAGACTTCATTTTTGGTTTTTTTTTTTTTAATTAGCAAGTAAATCCAAAAGAAATCTCTTTTCTGAGATGCATAGTGTTATGATTCTCTTCAAAAAGTCATTGCTTATGTAGCTCACTAACATCTTTGTTGATGTCAGCTGTGGATGTGAATGGGGCAAGATCTGACTTTTATTTTATATTTGTTAATTTTTTGAGACAGTTTCATATAGCCCAGGTAGGCCTTGAACTTATTATGTAACTGACTGCTTCCATATTCCAAGTGCTGTGATTATAGCTGTTTACCACAATGGCTGGTATTATGTGATACTGAGGATTGAACTCGGGGATTCGTGCATGCTGGATGTCTTAGTTAGTATTACTATTGCTATGACAAAACACCATAACCAAAAGCAAATTGAGGAGGAAAGGGTTTATTTGGTTTATACTTCCACATCACTGTTCATCACTGAAGGAAGTCAGGATGGGAACTCAAACAGGACACAAATATGGAGGCAGGAGCTGATGCAGCGGCTATAGAAGAGGTGCTGCTAAATGGCTTGTTCTTAATGGCTTGCAAAGCCTGCTTTCTTATAGAACTCAGTATCACCAGCCCAGGGATAACACCACCCACAATGGGCTGGGCCCTCACCCATTGATCACTAATTGAGAAAATGCCTTACAGCTAGAGCTCATGGAGGCATTTCCTCAACTGAGGCTCCCTCCTCTCTGATGATTCTAGCTTGAATTTTTTAAAGATTTATTTATTTATTATGTATACAGTGTTCTGTCTGCATGCCAGATCTCATTATAGATGGTTGTGAGACACCATGTGGTTGCTGGGAAATGAACTCAGGACCTCTGGAAGAACAGCCAGTGCTCTTAACCGCTAAACCATCTCTCCAGCCCCCCGTGTTTCAATTTTTAATGAAAAGATAAAAACAGTTTTAACTATCTATATAAAGTATAGGGAATAAAGGAGAGTCGTGATGGATGTTTGATTGCTCTGAATATACCTTATTTTGTCTACTGTTTTTTTTAATCATCTAATTATCATTTAATCATAGAAGCTGTGGTGATATTTTATTTGTACTGAAATGTGATTTTATTTGTATGTTAATAAAGTTGCCTGGGGTACAGAGCTATTAGCAAGCCATAGCAAAAGCTTGGCGGTGGTGGTGCACGCCTTTAATCCCAGCACTTGGTAGGCAGAGCTAGGTAGATCTCTGTGTGTTCAAGGATACAGCCAGCATTGGAGACACACACTTTTGATCTCAATACCAACCAGAGAAGACCTGGAGGTCTGTACAGACAGGCAGTGACTAGGATGTCATGTGGTTGGGTTTACAACCAATGAGAAGGCAGAACAGAAACTCTATAAAAAAAAAGACAGACACAGGAAGTAGGTCTCTTTCGGAGAGGTAGGACAACAGCGAAAGTGAAGGGTAAGGTTTTTAGCTCTTGGCTATTGCTCTGACCTCTTGGCTTTCATCTCTGTATTGGCTCTGTGTTTCTTATTTAATAAGATGGTTGGTTACATCTGCAAAGCAATTCCTAAAATCTGAAATTCGTATGAAACTAATTGTCTGTCAAATTGGTGGAATAATCCCACAGAGCATAATTATTTTGAGTTATTTTTAAATACAGTCATTTATCCATACATCACTAGTGGGATACACTCTAAAGGCAAAAGGAAATACATAAACATCTTCATCTCTTTGTAGCAATCATGTGTTGGGAGAGATGTGGATGGTGTTTTGAGACTGTTTCAAGTAACACGTTGATGAGATTGGGGACCAAAATTTTTGGTATGAAAGAATAAACAGAAATCCAAGTTTCATATTAAAGAGGTTAAGTAAAACCCTGTAGTTATAAATTTGAAGAAGTATTTTATATGAACTCATAATATACTTTATTAGGGGGAGGGACCTGTTTCTAAGTTCCAACAGTGAAAAGACATAGAAACAATGCCCAATCCAGGAACAAAAATGCCTAGCTTGTAGCATTCAAACAACTTTCCACTATGATAAAGACAAGGGCTCCTTAAGAAGAAATAACTTATTCCACATCTAGAGTAGAAGTGAATGAAATAAGCTTGAAGTATATTGTCACATTAAAAAGTAAGGAAGCTATGAGAGTGTGAAAAATATTCAAGTGCGAAAAATATTCAAGTGCCTATGTACAGGAACTCCTACTGGTCAAAGATTTGAACATTGGGGGGAATTATAACTGCATAGACAGTGAAATATTGGGAAATTTTACATATCTATGTATATGTGTGCACAAATGTATACAGATAAATTTTGTTTGTTTGTTTTGACAATGTTTGGACAGAACCCAGAACACTGTTTATACTAGGCAAGTGATCTACCACTAAGCTATACACCCAGCTCATATTGCATATATGTAAATTCACAGGTTCATGACAAGAGATACTAGAAAAATAATACATTGGTCAGCTGAAGATGATGTTAGGGAACTAACACATTCTTTTGAAAAATTTCTCTTTTGAAATAAAGAGAAAGAAATTATTTATCATCTTCTCAATGTCACATGAATGCTTAAGATTCCTGTTTTCATCTCCAAACCTGAACTCTTTCCCTAATTCCCAATTTATATATCTACCTAGCTATTCAATATCTTCCTTTGAATACAGCCGTTTCCAATTCAATATGTCTGAAACTAAAATTTGAATTATCTTCTTGCCCCAAATCTGCTTCTTTCAGTGTTTCCCCTTTCAAAGGAGTGAGCATCCTTTCATGTGAAAAACACTAATGTCTTTCTTGATTCCTCCTCTTCTCATGTCCCACTCCTATTTTAAAGCAAATCCTCTTGGCTCTTTCTCTGAATTGTATCCAGAGTGAGGTATAAGCGCTCCTCAACACCTCTTCTGCTCCCGCCCTGGTCTGTGCTCCTATTGTTTCCCTGTTCTCCCTAGTACACAATTGTCTACATTTCAGACTGATCCTTTAAAAGCCTGGAAGATCATGACACTCATCCACCCCAAGTTTTTCAGTCATATTCCAACTTGTTCAGAGTAACATACAAGGTCTTCTCACATTTGCAACTAAGAGAATCTGAAAAATGAAAACACTGAATGGACCTAACTTGGCCACATTATCCTAGCCTGGTAGGCTCCATCCCCCAGCCCCAGTATTCACCATAGTGACAGTTTAACTGCAAAAAAGCACACAATCCATTTCCTTTTTTTTTTTTCTTCTAGAAAACGGCTGGCCGCAGAAAGCCATCTTATTGAACAATCCTTCCTTTTAGGAAATGTTCTCAAATGTCCCCAACCACAGGCCACAAAACACACCTGATAATCAGTTAGTTATGTAATCTTCTACTTCCCAAAACCCCAACTACAATAGAACACTTGCTAGTCAGAGATTCCTTTTGTTCTAAAAAATAGGGTCTTCAGCTTTTCAAAGGTAAGGTACTCTTGAAAATGTACAGATACCATGTACCGTTATAATTCATTTAAAAACTGGGAGATTTGGAGGGGGCTCTTTTTCCCACATTTTCTCCTCACTTCCATCTCAGAATTGCCTATTCCAGAATTTCCAACATGCATTAAGCACTAAGTTAAGTACACAATACTACTTAAAACTGGACATGATGGTATATACTTCTAATCCCAGCACTCACAGCTACATAGTGAGATGGAATAAAATAATAAAAAATAAAAATTAAATTAAACATATCCTGGCTTCACATGGAATGGGATGGTAGCAGTGGGTTTTTTCTGGGACTTCCACACATAAAGACATCTGTTTGTGTGCTCTGAACTTAGTCTTACATATATCAGAGTCTGCTTCATAGCAAAGCCAGCCTACAGTGTTATCTACCTTGTGGCTTGTGATCTGTGTAAACCTCACCATTCCCTGAGTGCAGTGTCTCCAATGCCTCATACTAGAAGCTAATCAATAACCTTTGGCTGAAATGTCACTTAAGATGAGCTCAGAAGAGCTGGGACCTAGCCAGGAAAAACCTTGTAAAAGAAAATTTTACAAGTTGGGAACATTAACTCACACTCAGCAGGGGGTTCTTTCCTTTTGGCTACACTCCATTTTCTTTAGCAGTGTAATTTAGGATTTGGGGCAATTAAACATTTTTTCTTTGTTTTGGGTCTCTTGCCCCATTTTTTTTCTTCCTTGCTATTTCAGAATTGCTGAATATTACAAATTTAGCCAGAAGCACACACACCCCTCCAGGCCAAACTATCATTGACCAATCTTAGGTTTAGTTTTATTGATTACCAGACCTGAGTGAGTGCCCTCTCATTATTTACAACTCAGAATACTCATTTATGGGAGCACATGATGGTTTAGCTCTGGACTGTTTCCCAATCCCCCAAGGGAAGAACCAGCAACCTTCTGGTCTGTAGCAGGGCAGAGGGGCCTCATCAGAATGGCCTGGGGAGCTTTGTTGACTGACAACTCCCATATACTCCCTTCTATTCTTTCACATTCAATTTAAAGCCTGAAACACATATTCTGTCCTAAATTTGGGAGTGAGGGGGCTAAAAAAAAAGTCTTAAGTCTTTTATTTAAGCAAATTGCAAATAGTTAAAACCTTGCAATGTTGCACAAAAGCTAAGCCTCTCACCCTTCCTCAGATACCCTGCCTTTATCTGTTTCTTAAACCACAATTTGTTTCTTTACTGATAAATTATCTTTGTTTATCATTTTTAGATATTATCTGTTTACTTTCTGGCATGACAGTTGAGAATTTAGCTCAGTTATCCAATCCTTTTATAAATACAGTGAAAAGATATTTCCTTCATATTTCTTGCCCTTGAATGTTAAAATCTTTCCCCAAATGCCTAATGATCTTTCATTACCAAATTTAAGAATGAGGCACTTGAGACAGGCATGGCAGCGGCGACAAGCAGAGGCAGGTAGGCCCATGGCAGCAGCCGGCAGAGACATACAGGCCCGGCAGCAGCCCGCAGAGGTAGACAGGCCCAGCGGCAGATATAAGCAGACGCAGGTAGGCCCACAGTGGTGGCCGGCAGAGGTAGACTGGTATGGCAGAGGCAGGCAGGCCCAAAGTGGAGGCAGGCAGGCACAGCAGGCGGCGGCCGAAACACAGTCACAATAAAGACCAGAAACAGAGCTAGTTCAGACCCGCTGAAGAGCTAGTGAAAACAAACTCTTAATCAAAAGCTTGGAACAGGGACGCCTCTAACCCCAACATCCGGGGAAGTAGCTATCTCCGTGGAAGGGAACCAGAAAGAATCTGAACATGCCATCTGAGGCCAACCCAGGGCCCAGCTGCTGATCCTTCAAAACCTGACAACTTGGAGGTGTTGGTGAGACTACCCCACTCAGCTGAAACCCATCCGGGAGAGGATTCAGATCCCTACAGTTTGAAGTCTGAAAAAACAAGATCAGCTGAGGAGTTGACGAATGAACAAAACGTGACCTGGGAACACAGAAGAAGGCGCTGCCCAGCCACCAAACCAGATCACCAGAATCATAAGTATATACTTCACTGACTGAGATCAGCTGCCCCTGAAGAAACAGCCCAATAGAACCAATTTAACCAAGAACTCCTAGTGAACCAAGACTAAAAATTAGAACAAGAGAGGCACTCTCAGACACAGACACCACCTGCACCGAGCAGAGGAAGAGATGAGTAGACGCCAGTACAAAATACAGGCAACAACATAAAGACCTATATGGCAACATCAGAACGAAGTGATTTTATACCTGCAAGACCTGAACATACCAAGACAGAAGAAACAGAAGAAATCAACCCTAAAAATGACTTTAAGAAGAAGATAGAGGCCCTTAAAGAAGAAATAAAACAGTCCCTTAAAGAGGAAATAAAAAAATTCCCTTAAAGAGGAAATGAAAAGCTCCATTAAAGAGGAAATAAAAACTTCCCTTAAAGAGGAAATGAAAAACTCCATTAAAGAGGAAATAAAAACTTCCCTTAAAGAGGAAATGAAAAACTCCATTAAAGAGGAAATAAAAACTTCCCTTAAAGAGGAAATGAAAAACTCCATTAAAGAGGAAATAAAAACTTCCCTTAAAGAGGAAATGAAAAACTCCATTAAAGAAGAAAAAAAACTCCTTTAAAGAAATGGAAGAAAAAACTAACAAAAAATGGGAAGAAATCAAAGAAAGCCAAGAAAAAGCAATTAAATAGATGAAAGAAACATTCCAAGATCTGAAAAATGAATTTGAGACAATAAAGAAAATACATGCTGAGGGAATGCTGGAAATAGAAATCCCGACTAAACGAACAGGAACTACAGAAACAAGTATAACCAACCTATTGCAAGAGATGGAACAGAGAATATCTGACACGGAAGACACAATAGAGAAAATAGATTCGTCAGTCAAAGAAACACTAAAGACAAAAAAGACGTAACACAAAACGTCCAAGAAATTTGGGACACCATAAAAAGACCAAACCTAAGAATAATAGGGATAGAAGAAGGAGAAGAATACCAACTCAAAGGCACAGAAAATATATTCAACAAAATCATAGAAGAAAACTTTCCTAACCTAAAGAAAGAAATACCTATGAAGATACAAGAAGCTTACAGAACACCAAATAGGCTAGATCAAAAAAAAAAATCCCCTCGCCACATAATAATCAAAACACTAAACACACAATGGAATCAAATTGAAGACCCTGACATTAATCCATGAACATATGAACACTTGGTTTTTGACAGAGGAGCCAAAACTATACAATGGAAAAAAGAAAGTATCTTCAACAAATGGTGCTGGCATAACTGAATGTCAATATGTAAAAGATTACAAATAGATCCATATCTGTCACCATGCATAAAACTCAAGTCCAAGTGGATCAAAGACCTCAACATAAATCCAGTTACACTAAACTTAATAGAAAAGAAAGTAGGAAGCACTCTTGAATGCATTGGCACCGGAGACCATTTCCTAAATAAAACACCAACAGCACAGACCCTGAGCACAACAATTAATAAATGGGACCTCTCAAAATTGAGAAGCTTTTGCAGGGCAAAAGACACAGTCAATAAGATAAAAAGACAGCCAACAGAATGGGAAAAGATCTTCACCAACCCCACATCTGACAGAGGATTGATCTCCACAGTATATAAAGAACTCAAGAAACTAGACATCAAAATACTAAACAGTCCAATTAAAAAATGGGCTAAAGAGCTAAACAGAGAATTCACAAAACAAGAATCACAAATGGCTGAAAGACATTTAAAGAAATGCTCAACATCCTTAATCATCAGAGAAATGCAAATCAAAACGACTGTGAGATACCACCTTACACCTGTCAGAATGGCTACGATCAAAAACACCAATGACAGTCAATGTTGGAGAGGATGTGGAGCAAAGGGAACACTCCTCCACTGTTGGTGGGAATGTAAACTTGTACAACCACTGTGGAAATCAGTATGGCGATTTCTCAGAAAATTGGGAATCCAACTACCTCAAGACCCAGCCATCCCACTCTTGGGCATATACCCAAGGAATGCTGATTCATACCATAAAGATACATGCTCAGCTATGTTCATAGCAGCACTATTTGTAATAGCCAGAACCTGGAAACAACCTAGATGTCCATCAATGGAAGAATGGATGAAAAAAATGTGGTACATATACACAATGGAGTGCTACTCAGCAGAGAAAAACAATGAAAGCATGAAATTTGCAGGCAAATGGATGGAACTAGAAAAAATCGTCCTGAGTGAGGTAACCCAAACCCAGAAAGACAGTCATGGTATGTACTCACTCATAAGTGGATTCTAGATATAAAATAAAGAACAATCAGACCACAACCCATAGAAAAATAAATAAATAAATAAATAATAAATAAATAAATAAATAAAAACAAATATTAAAACTAAAAAAAGACCTACAGAATATGGCATTTTATGTTTTGGTAACAAAGTTTTTCCTTGACAATGAGACACATCTGTTCCTGGCCACACCCATTTCCTTCAGAGATGATGGACATTGAACAAACTCCTTATGGAGTTTGCTTTCATTGTAGTAAAGTTAGCCACTGGGCAAAAACCTGTTTTTGCCTTTGACTGTTTGACTATGTGCTGTGCAGACTGGATGTGCAGGACACACAGGAAAAAAAGACTTTGCCAAAACAAGGCAAAACAGTCCTTCAAGTTTCCTGCTTCACAAAAGAGTCTGTCAGACATTCTGCCAGACACAGAGGAAAGTGACTGATGAATTTTGCCAATACAAGGCAAGATAGTCCTTCAAATTTTCTGCTTCAATGAAAAGTCTGCCACATACTCTAGGCATATAGGCTGAAGATGGATGCCCCAATGTTGCAGAGAACTCTGGATGACTGTCCAGGCAGCCAAATGTCTCTGTTGTTAGATAATATTACATCCTTCTGGGTCTTTGATAGAGTTGAAGACTAGATAGTTATAGTTGCAGTTTTCCTTAGTTATGACAGTAAGTTAGGTGTAAAACTTTGGATTCACTAAGGTAGGGTAAATAATGCATTATTTTCTCTGAATACGCTAACTATAAATAGACACAATATTGTGAATGTAATCCTTTCTTGATAATTGTTATTGTATATAGGCTTACTATGTTTAAGTTAAAACCCTTTCATTTTTGTTTAGTCAAAAAGAGGGATATGTAGAATATTATTTTAAGGGATGTTACTTTTGTTTATGTTGCATTTGTTTAACTCTGTGAACCTGGGTTACTTTGTCTAAAACACCTGATGGTCTAATAAAGAACTGAACGGCCAATAGTTAAAAAAAAAATCAGAAGTATTTTGCACTTTAAGGCTGCAAGTGGTAGAGGTTTAACAGTTCATTAAGTCTTGGAGACACAATGTGAAGCAATCAGGCTTCTAGAATTTGGCACTGCTTTATAGTTCTCACAGTGATTTTAAAATAATATGACAAGTAGTCAGAACAAATGTGTTGTTGTTAATATTTTATCAGAGAGTTATTGTTTTCTCTTTCAATATGTCTCATTACAGGCACTGCTGCATTATTAAGTATAAATGTATTATATCCAAGGACAAATTTTTCCAAACCATGCAGTGTGAATTTCTGATCTTATAATAGATGTCAATGGGTAAGTCTGTTTCATTTAATCTAAGTTTATTTTTCAGTATACTTTGTTGGGATGTCTACACTCTTTCATTTGTGGGCTACCTGCATAATCATGTAACATATTTCATGCTCTCCAGTAGAATGAAACAAGCAAATGGAGCCAAAAACGATTGTGAACAACAAAACAGCAGCTGCAGATATCACTGGGAACTTCACTCAGGAACTGTCAGCCATTGGTACAGTCAAGAATGAATCTTCCAAATTTCCACAAGGAGAAATAATAACACATCATATCCATGCTGTTATTTATGAGCCTCTTTCTGATAAATGTTAAGTCCAATACAATGCCTGAAATCAGTTACTCAAAAAATAAAGGAGTCGGTTGTTTACTGATTTAGGAATTACTATGAATTAATGAACAATCATAATTTTTAATACTCTGAGGCATTAAGTAGAACATGCCTTGGGCAAATGAGGATGATACATGCAGAGCCATCCCCTGCCATGTTACTTAGCTGAAACTTCATTATGGAGGAAAGCTTTTAATGGATGTGATCACACATTAGGAAAGACTTAATATCCAGATCTGATTTGCTTTTTCCTTACATGCTAGAAATCAGCTTGTAACCTGGAAGAGAGTCTAAAAAGCAATTCACCGTTGAGATGCAAAAAAATCAGAGCCTCTTGGTAAGCCCATGGGTATCGCTTGAATCTTGATACAGAAGTAAACTCTCAGAAGTGTAGAGTACAAGAAGCCATGAGTGAGTGAAGCCCTGTGTGAATGTGTGCTGTTGAGACAGGCACACTCAAGTCCCTGAATCTGTACAAGGATATGGCACAGAAGGCTTCTGTGTGGTCTCAGCCCCTACTCTCCCACTGTGCTCTGAGAACTAGGCCCTATTTCTGGAACTTATGCAGCTATCTCTTTAAAATTAACTCATATAATAGTCATAAAATACAAAATTTTAACAATTTGACAATTAGAGCCTGTACAATGGGAATAGTTTTAAATAAAAATTTAAACCCACCAAAATATTTGGTGTTTTTTCTTTTTCCTCCCCTAAGGCACCTGAGCCTTGGAGAATCTAAGAACTGTACATTAAAGAAAATCCGTTTGTGTTGTGACCTCCCCAACCCACCATGCCACACATACACAAGATAAAGAAATGTAAAAATATATTTTTTAAGTTCTTAAAACTTCTACAAGAAATTGAAGAAGAATTCACAAAGAGTCATGTGAGGTTTTAAAATATCTAATGAAGTTGGCATGAAGAAAGAAAAAGTTTCACTTCAAAAATTCTTCTATGGGGTAAGATTGGAAGCACTTTTCTTCTGTTTGTTGATGCTATGAAACAATTAGCCTTTAATGTGTGTGTGAGAGATGATGTACCTGCTTTGAAAAGGATTCTTTAAAAGTTCAATCTTATAATAAAAAAAAAAAAGCTCAGAGGTAGTGGTGCACGCCTTTAATCTCAGCACTCAGCACACAGGAGGCAGACGCAGGTGGGTCTCTGTGAATTTTAGGCCAGCCTGGATATACAGTTTTCCTATGACCTAGTAATTCCTCTCTCAGGTATTTATTCAAGAAAAAATTGAAACACACATCCCTACAAACATTTGTACCAGAATATTCTTATTGGTAATAGGCAAAGACTGAAAAAGGTCTAGCTGTACATGAATAAAATGGCTGAATAAGATGTGATATATTTGCACAAAATAATATATCCAGTACTGTCCTAGCTAACCTTGTCAACTTAACATAGCCTAGAGTCATCTAAGAAAAAAAGTCTCTATTGAGGAATTTCCTAGATTAGATTGGCCTGTGAGCATGTCTGAAGGGGAGAGTGGTGTCTTCATCACTAATTGATGAAGAAGAGTACACTCTGCTGTGGGCAGTATCATCCCTAGGCAGGGGATTCTGGGTTGTATGAGAAAAGTAGCTAAGCATGAACCAGTAAGCAAGCTAATGAGTAAGCTAGCAAGCAGGATTCCCCGATGGTTCCTGCCTCCAAGATCCAGTCTTGAGTTCCTGCCCTGATTTCCTTCAAGATAGACTATGACCTGGAAATATCAGCTGAAATAAGCTTTTTCCTCCCCAAGCTGCTTTTGGTAAAGTTAATGGAAAAGGAAACTGGAACAACTGCAGAAAATCCTACGACATAGACAGGTTTCAAAAGAGTATACAGAATGAAAGAGGTTTTATGAGAGAGTTCTGCTATCATTCTCCTTGACCTGTGAGGTTTTTTTGGGGAGGGGGGTATGTATGTATGTATGTATGTATGTATGTATTTATTTATTTATTTATTTATTTATTTATTTATTTATTTTTATAAATAAAATAGTTCCAGATTGCTCCACAGCAGAAAATCTGGCTGAGTGCCTGGGCTAGAAACAACATGCAGTTACAATAATAACCAGTATTACTGAATGCTCATGGGTTTAGCACTACCCTGAAAGTTGGGTAGTACTCCAATATTATGGATTAAAAAACTGGACTCCAAATATAGCATACGACTTGCCCATAAATACCCAGAATATAAATGTTCTGGCTAGGCCAATTTCTAGATGAAGACTGTCTTCTTTTCAGAACAGCTCAGAATGTTTCATCCTGAACATGCTCTGTCAAGAATTAGGGGGTAAGCAAGAGGATGCGAAAGAAAGTGAGTCATTTGGAATGGGGAACATTGCTGTGGAATATTCCTTTACACTTTGTGAACATATGTCAATGTGATTGGTTTAATAAAGAAGCTGACTGGCCAATAGCTAGACAAGATAAAGTTAGGCAGGAGAGCCAAACTAGAAGAATGCTGGGAGGAAGAAGGGCAGAGTCTGGAGTTGCCAATCAGTTGCAGAGGGAGCAGGAGATGAACATGCCATGCTAATAATGGTACCATCATATGGCAGAGTGTAAATAAGGAATATAGGTTAACTTATAATGTAAGAGCTAGTTAGTAATAAGCCTGAGCTATTGGCCGAGTATTTGTAATTAATATAAGCCTCAGTGTGTTTATTTGAGAGCAACTGAAGGACAGAAAAACTCTTCCTACAGGACATAGATCAGTTGTAAAGCATTTGCCTAGCATGCCTGAGGCCCTTTGTTCAATCTACATGTTCTGGGGGCAAAATGGATGAATTTTGGATATATGAAATAATTTGGTGAAATATGCCCAGAGATCCTGTGAAAATCTAATGAAAACCTTGGAAGCTTCCCCTATAGAAATAACTCTACTTGTGAAATTCTCTAAGGCATATAAAGGGGTATACAGGTATACAGTTCTCCTGTCATGGTTTAAATGCGAAACTTCCCCCTTAGGTTCATGTATTTGAGCACTTGATCCCCTATCAGCAGTACTGTTTGGGGAAAGCATGTAATTTTAAGAAATAGAGAAGAGACTTGCTGGAGGAAGTTTGACTTTAGGGGTAGGTTTTGAGGGTTTAGTTTTACCCCACTTCCTGTTCACTTTTTCTGCTTTCTATGTGTTATGAGATTTGATCTCTCAGCTTCGTCCTCCTGTTACTTGCTTACATGGCTCTCCACCATGATGGATTCAAAATAAACTCATATAAGTTGCTTTGGGCCATGATATTTTAGCATAGCAACAGAAAGGTAACTAATAAACCTACTGAAATCCACCTAGGTATTCTTTGATAATAACTTCTATAGAGAGGATCAGAAGTTCAAAGTCATCCTTACATATGTATCAAATTCAATGCTATCCTCTACATACTGCACATACACATACAAGTGCCTACATACATCTAAACATACATATACACACTCATACACACCACATACGACACATTAGAGAGAAGAGAGAGAGAAAGTAACAACAAGGCATATACCAAAAGCTAATTTTGAACTGGTAATCTATCTGCACATGGCAATGCCCTCCTGTAATCCCTTTGCTTCCAAAGCCAATGTAAGATCATGAGGGGAATAAAAGTTCCCATAGCAAATGAAGAGGTAACAATAAAAACAAGATCTTTCTAAATGGGTCCTATTTCATAGACCTGACTGATAGCAAGTAAATTCTTTATATAAATTTTAAAAAGCCAATCAAGAAAAAAAAAAGACATTTCTTAAACCTTAAAAAAAATGAAGTAAATGAACCAGATGCCTCTCAAGTTTCACAGAGAATTTTTGTCAAGTGTCTTTTACTTTGTTTTTTGATGCAAAGTCCCATTTAGCTCAATTACCTAGAGCTCCCTTTGCAGTCTAGGGTGACCTTAGTGCCTGATCCTCCTTCCTCCACTGCCTAAGCACTGGGATTATAAGGCATGTGCCACCGCATTTGGCTGTCAAGTGGTTTTTACAACAGTATTTTGAAGGAATAACAGAGTAAGTAAATTCCATAATCCTATGTTTCCATAAAAGCAATTAAGACAAAAGTGATAATGGTCAAAGTCAATTATTTTTTCAGAATTTAAGAAATTAATCAAGGCTTTCAATAATATGAAAAGCAATCATTAAAATACACTTGATGGGGCTAGAGTGATGGCTCAGCAGTTAAGAGCACTGGCTGTTCTTCCAAAGGACCTCAGTTCAATTCCCAGCACCCACATGGCAGCTCACAACTGTCTGTAACTCTAAGATCTGACATCCTCACACATACATACATGTGGGCAAAACACTAATGCACATAAAATAAAAATAAATTATTTTTTAAAACACGTGATAAGAATAGTGAGTTTGTGAAGGTTTAAAATTTCTTCTAGTTCTACATCTCTCTGCAATATCTATAGAAGAGTCCATTCAACATCAGAATATGCATTCTTCTCAAGTACATGTAGAATATTCTAGAAACTTGATCATATGCCATGCCATAATGTAAGTCTCAATATATTTATCATGCAAATCATACAAAGCCTGTTTTAAAACCATAAAGGAAATTATAAATAAACAGCAAAAGAAAATTATGAAATTTAAAAATATGTAGAAATTAAACAATATACTACTAAATAATCAGAGTCAAAGAAGAAATCACAGGTTAATTTTTAAAAAAACTTTGAAATGGGGCTCGTCAGGTGATTCATAGGGTAAAGTTGCTTGCTGCCAAGTGTGACAACCTGAGTTTTACCCCCTGTAGCCACATAGCAAGTAGAGAATCTATTCCCATAAATTGTCCTCTGGTCTCCACATATGCATGTATACTCTTGCCACCAACACCACACATAAATAAATATTTTAAAATAAATTAAACAAAAATACACATTCCAGAAGTTACTAGATTCAAGCTTTAAACACTAACACCAGAAAAGAGAAAAGGCTCTGCAGGTAAAGCCTCTGCCACCAAGCCTGACAACTGAGTCCAATACCTAAGAGCCACAGGGCAGAAGGAGAGAACAAATGCTTTCAGGTTGACCTCTAACCTCCAAGTCATCTCATGCACACACACATACACATAAATAAATAAATAAATAAATAAATAAATAAATAAATAAATAAATAAATAATAAGTAAGCAAGCAAATAAGTAAATAAATAAATCCATTCAGGTGGCCCAAGGCCTGAGACTGACACCTCGTTCTGACCTGTCTTCCTCATTTACCAAATCCCAGCCCACTCCCTACCAGAGACCCTCTAGCTGCCTCACATGGCTCAGAGTACCAGGTAAATTATGTGCATCCTTGTTGCTGGAGAGCTTCTCTCCAGGTTCCCCAATCCCCTCAGTCCCACAATCCACTTATAAAATAATCATTCAGACACTTATATCACTTATAAACTGTATGGCCATGGCAGGCTTCTTGTTAACTGTTCTTTTATCTTAAATTAACCCATTTTTATAAATCTATACCTTGCCACGTGGCTGGTGGCTTACCAGAGTCTTTACATGCTGATTGTCCTGGCGGTGGCTGCAGTGTCTCCCCCTTCCTTCTTCCTGTTTCCCCAGTTCTCCTCTCTCCTTGTCCCTCCTATACTTCCTGTCTGGTCACTGGCCATCAGTGTTTTATTTAGATAGAATGATATCCACAGCACTTCCCCTTTTCTTCTTTTCTTAAAAGGAAGGTTTTAACTTTAACATGGTAAAAGTACATATAGCAAAACAATTATTGAGCAAGAATTAAAGTTACAATATTAAAGAAGATGTCCTATCTATCTTATATTTGTGAGTTTAAGGTTTTATATCTAACTTATCTTTTATCATTACTGAGGAAATTACAACTATCTAGTCTTCAACCACATCAAAGACCTGAGAAGGAACATAATGGTACCTGAGAAATGGTAGATTGATGCAAGCAACTTTTGGGAATCTTGCAAAAGTAGACCAAGACAGCTGGCAGCCTGGACAGTCACCTAATGTTTCTCAGCATTGTTGGTGCATTTAAATTGGCTACAGGCCTAGAGTATCTGACAGACCATTTTTAGAAGCAGGAATTCTGAGAGACCATCTTACCCTGTCTTGGCAGAGTACAGTGGTCGCTTTCCTTGTGTCCTGCTTGTCCAGAAAGGACAGCATTATATTTGTACTATCAGCCATCAAGGCAAGGGCAATTCTTTGCCCAGTAGGCCATTTTGTGCCAAAAAGACAAACTTCCAAATGGAAATGTCTTAGAAGCCCAACATTCTCTCAGGATCAATTGGTGCAGCCAGGAGCAATTGTGTCTCACGTCAACAGAATTCTAAGTTATTTAAATGTCATATTCTCTAGGTCTATGAAGTGTTTGAAGATTACCTATCTATCTGAAATGTATCTATGTATACCTAGAAGACTTAACTAACATGGCTACAGATATGATTATCATAGATGACTAATTATTAATCTATTTTTTAATTATCCATTACAATTTTAAATGAGTTACATAAACATAATACCTCAAACAAGAATAGAAATATATATATACAGTATAACAAAATTAACTTCAAGTTTGTATCAATAAACTAAAATCTATACCAATATAAAACATTTTAAACAAGTTGTTCTTTAAAAGTAGGTTCATCAATTTACCCTTTTATCTTATCATCTCTCTATCTTCCTATATATCTATATCATATCCCCTTTTCTTTTTTAGAAAGAGATTACATTTATAATCAACCTGTTTTAAATAAAAATATTGGTTTTTCTTTGTCCCACACCAGAGGGCTCTTCTGATTTGGGACACAAGAATCTCTTAACCTTTTTTTTTAAAGCAATATGTAAAATTATATATAGCAAAATGGTTATCAAGCAAGACTTACAGTTACAATATCTAGTCTATTTGTATTTGGCAAAATTAAAGAAAATATTCTATCTATCCTATATTTTTTACTCTAAAGTTTTATATCTAATTTATCTTTTATCATAACCAAGGAAAAATATACATATCTAGCCTTCAACTACATCGAAGACCCCAGAAAGATATAATATTACCTAAGTAAATAAGAAGTGCATTGTAAGCAACTTCCAAAAATCTAGAATGATAGAGACAGCTGGCTGCCTGGACAGTCACCTAAACTTTCTTCTGTAATGTTGAGTCATCCATCTTCAGCCCATAGGCGTAGTCTCTCAGTCACTTTTTTCTGTGTCCTGTAGAATGTCTGGCAGTTTCTTCTGTGAAACAGGAACTGAAGGACCATTTTGCCTTGCAAAGTTCAGTGTTCACCTTCCTATGGGTCCTACATGTTCAGTCGATACAACATTTGGTCAAGCAGTCCAGGCTAGAACAGTGTCTTGCCCAAATGGCTATTTTTGCCAAGAAGATAAATTCCATGTGGAGTGTCTTTGACACCCATCTTTCTCTTTGAAGTAAATCAGTGCTGCCAGGAACAGATGTGTCTCAGTGTCCAGAAAGTCTAGGGTTTTAAAACATTTTAAATGACATATTCTGTGGGTCTTTGAAGTGTTTGAATATAATTGAAATATATCTATGTATACCTCAAAAACTTAACATGACTATAAGTTTGACTATCATAGAAGACTAATTATTAATCTGTATTTCTTAATTATCCATTACAATTAAATGAGCTGCGCAAACATAATACCTTAAGCAAGAGTAGAAATATACATATAGTATAACAAAATTAACTTTAAATTTGTATCAATATGCCTTTAATCTCAGCACTCGGGAGGCAGAAGCAGGCGGATCTCAGTGAGTTCGAGGCCAGCCTGGGCTATCAAGTGAGTTCCAGGAAAGGCGCAAAGCTACACAAGAGAAACACTGTCTCGAAAACCCAAAAAAAATAAAAAAAAAAGAATTGTGTAAAAAAAAATTTGTATCAATAAACTAAAGTCTATACCAATGTAAAACATTTTAAACAAGTTGCTCTTTAAAAGTAGGTTTAACAATCCACCCTTTTATCCTATCATATCTATAGCTTATATTTCCATATCATATCTGCTTTCTTCTTTTGAAAGAGATTGACTATGACCAAAAACAATTTGTAACCAACAACATAAACAAAGACCAACATCCATAATCCATTTTTTGGGAATATGGCCAGAGTTTTCTAGGCTACTTCCTGCTGATAAGGGGCACTGTATTCTTATGGGGATCCTGAGAAAATTAAGAATTATGGTCAACTGGTCAACTCCTGACTGGAGTAGCCTGTGATGCTGTATTCTCTGAGCCAGTTGCCTTGAAGCTGTTTTTGGATGTTAGATCATCTGGGCCTCCCAGAGGGTCTTCCTTGATCAAACCATATTAGCCTGGAAGCAATCCACGGATTCTCATCTTCTGTGGAAGCAAAAGCAGAACCTCTTTTCCAAAGTAACATATACTTAGACATAAACTTTGAAGTCCAGATACTTTTAAAATATATATATATTGGCATAAATCAACAGCTTTTACAATCAAATGTCTTTTTGCACTTAAAAAATCCCAAAGACAACACAATCTAGACTCTCTGTGCGATATCCATCTTTATGTGGCTTATTTTTTATATTACCTTTACTGTCTCTTTAAAGACTTTATTTTTCAAAACTATTTCTTTATATAACTGTCTATATTTATTTTCTTCTCTTTTCCAAGCCTACATACATTTTTACACATATTGTAAACCATTTAAAGACTTATTCCATCTGAATCTGTCTTATTATGAATCTATTGCTTTAAACTGCAGAGTGGTTAGGACTGAAATGGCAGCTTTGGCTGCTGACTTCACCCCCCTCAGCTTTCCAGCATGGTGGAACTACGTTTACTGTGAGCTCTGAGGGAACCATGCTTATTGCTGACTCTGTGAAGGAGTGGGTCTATGCTTCTATCAAAGCAGCATGTAGCCCAGAAACATCTTTTTTTCTGTACTAGCAAAGGCTAAATCCACCAAACAGTGTAATGTGTGACTTGGAGACACCTCATTCCCACCATGCCACAGGTCAAGCCCATATGCCATGAACCCACCATACTGTAGCTCAAGTCTATACACCATGGCGTCTCTGTATCTTGGCGTCTCTATATCTCTACCCACATGAGTTATAAAGTAGAAAGCTGTTTTTGGCTGTGTTATTAATCTGGAAAAATTACAGTGCCCCTTTCTTCTAAGGCAGCTGAACAGGCAATGTACCGATGGCTTCTGGTGTGCAATGGAACAGTAGCTGAAACAGTTATTCTTAAAAGAGTAACTAGGCTGACAGAGTCTAACCTCTCAATGGTAGACTGGCATTTAACAAAGGAGATGAAGCCCCCCACAAGCTGAGAAGAATCGATAGCCGAATTCCAAAAACACCAGCAATTTCCAGAATTTAAAATCCTGAATCATGACAGGACACTGGCAGAATTCAGGTTTATCTGGTACATGGAATACTAACACCAAATGTGAGGTCAAGTTGCAAGCCTTGTGTACACCCTACTTCACAAATGAGTCTGTCAGGTACACTAAGCCTGTAGGCCGAAGATGATGCCCCAGTGTGCAGAGGAACCTCGGGTGACTGTCCAGGCAGCTGGCTGTTTCTGTCAACTCACATTTTTTTGGAAGTTACTTTTTGCACTTCCTGTTTAACTAGGTAATATTATTTCCTTCTCAGGTCTCTGAGGGAGTTGAAGATTAGATAGTTGTAGTAATAACTTTCCTTGTTAAGAAATTCAGAAAAGAAACTCAATAAGAGATGTTAAGTGTATAAGTTTGAAAGACATCATTAGATAGTTTTCTGTTGGTAATACAAGATAGGATAGAAAGTGAATTAGGCACATTTTGGACTCACCAAAATAGGATAGATAATGGAATATTTTCTCTGAATTTGTCAATGCAAATGGAGTAGATATTGTTGATGTATTTATTGCTTATATATATTATATATAGTTATTGTACTTACGGTATATAGTTTTTCTTATTAGTTATAACTTTTTAATGTTTTTATTTTTATTAGACAAAAAAGGGAAAATGTGATGATATTTTATTTGTGCTAAAATGTGGTGATACTTTATTTGTATGTTAATAAATAAAGTTTGCCTGGAGATCAGAGGAAATAGCAAGACATTTTAAGTAAGCACAAAAGTCAGGCAGTGGTACCACATGCCCTTAATCTGATCACTTACCAGGCAAAGTCTCTGTGTGTTCAAGGCCACACTAGGTAACAGCCTAGTGTGGTGACACACGCCTTTAATCCCAGTACCAACCATAGAGACCTGGAGGTCTGTACAGATAGGCAGTGACAAGGAAGTGAGGTAGCTGGGCTAAGAGCCAATGAGAGGGCAGAACAGCAAGGCAATAAAGGTGTGGGTAAGACAGGAAGTAGCTCATATTTGGAAGCTGCAAGAGCTGGTGAGGTAAGGTTAGCTGATGGCTATTCCTAGTTTCATGATCTCTAAGGCTTTCACCCCTATATTTGGTTCCATGTTTTTTATTTAATAAGACCAGTTAGAAATTTGTCTACAATTTTATTATTTAAAACAATTTACAAATTTAAATATACTTTGGTCATATTCTTTCCCTCTAAGTCCTTCCAGATCCTCTCTACCCACCCAACTCTAAGTTCTTTCTCAAAAACACATCCCAAAAATCCAATACAACAGCGAAATTCCCAAAATCTAGAAAACAAATACATCACTCCCCACTAAAAAAAAAAAAAACCTGCAACCAAATAAAATAAAATCACACAAACACACACACAAAAAAAAATCTGTGGAGTCCATTATTTGTTGGTCAACTACTCCTGAACATGAGATCCGCCCTGAAGTGGTTAATATACCCTGTGTCACTCCATTGAAGAAACTGATTTTCCCTCTCCCAGCAGGTATACATGACAGTTTCCATTGTTAACCTTTGCCCCAGTAGCTAGATTTACATTCTTTCATTCATTTTTTAATATAAAAAATAAAATATAATAAGATAAAAATTATCACATTGAAGTCAGACAAGACAGATCAACAGGAGGAAAAGAGCCCAAGAGAAGGCACAAGAGTCAGAGACCCACTCATTCACATGCTCAGGAATCCCATAAAACAACAAACTGGAAGCCATGATATATATGATTGGTGTAGACCTGTGCAAGCCCTGTGCATGCTGCCTCAGTCTCTGTGAGTTCATATGAACTTTGCTCATGTTGATTTAGAGGGTCATGTTTACTTGGTGTCCTCTTCCAAGGGATTCCCTGATCTCTGAGTGGAGAGATTTGATAGAGACATTCCACTTGGGGGTTGAGTGTTCCAAGGACTCTCACTCTCTGTATGCCTGGCTGTGTGTGTTTATACTTATCCCATCTGCTGCAGGAGGAAGCTTCTCTGATAACTGTTGAACAAGGCACTGATAAAATTTATGTTTCTGGATCTAGGTTACCTCACTGAAGATGATTTTTTCTAGTTCCACCAATTTGCCCACAACTTTCATTTTTTTAACATCTGATTAATACTCCATTGTGTAAATGTGCCACATTTTCTTTATCCATTCTTCTCTTGAGAGACATCTGGATTGTTTCCAGTTTCTGGCCATTACAAATAGAGCAGCAATGAACATGGTTGAGTAAGTGTCTTTGTAGTAGGATGAAGCATCTTTTGGGTATACGTATACTCAAGAGTGGTATAGCTGGATCTTAAAGTAAATTAATTCCCATCTTCCTGAGGAACTACCAAACTAATTTCCATAGTGGTGGCACTCATATGCATGCGCACACGTACATACACACACACACACACACACACACACACACTTAAAAGTAAAAAATAATTCTTAAAAAAGGAATTTCTATTTATCAGTCATATATGGTAGCACATGCCTGATCTATGCCTTGAGTTGCAGGCCAGCATAGTCACAAAGTGAGGGATTGTCTTAAAGAAAAGCTTTTAAAAAGATGTTCTAACAGATGAAAAGATAACTCCACAAAATTGAATTTATCATCTAAACCATAATTATTTTAGTAGAAAGAGGGTAACATTAAATTCAAAGAAGCAACAGTTATAAGCTGGAACTCTTCTGGATAAACTAGGGTGTATAGTCATTGTACACATAACTAACAAGGGACTAGTAACAGTACATGAAAAGAAATTATGAAACAGGGCATGCTTGTCAATAAATAGTGCTAGAAAAGCTAAATGTGCAGTCTCAAAAGAAAGAAGTTGGACCCTTAATTTATGCCACATACAAAAGTTAACTCAAAATAGACTAAAAACAATTCCAAGACACAGGATTATAAAACTGCTAAAGAAAATAGAAGAAAAGTCATGACAGTGGATTGAAGAGTGTTTTCTTGCAACTGGAGTAAACAGAGACAAATGGGACAACATCAAACTCAAAAACCTTTGTGTGTCAAAGAAAAAATGCAGACACAACCAAAAGAAAATGCTATTATGGATATTATGAACTGAAGAAAATATTTGCAAATCATATATTTCATAAAGAGATTACTAACCAGAAATATATATGTATATGTAATATCTCCTACAATTCAAATGAAAAAATCAAATAACCCAATTATAACATAGAGAAAGGACTTGAGTAAATATTTGTCCAACAACAGTATATAAATGGCTGCCAAGCATATGAAAAGTTAGGCAGTCATCACAAGTCATTAGAGAAATGCAAAGCAAAACTGCAATGAGTATCTCTTACCCATTAAGATAGCTAGTATCAAAATAAAATAAAGAACAAGAGTTGGCAAGAATGTGGAGATGCTGAAACTTTATAAACTGTAGGTGGGAATATAAATGGTGCAATTAGTAGGAAACGATACAGCAACTCCTCAGAAAATGTAAAATACAGCTATCATGTATATGATCCAGTAATCCCACTCCTGGATATAAATCCCAAAGAACTGAAAGCAGAGTTTCAGAGGCCTATCTGTGCTCACAAGTTCATTACCACATATTCACAACAGCCAGGAGGTGAGAGCAATCCAAGTGTTCACTGGTAGGTAAATGGATAAACGAACTGTGCTTTATGTGTGGAATGTGGACACAATGGGATGTGATCCAGCCTTTTAAAAAGAGATTCTGACATGTGCTACAGCACAGATGGGCCTTGAGGACATAGTGCTATGTGGAGTAAGGCTCTTGGAAAAAAGACAAATACTGTATGACTCCATTTTTTTATGAGGTATCACACAAATAGAAAGTAAAAACAGAGGCTGGGGGGAGGAAGAATGAGTAGCCATTGTTTATCAAATATGAACTTTCCGTTATGCAAGATGAAAAAGTTCTGGAGATCTGCTTCACAACAATGTGAATATGCTTTACCCTAAAGAACTGTACATTTAACAATGGTTAAAATGCTAGTTCTATGTTCTGTGTGTTTTTGTCACACCCAGAAGTAAATGAAAATGAAAAAATAACATTTTATGGGGGAAGTTCTTTGTTTCACGGTGCTTTGTGGAGCCTTTTTTTTTCTTTAATCTTACAGGTCTTCTGAGTATATATTATGGTTTTTGGGTTCTGTGTTTTTATGGGATTTCTGTGTGTGCGAAAATGTGTGTCTCTGTATCTATATATGTTTGTTGTGCTTTATTTTGTCTCTTTTTCTTCAGTTTGCTTGTTTTATCCTATTCTAGTTTGTTTGTTTTTGTTTTATCTTATTTTATTATTATTTTTACATGCCTGTTTTCTAATGAGAGAGAGAGAGAAAGGATGTAGATTTGGATGGGAAGGGAGGGGAGGAAGATCTGAGAAGAGTTGGGGAGGGGGATCCATAATCAAAATATACTGTATGAAAATTTTTTTTCAAAAAAAGAAAAAACAGAATTGAAAAAGAAATTTAAATGTACCTTCAATAATGAAAATGAGAAGTAACAAAAATGTATAATGAACACTTTTCAGGATTCAACATCAATATGTACTTAAAATATGCTGAATTTCATTAGTAATTAGATAAATTCACACTGAAATCAAAATACCTTGACATTGTCTAGTAAAATTTAAGACATACATGTCCTATAAGCCACTAGTTGCACTTCTCTGAAAATCAGCATATGTATACTAGGACACACAAGTACCATAGAGCAGGGGCTGGAGAGATGGCTCAGTGGTTAAGAGAGCACTTGCTTCTTTTCATAGAGGACTCAAGTTCAGTTCCCAGCACCCACATTGGGTGGTCCTGTAACTCCAGCTTAACAGGATCTAACACCTTCTTTTGACCTATCAGTCACCTACACACGTCACACACACACACACACACACACACACACACACACACACAAACACACACAAATAAAAATGTTTCTTTAAAAAAAACTCCACAGAGTGTGTGGTCTGTAAAGTAACCTGTTGCTCTGCCTGCTGCTGCTGCCTCTGCCATCTTCCACAAGCAATAGACTCCAGCTCTTTGGCCTTTCACTGTAGACCTTCTAGGCATTTAGAAGTACCAGACTGCCAAATGCTCAGCCCTGAAAACACACATACAAGTAGCATTATATGGACTGAGCAGGTTATATTTAGGAATAGATATGTATGCACAAATACATATTATGCATGCAATAACATGTAGTGTACTTGAAGGAGAGCACAAAGGGGTATATGGGAGGGTTTGGAGGGAGGAGAGGAAAGAGAGAAATGTTATGATTATATTATAATCTCAAAAATGAAGCAAAGTACCAGATTAGGAATGCTGAGGTACCCAGTTTCAGACATGGCTGGCCATTATTGGACTACCTAGGTCCTATCATATAAGGCAATCTAGTAAATGTCCTTTTACAATATGTATTTGTGTATGTGTATAGAAATGTACATACACATATTCTATTGGTTTAGTTCTTTTTTTTTTTGTATTTTAAGTCTTTAATATGTTCGCCTGCAGGAAGCAGGGTGTGGGAGGAGAGAGAAGGGGAGGGGGTAAGTTATACCAAAAGTTCAAATTCAGTGTTTCTTTAATTCCAAACTTATTTCTTGTTTAATATGCCCAAAGGAAGGGATTTAGACCAGTTCTATTTGCGTGTCAGATAGGGTCTGATGAATAAAATTAGCAAGACAGTGGGAAACACCAACTAGTTAAATCAGAAACACCAATAACTAGTTAAGCCAGGATCTCTAAGTTTAAGCAATCCTTGACTTGCTGACTGCCTACCAGGCCCAGGACTAGGGTAGGGCAAATGAAACATTCCATTTAGGCAAAAAGCTTAATGAGTGGCAATAAACTAAGTAAAGCAAATTGTACTTTTTGAACTATTTAAAAATGATCTAAAAATGGCATATTCTGTTCATCCTGGAAATTCATATTACCTTTTACTTAAAAAATGACTTAAATACTCTTGCTTAATGAGGTTTTTGGTATTCTTTAAGCTTAGAATCGTTTTTTTTTTTCGTTTTTTTTTTTTTGGTTTTTTTTTGTTTTTTTTTTTTTTTATTATTATTATTATTATTATTATTTTACAACACCATTCAGTTCAACATAATAGCCACAGAATCCCCTGTTCTCCCCCTCTCGCCCACCCCTCCCCCCAGCTCACCCCCCATTCCCACCTCCTCCAGATCAAGGTCTCCCCCGAGGACCGGGGTTGACCTGGTAGACTCAGTCCAGGCAGGTCCATTCCCCCCTCCCAGACCGAGCCAAGTGTCCCTGCATAAGTCCCAGGATTCAAACAGCCAACTCATGCAACGAGCCCAGGACCTGGCACCAATGCACAACTGCCTCCCAAACAGATCAAGCCAAATGACTGTCTCACCCGTTCAGGTGGCCTGATCCAGTTGGGGGCCCCTCAGCCTTTGGTTCATAGATCCTGTGCTTCCATTCATTTGGTTATTTGTCCCGGTGCTTTATCCAACCTTGGCTTCAACAATTCTCGCTCATATAAATCCTCTTCTTACTCACTAATTAGACTCCCAGTGCTCCACCAGGGGCCCAGCCGTGGATGTCTGCCTTCAGATTCCTCAGTCCTTGGATGGGGTTTATGGCACCACTATTTGGGTGTCTGGCCATCCCATCACCAGAGTAGGTCAGTTCCTGCCGTCTCGCGACCATTTCCAGCAGTCTTTTGAGGGGGTATCTTTGTGGATCTCCGTGGGCCTCCCTAGCTCTCTGCTTCCTCCCCTTCTCACCTTCTCATGTGGTCTTCATTTACCATGGTCTCCTATTCCTTGTTCTCCCTCTCTTTTCTTGATCCAGCTAGGATCTCCCACTCTTTCCCTCGACTGTCGCCCTTCATTGTTCCCACTCATGACCAGGCTATTCATGTGGATCTTGTCCATTTCTCCGTGTCTTTTTTTGGGGTCCCGTTTTCCAGGTAGCCTCACTGGTGATGTGAGTAGCAGTCTAGTCATCCTTGTTCCACATCTAGCATCTTCCTATGAGTGAGTACATACCATATTTGTCTTTCTGAGTCTGGGTTACCTCACTCAGAATGATTTTTTCTAGATCCATCCATTTGCCTGCAAACCGTGTGATGTCGTTGTTTTTCTCTGCTGAGTAGTATTCCATTGTGTATATGTGCCACAATTTATTTATCCATTCTTCAGTTGAAGGGCATCTAGGTTGTTTCCAGGTTTTGGCTATTACAAACAATGCTGATATGAACATAGCTGAGCAAGTGCTCTTGTGGTATGATTGAGCATTTCTTGGGTATATGCCCAGGAGTGGTATAGCTGGATCTTGGGGGAGATTGATTCCCAATTTTCTAAGAAAGCGCCATATTGATTTCCAAAGTGGTTGTACAAGCTTGCATTCCCACCAGCAGTGGAGGAGAGTTCCCCTAGTTCCACATCCTCTCCAGCATAAAGTGTCTTCAGTGTTTTTGATCTTAGCCACTCTGACAGGTGTAAGGTGGTATCTCAGAGTTGTCTTGATTTGCATTTCCCTGATGATTAGGGAAGTTGAGCAATTCCTTAAATGTCTTTCAGCCATTTGGGATTCCTCTGTTGAGAATTCTCTGTTTAGTTCTAAAGCCCATTTCTCAATTGGACTGTTGGTCCTTTTGATGTCTAATTTCTTGAGTTCCTTATATATTCTGGATATCAGTCCTCTGTCAGATGTGGGGTTGGTGAAGATCTTTTCCCATTCTGTAGGCTGTCGCTTTGCCTTGTTGACCGTATCCTTTGCTCTACAAAAGCTTCTCAGTTTCAAGAGGTCCCATTGATTGATTGATTGTCTCAGTGTCTGCGCTACTGGTGTTATATTTAGGAAGTGATCTCCTATGCCAAGGCGTTCAAGACTATTTCCTACTTTTTCTTCTAGCAGGTTCAGAGTAGCTGGATTTATGTTGAGGTCTTTGATCCACTTGGACTTAAGTTTTGTGCACGGTGACAGATATGGATCTATTTGCAGCCTTCTACACGCTGATATCCAGTTATGCCAGCACCATTTGTTGAAGATGCTTTCTTTTTTCCATTGTACACTTTTGGCTTCTTTGTCAAAAATTATATGTCCATAGGTGTGTGGGTTAATGTCAGGGTCTTCAATTCGATTCCATTGGTCCACATGTCGGTTTTTATGCCAATACCAGGCTGTTTTTATTACTGTAGCTCTATAGTAGAGCTTGAAGTCGGGGATTGTGATGCCTCCAGAAGTTGTTTTATTGTACAGGTTTCTTTTAGCTATCCTGGGTTTTTTGTTTTTCCATATGAAGTTGAGTATTGTTCTTTCCAGATCTGTGAAGAATTGTGTTGGTATTTTGATGGGGATTGCATTGAATCTGTAAATTGCTTTTGGTAAGATTGCCATTTTTACTATGTTAACCCTGCCTATCCATGAGCATGGAAGATCTTTCCATTTTCTGACATCTTCTTCAATTTCTTTTTTCAGGGACTTAAAGTTCTTGTCATATAGGTCCTTCACTTGCTTGGTTAGTGTTACCCCAAGGTATTTTATGTCATTTTTGGCTATTGTAAAGGGTGATGTATCTCTAATTGCCTTCTCAGCTTCTTTGTCCATTGTATATAGGAGGGCTACTGATTTTTTTGAGTTGATTTTGTATCCTGCTATGTTGCTGAAGGTGTTTATAAGCTTTATCAATTCCTGGGTGGAATCTTTGGGGTCACTCAAGTATTCTATCATGTCGTCTGCAAATAGGGAAAGCTTGACTTCTTCCTTTCCAATTTGAATCCCCTTAATCTCCTTATGTTGTCTTATTGCTCTGGCTAGAACTTCAAGTACTATATTGAATAAGTATGGGGAGAGTGGACAGCCTTGTCTCGTTCCTGATTTTAGTGGAATTGCTTTGAGTTTCTCTCCATTTAATTTGATGTTGGCTGTTGGTTTGCTATATATTGCCTTTATTATGTTTAGGTATGTTCCCTGTATTCCTGATCGCTCCAAGACTTTTATCATGAAGGGGTGTTGGATTTTGTCAAATGCCTTTTCTGCATCTAGTGAGATGATCATGTGGTTTTTTTCTTTGAGTTTGTTTATATGGTGTATTACATTAATGGACTTTCGTATGTTGAACCACCCTTGCATCCCTGGGATGAAGCCTACTTGATCATGGTGGATAATTGTTCTGATGTGTTCTTGGAGTCTGTTTGCCAGTATTTTATTGAGTATTTTTGCATCAATGTTCATGAGGGAGATCGGTCTGTAGTTCTCTTTCTTTGTTGCATCCTTGTTTGGTTTAGGAATCAGGGTAATTGTAGCCTCATAGAAGGAGTTTGGTAATGTTCCTTCTGTTTCTATTATGTGGAACAATTTAGAGAGTATTGGTATTAACTCTTCTTTGAAGATCTGGTAGAATTCTGCGCTGAAACCATCTTGTCCTGGGCTTTTTTTGGTTGGGAGACCTTTAATGACTGTTTCTATTTCCTTAGGGGTTATTGGACTATTTAAATAGTTTATCTGGTCTTGATTAAACTTAGGTATGTGGTATCTATCCAGAAAAATGTCCATTTCTTTTAGGTTTTCCAGTTTTGTGGAGTAGAGGTTTTTGAAATATGACCTTATAATTCTCTGGATTTCCTCAATGTCTGTTGTTATGTCCCCCTTTTCATTTCTGATTTTGTTGATTTGGATTCTCTCTCTCTGTCTTTTGGTTAGTTTGGATAAGGGCTTGTCTATCTTGTTGATTTTCTCAAAGAACCAACTCTTTGTTTCATTAATTTTTTGTATTATTCTCTTAGTTTCTAATTTATTAATTTCACCTCTCACTTTGATAATTTCCTGGCGTCTATTCTTCCTGGGAGACTTTGCTTCTTCTTGTTCTAGAGCTTTCAGATGTGCTGTTAATTCACTAGTGTGCGATTTCTCCAACTTCTTTATGTGGGCATTTAGTGCTATGAATTTCCCTCTTAACACTGCTTTCATAGTGTCCCATAAGTTTGGGTATGTGGTGTCTTCATTTTCATTGATCTCTAGGAAGTCTTTAATTTCTTTCTTTATTTCTTCCTTAACCCATTGGTGATTCAGTTGAACATTATTCAGTTTCCATGAGGTTGTAGGTTTTCTGTAGTTTTTGTTGTTGTTGAAATCTAGCTTTAAACCATGGTGATCTGATAGAACACAGGAGGTTATTCTGATTGTTTTGTATCTGTTGAGATTTGCTTTGTGGCCAAGTATGTGGTCGATTTTAGAGAAAGTTCCATGGGGTGCTGAGAAGAAAGTATATTCTTTCTTGTTGGGATGGAATGTTCTGTAGATATCTATTAGGTCCAATTGGGTCATGACATCAGTTAAGTCCTTTATTTCTCTGTTAAGTTTCGATTTGGGAGATCTGTCCAGTGGTGAAAGTGGGGTGTTGAGATCTCCCACTATTAATGTGTGGGGTTTTATATGTGGTTTAAGCTTTAGTAATGTTTCTTTTACATATGTGGGTGCCCTTATGTTTGGGGCATATATGTTCAGAATTGAAACTTCATCTTGGTCGATCTTTCCTGTGACGAGGATGTAATGTCCTTCTTGATCTCTTTTGATTGATTTTAGTTTGAAGTCTATTTTGTTGGATATCAGGATGGCTACCCCTGCTTGTTTCTTAAGACCATTTGATTGAAAAGTCTTTTCCCAGCCTTTTATTCTTAGGTAGTGTCTATCTTTGAATTTGAGATGTGTTTCTTGTATGCAGCAGAAGGATGGGTCCTGCTTTCGTATCCATTCTGTAAGTCTATGTCTTTTTATAGGTGAATTAAGTCCGTTGATATTAAGGGATATTAATGACCAGTGATTCTTCATCTCTGTTATTTTTGGTGGTAGTGTGTGTGTACTTCTCTTCTTTGGGGTTTACTGTTGTGGCTTTATCTATTGCCTGTGTTTTCAAGTGTGTATCTGACTTCCCTCGGTTGGAATTTTCCTTCTAGTGCTTTCTGTAGGGCTGGGTTTGTGGATAGGTATTGTTTAAATCTGGCTTTGTCTTCGAATGTCTTGTTCCTTCCGTCTATGATGATTGAAAGTTTTGCTGGGTATATTAGTCTGGGCTGACATCCATGGTCTCTTAGTGTCTGCATTACATCTGTCCAGGTCCTTCTGGCTTTCAAAGTCTCCATTGAGAAATCGGGTGTTATTCTGATGGGTTTACCTTTATAGGTCACTTGGCCTTTTTCCTTGGCTGCTCTTAATATTCTTTCTTTATTCTGTACATTTAGTTGTTTAATTATTATGTGTTGAGGGGACTTTTTTTGGGGGTCTAGTCTGTTTGGTGTTCTATAGGCTTCTTTTATCTTCATAGGCATTTCCTTCTTTAAGTTGGGAAAGTTTTCTTCTATAATTTTGTTGAATATATTTTCTGTGCCTTTGAGTTGGTATTCTTCACCTTCTTCTATCCCTATAATTCGTAGGTTTGGTCTTTTTATGGTGTCCCAGATTTCTTGGACATTTTGGTTCATGACTTTGTTGGCTTTAGTGTTTCCTTCGACTGATGGAACTATTTCTTCTACTGTATCTTCAATGCCAGAAATCCTCTCTTCCATCTCTTGCATTCTCTTGGTTATACTTGCATCCGAAGTTCCTGATCTTTTACTCAGGTTTTCTATTTCCAGCATTCCCTCTGTTTGTGTCTTTTTCATTTTTTCAATTTCCCTTTTCAGATCTTGGACTGTTTCCTTTGTTTGTTTCATTGCTTTTTCATGATTTTCTTTCAGTGCTTTATTGTTTTCTTCCAGGATTTTAATGTTTTCTTCCAGGACTTTATTGTTTTCTTGGAGGGCTTTATTGTTTTCTTCTAATTTGTTTGCCCTTTCCTCTAGTTGTTTACAGCGTTCTTCCAATTTTCTTGTCTTTTCCTCTACACAAGCCTCTACCTTCTTCATGAAGTTACTCATAAGGCTACTTTCTTCTGCTTCTTCCAATTTTTGGTGTTCAGGTCTAGATGTTGGAGGCGAGCTAGGTTCTGGTGATGCTGTATTGCTCTTCATTTTGCTGTATGTACTTCTGCTTTGACGTCTGCCCATCTCCTTGTGATTCCTTCTTGGTCTTATCAGTGGACTTGTTTCACAAAGAGCTGACAGACTCAGGAAGACTCTCTCTCTTGTCCAAAAGGGAGTTCTCTTGTCCAACTCTTTGGTCCAGAAGGGAAGTCAGGGGCAAGCTCTGGTCCAGAATGGCAGTTGGGGACAGGCTGGGAGCTGGGGGCCGGTCTCTAAGTCTCAGGAAGTGGGTGGGGTCTTGGGCAGATGGGTGTGGGGGCCGGGCGCGGAGACTGCAGGGGCTGCCGGGGGCTTGGAAATGGGGATCCCTCCCGGTGGGGCTAGAAGGGGAGCTGCCCGGTGGCCGGAACCTGGTGCCAAGTTGGGCAGGCCTCTCAGGAGTGGCTGGTGGCCAGGGATGGGGTCCTGGCTGGACCCAGGCACTCACCTCTGGTCCAGAAGGGAAGTCGTCAGGGGCAGGCTGGGAGCTGGGGGCCGGTCTCTAAGTCTCAGGAAGTGGGTGGGGTCTTGGGCAGATGGGCGTGGGGGCAGGGCGCGGAGACTGCAGGGCCTGCCGGGGGCTTGGAAATGGGGATCCCTCCCGGTGGGGCTAGAAGGGGAGCTGCCCGGTGGCCAGAACCCGGCGCCAAGCTGGGCAGGTCCTCCCGGGGTGGCTGGTGCCCAGGGATGGGGTCCGGGTTGGACCCGGGTACTCACCTCTGGTCCAGAAGGGAAGTCGTCGTCTATTGGTTTAGTTCTTATGAAAAACCCTGCCTAATACATATTGTACGATTCCATTTATGGGCTGCATAGAGAAGCCAAATTCACAAACAGAAAATACAGTGGCTGCCAGGAACTGGAGGCAGTACATAATGCAGAGCTATTATTGTCACTGGGTAAATTGTTTCAGTTTTGCAAGATGAAAAAGATTCTGGAGAGCTGACATGCAACAATGTCCAAATACTTCAGATTATCTAACAGTATACCTCAAGTAACTAACACAGGAAATTTTATGATACATGTTATTTTATAACCATTAAAAATAAATTTGGTCAGGTGAGATGACACAGCAGGTAAAGGTACCTGCTGCCAGGACTAATGACATGAGTTTTCTCTTTAGGACCCACGTTGTGAAAGGAGAGAGCCAACTGATGCATGATGTTGTTTGGCCTCCACATATGTGTGCCTTGGTTTTTGTGTACATGCCCATGCTTACACACTTACACACACACACACACACACACACACACACACACACACACGAATCAATGATAAGTCTATTGGTTATCTGGTCTTGATTTAATTTTGGTATGTGATACCTGTCCAGGAAACTGTCCATTTCTTTTAGATTTTCCAATTTTGTGGAGTACAGGTTTTTGAAGTATGACCTAATGATTCTCTGGATTTCCTATGTGTCTGTTGTTATGTTCCCCTTTTCAGTTCTGACTTTGTTAATTTGGATATTCTCTCTCTGCCTTTTGGTTAGTTTGGAAAAGGGTTTGTCTATCTTGTTGATTTTCTCAAAGAACCAACTCTTTGTTTCAATGATTCTTTATACTGTTCTCTTTGTTTCTATTGATTTCAGCCCTCAATTTGATTATTTCCTGGTGTCTACTGCAATGTCTTTATGTGGGCACTTAGTGCTATGAATTTTCCTCTTAGCGCTGCTTTTTTATAGTGTCCCATAAGGTTGGGTATGTTGTACATTGATTTTCATTGAATTCTAGGAAATCTTTCATTTCTTTATTTCTTCCTTGACCCATTGGTGATTCAGTGGAGCATTATTCAGTTTCCATGAGATTGTAGGCTTGTGTGGTTGTTGAAATCTAACTGTAAGTCATGATAAAACACAGGAGGTTATTCCAGTTTTTCTGTATCTGTTGAGGTTTGCTTTGTGATGAGAATGTGGTCAGTTTTACAGAAGGTTCCATGAGGTGCTAAGAAGAAGGTATATTCTTTTGTGTTTGGGTGTAATGTTCTATAGATGTCTGTTAAGTCCATTTGAGTCATAACATCTGTTAGTTCCCTTGTTTCTCTGTTAAGTTTCTGTCTGGCAGACCTGTCCATTGGTGAGAGTGGGGAGTTGAAATTTCCCACTATTAGTGTGTGTGTGTGATTTAAGCTTTAGTAATATTTCTTTTAAAATGTGATACCCTTATATTTGGGGCATAGATGTTCAGAATTGAGACATCATCTTGATGGATTTTTTTCCTGTGATGAATGTGAAATGTCCTTCTCCATCTCTTCTGAATAATTTTAGTTTGAAGACTATTATGTTAGATATTAGGGTAGCTAAACCAGCTTGCTTCTTAAGTCCAACCCTTTACGCTGAGGTAATGTCTGTCTTTGAGTTTGAAGTGTGTTTCTTGTATGCAGCAGAAGGATGAATCCTGTTTTTGTACCCATTCTATTAGCCTGTGTCTTTTTATAGGTGAATTGAGTCCATTGACATTAAGAGATATTAATGACCAGTGATTGTTAATTCCTGCTACTTTTGGTTTTGTTGGTAGTGGTGGTAGTATGTGTGTGTGTGTTTCCCTTCTTTGGGATTTGCTAGTATGAGGTTGTCTACTGCATGTGATTTTGTAGGTGCACTTAACTTCCTTGGGCTGAAGTTTTCATTCTAGTACTTTCTGTAGGGCTGGATTTGTTGGTAGGTATTGTTTAAATCTGGTTTTGTCATGGAATATCTTGTTTTCTTCATCTATAGTGATTGAAAGTTTTGCTGGGTATAGTAATCTGGGCTGGCATCTGTGGTCTCTTAGTGTCTGCAAAATGTCTGTCCAGGACCTTCTGGCTTTCATAGTCTCCACTGAAAAGTCAGGTATAATTTTGATAGGTCTGCCTTTATATGTTACTTGGCCTTTTTCCTTTGAAGATCTTAATATTCTTTCTTTATTCTGTATGTTTAGTGTTTTGATTATTATATGGTGAGGGGACTTTTTTTTGGTCCAGTCTATTTGGTGTTCTGTAAGCTTCTTGTACCTTCATGTACATGTCCTTCTTTAGGTTTGGAAAATTTTCTTCTACGATTTTGTTGAATATATTTTCTGTGCCTTTGAGCAGGAATTCTTCTCCTTCTTCTATCCCTATTATTCTTAGGTTTGGTCTTTTCATGGTGTCCCAGATTTCCTGGATGTTTTGTGTTAAGAATTTGTTGGATTTAACATTTTTTTTGACAGATGAATCTATTTTCTCTATTGTGTATTCAATGGTTGAGATTCTGTCTTCCATCTCTTGTGTTCTGTTGGTTATGCTTACATCTGTAGTTCCTGTTCATTTACTCAGATTTTCCATTTCTAGAATTCCCTCACTTTGTATTTTCTTTGTTGCCTCTATTTCAATTCTCATGTCTTGAACTGTTTCTTTTACCTATTTCATTTTTTTTCTTGGCTTTCCTGGCTTTCTTTAAGGGACTCTATTTATTGATTTCTTCCAATTTTTTGTTTGTCTTTTCCTACATTTCTTTAAGGGAATTTTTCATTTTCTCTTTAAAGGCCTCTATGATCTTCATGAAGTTGGTTTTAAGGTCATTTTCTTCTGTTTTATTTGTGTTGGGATGCTCAGGTCTTGCTGTTTTAGAACCACTAGGTTCTGGTGATGCCATATTGCTCTTTATATTGTTGAATGTATTCTTATACTGTCGTCTACCTGTCTCTTCCTGCAATTGGTGCAGGTGGGGCCTGATGCTGTGTGGAGTGGTTGGGGAAGATGCTAGATGTGCCCCTGGGGCCTAGAGTCTAGAGAGTGGGGCTGTCCAGCTGAGAACTCAGACACTCACCTCGTGAATCAACAAATAAATGAATGTAATTTTTTAAAAATTTCATCCAGACATAAATGCACACACTAGTAATATCAACAATTAGAAGATAAAGCAGGACGATTGCCAGTTTGAGGACATCTTGGGCTTTATAATGAGCTCCTGTTTCAAAAAAAAAATAGAGAAAAAAATTTTAAAGAAAATAATTAAATTTAAAAACAAAATATTTTAAAAGAAGACAAAATGTATACTGTCAAAGAATAAATATATTTTTAAAAAGAAAAATGACCACAAAAAATTATAAATGTTAGCTATGGAGAGTGAAGGGGAAGATATGAGTGCAGAAGTAGTGATTTTCTATTTCTTAATTATGGCTGGGATTGCAGAGATATCATCTTTGTAATTATTCCTTAAATGTAGTACATATATTTTATCTACACTTTGTTAATATCTTTTATGAAGAAAATTGACATCAAAAAAAGAAGAAAAAAATCTGTTAATGTAATTCACGATGTAAATTGGTCAACTGTTGAAAATTCCATGCTTATATCAATACATGCAAATTCCTTTCAATAATTTCAAATCCATTCCTCACTAAAAATTCTTGTCAAACTAGGAACAGAAAGGCTTCCCTTAAGGTCATAAAGCTTCTCTACACAAAAACCTATGTTAATCATCTTACTTACAGCTGGAACAAATCAAAGTTTCTCCTTAGCAATAAAAAATAATTCCTAGTATTGCATTATGTTCAAGACTCTGGCCTATGAAACATAAGGCTCAAAATAAATATAGGTATTGAAAGGAATAAAAAAGACTACTTGAAAATAGTGTGTATGTATTGAAAATATAAATAAATTTATACAAAAGTATCCCAGGTTATAAATATCAAAACAATCTGCAAAACTCACTTGCATTTCTGTGTGCTGGTAGTAATAGATAGACAGAAAATAAAATATTTAAAAAGTATTGTTTACAATATCCCCATGAAATACAAAGTACTAGGGAATAAATCTAATGAAATAAGTGCAATGGAGGGATGTGTCAACTCATGGAAAGCTTTGAATGATGCCCAGGTTTGGATTTGCTGAGATTTTCCTCATAAAATTATCCTTTAGACTGTGTATGTTTCATTCACATGCCAAGGTGATGAAGGCCTTAATTAGATCAACAGCAGTGGAGAGGGAATTTTCATGAGCTGAGATTGAAGAAGCCAGAAGGGTATGTTAGGGATTGGCTTGAAAGGAGGAAAGAAGCCCAGAATGTTTGATAAATAGTAAGGAAGGGTAAGAAGGACATATAGCCTATCTTCAAATACAGTGATGAGAGGAGTTGGAGAGAGACAGTGCTTACAGCCATTGCTCTAGGCCTTATGTAGCAGTATCCTTCAATTAGAACAGAAAAGGAGGGCATATATTTAGAGAAAAAGGGGAAGATGTTGGTTATTTGGCTGATCACTCACCAGGAGTCTCAAAATATGTAGTGGAAGGGTTTGGGGTTGGTATGAAGTGAGACCAAGTCATACTAGGAGATCTTCAGGGGATCTGCACGTGAACATTAACCTTTGCTGGTAGCTAAGGTCCACAGGGATAGGATACATCTGGATGATCTCTGAGGACAGGGTAAGTCATCAGTTATACCTATTTCTTAGACCTGTTTGTGTTGATACAAAAGCTCTGAGGCCAGGTAATGTATAAAAGAAAGTTTATTTGGTTCACACAACTCTTCCCTTCCAAGGGTTGTGCCCTTATGACCCAAAACCTACTACCTCTCAAGGCAATGACTTTGAGTGGGAATCAAAGCCCAACATGAGTTCTGGCATGGACAAAATACATTCAGACCCTAGCACTCCCCTTGGGATGAGTCAGTGTAAAATGACTGAGGGTTAGATGATGGATGACAGTTGTTGCAATGGTTGAGTCAGCACAGGAATAAAATAAAGAAAAGCCAAATGTTACTGTCTGGGTCTCTCTCTCTATGTTTTTTACATTTCATTCAGTCTCTCCTCTCTCTCTCTCTCTCTCTCTCTCTCTCTCTCTCTCTCTCTCTCTCTCTCTCGCTCTGTGTGTGTGTGTGTGTGTGTGTGTGTGTGTGTGTATGTGTGTGTGTTTATACATGCCACAGCATGGGAGGTCAGAGGACAACTTGTAGGAGTCAGTTCTTTCCCCTAACTATCTGGGTCCTGGAAATTGAACTCAGGTTGTCATCCCTGTTGTGCCATCTCGCTGGCCCAGTGACTCTCATATTTCCGGTTTGAGCAATTAAAGCCATAGAGATATTATTACCAAAAATAAAAAATAATAATAATAAATAGAAGATGACAATGATAAGTATTGGTTCAGTGAATAGTCGTTAGAGAATTAAACTAACTCAAAAACACAGTGACAGTTCCAAGCAACAAAAATGTTTTGATTAGTAGTTATTATGAAATGCCTTCATTTCTGAAGAACAGCTTTTTAAGTTTCAGCCCATCCTAGGAGGACTGAACTAATAAGTATTAAAATATCAGAGTATTATGGTTTGAATGTTGAGTGACTCCAGAGGCTCATGTATTCAAACTCTCATTTTCCCAGCTGATGGTGCTGTTGGAAGGGATACACGGTCCAGTTGACTGACACAGACCACGAGGGGCAGGCTTTGAGGATTATATCCTGGCCCAAAGTCTAAGGACTCTGCTTCTTGTGTGACATCACAATGTAACCTGCTACCTCCCACTCCCATCATGACAGAGCAAGACAATTTACCACTCCTGTATTCCCCATTAAGACATAATTCTGTCCTCCTGTCTGTTGCTTCCATCGGGTATTTGAAAGTGAACAACACAGAATGCAATTCTGAAAGAGTGGCAAACAGTTTGGTTTGGTTTGGTTTGGTTTGGTTTTCTCCAATATATTCCTAATGCTCAGGCCTTGGCATGTGACATCCCAATTTGGCTCATAACAATAGATTAAACCAGAAAGATAGTTCAGCTGGTAAAGGTGCTTGGCATACAAGCCTGGAGAATTCATTTCAACACCCAGGACCCACATAAAGGAGGAAAAAGAACTGACTCCACAAAGTTGTCCTGATGGGGAATATTACTTTAAAGTGTGCTGCATTTTTTCTACTGCCTTTGTTAACAATTCAAAGATGTGTTTAATTAAAGAAAATTAACTTGTGAGCAGGAAGCTGAGTCAGCAAGTAGCTGATAGGAAGTGATAAAGAAGAACCACATGTAGCAAAGGTTTTTTGTTTTTGTTTTTTCAAGTTGAGGTTGAGAGAAGGATGGGACACTGGGTTGTTTTTTTTTTGTTGTTGTTGTTGTTTTTTGGAAGACACCAGCAAAGGGAGAAGGTTAGCTACTTGCTATTCAGCCTCTCTGAGAGAGCAGAATTCCACCTAAACCTTTGAACTGTGAGTTCTTTAGATTTAGATAAGTTCCCTTAGTAACTATGAAAGAATAGGTGCCTGAGGGAACAGAATCCCCTCAGGCTGTGGCAGGAAGCCATTGCTTAAGGGGCAGCCACTGTAGATAATAAAAAACAGGTAACAACATTGTCCTCTGACCACACGGGCACTGTGGTACATGCAACCACACACACACACACACACACACACACACACACACACACACACACACACACCACATACATACTAATAAGTTTAACTTTAAAAAATAATAGCCTAAAGTGAATGAAAATACTAACCACAATGCCATATTACTACACCATACTCCAGAAAGAATAAAATGGAAAATTACAGATAATGCCAAGTGCTAGGAAGGCTACAGAGCATCTGAATTCCACATATACTGCTGGTATAAATGTGTGCAACTGATTTGGATAATCATTTGTCAATATTTACTAAAAATGAATATACCCATAACATCAACTCCTTTAGGTATAATGCCTAAACATATGTTCACAGCAGTCCTTTTTATAAAAGCTCTAAGCTGGAAATTATTCAAGTGTTCACCAACAACAGAATGGATAAGGAAATCCATTGAAAACTGCAGAATGATGAGAATGTTAACTATAATTACAAATAATATCAGGGACATTACAACATAATATGGAGCAAAACAAGTCAGGCAACAAGAAATAATACATACTATATGATTCATCATATTAAGTAAGGGCTGTACAACTACTGCCTATGGGCTGGCCACCTGTTTTGGTAATTAAAGTTTTATTGGAAGAGAGCCACATTCATTTGTGTGTATATTGTCTTTGACAGCTTTAGTGCTACAATTGCAGAGTGAAGTAGTTGTGACAGAGACCATCTGGCCTGTAAGCCAAAAATATTTGCTCTCTGGCTCTTTAAGAAAAAGTTAGCCAACCCTTGCTATAAAATAAAGTTCAAAAACAACCAAAATTAATCTCTGGTACTAGACGTCAGGATAACATGTAGGATAAGAAAACTGTAAACATTATTATGAATTTCCCCTTTTCTCAAAGCCATAATAGAAAATCTCACCTAGATACAGGAGTAGCAACTATTACCATAATAATGTCTGGGTTTCATCTACTGCTACTGTGTACATAATGCTGACCTCATTGAGACAGGTTTCCATGGACACAGTTAGAAGGACTGAAGCAGAGGTAAAACATTAATCCAGAAAACAAAGAGTATGTGTATAGATTTGAAACTAAATCAAAATATAAATTACATCTATGACAGTGGGTTATTGTATCCATCTGTGAATCTCAACCAAGGATGATTTTGTATCTCCAAGAGACATTTGGCTAAGTGTAGAGGCAAGAATTGTCACAAGCTGATGCTACTTCAGGGCAAAGGCCAGAGATGCAGCACAGTAGCCCTCCTGAAATACACAGGACAGATTTGGGGTTTGTTTTGTTTTATTTATGTTCCTGCATATTTGTCTGTGTAGGTGAATGCCATATGTGTTGGATTCCCACAGAGGCTAGAAGATGGTATCAGGTCCCTGGAGCTGGAGGTACAAATGGTTGTGAGCTATCTGTCATGGGTACTGGGAACTAAACTGAGGTCCTCTGTAAGAGCAGCAAGTACTCTTAACCTTTGAGCCATCTCTCCAGTCTGTTGTATTAGGTTTTTGTTTGGGTCAACATACCTAAGAAAATCATTTAAAATATTCCTTTTGGCACATGGTTTTGATCTCTGGTCAGCTGGATCTATTATTTGGGCATGAGGTGAGACAGAGCATTATTATGGCAGGAGAAGGACACAGGCTGCTGTCCTCATGGTAACTAGAAAGCAAAGAGTAACTTGAATGGACTATGCACAAGACAGACCCTTCAAAAGCATGACCCCAGTGACCTACTTCCTCCAGCTAAGTCCTACCTTCCACAGTTCCATCATCTCCCAATAATCTAGTCAAATTTTGAATCCATTAATGGGTTAATCCAGTCATAATGTCAGAAGTACAGTGCTGTGGATATCTGATTGCTGTGAATGGGTTGCTCTGATTGGTTAATAAATAAAGTGCTGATTGCCAGTAACCAGGCAGGAAGTATAGGCGGGATAAAGAAAGAGGAGAATTCTGGGAGGGGAAAGACTGAGTCAGGAGACATTGCCAGCTGCTGCCACCATGAGAAGTAAGATGTAAAGTACTGGTAAGCCACAAGCCATATGGCAACATTAGGCAATTAATAGAAATGGGTTAATTTAAGATATAAGAACTAGATAGCAAGAAGCTTGCCATGACCATACAGTTTATAAGTAATATAAGTCTTTGTGTGTTTACTTGGGACTGAGTAGCTGCAGAAGCTGGGTGGACACAGGAAAACTTCAGATACAGTCCTCCTGGTCTAATGCTTTTTGAAAATGCCCTCTAAACACACCTAGAAGTATGCTTTACTAATCCCCTACCTGTCTCCCAATTCTACCAACATCTACTATCAAAGGCCCCCAATGACAAATAACAATTTGACCCAAAATATTAATATTACTCAGTTTGAAAAATCATGGTGTGAGCCAGCTTTTTGGAGCCCAGTGCCTATGGTGGGACACCTTGTACAGCCTTGGTGCAGGGAGGAGGGGCTTGGACCTGCCTCAACTGAGTGTATCAGGCTCTGCTGACTCCCCTTGACCTTGCCTTGGAGGAAGTGGAAATGGAGGGTGGGGTGGGGAGGGAAGGCTGAAGGACAAGAGGAGGAAGAAGAGGGGGATCTGTAGTTAGTATATAAAATGAATAGAAAATTCCTTAATAATAATAAAAAAAATAAAAAAAAGAAAAATCATGCTGAATGAATATCAAAATAATTTAGTGCCTGTATAAGAAATATGTCACCTAAAGTAGTTGCAATATGTAGCTGGTGAGATGCTTCAGTGGAAAATGATGCTTCTTTTCCTAAATTAGATCCTAAATTAGATCCCCTGGACCCACATTGTGGAAGAAAAAAACTCCTGCATGTTGTCCTCTGATCTCCACATACACATGTGATCATCTTCCCCACTGCTCCACACATATACTAACAATAAATAAATGCAATTTTAAATTGATAATTAATAGTAATAAGTAAGACTAAAACTATGTTGTCTAGTCACTATTGACTATGAGTACTTGGAATATAGCTAATGCAATATTAATAAATTTAACAAAAGCAAATGATTACCATGTGGAACAGTGAAAGACTAGAGCATAGACTCAGAGACTGACTCCTTACTTGAACCTGTTACTAAAACCATGGAAAGGTATACCTAAGGAGTTTTTCAATTTGTCTCAGGGCCCACAGAGGCTCCCTATAAGGCCTTACTCAAGGTCAGAATCTGAGCTTGCTTTGCCCAGCAGGGCTGCATAATAGGATGATTTGACCAAGGGCCACTCAGCCTCCCCCCCCACACATACATATACACATACACAGAAAGACATGAAAGTAGGACAAGGCTTGTTGGGAAAAAGGGTTTTAGTGGGAGAGGAAGGAAAAGAGAGGGAAGTGAGGAGGTAAAAATGACCAAAATTCACTAGACACATATATGAAATTGTCAAAGAATAAAATAATAAATAAAAAATTGAAAAAGACAAGTTTAGGGTTGGAGAGACAGTTCAGTGGTTAAAAGCACTAGTTGCTCCTCTAGAAGACCTGGGTTCAATCCCTCAGGCCCACATGGCAGCTTACAACTGTCTGTAACTTCAGTTCCAGGGGATCTGTCCCCCTCACATAGATATACATGCAGCTAAAACACAAATGAACACAATAAATAAGTAAATAAACATTCCAGAAAAAATAAAATGAAAAAGACAAGTTTAGTTAATTCAAGTAATGCAAAAAAAAGTGTACTGATACATTTGTTGATTGAAAAAAATAGTAACTCAGTAACTTAGTTTAGAGTTAGGAAATAGGGGTAAATAATATTGGAAATGTGTAGGAGACCAGCTCTGACCTGTTGAAGGGTTCTTGGAGGGAGGAGAGAGGAATGAGGAAGTATTAGATAGAAATATAGATGGAGATGATGAAAAAGACAGAGACACAGGATAGCTTTGGGAGGGCCCTGGGTCAATACCTAGTCACCTCAAGTTTAATCATGATGAGTTTTTTATACATCAGCAAGGGGAGGGGCAAAAGATCTCTACCTTCCAAGGTTGAGGTATTAAGTTCCATATCTATCACTATGCACAAAACTCAAGTCAAAGTGGATCAAAGACTTCAATATAAATCCACTTACACTAAACCTGATAGAAGAGAAAGTAGGAAGTAGCCTTGAACATAATGGCACAAGAGACTACTTTCTAAATATAACACCAGTAGCACAAACACTGAGAGCAACAATTAATAAATGGGACCTCCTGAAACTGAGAAGCTTCTGGAAGGTAAAAGATAAAGTAAATAAGACAAAATGACAGCCTACAGAATGGGAAAAGATCTTCACCAACCCACATTTGACAGAGGGCTGATCTCCAAAATATATAAAGAACTCAAGAAACTAGACACAAAATACCAAAAAATCTAATTAAAAATGGGATACAGAGCTAAACAGGGAATTCTCAACAAAAGAATCTCAAATGGCTGAAAGAAATTTAAGGAATTACTCAATATCCTTAGTCATCAGGGAAATGCAAATCAAAACAACTCTGAGATACTGTCTTACACCTGTCAGAATGGCTAAGATCAAAAACACTGATGACAGCTTATGTTGGAGAGGATGTGGAGTAAGGGGAACTCTCCTCCACTGTTGGTGGGAGTGCAAACTTGTACAGCCACTTTAAAAATCAGTATGGCAACTTCTTAGAAAATTGGGAATCAGTCTACCTCAAGACCCAATGATATTATTCTTGGGCATATACCTAAGGAATGCTCAATCATACCACAAGGACACATGCTCAACTATGTTCGTAACAGCATTATTCATAATAACCAGAACCTGAAAACAACCTAGATGCCCCTCAAAGAATGGATAGAGAAAATGTGGTACATACACACAATTGAGTACTACATAACTGTAAAAAAAAAGACATCATAAAATTTTCAGGCAAATGGATGGAATTAAAAAATATCATCCTGAGTGAGGAAATCCAGACTCAGAAAGACAAACATAGTATGTACTCACTCATAAGTGGCTACTACATGTAAAGCAAAGGATAACCAGACTCCAACTCACAGCTCCAGAGAAACTAGCTAACAAGGAGGACCCAAAGAGGAACACATGGATCACCCTGGGAAGGGGAAATAGATGAGATCACCTGAGTAAACTGGGGTGAGGGAAGCAATAAAGTGTAGGGGATGAAGGAGGAGAATATAATGGATGATTGAACTGGAACAAGGACAGAGTGGGAGAGCAACAAAAGAGATTATCTTGATAGAGAAAGACATCATGGGGATAGGGAGAAACTGGATGCTAGAGAAGTTCCCAGGAATCCACAAGGATGACCCCAGCTTAGACTACTAGCAATAGTGGAGAGGGTGCCTGAGCTGGCTTACCCCAGTAATAAGATGGTGAATACCCTCCCTGTCTTCATAGAGCCTTTCTCCAGTAACTAAGGGAAGCAGATGCAGAGATCCACAGCCAAGCACCAGACCAAGGTCCAGGAGTCCAGTCAAAGAGGGGGAAGAGGGATCCTGTGAACAAGGGGCATCAAGATCATGATGGGGAAACCTACAGAGGCAGCTGAATCAAGCTAGTGGGAACTCATGAACTTTAGACTGACAGCTGTGGAGCCTCCATGGGACTGGACTAGGTCCTCTGCATAAGCAAGACAGTTGTGTAGCTTGATCTGCTTAAGGGGCCCCCTGGCAGTGGGATCAGGATCCCTCTCTGGTGCATGAGCTGGCTTTTTAGAGCCCATTACCTATGGTGGGAGACCTTGCACAGCCTATGGTGCACAGACCTTGCACAGATACAGGGGGAAGGGCTTGGACCTGCCTCAGCTGAATATACCAGGCTTTGCTGATTCCCCATGGGAGGCTTTATCTTTTCAGAGGAGAGAATGGGGGATGGGTTGGGAGGAAAGGCTGTGAGGAGCAGGAAGAGGGAAAAGAAGGGATCTGTGGTTGGTATGTAGAATGAATAAAAAATGTCTTAATTAAGAAAAAAACAAAGAATGTATGTGTCAGCAAAAACAAACTCCAAATGGCTCAAAGACAAATGGAAAACCTGAAATTGCTAAAAGCAAACACAGGCTGTACCATATGTGATATAGGTTTAGGAAAATGTACTGAACAGTAGGCATTCATGAATTTATTCCCCCTCTGCTCTTGCCTATGGATATGACTAGTTGCTTCAAATTACCACCTATACTTCTCTGAAATGACAGCCTGTAACCTGTTGCTATGTTTTCCTTCCCTAAAGTGCTTTTTGTCCGGATATTTTATCACAGTATCAGCAATGGAAACTAAGACATTCCCCGGATGAGGAGATGCTATCTCAGCTACTGATAACTATCATCCTTTTCTCAAAGACTTCACTTAATTCCTTTTAACCTGCAGGGTTGCTGTCTGTTTCCAGACCCAGAACCTCCCCAGTCAGCCTTTCTGTCCTCCTCATTTTATATCTCTGTTCATGCTCTGTGCAGAAAGTTTGTTTCTCCTGCTTTTAAAGCTCAGTTGTAGCTTTTCTTGTTTCGATGTTACATTTATAGATGTTAAGAACCTGAGAGCTAGAGCAAAAGCCCAGCAAATAAAAGTAAAAAAGCCAGAGCTGCCTGGTGCCATGAGGCCCAGATGCAAGAAGGACACCTACAGCTCCGCCACTGGACACTTGCCCTGGGCTGGCAGAAATCAGCCATGAGCCTGCCCAGTGCCTCTGGTACCACATGGTCGGACACCATTGTGGTGGGCAAGTATGTGCTGTAGAAACAGGATCGAGAGAGACAGAACTGTTCATGTGCTGAGAAGAGAGGCAGATCTGGGGCAGTGAGGGAGTAGCTGACATGGGTGGTCTGCTTGCCACCCAGGACCATGATGATGTCCGTCTGCCCCTGGGCTACTGCCAGGTGTCATGTCTGAGTCTAACTCAGACCTACATCCCTGACTCAGACCTGTGGCTCCTGTTATCACCAAAGGCCCTGCGAACACCAGGGAGGCTGGGCTGCCACCTCTGACCATGCTGACATCCAAAAGATGTGCCCCCACAGGAGGCATGCCAATCTTGGAGGCCTGTGCTGCTACCTGTGTCCATAGTGATGTCTGGGCCAGACTGCTGCTGACACTGCAGACCATGTCTGAGTCCATGGCCCCACCAAAGCCAGGATCTGTGTTGATGTCCATGGTTCCCATTACCATAGAAGGCCAAGCGGATGTTCAGGGTCTAGGTTGCTACTTGGGAAGATATTGGCACTCAAGTGCCATGGTGCCACTGGGGCCATGCCAATCTAGGTGACCTGCAATGCCAGGTAGGGCATTTGGGCACGGGCTGCTGCCAGGGACCATGTTTGGGTCTGTGGTCCTACTGAAGTCTGGGTCTGTGTTGACATCCATAACCGGTGTTGCCACCAAAGGCCACACAGATACCTAGGATCTGGGCCACCACCTCTGGCCATTTTGTTGTCCAAGGGCCATGCCACTGCCAGGGCCATACAGACATGAGTAATATGCTCTACTGACAGGGGTCATGGTGTCCTTCAGGCCAAGCTGTGGCCAGAGCCATTTCTGGGTCTGTGGCCAGGGACTACATTGATGTCTGAGACTCCTGTTGCCATTGAGGGCCATGTGGATGCCTGGGATCTATGCCGCTACGTGAGGCCATGTTGGTGTTTGAGGGCCATGCAGCCTCTGGGTCCGGGCTGCTATGAGTGACTTACACTGCCAACCAGGGCCATGGTGACATCCAGGCCCAGGTTACTGACAAGGACTGAGTCTGGATCTTTGGTCCAACCACAGTCAGGGTCTATGTTGATATCCATGGCCTATGTCACCACCAAGAGCCACAGGGACATCCGGGGACTGGGCTGCCAACTAGGGTCATGTTAGTGTCCAAGGCCCATGCTGATGCTGACCATACAGATCTGGGTGTCCTGTGCTGCCACCTGAGGCCAGAGTGTCCTCTGGGCCTGGGCTGCTGCTAAGGGCCATGCCTGGGTCTGTGGCCACGCTATAGCCTCGGTCTGTGTTGATCTCTGTGGCTCCTGTTATCACCTAAGACAGTAAGGATAGAGCTATACAGGGTTGGCCCTGCCCCTCACTGGTTGCAGCACTAGGGAGAACTGGTACTGTCCCTCACTGGTTGCAGCATTCAGGAGAGCAGGCCCTGCACCTCATCTGAGCAGCACAGTAGAGCTGACCTGGTTGGCAAGGGTGCATGCAGGTGAGCCAGCCCTGAAGGCATGAGAGTGGGAGAGCTAGCCCCACTAGCTGTCTGTCACATGGTGTCATGGGTAAGGGAGAGATGCCCCCCTCACCCCTTGCCACCTACTACAGGCAGGAAAGCAGGTCCTGAGGTCACAAGAATGGGAGAACTGACCCTGCCCTTCACTGGCTGCAGCATTCAGAAGAGTGGGCCTTGTACCTTGCCTGGGCAGCACACTAGAGATGACCCTGTTGGAGGGGGGAGAGTTTGCACAGATAAGCCAGGCCTGAGGGCATGAGAGCAGGGAGTACTGGCCCTGCCCCTTGCTGCCTGATGTGTTGGGTGGGCTAGCTAGGGCAGTGCTGGAGAGCTTGCCCTGGTGGCCATGATGAGGGAAAGCTGGCACATTGACCAACCCAGCTACCACCCAGGCCTAGAACCAGGGCTATGAGTTGGCCCATCCCAACATCCAACTATGAACTGCTAGAGCACGTGAAGGAGCCAGCCCTGCAGATCCAAAGCTGCAGGATCTTCATGACACAGGGAAACAACGGGATATCCACAGGAGTCCTAGTGATGGCCCAGTATCAAGGGTATAGCAGAAGCCAGAGGCCTCAAACCAGACCAATGACTCATTGCAATGAACACTTGCAAGTAAAGATATATGGACTAAAGGGTATATATACTGTGTGACTTAGTTTCCATGTCAAGACTTTTTTTTCTTTTTTCCTTTGTTTTTCTTTTAAATTTTATTTTATTTTGGGGGAAGGTTGCAAGGGCAGTGGACAGATACGAAAGGGCAGGGAGATGAACAAGATCAGGATGCATAATGTGAAATTTACAAAGAATTAATAAAAAAGTTTAAAAAGAGAACATTTGTATGCTTCAGTTAATTTTTCAGGTTGAAATTTTGCTCAGGTGAAAAGTAAAATTTGTATACATTTTTTTTCCTGAGACAGGGTTTCTCTGTGTAGCTTTGCGCCTTTCCTGGAATTCACTTGGTAGCCCAGGCCGGCCTCAAACTCACAGAGATCTGCCTGGCTCTGCCTCCCGAGTGCTGGGATTAAAGGCATACGCCTTTGTATACATTTATCATAACCTACGTTTTAATATACATATGCATTGTGGAATGTCTTAGTTGGACTAATTAATATGTGTTGAGAAGAGTTAATATCTATTTTCTTAATAATTATCAAAGTAAAGTACATTGTTATTACTTATAAGAAGAAAACAGTAAAAAGCCACACATGCCTGTAACCACAGAACTGTGGAGGATGGATAAAGGAGAATCATTGTAGTTTCAGGCCATCAGCCTTACTCCAGGTTCAACAAGAGAATAAGACAGAAAGTGCTAGGACAGGATACCAGAAATTCTCCTCTATTCTCTGAAACTCACACATACACATAAATCTAGAGTGATATCTTACCAGGAACCCAGCTTGATGACTTTTCACATTTTCCTTTTTCAGTATTAGTCTTACTCTAAATATCTGAAATTGAATTCAAGGACTAGGGATGTAGGGTGTTTGCTTAGCATGCATGAAACCCCAAGTTTAATCACCAAACCCTGAAAAAAAGAGAGAAAATGCTTCTAAGCCATCCATGTTTAAATGAACTCTTTATAGACAAATTACATCCATAATAGACATGTTTCTATTTTGCTTTTCTATATATTGTGATTATTTATCTCAACCTATATCCCCCTTCAGGGCTTCAACCCCTTCAACCATGTTTCAAAGTTATCTTTGTACCCTCTATAACCTAGAAAATTACCAAGCATACAGTTCAGGTACTTGTAAAAGTTGGTTTCATTAAGCCAAGTGCACTGGAACAAACACCCTAGAACGAATTCAAGAGTATATTTCAAACACTAAAATCCAGTCTCTCAAATCCATCATGATCCTTTCCTATTGTGTGACTTGGAACTTAAGTTAAAAGGAAACACAGAGGACAGATTCCAGAATCACTTCACAGATAAGTCAATGGTACTATGTGACATATGCTTATGGTGGTGGATGGGTGTGCAAAGAAGAGGAAAACATCACAACTGACTCCCAAGTGTCTAACTCAGCTAGAGAGTGCTAACCAACACAGTAAGTATTAAGGTGAGAACAGATCTGGGGAAAATGTAAGGTGTGCAGTCTCTTAGGCTGTTTGAAATTTTGCATACTTCACACCTACACCTCAGACTGACATGTGGATGTCATATTTACAACAATTGAGAAAGATCTCTGATCACAAAATTTCATCTGGGCTTTAAAAAGGTATAATATTTTGATAAAGTTATGGTAAGTTATCCACATGAATTTAGGAAATGTAATAAATATAAACATCTTATGTAAAATTGTCATTCTCCCAGAGTTTGCATAATTTCTCTTGATGAGGCATGTAACTGTTGCAGCATTTGCGTAATTGATAATTTGTGCATAATTTTCTAAACTTTGGAACATAATTATCACCACTTGTGTTGGAGTTAACACTGAAATGAAACACATTGGTGAAATACTGTAGACACCAATGAAGTTTTAAAGATAGCAAACAAGGAAGAAGAAAGAAAAAATTGTGATTACTATAAGAACGGCAGGCTTCTGTCAAATGCCACATGATTTAACATAACTCAGGGTGAAATAAATTTGGACATAATCAGAGCACTAATCTAAAGCAAATTTGAGTAAGCTTTTGATGAAGCAAAGTAACATCAGAATCAGTTTTAATTCCAACTTTCCATTATATATTTGAATATGAACAAGCCATTTAAACTCTCTGTGCCTTAGTCTCCTTATCATAATTTCAAATGGAATTGTCAGTGAAGATCCTTCCAATTCCTCCAGTTTGTTATCCAAGCATCTGGTCTGCATGGTATTCTCTTGGATTTTTAATGTCTTATTCATTAATACCCAGCACGGTTGTCCCATTGTTCCATTGAAAGGATTAGATATTGCTTAAAAAAGAGTTAAATGAGTTTTAAGAAGTTAAAAAAATGCTTTATAAATATACAACATAAAGCCGGGCGTTGGTGGCGCACGCCTTTAATCCCAGCACTCGGGAGGCAGAGCCAGGCGGATCTCTGTGAGTTCGAGGCCAGCCAGGGCTACCAAGTGAGTTCCAGGAAAGGCGCAAAGCTACACAGAGAAACCCTGTCTCGAAAAACCAAAAAAAAAAAAAAATAAAAAAAAAATAAAAAAAAAAAATAAATATACAACATAATATTATAAAATTATTTTATTTTTTTGGTCTGTGTGTGTGAGTGTGTGCATGAGAGAGAGAGGGACAGGGGGAGAGAGGGACAGGGAGAGAGAGAGACAGAGACAGAGACAGACAGAGACAGAGAGAGAGAGTAAGAGAGATGCATGCATGTGTGAAGGCCTGCGCTGTGCAGCAGTTTCCTCCAAGATTAAAACATTCCACCTCCCAAGGACTCCTTAAGACAGAAGATAAACAACTCAAAATGGCTTTAGGAAGTCCCTGAAACACACCAGATTCAGTGGGCCCATTGCTTCCGGAGTAAACAATATAGACTTCAGGGGTTCACTCTCAGACAAGCTGAGCTGCAAAGACAACTCTGAGATCAAACCAGCTGCCTGGAAAAAGCAGAAACAGCCAAGCTGCCTGGACAGAGGTTCAGACCAACTGAGGCACCTGGAAAGGACACTCTCTAACCTGTTGAGCTGCTGCAGGCTGTGCAATGTGCTCCAGGATCCCAACTTTTGTGAGCTGTCACCAATGTGGGGGTGGGCTTTAGTGATACAGCTGTCTTTGAGTCATTTTTGCTCCTGTAACTAACCCTTCATTCATACTCCTGTTAAGTAACCCCAATAAAACTCATCGGTTCACCGAGTTGGACTTTGGTAGTAAGTATCCATATTTTGGTCTGTTCTGGGCTCCCTATTTTGGGTGAATAGTTGTGTGTGTTGCATCTCCCCAGGAAAAGTCTTGTCACATAACAGGATGTGTGGAGGCATGAGGCAAATGTCAAAAATCTTTCTCAACTGCTCTTCCTGTTATTCTTTTTCTTTTCTTTTTTATGACGGTTTCACTATGCAACCGGGAACTCACTATATAGACCAATCTGGCCTTGAATTTACAGAGATCTACCTGCCTCTGCCTCTGACTCTCAAGTGCTGGGATTTAAGGCATGTGCCACTGTGCCCTGCTCTACATATTTTTTAAAAGGAGGATCTCTCAATCAAACACAGGGATTGCTTATACATCTGTTCTTGTTAGTCAGCTTGCTCTGGGAATCTTGTCTCATCCTTCTTTATGAGGCTAGAATTGCAGGTGGACCACCAAGCCTACCCATCAGATCTGGGGATCTGAACTCTCTCCTGGAAAATTATATATATATATATATATATATATATATATATATATATATATATATATATATATAATTATAATATATATATATATAGAGAGAGATATAAAATCTTACATACATAAATCCACATCAATAAAATTGTTCTGAAATTGAACATGATTCTATTAGCTACTTAACAGAACCTTTCACAAATTCTGAAACTGGCGTATAAAGTAAATATCATAAGAGAATTTTTTTCCAGAGATGTGGTACCAAATGTCATAGAGAACAAATGCTATACTGTGCAGTTAGTGTTGTTGCACTCCATTATCAAACTTAAAGATATGATAGCAATAGTCATTTTAATACCTTGCATGGCTTCTGACAGTGAGAAGTTTGAAGAGGCTTCGGCTGGTAGGTTCCAGTTGAGCAATGAATGGTGCTAGAAGGGTGGGGAGCACACACACACAATGATGATGATGATGATGATGACAAAAGTTTTTAAAGAAAATTTTATAAAATCATTAAATATACTAATTTGATTAGGGTGCCAAGAAAAATATCTTACCCTATACATTTGAGTTTCGCCTACCAATTTCTTCAACTTCCATAGTGGAGAGACAATTTTTTGGTGTGTACCAATGAAAATAAAGCAAAAATATTATAAACAGGTTGTTAATATAACAAATCATTGAGATATTTTATTTGTTTGGGGCTAAATATTTGTCATTTTTTACACTTCAAATCAGATGCTGAATTTTGACTAGTAATACTTGATCTGTATTTAAGTATCATAATATTCACAATTGGAAAAGTAGACTTGTTTAATCTAACATGACAGTGCATACCTGTAGTTCCAGCACTTGGGAAGTAGAAGCAGGGAGATCAGGAGTTCAAGCCCAGCCTCAGCTACATAATGAGTTCGAAGCCAGCCAGAGCTACATAAGACTCAGTCACAAAACATGGGAGGGCAGAGGAACCACACACCTAGTCTCACTTGTCGTAATTTTTAATAAAGTATTTTTAAATTTTTCTACTGACTGCATTAAGTATCATCTTTAAGATTTATTTTGAATCTCCTGGAGCTGAAGTAACAGGCAGTTGTGAGCCACTCATTGTGGGTGCTAGAAATGGAATTTGGGCACCGTGCAAGAACAGTATTTGTTTTTAATTGCTGAGCCCTGTCTCCAGTCCTGAATATTTTTTGGTTTTCCTTTTGAGATAGGATTTCATGTATACCAGGCTGGCCTTAGTCACCTGGTTCAGAATTCCATGTGCTAGAATTACAGTCATGTATCACCATACCCAGTTTGCTTTTGGTATCTTACAGTTTGGTTTTTATGTTACATTTGTTTCCTTAAAGTATGTGTGCATAAATAACCAAAGGGCATACTGGTTATGGTTATACACAAAAAGAATCTGTCCTAGTAAATGATTTATTATTGACATAAATATATGTGATAAAAATTTATTATAACCATTTTTCAGTGTACAATTTTGTGGCATTAAGTACATTCACACTAATATATAACCACACCATTATCCATTGCCAAAACTTACTTATCATCTCGATTTGTATTTCTGTTACCACTGCACAATAACCACCTTTCTTCCACTTCAATAACTACTGGCCACTAGACTACTTTCTGTGTCTATGAATTTTCCTACTCTTGGTTCCACACACAAATGAAACAATGTGATAGCTGTCTCTTGTATCTGACTTATTTCACTTAGCATAATATTAGCAAGATTTATCCATATTATAGCATGCATTGGGATTTTACTTTTAAGGATGAAAAATATTCCTTTGTTGTATGTACCATGTACATTCATTTGTTGGTGGATATTTGGGTTGTTCCTATCTCTTGACTCTTGCAAAACAATGCTGCTATGGTCATTGGGATGCGAGTATTCACTTGAATCTTCGCTTTCTAAATTTTTGGTTATCTACCCAGATGAGGAATTATTGAATCTGATGACTATTCTTTTTGGTGGGAGAGGGGAAACTACCAGATTGGTCTTAGGTGTTTTAAATAAACATTTACATATATTCTCATCAAGATTTAATTGAAATTGCATTCATTTTGTAAATAAATCTAGTGGGTACTGCTAAGGCAATTTACTTGACACACACAATGAAATTTTACCCAGATAGGAACTCAATTTTTTTCTTTACTTAGCCATAAATCTGCATTATACCCTCTCCTCCCAAGACTCAGAGACCATCAAGGTGAGGGGAACAGAATGGTTGTAAGAGCCAGAGATCAGGGAGGACCAGAGAAAAAGTGTCTTCTGGACAAGACAGGACCATTGTTGTAGCTGTTTGTTTGTTTGTTTTGTTTTCTTTAAACATGTTTATTACAACAGATATAATTCACACTGGGCGGTGGTGGTGCACACCTTTAATCCCAGCACTTGGGAGGCAGAACCAGGTGGATCTCTGTGAGTTCAAGGCCAGCCTGGTCTACAAAGCAAGTTCCAGGAAAGGCACAAAGCTACACAGAGAAATCCTGTCTCAGGAAAAAAAAGATACAATTCGCATCTGACTAGCTCTGTTGTAGCATGAATCAGAGGATAAGAGCACTGACTGCTCTTCCAGAGGTCCTGAGTTCAATTCCCAGCAACCACATGGTGGCTCACAACCATCTGTAATGAGGTCTGGTGCCCTCTTCTGGCCTGCAGTCCATACATGCTGTATACATAATAAATAAATAAATCTAAAAAAATAAAAATTAAAAAAAAAAACACCTCAAGGCCAGTTATTGGGGTGAGTGCTGGAAGATCAGAGAAACAGAATAAGCCACAGCTACCTCACCTTGCCAATTCCTCAGTTGATCCTGTTTCCTCAGACTGGAAGCCTCTGAGTCCTTATCCAGAATGAATCTCAGCTGAACTGTGCTGCTCAAAAGCCTAAAAGCTTAACTAGAACAAAAGTTTAACTAGACTAGTTCCTGGTATTCATGCCTTATATACCTTTCTGCTTTCTGCCATCACTCTGTTTCCTCTGGTTTTTTTTGGGGTTTTTTGTTTGTTTGTTTGTTTGTTTGTTTTTACTCTTTGCTTTTGTGGGGGGTCTGCCACCCAGCTCCCAAATAAATCATATGCAGAATCTTATTCTTATTTAGGAATGCCTAGCCTTAGCTTGGCTAGTTTCTAGCCAGTTTTCTTAACTTAAATTATCCCACCTACCTTTTGCCTCTGGGCTTTTTCTTTTTCTTCCTTCTATATACGTTACTTTCACTCTTACTCCGTGGCTGGCTGTGTAGCTGGGTGGCTGGCCCCTTCTTTTCTCACTCCTTCCTCCCTCTCTCCCCAGATTTCTTCTAGTTGTTCTCTCTGCCTGCCAGGCATGCCTATCTTTCTTATGCCTTGCTATTGGCCATTAAGCTCTTTATTAAACTATCAGGTGTTTTAGACAGGCAGTGTAACATAGCTTTACAGAGTTAAACAAACGCAACACAAAAGAGTGCAACACATCTTTGCATCATTAAACAAATGTTCCACAGCATAAACAAATATAACACATCTTAAAAGAATATTCTTGGAGTACATTGATTCCTAATTTTCTGAGAAAACACCATACTGGTTTCTAAAGTGGCTGTACAAGTTTGAACTCCCACCAATAATGGAAGAGTGTTCCCCTTACTCCATATTCTCTTCAACATAAGCTGTTATCAGTGTTTTGATTTCAGCCATTCTGACAGGTGTAAGACAGTTGTTTTGATTTGCATTTCCCTGATGACTAACGATATTGAGCAATTCCTTAAATGTCTTTCAGCCATTTGAAATTCTTCTGTTGAGAATTCTCTGTTTAACTCTGTAGCCTATTTTTTTAATTGGATTGTTTGGTATTTTGATGTCTAGTTTCTTCCCAGGAATCCACAAGGACAACCCGAACTTAGACTACTAGCAACAGTGGAGAGGGTGCCTGAGCTGACTTACCGGTAATCAGATCAGTGGATATCCTCACTGTCATCATAGAGCATTCATCCAGTAACTGATGGAAGCAGATGCAGAGATCCATAGCCAAGCACCAGGCCAAACTCTGGGAGTGTAATCAAAGAGAGGGAAGAGGGATTATTTGAACAAGTCAAAGGGTCAAGATCATGATGGGGAAATATACAGAGACAACTGAACCAAGCTCATAGGAACTCACGAACTTTAGACTGACAGCTGTGGAGCCTCCATGGGATTGGACTAGGCCCTCTGCATAAGGGAGACAGTTGTCTAGCTTGATCTGCTTAAGGGGCCCCCTGGCAGTAGGATCAGGTCCCTCTCTGGTGCATGAGCTGGCTTTTTGAAGCTCATCACCTATGGTAAGACACCTTGCACAGCCTTGGTGCAAGGGGAAGGGCTTGGACCTGCCTCAGCTGAATGTACCAGGCTCTGCTGACTCCCCATGGGAGGCTTTATCTTTTCAGAGGAGAGAATGGGGGATGGGTTGGGTGGGGGAAGGCTGAGGGAGGCAGGAGAAGGGAAGAGAAGGGGATCTATGGTTGGTATTAAAACTGAATAAAAAATTCTGAATATAAAAAAAGAATATTCTTCAACACATTGTATTCATGAACCAGCTGTGGTTGCCTATACAAGATCTGCACAAACTCAAGCCAGTGAACATTCTAGTGTGGGAGAAAGAGGGGCTTACCAACCAACCCCTAAACTGAGGAGCTATTGACAATTGATGGCTTCTGTGGAGGAGGAGTCAGTTTTCTTGAAAGAAGTGGCCCTTGGTAGATCAGACACACTCCAGTGAATGGCCCCACACCCATGAAAATATTCGTTGCACCAATTGGAGTTGGTGGGCTATTTTTTTAAATAATAACTTGAAGTTGGAGGGAGGGTGAAAGGTAGATTCTGTGAGTTATGAAGAGGAGTCGAGGTAAATATAATCAAAATATGTTGTGTGAATGTATGAGATTCTCAAAGAATTAACAAATTAAAATTTTTCTTGATTAATTAAAAATGTTATAACTTCAAAAATCAGAATAAGACACTGATGTATATTTTATAGTACCTATATAATTTTATAATCCTAAATTAATTTATTTATACCACTAAGATAGAGATTTGCTATGGATTGAATGTTTGAGCCCCCTGAAACGTCACATGTAGAAATTTCAACCCCCAAGGTGATATATGAAAAGGTAAAGTCCTTGGTGAAAGGTTAGATAATGAGATCAGACCTTAGGAATGAGATTAGTGACCTTCACCACTTTTACTAAGTGCAGACCCTACAGTAAGAAAATGGCCATTTATGAACCAGAAAGTGGGGTTCACCAGAATAATCAAATATGCTGTCACCTTGATCTTAGATATGTCTGCCTCCATTACTGTGAGAAATAGTGTCTGTTAATTATGTGTCTTTCAACTTATATTATTTTCTGATAGCAGACCAAATGGGCTGAGGAAAGATTTTTGTATGATACTATTTATAACTCACTCATAAATTTCAACACAGCAAGATACAGTTCTGTTCTAGAAAATGGTATTTACATTACAAATTGCTTTAATGGATGGGATTAACTAAGACACTCCCAAGTTGCTTTTGGTCATGATAGGTTTTTGTTTCTTTGATTGGCTTTTGTCTTTTTAAACAATATTTTCAATTATTTATTTTTATGTGCGTGAGTGTTTTTCCAGAATGTATGTCTGTGAACCATGTGCATGCAGTGCCCACAGAGGTCAGAAGAGGATGTAGGATCTCCTAGGAATCCCAGAGGCTCTGGAAGAGCATCCAGTTACTCCTGGGCCATCTCTCCAGTCCCCAAAATAATAGCTTTATTAAATCTTGGAGAATTTCATACAATGTATTTTGATCATGGTCACTCCCCCAGCTCCTTTATATCTACCATCTCTGTCCTCACCTTTCCATCCACCCTACTTTGAGTTTTCGTCTTCTTTTTTTTTTCTCTCCCATCAAGTACAATTGCCCAACTACTCTTGAAGTGGGGCCTGCCCTGAGTAGTCCACATACCAGGGATCATGTCATTAAAGAAAGCTGATTCTCCCTCTCCCAGAAGCTATCAAATGCCAATAGCTCCTCAGCTAATGATGGTGTTTACCATAGCAATGAAAAGCAAATTAGAACAGTTCCTTTTTGAAAACAAAGGTTTTTTTTCTAATTATAACACTATCACAGTCAGGCACAGTGGCATATTCCTATAATCCCAGGACTTAGGAGGCTGAGGCAAGAAGATAGCAAGTTTGCTGCGAGCCTGGACTAGACAGTGAAATTATGTCTCAAACAATGGGACAGTAAAAGCTGGCAAGATGACTCAGCAGGTAAAGAAACTTGTCACTAAGTCTGATTAAGTCTGATGACCCTCATGGTGAAAGAAACGATCTAACTCCTGAAAGTTCTCAGACGTCTACATGAGAATTGTGACACACACAAATAAAAGAGCAAATAGAACAATGTAATTAGTTGAAAATCTGGGGTTTTAGCTGTTTTTCTGACTTTGTTTGGTTCTATTTTTGAGACAGAATCTCCCTCTGAAGCCTTGACTTACCTAATACTTGCTATGTAATACAGGCTGGCCTCAAGCACTTAGAGATCTGCTTGTCTCTACCTCCCAAATGCTGGGATTAAAGGCATGGATGATGTCTAAGTTAGGGTTTCTATTGCTATGAAGAGATACCATGACTACAATAATTCTTATAAAGGAAAACATTTCACTGGGGATGGCTTACAGTTCAGAGGTTTATTCCATTATTATCATGGTGGGAAACTTGGCATCATGCAGACAGACATGGTCCTGGAGAAGTAGTTGAGAGTCCTACATCTTGATCTACAGGCAACAAAAAGGAGACTGTCCCACACTGGGTGTAGTTTGAGCATATATGAGACCCCAAAGCCTACCCTCACAGTGACATACTTCCTCAAACAAGGCCACAACTCCTAATAGGGCCACTCCCTATAGGTCAAGCATTCAAACACATGAGTCTGTGGGGGCCATACCTGTTCAAGCCACCACAGGCCACCAAGTGTTATTGTTGTTGTTATTGTTTTATGGAAAAGCATCCCAGCATGGTTGCACATGACTATAATCCAAGCACCTGGGATGTAAAGGCAAAGCGATCAAGAATTCAAGGGGAAATCCCCAAATGAAAAGCTTTTATAATAACAATGCTCAGAGATAACTAAATATACACATTTTTAGTATGTCCTTAGTTGCTTTTGTCTATTCATGAATCTACATGTGGCAGTAAATTGATTTTTTTTAATTTTATAAATTAAGATCAAAGTGATTTATAGTTTTTTCTAAAAAAAAATACTATAAACTTTTCCTCATATCTATAAATATCCCTCTAGGTTATCACTGTAAGAATTACATTGTATTTTTCCTTATGGAGTTCTGTAATGTATTTGAAAAAAAACTCTTATGGCCAGAAGATGCTTTCTTCAATTTTGTATTTATAAATAACACTACAACAATATGTTGGTAGATAAATATGCATGCATTTCTGAGGATTTCCCTAGAATAAATGAGTAAATTGCCAAGCTGAAGAGCATGTGTTATACTTGCAGAGGACCTGGGTTCAATTACCAACACACATATGACAACTGACAACAATCCTTAACTCCAGTTGCAGGGGATCTGACATACTCTTCTGACTTCCTCTAGCACCAGACATGCATTTGGGTACACAGACACATACATGAGCAAAGCACTCATACACATAAAAAAAACAAAGTAAATAAATCTAAAAATATTTTTAAAGCAAGTAAATTACTAACATAGAAATTTCTAGTTCAAAGCAGGGGTACATTTCCTCCCATTTATTTTTATTATGAGATGTTCAAGCAATCTTAAAAGTCTACTGGCGGTGATAATAAATACCTATATACTCAACATTCAACCTATCACACCTTAACATTTTGCCATATTTGCTTTACGTATATTTTCTTTCTTTTTTGATTTTTTTGTTTTTTGTTTTGTTTTTGTTTTTTTGTTTTTTTAATTTTCTGGAGCTGAGGACCAAACCCAGGACCTTGCGCTTGCTAGGCAAGAGCTCTCTACCACTGAGCTAAATCCCCAACCCCTTGATTTTTTTTTTTAAACAGTGTCGCACTATGTAGCTACAGCTGTCCTGGAACAAACTATGTAGAACAAACTGGTTTCGAACTTACAAAGATCCTCCTGCCTCTGCCTCTCAAGTGTTGGGCTTACATCTATTTTCTTAACAAAATAAAACATGAAGAATAGTGAAATGCACCATTTAACATTCTCAGAGCCTTTTCTTTCCCTGGAGAATCATAACCTTCTTTTGCTATTTCTTAGACCCATTAAAGTCTTAAACTTTTGTTATCTGTAAAGAGAAAAATTGTGTGTGCATACATACATACATATATTCATATATGCATAAACAATATATATCATGGTTTTGCTTGTTTTTAAATTTTATCTTGCATATATTCTCCTGAAATGTGCTTCTCTTATACAGCATTGTACTTTTGAGGCTTGTCCAGGTTTATACATGTATCTTTAGTTCATTTATTTTCATAGCTATTTGTATGGTATTAACTAGATGGCCATGCTACCAAATTTTAATATTCTTCCTGGTAGATACCTATATTGTTTCTATATTTTTGCTGTAATAAAAAACACTGCTTTGTTTTATTTATTTTATTTTATTTTATATTATTTTATTTTGAGGCAAGGTTTCTCTATCTAGCCCTAGTTGTGCTGGAACTCACTATGCAGATCAGGCTAGCCTTGAACTCAAAGAGATCCTCCTGCCTCTGCCTCCCAAATGCTGGTATTAAAGGTGTTTACCACCACACTTGAGTTATAACTATTTTCAGTGTCTTCTTGTGTATGTGAGAACAACTGTTTCTACCTGGGGAAGAACTACTGGAGTATAGAATACATGTACCTTTAGCTTTCCTAGATACTGCCAAATTAATTTTCTTGGTAGTATCATTTTACCCCACCCCATGAATTTTCATTGCCCTGCAATTTTTGTCACCATATGACCTGACCTATCTCCCCACTCCAACTCTGACAATGAGGAAGAATATCCATTTCTCAGAATTATTGTTACTACCAAATATTATTACTTTTTCCACCTTTATGAATGCACGTGTTAGCTCTTATCCTTGACTATAAAATGACACAGTAGCTTTACCAGAGGCCACACCTTTACCAAGAACCCCAGGTAAGGCCCACCCACAGACCAAAATTAAACAATATCTGTCCATAAATCCAGCCCTACAGAAGATACTAGAAGGAAACTCTAACCCAAGGATGTTAAGCACACCCTTGAAAACATAGGAAATAAATAATCTCACACTAGCAAAACCAAAAGAAGGGAAACACACACACCACCACCACCACCACCACTACTACCAAAAACAAGGTAATAGGAATTAATAATCATTAGTCATTGGTATCTCTCAATATCAGTGGTCTCAATTCTTCAACAAAAAGATACAGCCTAACAGAATGGATGTGAGAACAGGATCCATCCTTCTGCTGCATACAAGAAACACAGCTCAACATCAAAGATAGACATTACCTCAGAGTAAAGGGATGTAAAAAGATTTTCCAAGCAAATGGACCTAAGAAACAAACTGGTGTAGCTATCCTAATATCTAAGAAAATAGACTTCAAACAAAATTTAAAGGAGAGATCTACCAAGATGATCTTTTAATTCTTACCATCTGTACCCCAAGTACAAGGGCACCCATGTTTATAAAGGAAACACTACTAAAGCTTAAGTCATATATCAACCCTTACACATTGAGAGTGGGATATTTCAATACCCAGCTCTCACCAATGGACAGCTCATCCACACAAAATCTAAACAGAGAAATACTAACATTGTCACCCAAATGGACAGATATCAACAGAACATTTCACCCAAACACAAAAGAATACACCTTCTTCTCAGCACCTCATGGAACATTCTAAAAAATTGACCACATACTCAGTCACAAAGAAAATCTGAACAGATACAAGAAAATTGAAATAACTCTCTGTATCTTATCAGACAACTGCAGATTAAAGCTGGATTTTAATAACAGGAAGTGTACAAAATCACAGAAACTGAATAAGTCTCTACTGAATGACTGCTGTGTCAATATAGAAATAAAGAAAGAAATTAAAGAGTGTCTAGAATTTGATGAAAATGAATGCATAAAATACCCCAACTTATGGGACACAATGAAAGTGGTGATAAGAGGAAAGTTCATAGCACTAAGTGCCTGCATAAGGAAATCTGAGAGATCTCATACTAGCAACTTAACAGCACACCTAAAAGCTCTAGAAAAAAAAGAAAGAAAGAAACAAGCACACCCAAGAGGAGTAGAAGGCAGGAAATAATCCAACTGAGGGCTGAAAACAATAAAACAGAAACAAAGAGAACAATACAAAAAAAATCAATGAAACAAAGAGTTGATTCTTTGAGAAAATCAACAAGATAGACAAACCCTTATCCAAACTAACTAAAAGGCAGAGAAAGAATATCCAAATTAACAAAATCAGAAATGAAAAGGGGAAAATAACAGATACTAAGGAGGTCCAAAAAATCATTAGGTCATACTTTAAAAACCTGTACATCACAAAATTGGAAAATACAAAAAGAAAAGTTTGTTTTTCGTTATAACTGTGGCTGCCTTTTAAGGAATGGCTCCCCTAATCAGAGATTACAACTCTTGATGCTACCGGCAGAGGTTCAGCCACAAGGGCCCCAGCCTGAGGGGATTCTGTTCCATCAGGCACTGACTCTTTCAAAGTTACTAAGGGAACTTTATCTAAATCTCTATTCCTCTAAAGAACTCAAGATTCAAAGGTTGAGGTGGAATTCTGCTTACTCAGAGAGGCTGAATAGCTAGTAGCTAACATTCTCCCTTTCTGACAGCTTCCAAAAAAACCCAGCGTCCTTCTCATAGCCCCCACTTAAAACCCTTGCTACATGTGGTTCCTCCCTATCAGTTCCTGTCAGCTACTTGCTGACTCAGCCTCCTGCTTGCAGGTTAATTTTATTTAATCAAACAAATGTAACACATCTTTGCATTGTTAACAAAAGCAGTAGGGAAAAAATGCAACACACTTTACAATAATATTCCGCAACAGAAGGGGATAATTTTCTCGATAGATTCTGTTATGAATTATTGCACAAGGTTGGGGGAGGAACCTGAGGGTATCCCGCACGTGCAGGAAACATGCTGGGCAGATGCTTGCCATGCAGGCATGGCAGCGGTGGCCAGTAATTCACAACCCAGACGCTGCATCCACGTGGAGAGTTTATTATAATAGAGAGATGAAGAGAAAATAGGAGAGAGAGAGAGAGAGAGAGAGAGAGAGAGATCTCATGGGAGGAAAGGCAGAAGAGAGAGAGGAAGGGGAGGAGTTTTTCCTTAGACTGAAGCTTTTATGTCAGGACACAGGGCCAAAGGATGGGATTTCAAAGGGAGGGTTTGAATATTAACAGCTACCACATACCAAAGTTAAATCAAAATCAGATAAACAATTTAAATAGACCTATAATTCAACTTTAAAAAAAAGCCCAGAGCTAGATGGCTTTAGCACAGAATTCTACCAGACTTTCAAAGGAGAACTAACATTCATACTTCTCAAATCATTCCACAAAATAGAAACAGAAGTAATATTGCCAAATACATTTTATGATGCCACAGTCACCCTGACACCCAAACCACACAAAGATTCAACAAAAAAGAGGATTACAGACCAATTTCCTTCATGAACATAGACACAAAAATAATAAAATACTAACAAACCAAATCCAAGAACACATCAAGAAGATCATCCACCATGATCAAATAGGCTTCATCCCAGAGATGCAAGGATGGTTCAACATACAATAAATTCTCAATGTAATCCACCATATAAACAAACTGAAAAAAAACCCACATGATCATCTCATTAGATGCTGAAAAATCCTTTGACAAATTCCAATATCCCTTCATGTGGAAAGTCTTGGAGAGATTAGGGATACAAGGGACATACTCAAACATAATAAAGGCAATTTACAGCAAGCTGATTGTCAACATTAAATTAAATGAAGAGAAACTCAAAGGAATTCCACTAAAATCAGGAACAAGACAAGGCTGTCCACTCTCTCCATATCTATTCAATATAGTAATTGAAGTTCTAGTGGGAGCAATAAAACAACTATAGGAGATCAAGGGGATACAGATTGGAAAGGAAGAAGCCAAAGTATCATTATTGTAGATGATATGATAGTATACATTAGTGACTCCCAAAATTCTACCAGAGAATTCTTTTTTTTTTTTTCAAAACATGAGTTTATTAAGCATTTAGATTCTGGTGAAATTTGAAAATGGATTTTGAGGGGAGACGATCTCTAAAGTACACGAGGATTGTCTGTGTTGTGACACACATTAGTAAGGATCTGCAGTCATGCAGTTTAAGAACCATGTCACACCGCAGTGTCTGCTGTGAAGTGTGCACACTGCTGAGCTTTGGGTCTGTTTGAACGTGGTCCATACCTTTGCTCCAGTTGAACCCTTGAAGTGGATTGAGATGCAGGGTTTGTTCTCAGTCTACCAGCCAGAGCCCCATCCTTGTTTTTCTGCCTATTCCTCTGCACTGGTGTGTGTTACAACTGTCTAGGCCTATGGGGTTTCCCTTTTGTCCTCTGTAGGGGCAGTGCTTTTAGCACAATGAGCTACCCAGAAGTTTGACCTGGTTTTGTGGGTTGGCCTAAGACCATTGGCAGTTCATTTGGCTTATGGTAAAAACGATCCTGAGTTCAGTGTCCTAACTCTGATTTGACACTTTTGGTGGTGCTCAGGGTGCAACCCAGGGCCTCACACATACTAGGCAGATCCTCTCAGGGAGCTGCGCCCAGCCCTTGTCAGGACACCTTCCTTATATCAGAACATTTCCTAGAGATACTTGGAAGCATGCCTGAGTGAGCTTGCTTCTAATGCTAGCGAAGACAGAGGTAAAGATGTTGCCGACTTCCTTGTCAGTACTGATTACCAGAGAATTCCTACAGCTGATAAACACCTTTAGTGAAGTGAGTGGATACAAAATAAACACACACACAAAAAAATCAGTTGCCCTCCTATACACAAATAACAAATGGGCTGAGAAAGAAATCAGGGAATCAACATCCTTCATAATAGCCACAAATAATATAAAATATCTTGGGGTAATTCTAACCAAGCAAGTGACAGACTTTATGACAAAACTTCAAGTATTTGAAGAAAGAAATTGAAGAAGACATCAGAAGATGGAAAGATCTCTCATGCTCCCAGATCAGTAGGATTAACATAGTAAAAATGGCCATCCCACCACAAGCAGTCTACAGATTCAACATAATCTAGATCAAAATTCCAACACAATTATTTACAGATCTTGAAAGGACAATACAAGATTTCATATGGAAAAACAAAAGACCCAGGATAGCTAAAATAATCCTGTATAATAAAAGAACACCCGGAGGTATCACCATTCCTGATTTCAGGGTATACTACAGAGCTATAGTAATAAAAACTTCATGGCATTGACATAAAAGCAAACAGATTGATCAATTGAATTCAACTGAAAATCCAGTCATAAATCCACAACCTACAGACACCTGATTTTTGATAAAGAAAGCATCTTCAACAAATAGTCTAAATAGATGTCAGCATATAAAAGAATGCAAACTGATCCATATTCTATCACCCTGCACAATACTCAAGACCAAGTGGATCAAAGACCTCAATATAAAGTCAGATACATTGGACTTGATAGAAGAGAAAGTAGTGAACAACCTTGCAATTCATTGGCAAAGGAGACAACTTCTTTAACAGAACACTGATAGACAGGCACAAAGAACAATAATAAATGGGACCTCATGAAACTGAGAAGCTTCTCTAAGGCAAAGGACACCATCAGTAAGACAAAATGGAAGACTATAGAAGGGGAAATATTTTCACCAACCCCACATCCAACAGAGGACTAATATCCAAAATGAAAAGAACTAAGAAACTAGACATCAACAAACCAAATAATCCAATTAAAAAATGGGTAAAATCCAAACAGAGAATTCTCAATAGAGGAATCTTAAATGGCTGAGAAGCACTTAAAGTAATGTTCAATATCCTTACTCATCAGGAAAATGCAAATCAAAAATAACTTGAGATTCCATCTTACACCTGTCAGAATGGCTAAGATCAAAAACACAAGTGACAACATGCTGGTGAGGATGTAGAGGGGAACACTCCTCCATTGATGGTGGGAGTGCAAATTAGTACAGCCACTTTGGAAATCAAATATGGCAGTTTCTCAGAAAATTGGGAATCAATCTACCTCAAGACCCAGCTGTGGTGATATTTTATTTGTGCTCTAACAAATAAAACTTATCTAAGGATCAGAGGACAGAGCCAGCCACTAGGTTAGAGATAAAGGCCAGACAGTGGTGGCACACATGCCTCTAATCCTATCTCTTGGGAGGCAGAGATCCATCTAGATCTCTGTGTGAGTTCAAGGCCACACTGGGAACAGAGCCAGGCTTGGTGGCTTTAATTCCAGCACTTGAGATCTCATGTCTTTGCTTGGGAAGGACACAAGCCTTTAATCCCAGGAAGTGATGGCAAGAAGCATGAGGACCAAGAACTAGAAGCTTTTAGCAGCAGTTCAGCTGAGATCCCTTCTGGGTGAGGACTTAGAGGCTTTCAGTCTGAGGAAAGAGAATTGTGCCTGTGTTGCGAGACCTCCAAGCAAGACTACCACAGAGCCAATATCCAATGCAAAACACACAGGGGTTTATTGATAACAGGAAAGGCCGGGCTCTGTCCATGTCCAACACTCCGATGAAGCGGGTGGAGGAGGATGGCCCTGAGCACTCAGAGTGAGGGGTTTTTAAAGGGAAAAACCACAAGCAGGGTGGTACAAGCCTTTGTGTCATATAATTGGGTGAGGGTATGTAACCTTTGAATTTACTGGTTGGGGGTTACAGATATCATTTTTGAGCAGGCCTGAACAAGTCCCAGGCTCTGTCCTTGAGCTGCCATAGAGGCTGCCTGGCCTCACACATTCACATTGACCCATGCATGTAGCTCTAAGTAGGTAAGGAGTTCCAGACAGTAAACAACTGGCTGAACCTTGAGCAATCAGAGTACATGCAGAAAGGGAGCTACTGAAAGGACTGTGTCTTTTGTTCATGGCCCTCCCAGAAACTGCCTGATCCTTCCAAGAATCAGCTGAGGAGTTGGTGAGGTGAGGATGGCTGTGGCTGCCTCTGTTTCTCTGATCTTTCAGCTTTCACCCCAATATCTGGCTCTGGGTTTTTTCTATTAATAAAACCATTTTAGATTCATGTTATGCCCAAGTATACCACTCTTGGACCCATAACCAAAGGATGCTCTATCTTACCACAAAGACACTTGTTTTACCATGTTCACTGAAGCTTTATTCATAATAGCCAGAACCTGGAAACAACCTAGATGTCCCTCAACTGAAGAATGGATAAATAAAATATGGTCCATTTACATAATGGAGTGTTACTCACCTGTAAAAAAAACAATGACATCATGAAATTTGCAGGCAAATGGATGGAACTAGAAAAAAATCATCCTGAGTGAGGTAACCCCAGACCCAGAAAGACAAATATGGTATGTACTCACTTATAAGTGGACTTTAGCTATTAAGTAAAGGATAATCATGTTACAATCCACAGACCCAGAGAGGCTAAGTCACAAGGAGGGCTCAAGAGGGACACATAGATCTCCCTGGGAAGGGAAAATAGAAGAGATTTTGTAGGTAGACTGAGGACAGGAGGGTATGGGAACAGTAGGGATCAAGTAGGGTGTGTGTGAGAGACAGAGGGAAAGATTACTGGAAGAGACAACTAGAACTAGGAGGCGATGTAGAAATCTAGTGCAGTGGAAACTTTCTGGAATCTACCAGAGTGACCCTAATGAAATCTCCTAATAATGGTGGATACAGAGCCTGAACTGGCCATCTTCTATAAGCAGGCAAGGTTTCCAGCAGTGGGACTGGGACATCAATCCAACCATAAAACCTTCGACCTACAATCTGCCCTGCTGGAGCAATGGTGGTGCAGAACTTGTGGGAGTGGCCAACCCTTCACTGGTCCAACTTGAGGCCCATACCATGGGAAGAAGCCTGTGCTTCACACTGTCTGAATGGACAGGAACCAGAGGCAGGACAACCCAGAGACCACAGGATAGAGCCAAACATGACCGGCAAAAAAAAAAAAAGTCAATGAAATGATTCCTAATGATGTTCTGCTATGCTCATAGATTAGTGCCTATCCCAATTGTCATCAGAGGGGTATCATCCAGCAACTTATGGAAGCAGATGCAAAGACACACCGCCAAACATTAGGCAGAGCTGGAGAACCCCACAGAAAATGGGGAGGAAGGATTGTAGGAGCCAGAAGGGTCAGAAGACACCACAAGAACATGGCCCACAGCATCAACAAAGCAAGACTCATAGGGACTCACAGAGACTGAAGTGACAATTGAAGAACCTTGTATCGGTCTGAGCTAGGTCCTCTGCATATACCTTATGGTTGTGTAGTGTGGTGTTCTTATAGGACTCCTAACAGTGGGAGTGGGGGTGCCTCTGACTCTTTTGCCTGCTCTTGGGACCCTTTTCCTCCTAGTGGGTTGCCTCATCCAACCTTGATATGAGAGTTTGTGCCCAGTCTTATTATTAATTTTTGTTAGGTCATGTTTGTAGATATCCCTGGGAGGCCTGCTCTTTATTTATTTTTTTAAAGAGAAACACTGGAGGAATTGATCTAGGGTAGAGAGGATGTGGAGGGAGGGACTTGAAGGAGTGGAAGGAGGGGAAACTGCTGTCATGATGCAATTTATGAAAGAATAAAAGTTTAAAATAAATAAATAAATAAAGTGACTATATAAGTTAAAAAGTATAACACAAAAAAAAGACTCCTTTTTAACTCAACCACTCAAATATAATACCAAATTCTAAGATTCACAAAAACAATAAAATAAGGTAATAAGCATTTTAATTTAGCTTGCTCTTATCATATATATACACAAACACATATATTTCAAATGGTAATGTTATGTACACAAATTGTTAATTACCAGTTTAAAAAACAAAAATATCTATCAGCTTAAACCCTTATTAAAGATCAGAATTAAAATGTGGGCTGGGGAAGTATCTCACTGGTAAAATAGTTGCCTAACATGCACAAGGCATGTCACCTAACTGATGTTAACCTTCTACTGCTGGTAAACGAATACCACAGAATGAAGAGCTAGCTCTATAAACAAAAGAGGCTAATTTGAGCTCATGGCTCTAGAGGTTCAAGTTCACAGGCCCAAATCTGGTGATGACCATCTTGCTGGTTGGCTGGCTGGCTTTCTCTTATAAGAGTTGCCTTGGTCATGGTCTCTTCACAGCAATAGAACAATGACTAAGACAGTTCCCATCCTTTTAATACTTCACAATAGGAATAAAATTTCTCCAGGAAGCCTGGGGGACACACCCAAACGATATCCAAATCACAACATTCCCCAAACCTGGCAGTCAGAAATATACCCATCGATGAGACAAACAGATATTTTATGCACCCTGATGCAAGGTACTGAGATTCACACATTCAGGTAGGACTTTTACCAAAAATATTTCACCAAAGTCTGATCTTGAGTGAACAATCAAACAAATCCAAATTGAAAAACGTTCTTAAAAATTGTCCTGTACTCATCCAAAATACCATGCCTGGAAACTCAAAAAACAAGCAAACAAACAAACAAAAAACTTTCTGCTTTAGAAGGCTTAGGGACAACTCCAAAGAAAGATATGTTAAGCCTGATAAACAAATGTTGTTTACAATGCTTGTGTACAATCCCTGCCATGTAAAATTCTTGGCTCAACACTGTCACAAGACAAAAAGCAGGTGTCAATACCATTATTGGGAGACTTGGTACAATCTAAATATAGATTATGTTAGGTGATACATACATTTAGTAATGTTAATTTCCTGAATGTGATTACTATGGTTATGTAAGATAATATCCTTGTTCTTAGGAGATATGTGAGGAAGGGCTAAAGTGTCACTGCAATAAACACTCTCTAGTTCAAAAACAAAATAAAATCAAAAAATCAAATAATGTGTTTCTATCTTTTGAGACATAAAGCAAATGTAGTGAGGTTAATAGATGAAAGGTATTCATTGTTCTTTTAAAGTTTTCTTTTCCAGTACTGAGGACTGAACTCAGGATCTGAACATGCTAGGCAAGTGCTCTAACCACTTATATATATCCTCAGTATCTTTTCTTACTCTACTCTTGCAGCTTTTCTGTATGTTTGTTGTTTCAAAATAAAAAACTTGGACAGAACCAACAATAAATAATAAATGCAAACAAAGAGCTTTATTCAAGGTCAACTTTTTGTGAAGCTTCCCATCATATTTCTCTATACACTTTTCTGGCAAACACTCATGCAAAACAATGCATCACCCAGTCTTCTGAATGCTTCCATGATTCTCTCTCTATCACCTCCAAGTCAGAGCCCAGATCGTATCAGATTTACATGCTAAGACTATATGTGAAGTCATGTGGGGTGGCTCATTCATATAATCTCAACATTTGGAAGGTTGAGGCATGACTGGAAGGAGTTTGGAGCTTGAGCTGTATACTGGAGTGCTTATGCTTAGTTGACCCTCTATTTTTTATTACTTTTATTCTTATTTATTTGTTTGTTTGTTTTGAGAATAGGTCTCAAGTAATTCAGGCTTACCTTGAACTCTTCATTTAGGCAAAGATGGCCTTCAACTGGACAACTGGATGTGTGTGTGTGTGTGTGTGCGCGCATGCGTGCGTGTGCGTGCGTGTGTGTGTGTGTGTGTGTGTGTGTGTGTGTATGTATACATGTGCATATGAGTTGACATGAATGTATTTGCACATGAAAGCCAGAGGCCAACTTTCTCTGTTCTTCTTCAGGAGCTAAGTTATAAGAGCTAGTTAGAAACAAGCTTAAGCTTTAGGCTGAGCTTTCATAATTAATAAGTCTCCATGTCATTTTTTTTTTTGTGAGCTAGCAGCTCAAAAAGAAAATTCCATCTACAATACTAGGTATCTCATTGCCCTGGAGCTTACTGATTAGTTTAGGCCTGCAGGCCAGTGAGCCCCAAGGATCCACCTGCCTCCATCTTCCCAGCACTGAGATTTTAAGTATGCACCATTGCACCCAACTTTTTTATGTGGGTTCTAGAGATCAGATTAATGGTCTTCATCACTTTACAAACTGAGCTATCTTCTTAGTCCTGGGCTTTGAACTTAACCAGTTCTGGGAATAAAGAAGTATGCCATCACACTCAGTTTTTTTTTTAAGATTTATTTTTTTTTAAGATTTTTTTTTTAAGATTTAAGAGAGGGCACCAGATCTCATTACAGATGGTTATGAGCCACCATGTGGTTGCTGGGAATTAAACTCAGGACCTTTGGAAGAACAAGCAGTGCTCTTAACCTCTGAGCCATCTCTCCAGACCCCCACACTCAGTTTTTTATTCCCTTTAAAATTAATCACGCAATCTTGAACCTTGTGTATAAATAGGATTCAGGAAGCAGAAATGTGCATTTTGTATTTACTAAATGTATCTCTTCTTTGGCTAGAACTGAGAATTGTTTAAGAAAAAAATCTAAAACACAAAAAACAATTTGTTTTGTTTGTTTAAGGCATGGTCTCACTTTGTAGCACTGGATGGTCTCAAACTTTAGGTAATCCTACTGCTTTAGCTTCTCATGTGCTAGGGTTTCAGGTGTGAGCTATCACACTCAGATACTTTTAAAAATTAATTAATTAATTAATTAATTAATTAATTAATTAATTAATTAATTTGTTGATAATGAGACTTGAACCTAGGACCTCTAACAACACATTCTTAATACAAATCTACTGAATGAGCTTTGAAAAGTATAATTTAGGGAAAACTGGAAAGGGCCTTGGCTACTAAATGGGGAAGCATAAATCATTTTTCATCCACTTTATTTCCTTAATCACATGTATCAATCAGGATTCTCTAGAGTAATAGGCCTTATAGGATGAATGTGTGTGTGTGTGTGTGTGTGTGTGTGTGTGTGCGTGTGTGTGTGTGTGTGTGTGTGCATATATATGTGGGGTTTATTAAAATAACTTCCAGGCTGTGGACCAGCTAATCCAACATTGGCTGGCTATAAATGGAAGGTCCAAGAATCTGGTAGTTGCTCAGTCCAAAGAAGTAGACTCTAATGCCAGTGAAGGAATGGAGTTGCTACCAAAGGAAGCGCAAGCAGAAAATATGGTCCAGGTTAGCTCTGGATTAAAGATCTGAATTAAAGGTGTGTCAAAAGCTGGGCGGTGGTGGTGCACGCCTTTGATCCCAGCACTCGGGAGGCAGAGGCAGGCAGATCTCTGTGAGTTTGAGGCCAGCCTGGTCTACAAAGTGAGTTCCAGAAAGGCACAAAACTACAGAGAAACCCTGTCTCCAAAAACCAAAAATAAATAAATATAAATAAATAAAAGGTGTGTCTTCCCACCTCAAAGATCTTCCCACTTCAAATTAAGTAGCAATCCCTCACAGATATGCCCTCTGGTTTCAGTTAATTCCAGATGTAGTTAGGTTGATAATCAATAAAAGCCATCATAAGTCCACTTCTTTCAACTTGACACACAATCATATCTCCTCATATCATGATTAATTTCCTGATGAAAACAGTAACCAGGCCATAATAACACCTAAACATAATATAATTATGCCATGTACAATCACAAATGCATTATATATTTAACCAGGTTATAATTATGCCTACCATGGTACAACTATCCCTCTTACAACCACAAATGCATTATAAATTTAGAATAAGTGACAGAGGGACATTCATTATCTCATATTTAAATATGATAACCATTGATATTTTTTTGTTTTGTTTTTTCGAGACAGGGTTTCCCTGTGTAGCTTTGTGCCTTTCCTGGAACTCACTTTGTAGACCAGGCTGGCCTCGAACTCACAGAGATCAGTCTCCCTCTGCCTCCCGAGTGTTGGGATTAAAGGCGTGTGCCACCACCGCCCGGCGATATTCTCTTGATGTTACATCACATGACAAATTGAGGAAAGAAAATGCATTCTTTAAATATAACAGAAACACTCATGTCAATTATAATCCTCTTTTCTGTAACTGGTCTCATGGCTGGTATTTATAACTACCTTCCTCTACTACCCATTCTGTATTTCCTCTACCCTTGTCTTACTTCTTTTTCTGGAGGAGTGACCCATACCTTCATTCCTGATGGGTCTGTTCTCCTTGTTATCCTGCCTGGAGTAAGATATTGTAATTTCCTGTTGTGGAATATTTATTTAACTATGCAGAGATGTGTCACATTTGTCTAATTATGTAAAGATGTGCTGCTGTTTTACGTTGCCTGCCTAAGGCACCTGACTGGTCTAATAAAAAGCTGAATGGCCAATAGTGATTGAGGAGATATAGGTGGGCAGGGAGAACCAGGAGGAGGAGGAATTTAGGCTAGGGAGTGGGGAAGAAAAAGAGATGCCAGGGAGACAGCAGGGGACAGAGACAGACATGGAGGAAACAGAAAAGTAGGACATACAGAATGAAAGAAAGGTAAAAAGCTCCAAGGCAAAACATAGATGAATAGAAACAGGTTAAATTGAGTTAAAAGAACTAGAGGAACAAGCCTAAGCTAAGGCCATTTATTCATAATTAATAACAAGTCTCTGTGTCTGTATTTGGGAGCTGGTTGGTGGCCAAAAGAAAATTCTGACTACAGTTTCCCACTGACTTGAATCACAGGACATAGCAGCACCAAAAGATGCCCTAAACTTTAGGGCCCAAAGTATCTCCTGCACTCCAGACATAATCTTTCTGACCTCCATTGTAGAGAAGCAATACAATCTCCCTTGGTAATCTAGATCAATCACCTCTCCTAACACTGTTTTTCCTTTCTTAGCTTGTTGGCTTAAGGACATGAGAAGCCCATAGTGGCCAGGGGGAAGTCTAAGCTTTCAGTTCAATGGAATGTTTGTGACTCCTAGTAGGAGAGCACCCCCTCTGGAAACAAACCATTCAGGTTGACAGAACTTAAGGATACAGGAACAGGAAGCAAAAATTTTCCTAATGGGTCATTAAGGGTGATAGTGGAACCTGAATATGGGAGAAATCATACTATATATTGGACACTGATTCAAAGTATATTCTGCCTTCTGAAGAACTCTGCCCCAGCCCTCCAAGCTGCTGCCACCTAAACGGTGCAGTAATTGTGTCTTCAAAAGGCTATTCCATCTTTCTATCAGGCCATCTGCTTCAGAATGGTAAGAAACATGGGAAAACCAGTGGATTCCATGGGCCCACTGTCTCACTTCCCTGGCTGTGAAGTGAGTTCCCTGGTGAGAAGCAATACTGTATGGAATACCACTATGGTGGATAAGGTAAGCCCTTGGATGGTGGTTTTGGCAGAAGCATTATGTGTAGAAAAGGCAAATCCATAACCAGAATAAGTATCTACTCCAGTAAGGACAAGGCATTGTCTTCTCCATGGAGGATGTAGTAAACCTGACACCAGGTTGCTGGTTGGTCACCCCAGGGAGTGGTGCCATATCTGGGGCTCAGTGTTGGTCTCTGCTGTTGGAAGATCTGGCACTCAGCAGCTGTAGCTAGGTCAGCCTTAGTGAGTAGAAGTCCATGTTGTTGAGCCCATGTATAACCCCTATCTCTGCCACACTGGCCACTTTGTTTATGGGCCCATTGGGCAATGACATGAATGGCTGGGGAAAGAGACTGACTGTCTACAGAATGGGTCATTCTATCTACTTGATTATTGAACTTCTCCTTTGCTGAAATCACCCTTTGACGAGCATTTACATGGGGCAGAAGTATCTTCACATCTTTCACCCATTTGGAGAGATCTATCCACATACTTCTTCCCCCAATGTCTTTCTCCTCAATTTCCCAACCATATTTTTTCCAAGACCCTGACCATCCAGCCAATCCATTGGCTACAACCCAAGAATCAGTGAACTATAGAAAATCTGCCTATTTTCTTCCAAATAAAGTGTACTGCCTGAAGTCCTGCCCACTGTGAAGTTTTCCCTTTGCCAGTGTCTTTCAGGGATATCCTAGAAAGGGGTTGTAATGCGGCAACTGTCCACTTCTGGATAGTGACTGCATAACATGCAGAACCATCAGTAAACCAGGCCCTAGTCTTCTCATCCTCAGTCAATCAATCATGGGGCACACCCTGTAAGGCTATAGGTGCATGCTTGGCAGCAGATGGCATTGTAACAAGAGTAGAAACCATAGACATTTGGGCAACTTCTTCATGTAACTTGCTTGTTCCTTCAGGACCTGCTTGGGCCCAATCAACAATATACCACTTCCATTTGATAATAGGTTGCTGCTGTGCATGTCCTACTTTATGACTTGGTGAGTCAGATTACACCCAGATCATGATGGGCAGCTCAGGTCACATGGTAACTTGATGGCCCATTATCAAATGTTCAGTTTCCACTAAGGTGCAATAGCAGGTCAAGATCTGTCTTTCAAAGGGAGAATAGTTGTCTGCAAATGATGGCAGAGCCTTGCTCCAAAATTCCAAAGGTCTTTTCTGTGATTCACCTATAGGGCCTGCCAAAGGCTCCAAACAGCACCCCTCCCTGCCACTGATACCTCAAGTACCATCCAATCTGCTGGATCATGTGGTCCAAGTGGTAGAGCAGCCTGGACCTGTTGAAGAGTGTTAATGCAGAACCAATATCTAATGGACCCCAGAATTTACTTTGCCTGTGCTGACCATTACAGGTCAGGCTATTATGGATATTACTTTGTCTGTTCTGTCCATTATGATAGCTACAACCACCTTGTCTTTGGCGATTTGGTGCTGCCACCTGGCCCTGCTACCTCAGGGCCCAATTAAACCCATTTCATTTAATTCATCCAACTGAACAGCAGAGTCTCCATCCCTAAGGTCTGGAACAAAAAAAAGGGCAACAATGAAGCTTGTCAAATGAGCTGGTGCCTCTCTCATCATTTTGCATATTGCAGGATGCATGAGGGCATGTCTTCTGGGTCCTCCCATTGTGGGGGGGTCAGGTTTTACACAGTGTATCCACTCTAGCAATGCAATTTTCCTGAGCCTTGAAATCCCTTCATCATCACTAAACCAAAGAATATCAGGCATCTCCAACTCCTTTTCAGTAGGCCAGCTTTTGACAAATGCTTCACCCAACCATTCAAACAAACTTTTCACACTTTTTTTTAACTGTGTGAGCTTCCATACTAAACCTAGAATTTCCACTCAGTGGGCCCATATCAATAAACTCAGCCTGATCCAGTTTCATGTTCCTTCCACTACTATCCCATACCATTAAAATTCATTCCCCCACACATTCCCCAGACTTCTGCTAAGCAGGCAAAGGGTAAAAGCTTCATTCTTCCATGTTGTTATCTAGGCTTCCAGCAGAAGGTATGGCCCAAATTAGAGGTAGGTTTTCCCAGCTCAAAATATCTGGATTAAAGATGTGTCTTTCTGCCTCAAAGATCTGGATTAGAAATAGATCTTCCCACTTCAAATTAAGTAGAAATCCCTCTATTTTTGGTTTTAGTTAATATGAAATGTAGTCAAGTTGACAACCTAGAATAGCAATCACAATATACAAAGTAGTGGGTTTCATTATGCCATCTTCATATATAGGTCATTATACCTTACTTTCATTCATTCCCCTCTTCCTCCATTGTTATTCCTCTCCTTCACCTCCTCTCCACTTGGTTCCTTTTCTTTCCCCAGTTAATCTCCCCTCCTGCTTTCCTAGTATATGAATTCCATTTCTGTCTCTATTTCTCAATCCCTTAAGATCTCTTCCTCTCCTCTCATGATTCTCTTGCTAGCTTTGTGACCTACATAAAGTTAAGTTCTGCATAAAAGAAAACACAGAGTATTTATTTTTCTGAGTCTGGCTTATTTCACTTAACATAATAAAAGAAAAACAAATCTTAACTAGTTCTCTTTGTCTCTCTCTGGATGCCAAGGCCTCATACATGCTAGGCAAGTGTTCCACCACTGGACTACACCCTAAGGGAATATCACTCTTGTTTCTACTTCTCAGCCTTCCAGGATATCTAGAATTCCAGGCAATTTCTCTGTCTTAGGGTTTTGTTGTTGTGAAGAGAAACCATAACCATGGCAACTCTTATAAAGGAAAACATTTAATTGGGGCTGGCTTATAGATTCAGAGTTATAGTTCATTATCATCATTCCAGGAAGCATGGTGGTGTGCAGGCAGACACAGTACTGGAGAAAGAACTGAGAGTTCTACATCTAGATCTACAGGCAGCAGGAAGGGACAGTGACACACTGGCCAAGCTTGAGCTTCTGAAACCTCAAAGCCCACCCCCTAGTGACACACTTCCTCCAACAAAGCCACACCTACTCCAACAAGGACACATCTCCCTATATGCCTATGGGGGCCATTTTTATTCAAACCATCACATTTTCCTATCTCTGTTTTCCATCTCACTGAAGGAATGCTGGGATTACAACTTCATCCCCAATGATCCAACTGTTTTCATGTTTCCAGGTATCTAAATCACATCTTTAGGTTTGTATGGCAAGCAGTTTCACCCTCTGAGCCATCTCTCTACTCCCCTCATGGTGATATTTTATTTGTGCTGAAATGTGATTTTATTTGTATGTTAATAAATAAAAGTGCCCCGGGGTCAGAGCTAATAGTAAGCCATTTAGCAGAAGTCTGGCAGTGGTAGCACATGCCCTTAATCCTGATCACATGACAGGCAGAGTGTTCAAAGACACAGTCAGCATGGAGACACATGCCTTTAATCTCAATACCAACCATAGATACCTGGAGGTCTGTATAGACAGGCAGTGACAAGGAGGTCATGTGGTTGGGTTTACAACCAATGAGAAGGAAGAACAGAAAGTTCTGTTAATAAAAAGACAGACACACAGGAAGTAGGTCTCTTTCTCAGGTGAAGGATGGCAACGGCACCCGGTGGTAAGAAGGTGGTCTTGGTCTCAGCTCTTAGCTACTGCTCTCTGACCTCTGGAGCTTTTAACTCTGCACTTGGCTCTGTGTTTCTTATTTAATAAAACTATTCAGAATTACATCTACACCACCACCACCCCACCTGACTACATATTATCTTTCTCTGAGAGTGGAAACAGAGAGGGGTTCTTAAATATTTTCTTCACTAAATAACAAGAAAGAAGAGTCTGAAGGTGACTGACTTAGAAGATGTCAATTCTTCATCACCCAGGAACTGTCCCATAGTAGAAGTTTAAGATAGTCATCATCCCTCAGGCTAAGAGCATTACAGAATATTGGCTGAAAGAATATTACAGTTTAATGTTGGCAATGAGTGCCTTTGAAAACAGGTCTGAATTTATATTGGTCAATTATGCTACATTTACAAGTTTAAGTAGTACATAATTTTGAAATCATTGGAATCTAATGCTCTATCAGGTCTTCCTATTACTATATAGAATATACTGTATCTCAAAATAAGCCTTTTTATTTTATTATTGTTTTATTTGTTTGTTTATTTTTGGTACTGGGGATGGAACCCAGAGCATTCTTCAAGATAAGCACATATTCTATCACTGAGATATATATATATATATATATATATATATATATATATATATATATATATATATATATATACATCTTGCCCTGGACTAACTCTTTTTAAATAACTTTAGTGAAATTGAGATATCTTAAAAAGTAGTTCTCATATTTATTTAGTATTTGCATTATATTTTATTTTCTTTATTTTTGTGGGAACTAATAATTTAAGTAACATAAAAACTTGATTACCACATCTGAAAAAAGGAAAACTGTGTTGCATCTTGAGGTTATAATTTCCTTGACCATTATGAGAAAGATATCAACTGTTTCCTCTTTTTTCATAATGATAGGTCAGTGAGATGGCTCAGTGGGTAAAGGCACTTGCAGTACAAACTTGGTGGCCTAAGTTTGATCCACTGCTCTCAAACATGTCCCATGATCTCCACATGCACACTATGGCATATGTGCCCTTACACACACACACACACACACACACACACACACACACACACACACACAAATAATAATAATAATAAATACTTTTAATGATGATGAAACAACAATGAAGACTATGAGTCTCTGGATTGTCTGTGAAACAATGCATTAATTTTAAGATATTCTTTACAATTTCAGTCAAGATACTTACAGCTGAAAGGAAATGAAAGTCTCGGGAAGCATTTTGAAAACAAAATTTTGGCCCAACTGTAATGTGACATTAACTTGTTCTAGAATGTTTTGATATTATTGACAAGACATCTTGGTGATAATCAAATGACTTGTAGTTTACAAAGCACAAGGGCATTCTTTTGAAGAAAGCAAATGAAATTATTTGAGCTACTGTTTCAGCAAATAAAAAGAATCCAGAGATAAATCAACTGGGATGTATGTAACAGTGACACGGATGAATTAGTCACAACTGACCACTAGAGAGCTGTTAGCCATGCTTCCTTACAACCAGCTCTAATGTATTTGTAAGCAGGAACAAAATTCTGTGGTTACAACTGACAAAGAAGTACCATGGCAACTCCACCCAGCACAGCCAACCTCTATTCTTGCTGCAATTTTGTAGTTATTAGCACATTACATGAGCCAAAGGCTGTTGCAATTTCAAATATGAGACTATTTTGCTTTGTAGGGAAAGTATAAACTATTCTTGAACATTAATGACATAGAAGCATTCATATATGATATGTTCAGTGTGGTAGAAAAATTAAAGCATAAATCAGAGATGTTGGAATAGAACATTTTAAAAGGCAAAAAACAACAAAAAAAACATGAAGTGATTTTTTTTTTCTGTTTTTAAAAATGACCAGGGATGTAGCTCAGTTGATAGAGAGCTTGTTTTACATTCATGAATCCCTAGATTCAATTCCCAGAACTGTATAAATGGGTGCAAGCCTGTAATCACAGTCCTCAGAAAGTAGAGACAGAAGGAACAGAAGTTCAAGAACATCTGGCTACATAATGAGTTCAAGATCAGCTTGGAATACCTGAGACCTGTCTCAAAAATAAACTATACACTATGAAGAAAGGAATGGGAAACTGGACATGATTGTGCAGGCAGGCCTGTACTCCCAAACCTCGGGGAAGCTGAGGCCAGCCTGGGCTACAATGTTAAGATCTTGTCTCGCTGGGCGATGGTGGCACATGCCTTTAATCCCAGCACTTAGGAGGCAGAGGCAGGCGGATCTCTGTGAGTTCGAGGCCAGCCTGGGCTACCAAGTGAGTTCCAGGAAAGGCGCAAAGCTACACAGAGAAACCCTGTCTCGAAAAACCAAAAAAAAAAAGATCTTGTCTCAAATATAAGCAAACGACCGCAAAAAGAAGGGAGGAAAGAAGGGAGGAAGGGTGGGAGTGAGGGGAGGGGAGGAGGGAAGGAATGGAAGAAGAGGAAAAAGAAAAAAAGAAAGGGGAAAGAGAAAAAACGAGAAGGGAGAAAGGTGAAGCTGGGCTGTGACCACCTAGCTAGGGGGCAGCTAAAGTTACCTTTGCCCTAGAAACCTGAGCCTTGTGACTTTGGGGATTGTGACGCCTGGGCATGGGAGAGAGACAGATTGGTCACCACTGTGACACGTGAGTAGTGGAGGAGGAGACAGAGGTTAAAGACCTGACATTTCAGCAGAGCAGCTGCTTTCCTAAAGGTGCACTGGAACCTAGTGCAGAGAGACAGCTGACCTGACACCCTGGTGATGACAACAGCGTCTTGTATCCTTTAGACTCAGGCTATGGAACAAGACAACCTTTATGACCTCTCTCAAATAACTAACAGCCTTTTTATCAGTAATGCTGTGGTCGCTAACGACAAACTCGCCCTGTCCAACAACCACATCACCACGATTATCAATGCCTCGGTAGAAGCAGTGAATGCGTTCTTTGAAGACATTCAGTACGTGCAAGTGCCGGTGAGTGGTGCTCCCAACGCCTACCTCTATGATTTTTTCGACCCCATAGCTGATCACATCCACGCCGTGGAATTGAGGAATGGCCGCGTGCTGCTGCACTGTACCACGGGAGTGAGCGGCTCAGCAGCCTTCTGCCTTGCCTATCTCATGAAATACCACAACATGACGCTGCTGGATGCACACACATGGACCAAGTCCTGCCGACCCATCATCCGTCCCAACAACTGCTTTTGGGAGCAACTTATTCATTACGAGTTCAAGCTATTTAGTAAGAATACTGTGCACATGATCAACTCTCCTATGGGTCTGATCCCTAACATCTATGAAAAGGAGGCCCATGTAATGGAGCCAATATGAGCCACCCACCCCTCCCCAGACATCTGCATTGGCTCCTACATCCTACAAGATAAACGAATAACCTTGGACCTTTGGTTAATTACAAAAACAAAAAGAAGAAGAGGCCTTGTGGATGAGGGGGAAAGGGATTGGGATTTTTAATTGTCATATCTTCCAATAAAGTTACATGTAAGATGATGAAATGTTTCTAAGTCTTATCTTTAAAGAATAAAATTCAGTAATGTAAGATAGTAAAATATTTCTTACCTCTTAAGAAATAGGTCAGGTGACGGGGACCTGGCAGAAGGCAGGGGTGGGAGTGCACAGGACAGAGGTCAGAGTGTGGGGAAAGGTGGATCCAGGTGTGAGGTACAGAGGCAGGGGATGGAGGAAGGTGTGTCTGGGAGGCTGAAGATGTTAGGCAGGATTCGGGAAGGTGGAAATGGGGGAGGTGATGTGTGTGATGTAAGGATATGAGGGAGTGAGAGAAGAGGGTTGGGATTTTGAGGTGGTGTATGCTGAGGGGGAAAATAGGGGTGGGAGGGTTAAGATTGCAAAGTATAGTTACAAGCAGGTGAGTGGGAGTGGGAGGACATGGGGAAATAGAGAAGGTGGGAGGAAGGGAAGATTGGGGTTATGAGGTAGGAGTGTGTGGAGGTAATGGAAGGGGAGAGGAGGAGAGAGTTGGAATCATGAGGTAGGAATATGTGGAGGTGGAAGGTGGAGGAAGATGGAGTGGGTGTAAGATGGGGATCTGGGAGTAGGGAAGTAGGAGATGATAGTGAACTACATTTGTGAGGTGGGAATGTGGGAGAGTGGGGCCAGCAGGGAAGGAGTTGCTCTGTTTAAATAGCACTGTGTACATACAGAAGACTTGGGATCCTGAGCCCTGCCTGGATTCACTACACTGCAAGGAAATCCTCTTCCCACTCCAACTCAAAATCAGAGCTTTTGACATCATGATATCTTGGATAAGCAAGAACGTACAGAAAAATGGCTTCCAAGCCTTTACATCAGGCTCTGGGAAGCCTCTGGGAGTCCCAAGCCATTCCTGACTGATTTTTAACTCCAGTTACCCAACTCTCATTTTGTAGATTGGATTTATGCATTTGTTGAAGAAGTCATTCCACTCTATACAGTTTGGGGTTTGTTGTTTGGTTGATTTGTTTTGTTTTTGAGTAATGTATTAAACACCAGAGCCTCAAGAGGTCCTTGGAGACCCCCTCAGCAGCCTCCCAGAGGGACATTAGTTTCAAGATCATGTGCTGAGAATGAGCTGACTTGACACAGGTTCTTCTCATGGGCCTTGACTTGTGTCTTAGTTAGGGTTTCTATTGTGACAAAACACCACGGCCAAAAAGCAAGTTAAGGAGGAAAGGGTTTATTGGGCTTATACTTCACATTTGTAGTCCATCACTGAAGTAAGTCAGTACAGGAACTCAAACAGGGCAGGAATAATGCAGAGGCCATGGGATAGTGCTGTTTGCTGACTTGCTCCCCATGTCTTACTCAGTCTGCTTTCTTGCAGAACTGACCAACAGTCCAGGGGTGGCACTGCCCACAATGGGCTGGGCCCTCCCCTACAAACCAGTAATAAAGAAAACGCCCTGCAGGCTAACCCACAGCCCAATCTTACGGAGTCATTTTGTCAACTGAGGTTCCCTATTCTCAGATGACTACAGTTTGTGTCAAGTTGACATATATCTGGCCAGCACAACTTGGAAAGGCTAGAGTTGCTGGCCATGTCTCAGTCCTGTCAACCACTGACACCTCCTTCTATTGCCATTTGGAGGTCTCTATGAGTCTCAGTTTTCTATCAAAGCAACCAGAGACCTTCTGAAGACAAAACCCTTTAGTACAACCTGGCAACTGCAAGGTTTCAGCCGAGAGTAGAGAGCAGTGAGCATGCTCCTCATGGCCTTTCTCTGACTCTGCAACTTTTTGTTGTTTACAAAACACTCTTCCAAAAAAAAAAAATCATCCAGTGTGGAAAAACTGGTTTAAGGTCTTGTCAGACTCAACCAAACAAGGGACCTAGATTTAGAACCTTTTTAGAGGCTTCATTGTGTTGAATGAACCTCCCCATCCCCCACCCATACCTAGTTTAGAATCACAGATTCTAAACTGATCTTGCTAGTTACTGGATCTGGGTGGAGCATTTACCAAAGGGATGCATGAATGAGTCCCATAAGCAGGCCCTAGAATCAAAAATTGTTCCAACTTTCTGGATACCTGAGGCTCTGACTCAGATCCAGCCATTGTACTTCAGAGGATTTTAGACAGACACAGAAAGATGGAGACAGATTAAGACTGTTCAGGTTGAATCCAACCTGTGGGTCCAGAGACCAGTGAAATTCAAAAGGCCCTCACCCTGACCCCTACTACCACAAAGGAAATACATGTTGGGAGGTTTCATCAAATGAAAATCACTGCTTTAGACAGATTGTTTCTTTTTATGAATGAAAAACAAAAACAGGTTCACAGAACACAAGGGCTGATGTGGCAAAATCACTATCAAATAATTTTTCTGTCAGAAACCAAGACGGGAAATTTCTTTACATGTTTTGTTGAAAAGAAAATTATTTGAGTATAAGTTTGTGTGTGCTCGTTTTTTGAATCTTAATATCCCATGGAATGAACTCTTCAGGAATATACTGTGCTAGGATTTGTAGCACATGCATAGATCTAGATAAAACCACTACTGTAACCAAGCCACCAAGCAGTTTCATGCCTCAAAAAATTTCCATCATCCTTCTCTGTAGTCAGCAGAACCTAACCTCTAGCAAATGCTGATCTGTTTTCCTTCCCTGTAGATTTGCTTTGAACTGAATGTCAGATAAATGAAACCACACAGATGTGGTCTCTGAAGAGTGACTTCTTCCATTCAGCACAATGTCTCTAAGATTCCCTCATATTGTGCTCCATACTGTGGCTGTATCACAGTTGATTCTATATCAAGATATGAAGATATCAGGATTCTATATTCTACATAAAGATAGGAAGCTTTATACTATAATCCTCAGAAATGCTGTAACACAATACCAAAAAAGTGTGTCTTAAACAAGAGTAATTTATTTTCTCACAGTTCTGAAGGCGAAAAGTCCTAAATCACTTCCTGTGAACCTATATGGGAGAGTCTTTCCTTGTCTGTCCCTTGCTACTGGTGATCCTGGCACACATTCCTTTGTTTAATTCATTATTCCAATTTCTGCTTTGTCACGTGGCTATCTTTCTTATGTGTCTACATCCATCTTCCTTCTGTGTGATGGGTGTTCAAGATTTTTCTCTTCTTATTAAGATGCCAATCAGAGCCAGGCAGTGGTGGCACATGTCTTTAATCCCAGGGCTTGGGAGGCAGAAGCAGGAGTATCTCTGAGTTTGAGGCCAGTCTGGTCTACATAGTGAATTCTAGGACAGCCAAGGCTGTTACACAGGGAAACCTTGAAAAAACCATGCTTCGAAAAACAAAACAACAAAAAGATGCCAATCAGATTAGGGGGCCAACTGAAACTGTGATATGACTTCTTCTGGTTGGGAATGTAACTAAGTGTTAGAATATTTGCCTAGTGTTTGGGAGGCCCTGAGTTTGATCTCCAGCATGGAGTTGAGGAGAGTTCTGAAAACTACATCTATAATAATCTTATTTTAAAATAAAATCTCATTCTAAGGTTCTAGGGGTTGTGACTTCTACATATTTGCTTGTAGGGACATAATTATACACAAAGCACTATACAAGAAGAAGGAAAAGGAAGATGAGTGTAAATTGATGAGGTAGAATATATAAGTAATAATAACATAAAAATAACCACCATTCATTATGAAAGTATTCCATGTCCAATCATAGTATTGGACATTTTAGGAACAGGAACTCGAATCTTTACAAGAACCCTTCAAGATGGTACCCACACTGTTTTTAATGTGGTTAAGGAATTTGCCTAAGGCACCACACAGGCTGGAAAGGAAAAGGGGAAATTGACTAGTTCTGTTTTCCTACATTTCTTCTGAAACAAAAATAAATGGATTGAAAAAGAAAAAAACTAAATTGAGAGTGGGCCTTAATATATAGCTAAGGATGACCTTCAATTTCTGATCCTCCTGCCTCTATCTCTTGAGTGCTGGGGTTACAGGCCTGCATTACCATGACCAGTTTTGTTGGTGTTTATTTGTTTGGAAAAGAAAACTAGGAAAATTTCGAGTCAAGAATTTATTTCTGAATTGCGTGATTGCCAACCACCAGAGAGTTTATACTGCATCTGGCCTCACTTCAGAGTTAGATTATTTAGGCCATTTCATTGAGAAGGCCCAGTGGGTAAAAGTGCTTGCTGCCAAGCCTGATTACCTGAGTTTGATCCTATGGTAGAAGGCAAGAACCAATTAATTTCCCCAACTTGTCCCCTGACCTGAGCACCATGCACTCACATAAGTAACTGTAGATTCTTCAGGTCTAGGGAGTTGCACTTTTACCAAGCATCTCAGATGACTTTGATGAAGGCTGAGAAACATCAACCAAGCAATGGTTAATACAGATATTCCATATCTCCTCATCTTGGTTCCTCCTTCTAGAATCATCTAGTCATACATTTAGGTATTTTTCTATTTGTGTGGTAATTTTTCTTCTGAGTTGTAATAACTTAAATATAGAAAAATAAGACGTTGAATTTTTGTCAAATATGTTTCATATATTTTGCTAGTGTAATTTGTTTATGATGCTTGTTTGTGATTCTAAAGTTTTAATTTTTATAGAGCTAAATCTGTATGTCTTCTTAAAAATATTTTATTTTACTTTTCCCCAACATAATATTTTTATTAATTATTTGGGAAATTCATGCAATTCACCCTGATCAAACTTGCTTCCTATTCCTCTCAGGTCTACCCTCCAACCTTTGTGCCTCCCCCCAAAAGAAACCCCACCAAGTCCAATTTCTGTTGCCCATATATTCACTGGAGCATGGTCAAACTCCCAGTGTCCAGGCCCTTAAAGAAAACTGAGTCCTTCCGCACCTCCCACCAGAAGCCATCGACTGTGAAGTATATACTTCATCCTTATCATCACAGTTTTGAAGGACTCTCTTCAATAGCTTCGTGACTGCTTCCTTTTTGGGGGTTGGGAGAGGTTGTCACAGAAACCTTCAGTGTCTCTCACTCTCAGTTATGAGTCTGCAGTCATCAATACAACTGCAAAAGAAGCTTCTCTGCCCATGGCAGCTGCCCAGTGCTCAGATCAGAAACATCAACATTGTTTTCAAAGGCGGCATGGATCGCAGACATCAACATGGCCTCCAGAGGCAGCACAGACCATGGAAGTCTTTCCAGAAAATGAACCATTCTTTATCTCGAATATCTTGCTGTTGCTCAGAGTCAGGGTAATCATGTTGTTGGGCAGTGTGTCCAGGAACAGGACCTGCACGAGCTCCAGGTTGCTGTACACCACCCTGCCCTCAACTCCTGCGTGTTGCTGGTACCCCTGCCTGCCCCCTTGACCCAAGCAGGGCAAGCAGACAAAGTGGCGGCGGCAGCAGCAGCAGCAGCAACAGCAACAGTAGCAAACACACTGGATCCATATCGCAGTATAGGGGTGAGGAGGGCCTGATGGTGGTGGTCGAAGCCTCCCGACCACCTGAGGACCGACCCTACTCAGCATCTGATTCTATGAAAACACTTTTACAAGCATGTTCCTATAAGACCCGCCCCCCACTCCCACCCACGTGTTCCGGAGATACTTCTTATGCAGCAGGCTCATCCTCAGCTCCTGTGGCTCTAAAAGAAGCCTCTGTGGGTCTCTCAGGCTCCTTGGAGCAGCCAAGAGGCTCCCTACACTCTTAAAGCAGACTTCCTAGTCCTCTGGCTCTTGCAATCTTTATACCTCCTCTTCCTCCAGCTGGGTAGGACTATTAATTGCTTTTCTCCTTCTAGTACTATGGAAGCTAGTCCTCAGGGTGGAAGGAAGCTTTTGGGTCAGTTCCAGCTCCAGTCCTCTGAGTGCATAGTGTCCAAAGTGCATAGTGTCTTCAGCAATAGGCATGTAACTTTAATTTCTGGGAGGCATTCAAGAGCAACAGCAACAGCTTCAATTGTTTGGGAGTCTCTTAGACTCCACTGACCAACAAATATGAAGGAGGTTTCCCATACTTGGTACTATTTTGTTGTTGTTATTGTTGTTGTTGTTAAATAATCTGGAGGAAGTATTATCACTCCACATATTGTGACTTCATTTAAATATGTATATGTGTGTGTGTTGAGGGAGAGAGAGAGAGCGCTTTAGGTATGTACACATTCATGTACCCATGTTATGTAGAAACCAGCAGAAGTAGACTTATACCTTTGAGTCCCAACAAGAACTACAGATTTGGGCATTTTCTTCTGTCCAGAAAGCCAGGTATAAATTGGACAGAGATTTTTGGCCTGGTGAGAAGCACTTTTAGGTTTACATTTAGACATATTTAGATGATATCTAAAACAAATGACTGAACAGTAAGTGGTCATTGCTCTATCAGCTCATCAGGACTCCTAAATGTTAAGCTCTGAACCATAGAACAGGAGAGTAATCTGAAACATATCTTATTTTAGACTCATATCCGAACCTTTATGATTTATTTAAATTTTTACATCTTAGAACATTTTCTTTTAAAGTGAGCTAAAAGGCTAGCTATGGCCTTGCAGAAGGATCTGGCTGATGGTGCCATGCTGACAAAGTTAGAGCTAGCCTAGCCATCAGTACTATCAGAAATCTGAGAAGGATAAACTATATCTGAGTGCAGACCAAGAAGCTTCCAATCCTATAAATTACAGTGATCAATCCCTACCCAGGTCTCTATAGCATTGGAGGTTCCAGTCAGAACAACTTCAATCTTCTACCACCATCAAGCCCATAAGGCAGAGTACCTTTTCTGTGGAATAGGGACACGGAAGACTGACAGTGTCCTACTACTTGTCCATAGTCTGGGCTGGGTCCTGGAGGCAGGCGTTGCATTGGGACATCTTGCCCTGTGGTCAGTGTCGTTCGCAATTCAGGTGGCATCTTCTTGTCATTCCATATCTTCTTTGGAGACCTTGGGAGTCATTGCTAGGAGTCTCTGTTTCCGATAGTAAGTTTTTAATCAAATAATTTAAATGTCATATTCATCAGATCATTGACAGGTTTGAGGACCATTATCTATTAAATGTATCTGAGCCAAACAAATCTAGGCCTAATCTTGAAAATATCTCTAAGTTTGCTAATAATGACCAGGCTAATTTGTTCTCCTATATATATATTAGTCAAATATACCTCTCAGTTTGTTTTTATTTAAATAGAACCGTTTATGCTTTAAACTAGTATCTGGATAGCCAGATGACTAGTATTAACTTGTATTCCTTAACACAAAGGACATGCATGAAAACTCAGACATTCAAAACCAAACATACATGTGGCCACATTTTCATTCATACCTGCAGAATATACAGACATTTTTAAAACTATGACCCTTTGGAGTCTCCATGTAACAGCAGAATAGCAAGAGAAAGAAATCTGAAACATGTTTACTTAAACTTTAAAGTTAGACCTTAAAGTTTTATTATATTTTTTAAACCCTCATGACATGCTTAAGCCTTTAAATTTTTACATCTTAAACTGCTTTCTCAAGTCAAAAAATCATTTATTTAAACTTTTATCTTAACCAACAATAATTTGAAACCAATTTTCTTAAATGATGGCAAGTATTTGTAACACATTGAACTCAAATGACCAAAACCCATGTAAATTTTTATTTTTCCTGTGGAAACAAAAGCATAATTTCCCCAGTATCTTGAACTGGTAATTTAACATTTCTTTATTAAGCAATATCGGTGTTATGCCCAGATCACGTCCCCATAGAAGCCATCAGAGACCTCAGGTACAGAATGCAAAAGCAAGGTTTATACAAATGAAGTTTACAAGCCTCCGCAGGTGGGCTCGTTCCAAACCTCTCACACACAGCAGGGAGGTTGGAAGGAGCACATGCCTTTCTTTGTGAGGCTAATACAGACCACATAATTCATCTCCCCCCGCCCGCATCCCTCTTTAGGTTCATATCAGTAGTTTTTCATGTTATCTTTATTTCTCGTTTGTTTAGCAACCGTGTTTAGGAGTTTTATGAGCTGTCTCCTGGGTTTGGGGAGTTTGGGGAGTTTGGGATGTTTTATGACCACTTAGTCTCTGTTAGAATGTCATATATCCTAACTCTGTGTTTTCTTAAGTTTCTGTAGTTAATAAAGCCACCTGGAAAAAGGTGTCTAAGTTCTTATCTACATTTAAGAATGCTGGTTTTAGCTTCTCTTTGTCTGTAGGGGATGAAGTGTGTGTGTGGGGGGGTTACTGAGGTTTCACAATCAGGACAAAGAAGGGTTAACAAGAGAAATTCCTGGCTGGCAAAAGAGACCTTGAAGTTACCACAGTAAAGGAAGGGAGGGGGAGCAGTGGTCATAAAGTATGTCCTTGGCTGCCAGTGTTCCTGAAAAAAAGTTTTGTTAACTCCTCTGACTAAAGTCAGATTCTCTGTTCAGTGTTCACACAGTTTTGTCGGTTACAGGCAGCCATTGTCCTGTCCAGAGCAGGACATGAGAATCTTAGCCCGCCTGTACCGAGAGCATGCACCCCTACCCTCGTGAGAGCAGCCAGCTGCCTGCAGTCCTGATAGCAAGAGAGCTAGGGAGGGAGGGAGGTGGCCCTCGCTGTGCCTCTCTCTCCTTCTCCCCAGGAAAATAAGGGAGGTGAGTAGCAGAAACAGATGACATTTACACAGACAATCCAAGTACCAGCACATCAGCACTGAGATGATGATGGCCTCACTCATAGCACGCAAGCCCCTCGATTGGGCTAGGCAAAGGTGTAGTGGAGAAGAAGGGGACTGTCCCGTATTGTCCGTCACAGTCAAGTCAACAATGAGAACAGTTAACACACTACACACAAGACCAAGGGCACATGAAAGAAAAACTTTGCCCCAACGAGACAACCAACAAAGCTCCAAGAACAATGACAGCCTGATGTGCTCTGTGGAGAGTGACCCTCCAGGCTCAATCACACCAAAAACAATCGAGACTCGAGGATCTCTGTCCTTGATCAAACAGACATCAGGGGGCTTTCACATCCCTGTTAGTCCGACATGCACCTTATTTCTTGGAAGAGAAACAGAGTGTAAAGTAACAATGACCACAATAAAACATACAAAAAAACCCACCAAATGGCTCTAACAATTTCCCGGAACAAAATACAAAGTGGCACTTCCTCCCACCATGGGGAAAGGTACCCAAAGATGCTCCTCTTTAGGAGGAGACTCCTAAAATCAAATAGTCACCTCTGAGGTGGCCCCAAATGGCTCGGGACTAGGGGGTCCCTTGCCCAAATCAGGGAATGAGATGTCTCTCTTTCCCTCCAAGGATCACTGTCCGGACACGTCTGTCCCAGTGAGCCTGCAAAGTACAAATCAGTCGACCGGCACAAAAGTTAACGAGACAGAGACAGAGACAAGACAGAGAGCGCTCTTACCGGTAGAAGTCAATAAACCTCTGGACCCTTGAGGGTCCTGGTGGGGTCTTTTGGTCTTTTGTTCAATGTGATTTGTGGCAACCTCACTCTTACCGTCTTTTGGGACAGACACATCATTTAATAGGTCCTCAGCAAGTGCCAGAAGATGTGACACCCTACTATCCTTTTCTGAATCCTATAACATCTCTGATTACTCCATAGAAACTAAAGAATGCATTGGGGACATTCTCTCCATCCTTAAGCAAGTTATTGATATCCTTTCTGACTTTATTCCACGTCAAAGGGTGGATGCCCGGGCCATTAATAACCAGCCAGGGACATTTTTCTTCCACAAAATAGAAAAACTTAATTAAATCTTTTTTTTTCTTTGTTTTTGACTCTTATTCCCCTCTCCCTGAAATCTTCATTTCCTTAATGAAGAGAGACTCTTTAGAGAGTACTTTACCCATTGATTGATGAACGGCACTTACCTCAAGGTTGCCCACGGCGCACGAGTGATGCTGTTGGGGCACCTCTACCCTAGTGAGTCTGGCCAGACCCCGTTTTCTCTTTGCCATCCAGTAGTGAGCCGCCATGCCTTGAGCCCCACGTTCAGGCACCACTTGACCCGTCCAGCAGGCCAGGTTATTCGAGGGTCTCGAGGAGGAACCACCTGTGAATCAATGGGGGGTGAGAAGGAAAGGAGACCAAGCGCGTGAAGAAAGACAAAGTCAGTCTGAGTTGCGTCAAAGCCTCATTTATTGACTTGGTGTTAGAGCTTATAAACAGGGCTTCAGGTAGGGAGGGGGAGCAGGAGGAGTGAGGAGAGGACAAAGAAAATTCCTAAGGGAGGGTCAGCAGGAGGTCGCTTTGGTCCCAGGCCCCTGCAGCTAGCTGATTTAGTACAAGCTCCAAGAATTTTATTTAATCGTACATTCCTAGGTTAGACTAAAAGCCTCCTATTTACACGAGGCTTGATAAATCGTGGAAGGTAACACAGGTTCAAGACACAGCTGTCCGGATTCGGTCCCCAACAAATTTCTTTGAGTTTCTCTCCATTTAATTTGATGTTGGCTCTTGGCTTGCTGTAAATTGCCTTCATTATGTTTAAGTATGTTCCCTGTATTCCTGATCACTCCAAGACTTTTATCATGAAGGGGTGTTGGATTTTGTCAAATGCTTTTTCTGCATCTAGTGAGATGATCATATGGTTTTTTTCGAGTGTGTTTATATCATGTATTACATTGACGGATTTTCTTTTTTTTTTTTTTTTGGTTTTTTTTTTTTGTTTGTTTTTTTTGAGACAGGGTTTCTCTGCGTAGCTTTGCGCCTTTCCTGGAGCTCACTTGGTAGCCCAGGCTGGCCTCGAACTCACAGAGATCCGCCTGGCTCTGCCTCCCGAGTGCTGGGATTAAAGGCGTGCGCCACCACCGCCTGGCGACATTGACGGATTTTCATATGTTGAACCACCATTAACATCCCTGGGATGAAGCCTATTGGATCATGGTGGATAATTGTTTTGATGTGTTCTTGGAGTCTGTTTGCCAGTATTTTACTGAGTATTTTTGCATCAGTGTTCTTGAGGGAGATCTGTCTGTAGGATGGAATGTTCTGTAGATATAAAGTACACTTGAGCCATAACATCAGTTAAGTCCTTTATTTCTCTGTTAAGTTTCAATTTGGGATATCTGTCCAGTGGTGAAAGTCGGGTGTTGAATAGTCCCACTGTTAATATGTGGGGTTTTATATGGGGTTTAAGCTTAAGTAATGTTTCTTTTACATATGTGGGTGCCCTTGTGTTTGGGGCATAAATGTTCAGAATTGCAACTTCATGTTGGTGGATCTTTCCTGTGATGAGTATGTAATGCCTTTCTTGATCTCTTTTGATTGATTTTAGTTTGAAGTCTATTTTCCTGGATATTAGGATGGCTACACCAGCTTGCCTCTTAAGACCATTTGATTGGAAAGTCTTTTCCCAGCCTTTTATTCTTAGGTAGTGTTTATCTTGAATTTGAAGTGTGTTTCCTATATGCAGCAGAAAGATGGGTCCTGCTTTTATATCCATTCTGTAAGCCTGTGTCTTTTTATTGGTGAATTAAGGCCATTGATATTAAGGGATAATTATGACCCTTAATTAATGATTGTTCATCCCTGTTATTTTTTCATCGTAGTGTGTGTGTACTTCTCTTCTTTGGAGTTTACTGCTGTGGCTTTATCTATTGCCTGTGTTTTCAAGGGTGTTTCTGACTTCCTTAGGTTGGAATTTTCCTTCTAGTGCTTTCTGTAGGGCTGGGTTTGTGGATAAGTATTGTTTGATTCTGGCTTTGTCTTGGATTGTCTTGTGCACTCTGTCTATGATGATTGAACGTTTTGCTGGGTATATTAGTCTAGGCTGGCATCCATGGTCTCTTAGTGTCTGCATTACATCTGGCTATACCTTCTGTCTTTCAAAGTCTCCATTGAGAAATCGGGTGTTATTCTGATGGGTTTGCCTTTATAAGTCTCTTGGCCTTTGTCCTTTGCTGCTCTTAATATTCTTTCTTTATTCTCTATGTTTGTTTGTTTAATTATTATGTGGCAAGGGGACTTTTTGGGGGGTCTCGTCTGTTTGGTGTTCTATAATCTTTTTGTATCTTCATAGGCATTTTCTTCTTTAAGTTGGGAAAGTTTTCTTCTATGATCATGTTGAATATATTTTCTGTGCCTTTGAGTTGGTATTCTTCTCCTTCCTCTATCCCAATTATTCTTAGGCTTGGTCTTTTCATGGTGTCCCAAATTTCTTGGACATTTTGGATCCTGCCTTGGTTGGCTTTAGTGTTTTCTTTGACTGATGAGTCTGTTTATTCTAATGTATCTTCAACGCCAGTGATCCTCTCTTCCATCTCTTGCATTCTCTTGGTTATACTTGCATCTGAAGTTTCTGTTTGTTTACTCAGATTTTCTATTTCCAGCATTCCTTCTGTTTGTGTCTTCTTCATTTTTTTCTATTTCCCTTTTCAGGTCTTGACTCTTTCCTTCATCTGTTTCTGTGCTTTTTCATGATTTTCTCTTATGGATTTATTGTTTTTGTGCTTCATTTGTCCTTTCCTCTAGTTTTTTTATAGTGTTCTTCCCATTATTTGTTTGTCTATTCCTCAATTTCATTTTTGATTTATTCTATATAAGCCTCTACCCTCTTCATAATGTTATTTATAAGGTTGCTTTCTTCTGCTTCTTCCATTTTGTGATGTTCAGGTCTAGCTGTTGGAGGAGGGCTAGGTTCTGGTGATGCTGTATTGCTCTTCATTTTGTTTTATGTACTTCTGCCTTGAGGTCTGCCCATCTCTTTCTGGATTCATTCTTGGTCTTATCAGCGCTGTTGATCCAGACAGAGCTGACAGATTCAGGAAGTCTCTCTTGGATCCAGATGGAAGCTCTGGGCTGGATGGGAGCTGGAGGCTGCTCTCTAAGACTCAGGAAGTGGCTGGAGTCTCAGGTGGATGGGCATGGGAGCAGGACGTGGAGATTGCAGGGTCTGTTGGAGGTCTTAGAGAAGGGGAACCTTCCCAGTGGGGTTCGGGATAGGGGGTCCTGCCAGAATGTGGGACCAACCTGGGCAGGTCTTCCCCAGAATGGCTGGTCCCCAGGGATGAGACCTAGGGGCAGGCTTCTCTGGATATATCAGATCTTAGGTTTTATAAGTAAGGTCAGTTGAAAGTCACCTTATGAATTTAAAAAAACATAAAATTGATTGTCTTAGCCACATGGAGAAGATACCTAACAAATGGTTTCTAACCATGGTATACATTGAAATACTTAGAAGCTGTTGGGCACCCATGAGACATAGGCCAGCCTGCAGATGGAGAGGTTGTGTTCCAGATGCAGGCTTTGTTCTTGGCAATGGTTATCATTAGGAAAACTTTTCCATGAGAACTAGTCTGAATGCGCTTTCTACAGCCCTGTCTTTGGCTCCTGTTTTACCAGGGACTTTTTGTCTTCTGACTTTTCATTTACTGTCTTTTGTCTCTGCTATCTGATTTTGGTCACATTACCAGGAACTCCTTGGCTTCTGGAAGTGGTCTTTGCCATTTTACACAGATTTTTGCAGCCAGACACCCACTCCCTAATTGACCTTGTGTCTGCCACTCACAGCCCCTCCAGGGCTTTCTCTGTCCTCTGCTGCATATGGCACAATGAGGATGCCTGCTCATGTAAGTAGTCCTGAAATGAGAGTCACATGCCCACATATTTGCTCTAAAATGAATTATATCTCTACAGCATGATAGTATATATGGAATGCAAAAATAAACATGAATGTAGCTCCACAGAGTGACCAGAGTGGTACTAATTTCACCTCTGCCTATGTGCCCTGGAAATTTGGGCTAACATGCCCATCAGGTAGCTCTAGCTATTCTAACCATCTGACCCTTGTGGTCTGATCCTTGTGTGCACCAAGCAATTAATTATTCAATTGTAGTCACTTAGCCTCCTAGCTAATCTTTTCTCCAAGGCAAAGTAGTGTTGTTCAATTCAAGTTATAAATCAGCATTCTACCTCTGAGCTATACCTCTAGTCTGCTGTTCCATTGCTTGCCATGATTTAATAAATAAGCATCTGGCCTTTAGTGATTTTATAGTCCCTGAATCTTAGTCTCTGGGTCCATAACTAGCTAAATAAAATTCCTGCTCCTACATTCTTTCAAGCAAATCCCATTGCCTGTGAGGCTCCATTGGAAAGACCTACTGGCCTGCCTTTCTTAAGATTCTATCAAATGTGATCAACTATCATTTCATGAAAAAAAATGTTCTTTACTAGAGTTCAAATGAAATACCAAGAAAGGTAGACCTCAGAGTGATTAAAGTACCTTCATGTACAGGGAATTCAGAGCCAAAAAAGATATCACAGCGGAAGTATGTAAGCCTTAAAAGGGTTTTTATTTAGTTTGAAAATTCTTTTTCTAGTTATAAAAGTCATGTGAGTTTAATGTGGGAAACTTTGGGGCAAATAGAAACATAGAAAAGTATAAAGAGGAGAAAATGGTAAAAATCTAGAAAGCTGAAGAAACCAGGAAGAATCTTGACAAGATGTTCTTTCCTAAGTCATGTAATCAGGGTTTTGGACATTGGCTGTACACAGTCACTCACACCCAGGCATGACATACATTGACATATCAAAGTTGTCTAAATTGGCATTCAGGCAAACATTTAAACTTTGTGTTTATGAGATTCTAGATTCGCACCTTTAACCACAGTTTTTCTCAAGTTTCATCCCATACAAAAATGCTTGCATAAGAACCACCTCAGTCAACTTAGAAAATGAAAATTTCTGTGACCCTCTGAAGACCTATTGAATGACAATTTCTTGGTGTAGGATGAACAGTCTACATCTAAATATACTCTTTGGGTGATTCTTATGCACACTGGAGTTTGAGAACCACTGGAAGAAAGCTATGGGGGATAGTGAAAAGAGAGGGTATGAATGGTTGAACCTGGCTATTGAGGTGGCTCAGCCAATAAAGCCAACTGCCACCAAGCCTGATGACTTGAATCCTTGAGACCTATATGGTAGAAAGAGAAAACCAACTCCCAGAGGTTGTCCTTTGACCTATGTGTGTGCTATGGTAGGCAGACACATATACATATGGGTGGGCACACACACACACATACACACACACTCACACACACACACACACACACACACACGTGTACATACAAAAATTAAATAATAAAAATAAAACAATTTTTAAATAGTAAAGCTGACAATTCATTTTAAATTTCAACTTGAAATTAGCATACAATCTTGTAATCCTGTTTCTAGATATGTAGACAAGAACTAAAATCAAAGTTCTGAAGAGATGTTTATACAATCATGTTCATAATAGCAATATTCACAATATCTGCAATGTGCAAAAAAGATTAAGTCAGTGAGATGGCTCAGAGGATAAAGACACTTTCTGCACAAACCTGAGGGCCTAATCCAGATCCACAGATGTCACAGACAAATGAAAGAACTGACTCCCCAAAGTTGTTACAAAGGAGAGAATAGCAGGTTCAGAAAAGGAGCTGATGCAGAGTTATTTTTCAGAATGAATTTTATTAGAAGAGAGGGCCTTTTAACTACAGTTGTCTCAAAGGCCAAAGATGATCCATTCTTGAAATGGGAAAATAATAAGGAGATATAGAGTGTCATACCAAAGACAATATAGTGGAGATTTGAAGGGAGAACGAGCTTTTTCTTTAAAACCTGTGAGGAGCTACATTAGGAGAGATAGGGCCCTGGAACAGAAGAGAAGGCTGTCAAGTCCACACAGGGGCTGCATTAGGGGAGAAAGGGCCCTGGAACAGAAGAGAGGGCCTTCGATTCCAGACATAGGCTACATTAAGTGAGCAAGTCTTCATGTATAGCATAAGACACGTGAAGGAAAACCTCCAAATATGTGAACAAAGAATATTTCTGACACTTACAAGTTTCCAGAAAGGGTGGGAAGGTTTCAAACCATGTGATATAGTCTGTTCTGGTCTATGTGGCCCCTGACATGAATGCCTGTGTGCTAAGTAGACCATAGTTCAAAATTACTTTGGTCCCTCACAACGGAGGGGCAGGTTGGCTTTTCTTCTGCTGCTTATCAGGCCTCCATGCTCTAACAGTTACCTGTTTTCTTTCTGTCAAGAGACAGACTCCATGGGGGTAGGGCTAACTTCTGGGAAAGACAGAGCCAGGTAGTAAATCTGTAATCTAACTATTGTCCTCTGACCTCCACACACCACAGCCACACTCACACACAAACACACACACACACACACACACACACACACACACACACACACAGAGATAGAGAGAGAGACAGAGAGAGAGACAGAGAAAGAGACAGAGAGATGGGAAAAACAGAACAAAACAAAACTGTAAAAATTAATTTAAAAAAACAAGTACTCATCAATAAGCAAATAAACAAAATGTGATATACACACACAGGAATGTTATTAAGCCTTAAGAATGAACATGAGTTGAATGATTGTTACTCAAGATTAGAAGTTGTAGAGGGCTTAGGAGGAGGGATATAGGCTAGCCAAGAGTTATCAAGTTACAATGATATAAGATAAAATGATAAATAATATAGGATACAAAGATAAAATGCCAAGGAATGTTAATAGCCTTAAATAGTGTCTGGGAAATCTGAGAGGTGAACTTCTGGCCATTGTCTGGCTGAAGAGAAGCAGGAACCCCAAACCAAGGAATAATTTCTAAGAGAAGGAGGTCTGTAACCATCTGGGCTTGCTTATTAGAAACTGGGTATGCCTCCACCCAAATTGAAAATGAGTCTACCATCATGAGGAGATATTTAACTTTCATGACAGTGGGCATATTGGTAAAATCGAGCTGCCAATCAGTCCCTGGAAGGGAACCTCTAGCCAGCTGGGTGGGAAAAGGTTGACTCCTGTACTTGGTATTGGGATCTGTTTTTTGGCAGATCTCACAAGAGACAGCATTAGTTCTTAAGAACTGTAAGTCCTCAGAGGTGGGCTCCAGGTGAACTTCTATGTATTGAGACAGAGCAAGATTATTATGATGAAAGAGCTGGTGTATATAGGAAAGAATTTGCCTAGGGTCAGGAGTTCCCTGTGAGGGTGTAAGCTGTACTGTATGGATTCCCCGTGGTGGGTGTGGTGAGACTTGGCCCTGGAGGACCGCTGTCCTGGCTGCCTGATCAGCCTGGTTGTTTCCTTTAGAGATGATAGAGCTATTGGTCTGATGAGACCTGCAGTGGAAAATTCCTATGGCCTTGGAGAGGTGGGAAGCCTCCAGCATGGCCATTATTTGGCCTGAGTTAGATATGGATTCCCCTTTTGCTGTGAGAAGGCCACGTTCCCTCCAAATAGCAGCATGGGACAGGAGGATATGAACAGTATATTTGGAGTCTGTATAAACTTTTAGAGATTGTCCCTGTGCCAATTGGAAGGCATGAGTGAGAGCTGTCAGCTCAGCCTGTTGGTTAGTGGTGTGTGTGGGTAATGCCTGTGCTTCTATTATCTCAGTATCTGACACTATGGCATAACACACTTTACGGGTCCATTCATATAAAAAGGTACCACGGACTGGACCATCGTGGGTACCATGACCATAGGGGAACCAGGGCTTGGGTAGTCAAGAAGGCAAAGATTTGGCAAATGACAGACAGACAACACACTCAGAAGTGGTTTGAATCTGCTGCAATTTTACTTCTGCAAATCAGTATTTTATATACAGAAAAGAAAACTATCAGGTCATACAAGGAACAACAAGAGCTTGGCAATAATTCCATTACATCATCTTTAAAAAAACAGTAAGCACACAGTTATTAATTGGCGCTAGACATATCCCTTCACCCACAAGAACTTTATGAACCAGAGTAGCTTGTGATTTTTAAAATTAGTGCCGTCCTTAGACTTGTGTAGACTTCTTTGTGGTTGTACCTGTGTCCTTTATCTTATCTCAGCAGCTTTTTAGTTTATTATGTACTTTTACATTTCTGGTTCTCACGACCCACTTAGCCAATTTGGATGCTGTAGACCCTCTCTAAGTCTTTCTTTAGTTTTTTTTTTATCACATATCTCTTTTACTATAAAACCTTTTTACCTGCTGGAATATGGACTCTTGTACTCTTAAGCCTGTAAGGGAAAGGGGTTCTGTTGTAGTCCTTAAGTTTCCCATGCTAAACTTCCTCAACGGTGGGGCCCACCATCTGCCTCCTATGAGATAACTTCTTCTGCCATAAATCACTTTAGTTGGGATTCCTAAAGGATTCCTAATGGGTGAGTGTTCATTCCCTACAAGTGCTTGAAACTTTATACTTTCTTTATCTAGAGGCTTGGGGTCTTAAAAAACAGCTCATGCTGCTACATTTAATTAAGATCCGTGTCTAGCTTCCCCTTTCCTCCATAGTTCACAACCTAAGCATTTATTAATTTTGGATGTGCTGCATAGATTAATTAGAACATTATCAGAAAAGCAGTTATACAGAACCCATGTTCTGTTCATGATCTGTGAAGTATATCTTTTTTGAGAAGGAAGCATAATAATGTGGGCACTCTGCCAGGGACCTTTAGGAAGCTTAGTCCTGTGGGACACCTATCTCCTGTCCACTATTATAGACATAATTGTTCATGTCACACTGACAACACTGGAAATGGTGTGGCATAAAGGAGCTGCCAACTGTGTACCAGGTATAAGTAGCCTGAGGCAATGTGCCCTCCTATATGTGTGAAGGGTGAGGTAACAGTTCCTCTAAGATTTAAGTGCAGGAATGAGAAGGAGAATAGTCAGCAGTAGGTTGAGGGAGAAGGCTTGAAATATTAAGAGCTGGACAGGTCCGGAAATTAAGAGTGTCATCCTCTAGTAATGCCAACTGGAGAGAAAGAACCCAGGAAGGAGGTAAAGTTTGTAAGCTTTTATAAGCTAAGGTATGGGCCATGTTGTGGTGAGAAAAGACAGTAATAGGTGACCCAAGCTTACCTTCCTTGATTCCCAAATAAGGAGGTCTGCAGCTGCTAAGGCACAGATGCAAGGTGCCCAGCCCTGACTGGTAAGGTCTAACTTCTTTGACAGATATGCTACATTGCAAAGGAGGATTCCAGCTGAGTTCCCAGGGCAAATCCCTCGCTCTCTGCTACATAGAGTGAGAAGGGACAGGTTAAGTCTGGGAGATGAAGCACTGTGACCTGAAGAAGAGCCTGTTGGAGCTTCTGGAAAGGTTTAGTGACAGGATGGAGGAGGGGCTAATGTGGTGAACCATGAGCTGTCTCGTATAATGGGCAAGCAAGGAGAGAAAAAGATGGAACCCAAGACCATAGGAAGCCAGCTATTCCTAGGAAAGACAGAATCTCCTGTTTAGTAGAAAGGACTACAAGAGACTGGATTAGAGGCTTTCTGTCTACAGCAATAGCCTTGTGGGTTGGAGTAATAGACCCAAATAGTGTCCTGGGGAGTTGACAGCTGAACTTTAGAAGGAGATACACTGTAACCTCGGCTGGAAAAGAAATTTAGGAGTGTTAGTTTGGCTAACCTGTAAGGACCGGCTACAAAGTAAAATATAATCTACATACTGTATTAGTTTAGAGACAGGGAGAGATAGAGAAAGCAGGTCAGAGGCCAGAGCCTGACCAAATAGGTGTGGACTGTCTCTGAATCCCTGTGGCAGAACAATCCAGGTCAGCTGTGTGGATTGGTGAGTGTCAGGGTCATTCCAGGTGAAAGCAAAGATATTTTGAGACTGAGGACTGAGAGGGATAGAAAAGAAGGCATCTTTGAGATCTAGAACTGAGAAGTGAGAGGTTCCTGAGGGGATAGTGGTCAGGAGAGTATAAGGGTTAGGCACTAAGAGAAGGAGGGGGAACATTGCTGAGTTAATGAGCCGGAGGTCTTGAACCATGCAGTAGATTCCATTAGACTTTTTAACTGCAAGTATGGGGGTGCTAAAAGGTGAAGAGGTTGAGCAGGGCAGGTTTTTCCTGAGAAGGTCAGAAGTGATAGGCTTAAGTCCTCTTAGGCTCTGGAGTGAGAACGGGTACCGAGCTTGGGTGATATATCTGGTAGGGTCCTGTAGATGGATAGTAATAGGCTGATGGTGCCTAGTGATAGAAGTATTCTGGGTATCTGAGACCTTTGGGTCTACCTGAGAGGCTGACAAGGAAAATGAACAGTTAAAGTCAGTAGAGTAAGTGGTTAGGAGAAGGAGGAGGGGAATTGCTGGCGAGTCTGGGGTGAGACAAATGTGGTAAGTGAAAGAAATGGACACTCCTACTTTAGCTAGAAGGTCCCTTCCCATTAAAGGCACCAGGCAGCTTGACACCACTAAGAATGTGTGTGTGAGAGAGGGATGCCTCTGAAAATGCAATTAAGTGGTGGTGTCTGATGAGGTAGATAAGGCTGTCCCCCAACCCTGACAATGGGGAGACAAGAAGGAGAGGTAGGCCCCCAAAACTCTCTCAGGACAGAATAGGTAGCTCTGGTGTCCAAAAGGAAGGAGATGGGGCACCCATTTACTTTTATCACTACCCTAGGTTCCCTGTGTGAGTTGGGAGAGGCCGGGGTGGAAACCGGGCAGTGTCAGTCGTCACCATAGGCCCAGCCTAGAAAGTCAGCCAGAGGGTGGTCTTCATCTGGTGTTCCTATGTCACTTGGGACATTAGGACAGTCAGTTGACCAGTGACTCTTTTGGCAACATTTTGGACAAGGCCCTGTTGGTGCCCTTTGTGGGGCGGTGGTGCAAACCCGGGCCCAATGGCCTTCTTTCCTGCACTTGAGGCAGGGACCAAATGGCTTTTGGGAGCTGGTCAGATAGTATTTGCCAGCATCTGGCAGCTCCTTTTTTGAGCCTTCTCATCTCTCCCATGGTATACCTTAAATGCTATTGCTAGCACATCTGCCTGTGGGGTCAGAGGGCTGTTCTCTAAACGTTTAAGTTTAGCCCTAATGTCAGGGAAGCTCTGTGAGACAAAGTGGGTCATTAGGAGCTGCATGCCCTCAGGGTTCTCCGGGTCTAAGCTAGTGAACTGAAATAGAGTCTTTGTGAGGCACTCCAAGATGTGAGATGGATTTTCGTCCTTATCTTGAATTATGATTTTTAGTTTTTCATAGTTTACTGGATTTAGGGCAGCCTTACGGAGGCCTGTCAGGAGACAGGTAATAAACCTATCTCTGGCTAGAGAGTCTCTCTGGGTGTTACAGTCCCAGTGTGGTTCTTGGTCAGGTACCACCTCAGCTCCTGGAGGATGTGAAGGGTTAGTCTGGTGAATTTCATCTGCATGGGTCCTAGCATGCTCCCATACCTGCCTGTGCTCCTCAGGAAGTAAATTATTAGAAAGTATCATGTATATATCATGAAAGGTGAGACTATAAAATTGAGTTATATATTGAAACTGTTTAATAAAGGAAGCAGAATTAGAAGTATAAGAACTCAGCTTACTTTCTATCTGAGACAGTTCTGTGAGAGAGAATGGAACATGGACCTTAATCAGTCCATCCACACCGGCTACCTCTCACAAAGTTAGAATATTTGAGAGTTTGAATGGTTGGGGTCAGGCCCTTTAGCAGTTTGAGAATGAGTGGCAGGAGGAGTGAAGGTTGGAGCCAGGGCAGGGCCTTTGGAAATGGCCGTTGCCAAGGAAGAATCAGCTTTAGAGGAAGAGGAATCTTGAGATGGATCTGAAGGAACAGATGCCCTAGGAATAGGGGTGGAAATGGAAGGTCAGATAGGTGGAGGTTCGTTAGCAGGATCTAGAGTCAGAGTTTCTGAAGTCAGAGAATCCTCTGATTTAGGCATAACTAGGAGCATATGAGCAGGGGAGAAGGAATCCAGAATAGAAGGTTTAGTACTCAGAAAGAAGAAAGCTATGATATAGGGCAACTCTTTCCATTTGCCTGTTTGCTGGCAGAAAATAGATAATTCCCATAAAATATCGGGATCTAAGGAGCCGCTTGGTGGCCATTTTTTGTTATTTTCTTAAGTATATTTGGGCCATCTCTTAGTACAGAGATGGATAAGCTTAGGATTCTTCAAGCAAGGCATTAAGCTGAGAGGTTTTAAAGCCTCAAGAAGACAGCCTAGGGGAGAGGTAGGACTGATGCAGTTGGAAGACTTATTTCCCATGTCTGCAGCAGAGAGGCAGAAAAAAAAAGTGATCTGGAGCCAAGGCCCCAGGCATCCCTAAGGCCAAGGACGGATCTTCACCAGGCACAGGCTGCCAGATGGCTCATCAGCCGAAAGGCAGGGGCCTACACTGTGTGAAGTAAGGAGTCCCTGGGAATCTGGAACAATGTCTACAGCTTCATTAAGCCAGAAAAACTTGTCACTCTCACACAGCCTCAGGATGCACACAATGGCAGTAATCCAACGACGAAGAATATCTCAAACTGCAGACATGGGAGATGGCTAGAAATTTAGGCCTGCGATTAGGGCTGACCATAGCCAATAAAGAATGTGGTCGGGGGTTCCCCTAGTTTCAAGAATACTCAGTGAGGTGCTGGATGCTCAATGGTCATTCTCACAGATTCAGGAAACCATTTACGCTGGCTGAAAAGTGGGAGACTCACCAATTGAAGCAGTGGTGTTGCATGCAGATTCCTGCAGCCAGGCAAATGGACAGTGGTCTGGGAGTAGACTCCCCAGTTTACAGGTTTACAGGCACTCCCGTTTCATCACAGCACCAGATGTTGGTTTTTTGCGGTGCTCTTACCCTGCAAGGAAATGTCATGAAATACTACAGAATCCACTAACAAGAGTTTTATTAAGATAAGGTAAAGAGACAGAGGTGCACAGGCCTGTGGAAAGGACATGTGAGTAAAGATGGAGCTGGGAATCATGGCGCCGGCTTATAAAGTTTGTGCCACCCCTGCATACACAGGCCCATGTGCCTATTCCATGCATGCGTGTAGATAACATGGTTGCACTGCATGCTTTATGCAACCACAAAAAGCCCCCGGGTCCTGGTCACGTGAGACGTTTTGACCCGGTAATGACCAGGCAGAAGTGACTAGCTCCCACTTGCCATGCGTAACCATGCCCAACCATGGGGACGTGTGAATCCATATCAGTGCCCACATCCCCAAGCAAGACCACCACAAAGCCAATATCCAATGCAAGCACACAGAGGTTTTTTAATAACAAAGCAAGCCCCAGGGCTTGGTCCACATTCCAAACACTCAACATAGCAGGTGAAGGAGGATGCCCCTGAGCACTTACTTTAAGGGGTTTATATAAGAAAAGTTTACATGCAGAGAGTTACATATCTCAGGATTGGAAAACAGGGCTAGGGATGAGGTAGTTCTTTGAAATTACTAGCTGAACTATAAGCATGAGGTTACTGATGGCTAACAGGATTCAGGGTATCTACAGAGACATAAATTTTTACTCCCTATCCCCTGCTTTTGCTGAACCCAGGATATATACATTCAGATATATTGTTCCAGTTCTATTTTCCCATAAGTTCAATTTCTGGTCAGTTGAGTCCATTACTCCCCATATCCTGTTTTACCAAGTCCAGGGTATACTGATTTATTGTTTCAGCCTTATCTTCCTATAAGTTCAACTTCTGGTCAGTTCTAAAACTGCTGGTCAGCAAATACCTTTAGACGAGGGGGGCAGTGTCTCTCAAGATGGCTACTGATTTTCCCTCTCAGGGGAAGAGGCAGCCTTCCTAGGGTCAGAACAGGTTTCCAACACTGACTTCAAGCACTATTGTCAAACCAAACTTTTCTTCCTTCTTTCTTTTTTTAAGCAAAAAATAAAATATGAACAAAAAACCCTTTTTATTATTTTATTATTCTTTTTATAATTCCATACATGCATATAGTATGTTTTGATAAAAAATCTGTCCCCAGTTCCCTCCCCTTTACTTTCCTCCTTCTTCTCCTAGCATCACTTTTCCTTCCCAACTTCATATGTACTTTTTTAAAAGTGCCTACTGTGTCTACTTAGAGCTACCTATATGTAAAGAGGTGTAGGGCAATCTACTGGAGCATGGGTAGCGTCTCAGGGGCCATGCCCTGGAGAAAATTGACTCTCTGCCCCCCTACCCTATCTCCCTACCCCCCACAGCCATCAGTTGCCAAGAGTTCCTCAGCTAGGGATACAACTTTCAAGAGCCCCTCTCCTGCCTCAAGTAGAGCTTCTTGGTGATGAAAGGCTATAGTCCCAGCACTTGGGGACAGGAGGAAAACAAGTTCAATGTCAAGATATCCTTAGCTATATGGTGGGTTTGAGGCCAGCCTGGACTACATGACACTCTGTCTCAAACAAAAGGAATGAAAGAAACAAGCAAACATACAAATTATGGTCAAAGGATCTTACATTTGATTATATGTCTATCTAAGAACTTAAGCTTCAAAACATGGTTGATAACAATAAAGCAATTGGCTGGTAATCCCTGGGATTTAACAGATGAAATCGCTCAAGGAAAGAGAAAGAGGGGCCTGTAAAATTTCTATCACCTCAGGGTAACTTGACAGGCATGCTTTGTGGGGGAGGAACAATATCAGAGGCTTCACGAGAGGGAGTGGTCTTCACTAAAATAAGCCAGCCATTCTCAGAGAAAAACAAAAGTCAAAGACAGAACAAGAGCTCAAAAATAACAAGGAAGAAGGTTGGAGTTGAAGTTAGGGAACCAGTCACTGCGCTCCAAAAGTTGGGGAAGGGGGGAGTCAACTAAAAATTCTACGTCCAGCAAAGTAAATTTACAGAGCTAAAAGTGAAACAAAAGGTGTTATCAAATAAACAAGAAGAGCAATACTCTTTTACCAGACACCATCTTAGTAGAATACTAGAAGCTATTTTGGAATAAAACAAGTAACCTCAGCTGGTAATCCAAATTCATACAGGAAAAAGGGAAATAAAATAAATACTGGCAAAAACAATTATGTAATTATAAAACATAATGTGAATGCATAATTCTTCACTTGATTTTAAAAACTGTTAAATAATGTGTGTTATGGGGGATTGCTCCAGTTTCTTCCTGTCTCAAGTCCAACAGCAGGCTGCAGTCTTTTGCTCCTAAGAGATATTCAAAGGAGACAAAGTAATAGATGAAATAGTTAAGTGTTTAATTAGAGCAAACAAGGAAACAAGAACACATTAGTGACCTAGGGAGATTGCTCAGTGGTTAAAACACTGTTTACCCAAACTAGAGAGCTGGAACTTGGATCCCCAGAAGCCATGTAACTGCAGGATGGCCATGGTAACCCACCTATAATCTGAGATTCAGAAGGCAGAGTTAGAGTATTGCTACATCAAGATAGCTAATGAGATTAGTGTATCTGTGATCTCTGGGTTTAATTGAGAGACTTTCCCTCAAAGGATAATGGTAGAAGAGCAATAGAGGAAGATTCAGAAGATTCTTGACATGAACCTAGGATTCCAATCTGAAGTTGGTTTCGTTTGATTTCACTGCTATGAACTACTATCATAATCTTCATGTCTTATTTTGGGGGCCCTAAGGTAGCCCATCTAAAGAAATCACCATCACCTATTGTTATTTGTTTAACCAGACCAGCTCTAAGTTACTCTATATTGTGGAAAACAGTGGGTCTTCAGACTGTGGTGGCTTGCCCTAAAAAGTCCATTATCCTGGACAGTGGTGGTGCTCACCTTTAATCCCAGCACCCGGGAGGCAGAACCAGGCAGATCTCTGTGAGTTTGAGGCTAGCCTGGTCTACAGAGTGAGATCCAGGACAGGCACCAAAACTACACAGAGAAACCCTGTCTCAAAAAACAACAAAAAAGAGTCCATTATATAATCATATTTTTTTTGTTCATTTTTTTTTTCATTTTGAAGATAGAGGACAGCTGCTCACCTGAGTGGATATATAAACAATATCATCTATCTATGTGGCCCTACCTTGACCCGTCCAGCAGGCCAGGTTATTCGAGGGTCTCGAGGAGGGGCCACCTGTGAATCAATGGGGGGTGAGAGGGAAAGGAGACCAAGCGCGTGAAGAAAGACAAAGTCAGTCTGAGTTGCGTCAAGGTCTCGTTTATTGACTGGGTGTTAGAGCTTATAAACAGGGCTTCAGGTAGGGAGGGGGAGCAGGAGTGAGGAGAGGACAAAGAAAATTCCTAAGGAGGGTCAGCAGGAGGTCGCTTTGGTCCCAGGCCCCTGCAGCTGGCTGATTTAAAGAGGTTTATTTAATCCTACATTCCTAGGTTAGACTAAAAGCCTCTTATTTACACGAGGCTTGATAAATCGTGGCAGGTAACACAAGGTTCAAGACACAGCTGTCCAGAGTCGGTCTCCAACATATCCTCCTCTTTTCTCAAAAATGGACCAAGTCCATGTGATCGGGGTTGCGGAGGTCCGAGAGAGCCTCTGTCTTAGGCTATACAGGGGGACTCCCACGCATGGCAGGTGCCATGTTGAGCCGGTCTCAACGACCTCTGTACACTGTTGTCTCCTGCGTGGGCCCTGTACTATTCCCGTCATTGAGTACTCTCTAGCAAGACTGTGGGGACGTTAGGGCTTTAGGACACTGAATCTGAGTCCTTGATGGGGCTCCTGGCCAGCCTCCTTGGCATCTACTCTGTGATAATGAATCGAGACGTGTCGTGGTAAGGCCGAATCAATCTGATTTTTGATAAACCGAGTCAACTGCTGAAAGGCCCAGGGACCAAAGGTAATGAGAAGGAGAAGGAAAATAATCAGGGGTCCAGGAGGGTGGGGATCAGGGTAGAAAGCCAAGGGGATTCTTTAAAGCTTTTGTATAGAAGAGCAAACCCTGCTCCTAAGAGCAAGAGCCGCATCTTACTGAAGCCCCATAAAGGCTAATAAAGGAAAAACCCACAAGATTACAATTCCCATACAATTTCGTTTCACAACATCATGGTCTGGGTACAGAGTGATCACAGATGGGTAATTTGTGTCAACAGGTACATTTTTCCTGAAACCTCAAGGGGGGGGGTATCAAGGCAGGAGTGGAGTTTACACAAAGGTCACAGTGGTCCTTCCTGGAACACCTGCAACTATCCCAGTCACAGTTGAGCACATCTCTTAACAGAAATCTCTTTACATTGTTATATGGTTGCAGGGGAGATTGAACAATGGCTAAGTCAGGTTGCTCTTGGAACTAGATTTTTAGTTTCTCATTTCCTGGTGCTTGAAGTTTTCTCTATTCCTGAGGCTTGGGGGTGTAAGCCTGAAGGGCTAGGGTCTTTCACTCCCCCATTTTTTTTGGCAAATTTTAATCTTAAAATTATGGTATTACATTTAGTAACTCATGGCCTATTTTAGTAACTCATGGCCTATAATGGCCATGCATAGTTCATGTATAATTAGCCATCTTGTCTCTATGCCAGGGAGTTTTTTTGACCCAGCATTTCAGCCTCTTTTGAACAAGGAATTGGGACGATGTATTCTCTTCTGGAACTGCTTCAAGCTGGCATTGGGGCGTCATTATCAGGGCCCCTCCCCAAAAAGGCTGAAAAGCTGGTCAAAGACTGGGCAAGGGGCATTTGTCTGTAGCATGTAGCTGCCTGACCCCATAGGGACAGAGAAGAATCATGTTAGCTGGGCTGGTCCACGTTAGTCTTTAGCACGTCCGGAGTCCACAGTCGTCTGGAGTGTTGGAGTCAGCAACTGAAACTTGGAGGTGTCTGCCAGCCAAGTAGAAATCTGTTGAGACAGATTTAAACTAGGAACAGAGGTTAAAATTTATGAATTTATTTGGAACCCTTAGGTTTATACCCTTAGTAATGGGAAAAGCAGTAATCCCAAGACCAGGAGAAAGGAAAAATACCATCTTTAGGAATACTTATCTGGGGTCCTTTCGACCTCTGTGAAGTGGGTCTATGTTTTTATGACTCTTTTAATCCTTTGAGGCCTACTTACAAAATGACATAAAAGTTTTAGATACATTAGTATTACCAATCTGTACTGAAATCCATATTGTAGACAAAGCAGATAATGGGTATCTGTAAAACAGCAGAAGTAGACTTATACCTTTGAGTCCCAACAAGAACTACAGATTTGGGCATTTTACTTCTGTCCAGAAAGCCAGGTGTAAGTTGGACAGAGATTTTTGGCCTGGTGAGAAGCACTTTTAGGTTTACATTTAGACATATCTAGATGACATCTAAAACAAATCCAAAATGTTGAGTTTGTGACTGAACAGTAAGTGGTCATTGCTCTATCAGCTCATCAGGACTCCTAAATGTTAAGCTCTGAACCATAGAACAGGAGAGTAATCTGAATCATATCTTATTTTAGACTCATATCCAAACCTTTATGATTTATTTAAATTTTTACATCTTAGAACATTTTCTTTTAAAGTGAGCTAACAGGCTAGCTATGGCCTTGCAGAAGGATCTGGTTGTCTGATGCTGCCATGCTGACAAAGTTAGAGCTAGCCTAGCCATCAAAGTTCTGAGAAGGATAAACTATATCTGAGTGCAGACCAAGAAGCATCCAATCCTATAAATTACAGTGATCAATCCCTACCCAGGTCTCTATAGCATTGGAGGTTCCAGTCAGAACAACTTCAATCTTCTACCACCATCAAGCCCATAAGGCAGAGTACCTTTTCTGTGGAATAGGGACACGGAAGACTGACAGTGTCCTACTACTTGTCCACAGTCTGGGCTGGGTCCTGGAGGCAGGTGTTGCATTGAGGCATCTTGCCCTGTGGTCAGTGTTGTTTGCAATTCAGGTGGCATCTTCTTGTCATTCCATATCTTCTTTGGAGACCTTGGGAGTCATTGCTAGGAGTCTCTGTTTCCGATAGTAAGTTTTTAATCAAATAATTTAAATGTCATATTCATCAGATCATTGACAGGTTTGAGGACCATTATCTATTAAATGTATCTGAGCCAAACAAATCTAGGCCTGATATTGAAAATATCTCTAAGTTTGGTAATAATGACCAGGCTAATTTGTTTTCCTATAGATGATATATTAGTCAAATATACCTCTCAGTTTGTTTTTATTTAAATAGAACCGTTTATGCTTTAAACTAGTATCTGGATAGCCAGATGACTAGTATTAACTTGTATTCCTTAACACAGAGGACATGCATGCAAACTCAGACATTCAAAACCAAACACACATGTGGCCACATTTTCATTCATACCTGCAGAGTAGACAGACATTTTTAAAACTATGACCTTTTGGAGTCTCCATGAAACAGCAGAATAGCAAGAGAAAGAAATCTGAAACATGTTTACTTAAACTTTAAAGTTAGACCTTAAAGTTTCATTATATTTTTTTAAACCCTCATGACATGCTTAAGACTTTAAATTTTTATATCTTAAACTGTTTCCTCAAGTCAAAAAATCATTTATTTAAACTTTTATTTTAACCAACAATAATTTGAAACCAATTTTTTTAAATGATGGCAAGTATTTGTAACACATTGAACTCAAATGACCAAAACCCATGTAAATTTTTATTTTTCCTGTGGAAACAAAAGCATAATTTTCCTAGTATCTTGAACTGGTGATTTAACATTTCTTTATCAAGCAATATCAGTGTTATGCCCAGATCGCATCCCCAAAGAAGCCACTGGAGACCTCAGGTACAGAATGCAAAAGCAAGGTTTACACAAATGAAGTTTACAAGCCTCGGCAGGGGGGCTAGTTCCAAACTTCTCACACACAGCAGGGAGGTTGGAAGGAGCACATGTCTTTCTTTGTAAGGCTAGCACAGACCACATAATTCATCTCCCACCGCCCACATCCCTCTTTTATGTTCATATCAGTAGTTTTTTTATGTTATCTTTATTTCTCATTAGTTTAGCAACCGTGTTTAGGAGTTTTATGAGCTGTCTCCCGGGTTTGGGGAGTTTGGGGAGTTTGGGATGTTTTATGACCACTTAGTCTCTGTCAGATGGTCATATATCCTAACTCTGTGTTTTCTTAAGTTTCTGTAGTTGATAAAGCCACCTGGAAAAAGGCGTCTAAGTTCTTATCTACATTTAAGAATCCTGGTTTTAGCTTCTCTTTGTCTGTAGGGGATGAAGTTGTGGGGGGGGAGGTTACTGAGGTTTCACAATCAGGACAGAGAAGGGTTAACAAGAGAAATTCCTAGCTGGCAGAAGAGACTTTGAAGTTATCACAGTAAAGGAAGGGAGGGGGAGCAGTGGTCATAAAGTATGTCCTTGGCTGCCAGTGTTCCTGAAAAAAAAAGTTTTTATTAACTCCTCTGACTATCTCTGTTCAGTGTTCACACAGTTTTGTCAGTTGCAGGTAGCCATTGTCCTGTCCAGAGCAGGACATGAGAATCTTAGCCCTCCTGTACCGAGAGCACGCACCCCCACCCTCGTGAGAGCAGCCAGCTGCCTGCAGTCCTGAAAGCAAGAGAGCTAGGGAAGGAGGGAGGTGGCCCTCGCTGTGCCTCTCTCTCCTTCTCCCCGGGAAAATAAGGGAGATGAGTAGCAGAAACAGATGACAATTACACAGGCAATCCAAGTACCAGCACATCAGCACTGAGATGATGATGGCCTCACTCACAGCAAGCAAGCCCCTCGATTGTGGCTCGCACATCCTTCTGGTGGGCTAGGCAAAGGTCTAGTGGAGAAGAAGGGGACTGTCCCATAGCGTCCGTCACAGTCAAGTCAACAATGAGAACAGTTAACACACTACACACAAGACAAAGGGCACACGAAAAAAAAACTTTGCCCCAACGAGACAACCAACAAAGCTCCAAGAACAATGACAGCCTGATGTGCTCTGTGGAGAGTGACCCTCCAGGCTCAATCACACCAAAAACAATCCAGATCAAACAGACATCAGGGGGCTTTCACATCCCTGTCAGTCAGACATGTACCTTATTTCTTGGAAGAGAAACAGAGTGTAAAGTAACAATGACCACAATAAAACATACAAAAAAAATAAAAAAATCCCCCACAAAATGGCTCTAACAATTTCCCGGAACAAAATACAAAGTGGCACTTCCTCCCACCATGGGGAAAGGTACCCAAAAATGCTCCTCTCCTGAGCACTCCCTGGAAGAGACTCCTAAAATCAAATGGTCACCTCTGAGGTGGCCCCAAATGGCTCGGGACTAGGGGGTCCCTTGCCCAAATCAGGGAATGAGACGTCTCTCTTTCCCTCCCAGGATCACTGTCCGGACACGTCTGTCCCAGTGAGAGCCTGCAAAGTACAAATCAGTCGACTGGCACAAAACTTAACAAGACAAGACAGAGACAGAGACAAGACAGAGAGCGCTCTTACCGGTAGATGTCAATAAACCTCTGGACCCTTGAGGGTCCCGGTGGGTCTTTTGGTCTTTTGTTCAATGTGATTTGTGACAACCTCACTCTTACCGTCTTCTGGGATGGACACATCGTTTAATAGGTCCTCAGCAAGTGCCAGAAGATGTGACACCCTACTATCCTTTTCTGAATCCTTTAAAACATCTCTGATTACTCCATAGAAACTAAAGAATGCATCGGGGATGTACTCTCCGTCCTTAAGCAAGTTATTGATAGCCTTTCCAACTTTATTCCACGTCAAAGGGTAGATGCCCGGGCCATTAATAACCAGCCAGGGACATTTTTCTTCCACAAAATAGAAAAACTTAATTAAATCTTTTTTTTCTTTCTTTTTGACTCTTATTCCCCTCTCCCTGAAATCTTCATTTCCTAAATGAAGAGAGCCTCTTTAGAGAGTGCTTTACCCATTGATTGATGAACGGCACTTACCTCAAGGCTGCCCGCGGCGCACGAGTGATGCTGTTGGGGCACCTCTACCCTAGTGAGTCTGGCCAGACCCCGTTTTCTCTTTGCCGTCCAGTAGTGAGCCACCGTGCCTCGAGCCCCACGTTCGGGTGCCACTTGACCCATCCAGCAGGCCAGGTTATTCGAGGGTCTCGAGGAGGGGCCACCTGTGAATCAATGGGGGGTGAGAGGGAAAGGAGACCAAGCGCGTGAAGAAAGACAAAGTCAGTCTGAGTTGCGTCAAGGTCTCGTTTATTGACTGGGTGTTAGAGCTTATAAACAGGGCTTCAGGTAGGGAGGGGGAGCAGGAGTGAGGAGAGGACAAAGAAAATTCCTAAGGAGGGTCAGCAGGAGGTCGCTTTGGTCCCAGGCCCCTGCAGCTGGCTGATTTAAAGAGGTTTATTTAATCCTACATTCCTAGGTTAGACTAAAAGCCTCTTATTTACACGAGGCTTGATAAATCGTGGCAGGTAACACAAGGTTCAAGACACAGCTGTCCAGAGTCGGTCTCCAACACTACCTATGCAGTACAGACTGATAAATGACATATCAAAATAAGCAAAAGGAGCAAAGAGAGTATCACCCTATAAATGTATCAGGTGAGTTGAGACTTTTGTGGTACATGGACATGTTAAAATTGTATCAGTGATATAAGTCCAGTAACTTATTGGACACATTCAGCTGAGGAAAGGGGGCAGCCTTCTGATTGTGAGTTCATGAAAAAGTGATCAACCAGTACTTTGATGGCAATGGCCCCCACTGACCTGTAATTTGACACCTGATTTGTGCACTCTTAGATAGGGTTCCTATTGTTGTTGTAAAATAGCGTGGCCAAAAGCAACTTGGGGAGGTATGGTGGTTTGAATGAGAATGGCTCCCATAGGCTCACTGGAAACTTGGTTCTCATTTGGTGGAACTGTTTGGGAAAGATTATGTGTGCCCTTGTTGGGGTGGGCTTTGAGGTTTGAAATGACTGGAATCATTTCCTATGTGCCCTTGCTACCTCCTCTTGTGGTTTGAGATGTAGCTCTCAATGTTCCTGCTGTTATGCTTCTACTCCTCTATCATGGACTCTAAACATCTGAAACCATAAGCCCAAATAAATACTGTCTTTTATAAGTTGCCTTGTCATGGTCACAGAAATAGAAAAGTAACTTAACAACAAGGAAAGGCTTTATTTCAACTTAGAGTTATACAACACAGTCTATCATCCAAAGCAGTGACAGCAGGAACTCAAAGCAGGAACCTAGAGGCAAGAACTAAACCAAAGGCCATGAAGGAACACTTTTTACTGGCTTGCTCACTTCACTATGGCTTGCTTAGCCTACTTTCTTTTGCCATCTAGGACCACTTGCCCAGGGGTCCCAAGGGGTGCTCATCACTGTGAGCCCTCCTCCATCAGTCATTAATTAAGAAAATGCTCTACAGACTTGCCTTCAGCAATCTTGAGAAAGGCCTATTTCTCAATTGAGGTTTCTCTTCCCAGATAACTCTAGCATTCATCAAGTTGACAAAAAAATAATAACCAGGATATGCACCAAGGACTAAGGGGTGGAGAACTCCCTACTATCCCAGTGGCTTCAGCTCAGCTTGGCCCTTAGTGTTGATACAGCATATTCAACTGCCACCTACCTATCCTTCTGTTCACCTGTCTGGACCTCCTGTTCCCATGCCTGCACCCAATCCTACCCTTTAACCTCTGCAGATGGACTCAATTCTGCAGCTTTTCTCTCAGCTGTGATCCACTGTGGCCTGACTCTACAACAGCAGCTTCTTTCCTCTAAATGGTCTGGATTTCTTATTGATTCTGTGAACATTTCTATCAGGATACTTCTATGACTACTTGAAATTCTGCTGTAGCCTCGTCAACATTTTTTAACCATTCTGCTACTCCCCTCCAAATACATAGATAGATGGATGGATGGATAGATAGATAGTGCTACTGCCCTCTAAATACTTTAGATAGATAGATAGATAGATAGATAGATAGATAGATAGATAGATAGATAGATAGATAGATGTTAGGTAGATTTTGTGTGATATATACTATAAGAGTTGATAAGATTGATGTCATCAGAGAGGCTTTATCCAGCAACTTATCGAAACAGATGCAGAGACCCATAACCAAACATTAGGCAGAGCTTGGGGAATCCTACAAAAGAGGAGAAGGAGTAATTGTAGGGTGGTAAGAAGGCAGTTTTAGAGTTAGCTCTTAGCTACTGCTCTGACATCTTGGGCTTTTAACTCTGCATTTGGCTCTGTGTTTCTTATTTATTAAGACTGTCACATCTGCAGCTGGCAGACAGAATAAATAGAAGGAGAAAAAGAGAAGAAAGATCAAGGAGGAAGAAAAGGAGAGAAGGATGCTAGGGACCAGCCACACAGCCACCCAGCTACATAGCTAGCCACAGAGTAAGAGTAAAAATAAGATACACAGAAGTAATAAAAGGTAAAACCCCGAGGCAAAAGGTAGATGGGATAATTTAGTTAAGAAAAACTGGCTAGAAATAAGCCAATCTAAGGCCGGGTATTCATAAGTAAGAATAAGTGCACATGTGCGTGCATGCATGTGTACATGCGTGCGTGCGTGCGTGCGTGCGTGCGTGCGTGCGTGCGTGTGTGACTTATTTGGGAGCTGGGTGGTGGGCCCCCAAAGAGTCAAAGAGTAAAAAACAACCAGCTACATTTTGGCACCCAACATGGGGTTCTCAAATTTCCATAGGGCACCCCCCAAGAGAACAAAGAGCAAAAAGCAAAAGAGTAAAACAACAACAACAACACCTATGGCTGAAAATACCACACACTTTGGTTACAGGACATAGAGAAATCATACTAGAACTAAACTAGGATTTTTACTCTCTGCTGCCTAGCTTTCATGGAGCCTGAAGTTGCTATAAAGGCATTTGGAAGAGAAAAGTCAGCTGTTACACCTACAAGCTATAACAGCAACCTGCCAAGTAAGATATGTCCACTGGTGCAATAGTAGCATTATTATTATGGTGTAACCAACTGTGTTCATATTGGATTTGAGGCCTGGTCTGCAGGAAGAAATGCATTATCTTGCCCTGTGTATCTGGTCAAAGGCACATGGCTGGGGAGGTCCTAGGCCATAAGGATGAATCTACTACTTTTGTTTTACTGAATGGCAGGTCGTCCAGGTACTTTATCAATTTTTTGCTGTGGGCCGCAGGAATATATCATAAGAACTCAGCTGGTTATGGCAAAGTCACTACCTGGAGGAATCAGGGAATTCCTCCAGAGGAAGCCAAATCCCAAGGAGTTTTTGGTGTTACTTGGCTTGTTATATATCAGCTGCCTTCTGTTATGAAAATCATGTGTGCCTTCATAGTTTTTCCAATTGACTTTCCCCTAAGAAGGACTAACAGTGTAGACTGATCACTCTCTGGACATACACATTCCAGGTATTTGGAGAACAGCCTCAGGAAAGGCTTTCTCTGGAATCAGATTATCTATCTCCCTTGGCCACTTTCAAGGACTACAGGAAACACCACCCAGGTGGGCGCCCATTGTTAGTCCCAGGTGGACTAACAATGGTAACAGCACACATGCAAGTCTCCTGACTTATGGTGAATTCCACAAGGGGACACCGCCTAGGAGAGGTGGACATTAAGTAATAGCTTTACACAATTTAGCTCGGACCCTCCCTTTTATGTACGGGGACTTCCAGGGCACAAGAGGAGAAGAGAAAAGAGAATGGAAGAACTAGATGGGTAAGAACTTGAGAGGAACAAACTGAGATGGGGAAGAAGTAGATTGAAGGGCTACAGGAGAGTACTAGAGGAACGAGATGGAAGATGAGGAAGAGCCAGATGGGGAAGAACAAGATGAAGTAGAACGAGAAGAGGAGAGAGGAGACGGGAAGGGAGATGATATGGGAAGGAACAAAGTGGATGAGAACCTAGAAGGGGCAGAACTAGATGAAGAAATTAAGATTGAGACTAGAGGGGATCACAGACAAGTGTAGAGAGAAATCAGGCTAAAGATGACCTAAATATGAGAGCAGAATATAAGCTTATAGCTGTCACAGAATAGTAAAGTATATGGACAAAGGAGTTTCGTGTACATAGATTCATTTCTTTTCATCAAAGATTAATTGTCAGCTGGTTGTAGATTCTTCCCAGACCCTGGGAGGGGACTATCGAGGGGCTGGACCCCCATAGTCCCCGATAATTTTGATGTTTACATCCACAGAATAGTGCTCCTCTCTGCCTTGAGCAGAGAACCTTCTTTTTGTAGTGAACAGTGGTAATACAGAGACTCATGGCTCATAAAAGCGCTACAAATAAGTGACTTCTAAATACTCACCCTAAATTGAGTATCCTTATCAGTCTCTCCAAAACTCAGGGGAGATCCTGGAAGGAAGGGCAGGAAGAATGTAAGAGCTGGATGATGGAGAGAAGGACTGTAGAATGTTGCATCAGGACAGGACATGGCCCATGCACTCATGAACTCACAGAGCTGCAGTTACATGAGACTTGTGTAGATGTAACCATCCATCTTATTAAATAAGAAACACAGAACCGATGCAAAGAAGAAAGCCAAGAGGTCAGAGCTAAGAGCTAAAACCTTACCCTTCCTCCTGCGATGGTCCTACTTCTCCAAACCAGAGCTACTTCCTGTGTGTCTGTCTTTTTATAGTGTTTCTGTTCTGCGTTCTCATTGGTTGTAAACCCAACCACATGACCGCCTCATCACGGCCTGTCTGTATAGACCTCCAGGTTTTCTACGGTTGGTATTGAGATTAAAGGCGTGTGTCTCCAATACTGGCTATATCCCTGAACACACAGAGACTTACCTAGCTCTGCCTACCAAGTGCTGGGATTACAAGCATATGCCACCACTGCCCTGCTTTCCTATGGCTTGCTAATAGCTCTGAACCCCGGGCAACTTTATTTATTAACATACAAATAATATTTTAATACAAATAAAATATCTCCATAGACTTGCATAAGACAGGACTTGTCAACATTCAGTCATGGGTAGGAGCAGGGGCTCAAGGAGCCCAGACCCTCCCTAAACTGTTACTAGCAGTTGGTGACCTTTGGTGAATGGGGATCATTGTCTTCAGTGTAGCCACCAGCGAATTACACATGGGCCAGTGGAGAGTTCCATACCTATGCCCTGGTTAAACTCAGTCACAAAAACAGATAAAACAAAAAACATAACAGTGGGAGGGGAAACTTCTTGGGAGGCGGTGAGGTTGGCAGTGGTGGGAGAGGGATATGAGAAGGTAGGGTGATGAGTGTGGTAAGAATGTATTATATGCATATATGAAAGTGTCAAGGAAGAAATCAAATATGTAAATCCCACCTGTGATATAGCCCAGTAGGCAGAGGCACTTTCTGCCAAACCTAATCACCTGAGTTCAGTTCCCCAGAACCCATATAATGGAAAGAGAAAACCAATTCCAGCAGTTCCTGACCTCCACACTCATGTGTCATGCATGCTCTTCACACCTACAATAAATAAATAATTTAATTTAAAATGCCATAAGAATATATATATATATAAATAGTAACCCATAAAGTAAACATTAAGGAAATAACAAAAATTAATTATGTAGTGAAAAACATTAAACAAATTAAACTGTAACATTAGAAGACAGTCACTGAAGACAAGAAAAGATAAAAAAATAGACAAACAGACAAAAAAGGCCAAGTATGGGTAACAAAATTCAAATGGAAGAAAAATCTAATTAATAACTTTTATGACTGGATGAAATAATCCAAAGACTGAAATTTTCAGACTACCATTTTAAAATTATCAGACCCAAATACCTGCTTCCTGCAGGAAATTTGAGGTTACCAGTTGAGGTCCATGCAACAAAACTGCTGGCCTACAATCTTTCAAAGCTGGAATGCCACCAGCTTTGACTACCAGCTCAGTGACTACCATGCCTCCCTGATCCTGTGCTACTAGGTCTCCTTGCATGCAGTTGAGCCTACCATCTTCAAGGAGCAGTTCCAGTTGGGGGTAGGTGGACATACTGGCTGCTTTTTGCATTAACTTGACACAAGCTAGAGTCATCAGAAAGGAAGGAGCCTCAGTTGAGGAAATGCCTCCATGAGATCAGCTGTAAGGCATTTTCTCAATTATTGATTAATGGGGAGGTCCCAGCCCATGGTGGGTAAAGCCATCCCTGGGCTGGTGTTCCTGGGTTCTATAAAAAAAAAGGATGAGCAAGTCATAGAGAGCAAGCCAGTAAGCAGCAACCCTTTATGGCCTCTGCAACAGCTCCTGCCTCCAGGTTCCTGCCCTGTTTGAGTTCCTGTCCCAACTTCCTCCAAAGATAAACAGTATTCTGGAAGTGTAAGCCAAATAAACCCTTTCTTCCTCAACTTGTCTTTTGGTCATGGTGTTTTGTTGCAGCAATAGAAACCCTAGCTGAGACAAGTTGGTACCAGTGTAGTGGGGATTTGCTATGACAGAAGTGATTATGTTTTGGGAGGATTGTGAAAGGACTTTGGAACTTTGGGCTTGAAAAGCCATGAAGTGTTGAGAGCTCAATGGGATGCTCTGTGGGAGCTTGGAAGATAGCAATGTTGAGAGCAATGTAGAGGATTAAGACCTATCTTGTTAAATTTCACAGAGAAGATTAAAGACTCTATCAGGGCTGATTGCTATTTTGATTTAAGATTCCATGGTTCTGGTTAGCTGGGGATGAAGAATCACCTGTGATTAACAAAATACCAGAATTATAAAGCAAAACCATTGCTTTTCTGGGATACGCAATGCTGGTTGGCTGGAACTGAGAATTTAGAGGCAATTAAGAAGAGGCCAGCATCACTGAGGTAAAAACTTCTGGGAAGTGTTTCCTGAGAATCAGCACACAGAAGCTGTGCTCCAGAGGCGGCCAAGGTTGTACCTCGTGCTGGCAGCCAGACTTGGTAATGTGTAAAAGTCATTCAGGTGGTTGTGGTTTTGAAGGCATGGAGGAGTCATGGAGAGCAGCTGAAGCTTGACACCATGAGAGGCTAGGAGAGGCCATTGGTAAAGATGCAGCCTCAATAGCAGTTGAAAGACAAGGATTGAAGGGGTCATGAAGAGAAATTGAGGCTTGGCACCATGAAGAGAGCCTATGAGATGCTATTGGTAAAAGTGCAGCCCAAGGTCAGCAGAAGACTCCAGCAGCTTCAGAGATGCCAGTACCATAGGATGACCACCAAGAACAGCAGCAGCAGCAGCAGAGAGGATCAGCTGTAGCCTAGAAGTCAAGCTGTGTGTGCTGCAGAGGGCAGAGCTGGAGAAGTAACCCAAGCCCTTTGCAGGAGTCCAGAAGATCGCGAATAGATCCCAGACACTGGACAGTTGGAATTTGGTTTTGATTTGATTTGATTGTGACTATGTCCTGATTTTTCCCTCTTGAAGTAAGAACATATTTTACTGGAGCCAAGAGTTGAGACTGAATTTTAAAACACTTTGGATTTTAAAAGAGTGTCTATTTTAAAGTTATTTATGTTTTTAATATGAGATCTTGGGCATGAATAAGAAAGAAAGGGTTGTGGCTTAATAGTGATGTTTGTGTGTCAAGTTGACAAGGGTCAATTGTACTGGCTGGTTTTGTGTGTCAACTTGACACAAGCTAGAGTCATTAGAGGGGAAGGAACCTCAGTAGAATTGCCTCCATGAGATCCAGCTATCAGGCATTTTGTCAGTAATCAATGGGTGAGGACCCACACCTTTGTGGGTGGTGCCATCACTGAGCTGGTAGTCCTGAGTTCTATAAGAAGGAAAGCTGAACAAGCCATTTGAAGCAAGCCAGTAAGCTGCTCCCTCTGCATCAGCTCCTGCCTCCAGGTTCCTGCCCTGTTTGAGTTCCTATCCTGACTTCCTTCGATGATGAACAGCAATATGGAGTGGGAGCCAAATAAACCCTTTCCTCCTCAACTTGCTTTTTGGTCATGTTGTTTCATCACAGCAATAGAAACTGTGGTGATATATTGTGTACCCTAATAAAGCTTGCCTGAGAATCAGAGAATTAGATTAGACATAGAGGTCAGATAGTGGTGGCACACCCCTTTAATCCTATCACTTGAGAGGCAGAGATTCGTTTGGATCTCTGTAAGTTCAAGGCCACCCTGGACTACATGAGATTTACTTAGTCTAGGAGAGAAAACAGAGGCAGGCAGTGGTGGCACACACCTTTAATCTCAGCACTTGGGATCTCATGCATTTGTTTGGAAAGCACGCATGCCTTTAATCCCAGGAAGTAATGTGGCAGGGCAGAGAAAGGTATATAAGGGGTGAGGATACAGAAACTTAAGGCTTTTTTTTCAGCTGAGCCCTTTTGGGTGAGAACTCAGAGGCTTTCAGCCTGAGGATTCCTGGAAATAGGATCAGCTGAGAAGTTGTTGAGGTGAGGTTGGCTGTGGCTTGCTCTGCTTCTCTATCTTTTTGCTTTCACCCCAATATCTGATACCAGGTTTTTTATTATAAGACCATTTAAGATTCAAACAACAGAAACTGTAACTAAGACACTGGACTTAGAACTTAATGGAATCTAAGCATAAATATTATTTTATTCAACTCATCCTTGATTCTTGCAAGTTCCACAATGATCAGGAGAAAGATAATGGGTTTCAAACAAGCTGGGAGCAATTATATGAAGCTATTTCCAAAACCTGGCCTAGGCGGACATGCACAGAGACTCAGAAGACATCATTATATTTGGCCCAGCACTAAGAAGGCACACATCACCTTCAGCTACAATGGCGACGACATGCCTATCAACAAGGCTATTTGGTATATAGATGATGAACATGTACAAACTAACTATATAGCTAGACAATACCTGTGAGTTGAAAACTTTCAATGCCAAACGGTGTCAAGAATGATTGGAAAAGACTTCCTGAGCAACCTTCCAAACAAAGAATTCAGAAGCTACCAAGGTAGGAAGAATACAAGACTGGCTAAGATAGTTAATCCCACAGACCTGAGGTCTGAACAAATCTTGAACACAGCTCTGAGACTGATGCTAAAATGCCTGAGGACTGGGATGGTAAAGTGGATGGAGTGGGAACTATCTACAATTCAGAACTCTTGAGTATAAGAGCAAGTGGAAGCCACACAGGTGAACAACCTGATTATAAGGACATGGTGGATATACCTAGAAATATACACCCCAAATACTGCCTCAGTGCCAATATCTAGAAGCGGGGTATGGCACCATCTCTGACAGCTTTGTCACCAAAGGTCACAAAAGAGTTTGACAAGATGACCCAGGACATCACAAAGGCCACAGACAAGATCAGCGAGGAAAAAGAAACAGAGGACATAGAGGATGAGGAGGATGAAGATGAGGAGGAGGACAAGGGAAGAAAGTACCATTGATCAAGCCAAGGACCAGCTAGAGAGGCCATGTTGCCTACTTCCACAGCTTAGTCCCCAATGCTCCCACTACAGACCTAGCCATGACTGATAATGTCTTTTATGAGACCGGAGAAATTTCAGGAATTTTATCCAGTAGAGTTCAGATTTGGGGCAAATTGTGGTACCTCACCACCCCCAAACATACACAGCCTTTCAAACTAGTGCATTGCCTTTTTGTTTTAGTCCTTACTGTTGTGGTAGGCCATGCCCACTCTGAATTTCTCTCTATTGTATGAAACAGACTTTTCAGGCTGTGCCCTAGGAGGTTCCATTTTACAAACAGATGGCTCCATTTTGAGGAAGAAGTACAAGAAGTCCCTGGGTAGACCCAGAAGCTGTACCATCTATCAGGTACCACCCATCCAGCATAGACTGATAAATGACTTATTCCTGGGAATAGAAGAGGGCCCACTCTATTCATTTACTGGGTGAATTGAAATTGTGCAGCATGTGGGCATATTGAGGTCCTATAAGGAAAACTAGGCCCAAGAACTTACCAGATACACCAAACCAAGGAATGGGTAAAACTCCTTTACCTGTATCTCATAAAGTGATAGACACCTAACACTGTGTTGGCATGGCTCCCACCCCAACCTATCATCTGATACCTGGCATATGCATGAAGGACCGAGGACTCCCTGACTGGCCTACTCAACTACTTTCCCACTAACCAGCTCTCTTGTCTGGACCTGGACCTGAATCCACTGTTTCCTGCTCTCAGACCTTGGTTCAACTTTTAACTTCATAGCTGGAACAGCTTTACTCTCAAACCCTGACTCCAACAGCAGCTCCCCAGGCACCAATCTGGTCCACTGTCCTTACAGACTCCTTCTCAGCCCACTTCTGAAACCTCTTGTACTTTGCTTCAGCCTCTTTATATCTATTCTGTACTCTTATGCATGCACATAGGTATATTTACTGTGCTTTGTGATGTAAGTGTTAGTAATTAAGATTGGAATAATGAACCTGCACTTTCCTCAGCCTAGCTACCAGGGTAGGCAGATTATGTGACAAATTGTTGTCATTGAAACTGACAACTTTAGTGAATTTCTTTTTATCCAGTAAATTCTGGCAGTGTAGAAAGACACAAACCTGTTTGCCTATGTATGGTTCAGGTTTTGCAGGCTCACAGAATTCACCTATGTTTCTGTCTCTCTCTCTCTCTCTCTCTCTCTCTCTCTCTCTCTCTCTCTCTCTCTCTCTCTCTCTGTCTGTCTCTCTGTCTGTCTCTCTGTCTCTCTCTCTATGTCTCTGTCTCTGTATGTGTTTCTGTGTCTCTGTCTCTGTCTCTCTCACACACACACATACATTTTCCCTCCCCTCCCCATCATTCCCTTTTCCATTTCATCCTCCTCACCTCTTCCTTCCCCTCCCCCTATCCTCCTTCCCCTGCTCTTCTCTTCCTCCTCTTCCTACTCATTTCCTTCTTTCTCCTTCATTCCCTTTTCCTCCTCCCCTCCTTTCTCTGTTCTTCTCTTTCCTTCTCCCTCACCTTCTTGTCCTCTCTTCCTCCTTACCCTCCCTCCTTATTGCCTTCCTTCATCTTTCCCCTCTTTTTCTCCTCCTCTTCTGTGGGGCTGGCCTGAAGCTAAGGAGTCAAAGCATGCCTGAAACCCCAGATTTTCTTATCCTGAGAGTGGTAGGAGTCTGTTTGCCCCCACCCCCTTGCCCAGGTGCCAGCAGACCCTAAGCAGTTAGGCTTCCTGTGGACATGCCCCAATGCACCTAGCAACTGATAAGCTCTTCAAGGCTACAGGGACTGCTCACTGCTTACCTGAAGGCTGAAACAGCTGGGCTGGGCTTCTTATGACCTTATTAGTTTCCTTCCTCTGACCTCAGTTGCCTCTGAGTGTGCAAATGAAGCACCCCCTCGGTTCCTGCCCTAATCGACAACATACCACTACATGGACTCAAGAGGCTATATTCTTCCTAGGGTATAAATTTCCCTTGCTCCCTCCAAAACAAATGGCTGTCCATTGACATAGACTCTGGCTTGTGTCCCCCAAACACCCCAGTTGTACTCAGTCCACTCAGGATCCATCTTTGGCCCTGCCCATGCTTGGCCTGTTTCTCTTCCTGACCATGCCTGAACAAAGCTCCTGGCACTCTCCCTCCTCCCCATCCCCCTCTTCCATACCCCTACCCTCCCTTCTCTCTGCCCTCATTCTCCAACTCCTAAACTTTCTACTCCTTTTCTTCCTCTTCCTTCTGCTTTCCTTCTCTCTGCCTTTCTCCCTTCTCACCTTCTTCCCTCTATAATTTCCTCTCTTCCCTCTGTCCCTCCTCCTTCCCCAACTTCTTGTTCTCCTTTACCCCTTCTCCCCCTTCCTTTCTCTATCCTCTTTTCCTTCCTCCCTCCTCTCCTTCTCTTCCTTTTCCCTTTCCTCCTCTACCTTCTCTTCCTCCTCCACCTCCTTCTGTTCTTCCCCACATTATCTTCCTCTTCCCCCTCTCTTTCTCCTCCTCCCCTGTCTCCTCCTTTCCTCCTCCCCTTCCTTCTTCCAACCTTTCTACTACTCCCCTTCTTCCTCTTGTCTTCCTCCTCTTCCCCCTTTCCTTCTCCAGCCCTCCTTTCCCTATCCGTCTCCTTTCCCTCCTTCCCTTCATTTTCTTCCTCTTCTTCACTCTCTACTCCTCCTCTCCTTCTCCAACTTCTCTTGCTCCTCCTCTTCCTCTCTTCTCTTCTTCCTTTTTCTCTTCATTCCCCTCCTTCTCTTCCTTCTCCCCTCTTCTTCCCATTTCCTTCTTCCTCCCTTTTCTTCTCCCCCTCCTCCTTCTCCTCCTCCGTCTCCTCCTCTATCTTGTCCTCCTCCTCCCCCTCTTCTCCTCTCCCTTCTCCTTTTCCTCCTCCATTGCTTCTCCTTCCTTTTCTCCCTCCCCTCCTCTTCTCCACCTATTCCTCTTCCCCTCTCTACCTCTCCCTCCTCCCTCTTCTTCTCCCCCTCTCTAGCTCCCCCTCCTCCTCACTTCTTTTTACTCTTCCTTCCTTTTTTCTCAATCCCTCCTCTTCTTCTTCCTCCTTCTTTCCCTTTGGAAACCCAGGGCCCCCTTAGCTGCATCTCCAATCTTTTTACATCTTAAGAGAATATATATATATATATATATATATATATATATATATATATATATATATATATATATTAATTATGTGTATGCATGTGTTTGAGGTGTATCCATTATGTTGAAACTTTGGCTCTAGGAACAAGGGCATTTTATCATGTAATATGAACTCCTAGTAGAAACTCATACGTGGAAATGATAGAAGCAACAACATTCAAGCAATGTTGTCAAATAAGCAACACAAATTCTTTTGGTGAACATTTATTTGTTGTTGAAATAGTGGTAAAGATGCATTTAATATTTTTTTATTTCTGTTCACAACATTAAGTAAACTGAAATATTAAGCCCTGTTTTACATTGACAATTTGAAAGGATAGCAACTACACAATGAAAACAGCAAACAGAAATATTTACTGGTCCAGGTCATAACAGGGAGTGGTCAGCAGACCATCACAGGGCTTTGCAACAATACTCGGCAGAAGCCACTTTGTAATTACTGGCACTAAACAGAGAACTGGAATTCTCTGCTAGGTATTTAAGAAGATCAGGCAGATAGCTGCATACTAACCTAAGACTAGGTCTATTAAGGGACGAATGGACCATTGCAGTCCCAATTTTCACAAATAATCTCAGGAGGTGTGGAGCCCCATAAACCTGAGACATTGGAACATCAGGATGAGCAAGGTGGATTTCAGCATACTGGGGTTTTTCAAACGGGCAGAGCAGCTGGGTGCCCAGCATACTGTTGAAATACTCTCTTACTCCAATCACAAGTTCATCAACGGAATATTCCTTATTATCAGCCCTTCCTTGTGATTTCACAAAAGTGACATACTCTGCGAGAATGGTGTCTACATTCTTCTTAGCAGGGAGTTGGAATAACCGTTTCTGTTTGTTTACCAAGTCCCAGTCCTCAACAAGACATGGTTTTAGTTCTTCGGGCACATTCAATATAATTCCCCTTTTCATCTGCACTGCCTGCTCCCGTTGAAAGGTGCTGACAGCCCCAGCCACATTCTGTCGAGGGATCTGGGGTACTTTGCTGGTACCACTGCCACTTCTGCTTTCTGGAGTATTCTGCATGTTCTTTTGTAGTTGCACCTTAGGCATGGATCCTGAAGAGGGTTTCTCTATAGGAAAGCCTTTCCTCATGGAGTGATGACTTTTCTCCACAGAACACCTATTCTCTACTGTGTTACCTTTCTCAAAAGTGCACCTGCTTTGGGAAGACTGACCTCTCTCTCCAGAATGAATTTTCTTAAAAGAGCAACCCTTCTGTTCCATGCGACCTTTCTTGGCTGAGAGCTGTCTCTCTGCAGGGCAACTTTTCTTAGAAAGGTGACCTCTCTCCCCAGAGCGAATTTTCTCTACAGAGAGAAATCTCTTGGTGGGTAGACCTTTCTCTGCAAAACGTCTCTTTTTGGGAGGGCAACTTCTCTCCGCAGATAGATGTTTCTCAGCACGACAGCTTTTCTTCAGAGGCCGACCTCTTCCTGTGGGGCGATTTCCACCTGTAGAGGGTCTTCTCTCCACAAAGTTACCCCATTTGACTGAGCGACCTTCCTCTGCAGGGCGACTTTTCTTCCTAAGCCCATCTCTCTCTGTGGGGTGATCTTCACCTGTAGAGGGTCTTCTCTCCACAGAGTTACCCCATTCGACTGAGTGACTCTCCTCTGCAGAGTGACTATTCTTCCTAAGCCCACCTCTTCTTGCAGGGCGATCTTCACCTGCAGAGGGTCTTCTCTCCACAGAGTTACCCCATTTGACTGAGCGACCCTCTGCAGAGCAGCTTTTCTTCCTAAGCCTACCACTCCGTGAGTGGCGATCTTCACCTGTAGAGGGTCTTCTCTCCACAGAGTTACCCCATTCAACTGAGCGACCCTCCTCTGCAGGGCGACTTTTCTTCCTAAGGCCACCTCTCCCTGTGGGGCGATCTTCACCTTCAGAGAGTCCCCTCTCTGCATAGTTACCCCTCTCTGTTGAGTGACCATTCTCTGCAGGGTGGCTTTTCTTTGAAGGCAGACCTCTCCTTGCAGGCATATCTCCCCATGCAAAGAGTCCTCTATTTGCATAGTTACCCCTTTCCACTGAACAATCCTCCTCTGCAGGGCGGCTTTTGATGGGGCAATATCTCCCTGCAGGGTGAAATATACCTGCAGAGGGTCCTTTACTTGCCCAGTTACTCATTTCGACTGAGAGATCCTCCTCTGCGGAGTGGCTTTTCTTCCTAAGCCTACCACTCTCTGTGGGGCGATCTTCACCTGTAGAGGGTCTTCTCTCCAAAGAGTTACCCCATTCAAATGAGTGACTCTCCTCTACAGTGTGGCTTTTCTTCCTAAGTCCACCTCTCCCTTTGGGGCGATCTTCACCTGTAGAGGGTCTTCTCCCCACAGATTTACCCCATTCAAATGAGCGACCCTCCTCTGCAGGGCAACTTTTCTTCTGAGGTCGACCTTGCCCTGTGGGGCGTTCACCTGTAGAGGGTCTTCTCTCCACAGAGTTACCCCATTTGAATGAGTGACTATTGTCTGCAGAGTGGCTTTTCTTCCTAAGCCCACCTCTCCTTCTGGAGCGATCTTTACCTGTCGAAGGTCTTCTCTCCATAGAGTTACCCCGTTTGAATGAGTGACCCTTCTCTGCAGAGTAGCTTTCCTTTCTAAGCTGACTTCTCCTTCTGGGGCGATCTTCACCTGTAGAAGGTCTTCTCTCCACAGAGTTACCCCATTCAACTGAGCGAGCCTCCTCTGCAGGACTGTTTTTCTTCTGAGGTCGAAGTCTCCCTGTGTGGCGATCTTGACCTGAAGAGGGTCTTCTCTCCACAGAATTATCCCATTCAACTGAGTGACCCTCCTTCACAGAGCAGCTGGTGTTGGGGTGACCTCTCCCTGCAGGAAGATCTTTCTCTGTGGAAAGTCTTCTCTTCACAGAACAGCCTCTTTCTACCTGTAGATCTCTCTCTTCAGAGCTATGTTTCTCAGCTGAGGGCTCTTTCTCTTCAGGGTGATGGTTCTCAGTAGAGGGACCTCTCCCATCCAAGTAACCTGTCTCAGTAGGTGAACCCTTCTTAGTAGAAAGACCTTTCTTTGCAGGTTGACCTCTCTTGATAGCACGACCTCTCTCACCATAGGGACCTCGCTCAGTGAAACTACCTTCCTTTGCAGAATTACCTTTTTCTGTAGGATGGCTTTTCTTGATAAGTTGACCTCTCTCTGCCAGAAGATCTTTCTCAGCAGAGAGATGCTTTTTGGATGAGTGGCTTTTCTCAGATAAGTGATGCCTCTTCCCAAAGAGGTACCTCTCAGAGTGGTGATTTGTGGCAGAGGAACTTTTCACTGTAGCATTAGCGTTTATATCAGAAGGGTGATTCTCAACAGAGGAACTCTTCTCTGTAGCATGACATTTTTCATCACTGCGATGTTTCTCCACTGACAAAAGCTTCTTGGCCAAGGTGCTCTTAACTATAGTGCAGTGCTTCTCATCAATGGAACTTTTGTCTGCAATGTGATACTTTTCAGTGGAGGGATTTTTCTCTGTTGTGTGGGTTTGCTCATCAGAGCGACTTCTTGAGCAACTTTCTGTGGCAGGGCGGCCCCGTGGTCTTCCTGGAAGAGCTGGTTGAAGACTCCTCAGCTCAGTGGACTTCTGTCTTGAGGAGCGATTTTTCACCTTTCTGACTTGCCTGTAGCTTGGCCTCAGCTTCATGAAGTCATCTCCTTCAGCAAAATGCTGGTCACGAACATGAGGTCTTTTCTTTCTGGAACTCATTAAAGCAACCTTCTTGCCTTATCTTCAAAGAACTAATGAATTCCCAGATTTTCTGGAAAAAAAATGGACTGGGAACACAGCCCAGAAGTCTGTAGTCTGAAATAGTTCTACAACCAGGATCAAATTTCCTGATTGTTAATCAAATTTAGCTCTTTTTATGGACGGCAGAGGAGCGGCAAGTGAAGAGCCTGTCCAACCGCCAGCTCAAAGTCAGGTTTCTCTGGCAACTATCTGTACACAAATGTCATCTGGGGGTGAGCTTATGCCTGTCAACCAATCAGTAGTCTTATGTAAATTGTACTATGTTCCATAGCCAAATGATTGGACCACCACTCTGATGTCATAGTAATGGCGCCCGCATGCACACAGGGAGGTGGGGGAGCCTTCCTTTCCTTTACCTTCTTTTAAAGACCAGGTTGTCCTTAGTCTTCCTTTTCTTTACTGTTTTTAAAGACCAAGTTGTCCTTAAGCTCACAACGATCCCCTAAGCTTCTATATCCTCTTCGGTGCTGACATTAAAGGTATGCATGCCCTACTTATGTTTCTTGATCAATGCAACTTCCTTCCCCTGACTCTTTCTGCCTAAATCACTTAGTTTTACTCTTCATTCCTGAGTGCAATGGTGTGGAGAAACTCTAGACTTGTGGTCCCTGCAGTCTAGAGGGAGAAAAGAAAGGAGTGCCATCTCCAGCCTCTCATCACTGAAAAAGAATAGATCTCTTTCCATCCTCCCTTTTTCCATTGCCTCTAGGGTTGGGCCACTTCTGAGTATGACAATGCGTTCATTTCCATTTACCCTGAGAATGTAAGAATAATAAATTAATCTATTAAACTGTGTGTCTCAAAAAATATACAGATAGATTGAAAGTTTTTAAAAAGTGGGAAGGTACAAGATATACATTGCAACCCAAAGAAAGATAGAGCAATATACGTATCAGACAAAACACACTTTAAAACAAAAACATTACAGGATAAACAATGCTTTCTAATGAGGAAAGGGTTTAACCATCAGGAAGCTATCGCAATTATGAACATGTAAACATCTAAAAACAGAAAACAAAATGCATAAAGCAAAAAGCCACAGAAATACAATAGATAATTCAAAAATACTAACTGGAGATTTCAATAACTACTTTCAGTAACAGAATAGAGAGTAATTAACAATGAGGTAAAAGACTTGAACAACACTAAGAACCAAATAGTCTCAGAAATACATCTACACAACAATCTGCCCAAGAGTAGTAGAATAGACATGTTTCTCAAGTGAATGTAGAACATTTTCCATGTTAGATCATACACTGGCAAGAAAATAAAAAGAAAATAAAGGTATAGAACTAAGTATGCTCTTTAACCACATTGGAATGACATTAGAAATCAATAACAATGAAATTTATGGAAATACAAATCTGTGAAAATTAAATTGTATAACAATATATAAAAGAAATAAAAAGGGGAAATTAGAAAATACATCAAAAACACCACATCTGGTAGAGAAGGCCTGCAATACCAGCCACTTGGACAGCTGAAGCAGGAGAATTGAATGTTCAACTACAGAGAAAATATGCTGGAAGTTAAAAATGCAAATGAAGACAAAATATATGTCTATCTATAAGACATTACTAAATTAGTGCTTAGGGAAAACTTTAAATGATGGGTGACTGTTTACAAGAAAAAAAAAGAAACAGGGGCTAGAGTGATGGTGGAGTTACAAGCCCTTGCTGTGTTGGGACCAGCCAACTTGTCAAACAGCACCTCAATAGGGGAGTGAGGATTAAGAAAGAAAGAGACAAAAGATAGAATCAGGAGGGCTCTCAGTGAATACTGCAGCAGCCCCAAATTTATTTCTCATAGTCTTTTTATACCCAAAACAAGGGAGGCAAAAGGCTTTCTTACCATGGTTCAAGAAACAAACAAGAGTAAACCCCTACTGAATTCTCAAAATATCTAGTAACCACTCCTTTAGCCTAACATCCTGTTATTTCACTTTGAAGAGCAAAACGTCTAGTAACCATGCCTTTGGCCAATCATCCTGTTATTCAGCCTTGAAGATCAAAAACCAGCTTGAACTTTCTAACCATAAATCATGATGGAATCAAACTATAAGCTGGAGTCACTGTGGGCTCCCACATTGCTGTTCTTGCAAAGGACCCTAGTTTGGTTCCCACAAGCCACATCCAGTAGTTACAACCATTTGCAACTCTAGGTTCAAGGGATATGACACCCTGTGGACTCTTCAAGAACCCATATATACATGCTCATACATACAAAGCACACACACACACACACACACACACACACACACACACACACACACACACTTTTTTAAAATCTTTTTTTTTAAAGTATCAGCTCAATAACTTGACTTTTTGTCTCAAGAAACTGGAAAAAAATTAAGTAAAGGTAAAACAAAGAAAAAAAGAATAAAATAATGGAGATTTGAGTGGAAATTAATAAAATATGGAATAGAAAAAGAGTGTATAAAATCAATTATGCCATTTCCACGATAATGGGAAACATAGTGCTAGGTAGACAGGCATGTGCCTGAGAGCTTATGTTGTGATCCACTTGGCCTTGCATTGGCTTTTGAACAAGGCCATAACTTCCTAGTCCTTTCCCGATAGTTCTACTAAACAGAAACCAAGTATTCGAACAGATGAGCCTACAGGGAGCATTCTCATTCAAATCACCACAAAACAAATTAACTTTTGGTTAGATTAAGCAAGAAAATTTACTGAGAAAATAGAGAATGTTCTAGTCATCAGAATTATAAATAACCCATAAGGTGGAATGGCAGCATGGTCTGAGCCCCATCCCAAATAAAATTCCTGGCTCCCTTAAATCTTTCTCAAGGCTCTGATTTACCAACAGATTTAGAAGTGGAATGTCCTTCTTTTATTCTGGGCCTCTGAAGTTGTATGTTCATAGAACTGTTTTGCCTTATGCCTCTTTCCCTTATGTTTTTGACCTACTTATGTTTCTGCCTCTCGAAACTTAGAAGATCCTGATGGTATCTTTCTTAGGCTAAAAGGTAAAAGCATTTCAGGTTGTGAGCTCCCATATGCAGATACATACCAACTGGATATGAATATATAGATCACTGGTTTAACCTCTTACAGAGGTTAAATAACTTTTGCATAGAGATAATACTGAACAAATTGTTTCACGCTGTTCTACTCTACTGAGAAGGAAGCTCTGGAGTTGAATTTTGGCCCATCTGCTTTAGACCCAGGCATGTTTGTTTACAAGTTTCCTCAAAAGTCTCTGTCCTGGGTCAGGCTGTCCACTTAACCTCCATGACAGGGAAAAGGAGAACAAAACAGAACAACACAGAAAAAGACACTATGTGCTTTAAAATAGCTAAAAAGTAAACTATTCACAATAAGGATCACTGTTGCTTGTCACATGCTCCATTTTTTGTTTGTTTGGGTTTTTTTTAACTCTAAATATGCCCCTCCCTTTCCTTGGTTTTGTTTACTATCTTTAAACCTTTTATTGAGTCTTTAACTTTCTCTATTTTAGGATTTATAAATTCATTGAATATGATTTTAAAAATCTATGTATAGGTAATTTTAATTTGCTATAACTACATAACACTTGGATTCAACTATTGTTTAGGAAAAGGTTGTGTTCCTAATCGTCTCACCTTGGAGTACCATGTGACTTGCTGCCCTCTTGGCTGATGACCTATGCAAACCTTGGATTACATAACAACCATGTAGCTTGCCACCATCTCAGCAGCCATGTGAATCAGACACCATCTTTACTAGGATTAAAGAAAGGGCATGCCATGTGACTTTATCACCATTGTGGAGGGAGAGAGCAATTTTTATATCCCATCATATATTATCCTGTATATGTTGTCAATATTAAGTCTAAAGCAAGTGAAAAAAAAACAAGTTTGAAGTAAACTTAGTTTGTTTAATGTAAAATAATATTCAAAATCTTGTATATAAATTGGTTATAAAAGACTGAATACTTGAATAAAGTGGGTTAAATTTCATTATACTTGCATTGCAGGAAAGCCCCTAAGCTCAAGCTGTTCCCTTGGATAGAGCACAAGTTCTCTTGGGTAAGCTGGGGTAAGCTTTTTACTATAGTAAGCTGCATGCTAGCCTCTTTTCAGAACAAGGATGGATGGGAAATAAGACATGCCAGAAGTCTGCTGTCTCTGCCTCTAGCTGCGTAGGCCTGAACAGCTCCAGCAGTGTAAGCCAAAACAGAAAAAAATCCTGTTTATGTTAAAGGTAAATTACTCCTCATATCTCACACAAAAGGAGGGATAGATTCTCTTACCCAGTGGAGGATCTCAGAATCTACACCCACATCCTAAATGTCTCAAACAACAGAGAGGCAAATAGCATTACTCTGCCTCCAATGTCTCCTGTGTTGACATAAGAGGATGCTGTGAACAGGGGAACCTTGTAGCTAAGCCTTCACCCAACTGGTATGGGGCCTGAATGCTAGTTCAATTGGCCATGTCCTTTACCCTGGCATTCGATTCTTTCTCTTATTAAAAGCTAATTACAGGGTAAAAGCCAATTACTCTAACTATCCATGTTCCCTCATTACAGGAAGATAACAGACACTCTGTCATCAAACACAGCTTTGGAAAATTATCCAGAATATTCAAGAGGTATCATTGACAGCTGGTTTTATATCTGCTGCTCCCCTCATCACCTTTCTGTCAGCCTTGAAGAAGTTACCAAGAGATCAATCCCTAAATCCCTAAAAGCAGTTTGGGTGACCCTAAAGGGGAATTAATGGGCCATGGGCTGTCAACTCACGCCTTGTCTTTTTTTAATTAATACAAATTTTTATTCATTTTACATACCAATCAAAGATCATGCTCTTCCTTCCTCCCAGCACTCTAGCCTCCCCCTCCCAACCAATCCCCCTTTCCCCCTATAAGAAGGTAAGACCTCCTATGGAGAGGTACATTTATTAAACAGAAGTCCAAGCCCCTCCCTCTGCCTCAAGGCTGTGTAAGGTGTCCCATCACAGTTAGTGTGCTCCAAGAAGCCTGCTAATGCACCAGGGATGGATTCTGATCCTACTGCCAGGGGCCTCCTTAAGCAGATCAAGTTACACAACTGTCTTGCTATGCAGAGGGCCTAGCCCAGGCCCACAGCTGGGAGGCTCCGCAGCTGTTGTTCAAAATTTCATGAGTTCCCACTCACTAGTTTGGTTTGGTCATATCTGCAGGTTTCTGCATCATGATATTGATGCTCCTTGCTCATATATATAATCCCTCTTCGATCTCTTTGACTAGACTCCTGGAGCTCGGCCTGGTGATTGTTTCCATCTGCTTCCATCAGTTACTGGAGAAAAGGTCTAAGATGACAGGTAGGGTATTCACCAATCTGATCACTGGGGCAAGCCAGTTCAGGCACCATCTCCAGTATTTCTAGTAGTCTAAGCTGGGGTCATCTTTGGAGATTACTGGGAACTTCTGAAGTACCCGGTTTCTCTCTATGCCCACGATGTCTACCTCTATCATGGTATCTCTTTCATTGCTTTCCCACTCCATCCCTGTTCCAGCTCAACCATCCCATTCCCTGAGATTATCTCCAATCCCCTACCCTCCATTGCCCACCACTCATCCCCAGTTTACTCATGGAGATCTTATCTATTTCCCCTTCCCAGGGTGATCCATGCATCCCTCTGTGGATCCTCCTTGTTAGCTAGCTTCTCTGGAATTGTGGGTTGTGGTCTGGTTATCATTTGCTTTACATCTACTATCCACTTATGAGTGAGTACATACCATGTTTGTCCTTCTGAGTCTGTGTTACCTCATTCAGGATATTTTCTAATTCCATCCATTTACCTGCAAATTTTGTGATGCCATTGTTTTTCTCTGCAGAGTAGTACTTTATTGTGTATATGTACCACATTTTCTTAATTCGGTCTTAAACTGAGGGGCATCTAGTTGTTTCCAGGTTCTGGATATTATAAATAATGCTGCTATGAACATAGTTGAGCATGTGTCCTTATGTTATGATTGAGCGTTACTTGGGTATATGACCAAGAGTGCTATAGCTGGGTCTTGAGGAAAATTAATTCCCAATTTTTGGAGAAACCACCATACTGATTTGCAAAGTGGCTTACAAGTTTGCATTCCCACCAACAGTAGTGGAGTGTTACCCTTGCTCCACATCCACTCCAAAATAATCTGGGTTCCCTGTTTTGGATCCTAGCCATTCTGACAGCTGTAAGATGGTATCTTTGAGTCCTTCTGATTTGCATTTCCCTGATGACTAATGATGTTGAGCAGTTCCTTAAATGTCTTTCAGCCATTTGACAATCTTCTGCTGAGAATTCTCTTTTTAGCTCTATAGCCCATTTTTTAATTGGATTGTTTGGTATTTTGATGTCTAGTTTTTTGTAGTTCTTTGAGTGCTTTTTATATTCTGGAAATCAGCCCTCTGTCAGATGTGGGGTTGATTAAGATCTTTTCCCATTCTGTAGGCTGTCCTTTTGTCTTGTTGACCTTGTCCTTTGCCCTACAAAAGCTTTTCAGTTTCAAGAAGTCCCATTTATTAATTGTTGTTCTCAGTGTTTGTGCTACTGGTGTTATATTTAGGAAGTGATCTCTGGTGCCAATGCATTCAAGAATATTCCTACTTTCCTTGTATCAGGTTCAGTGTAACTGGTTTTATATTGAGGTCTTTGATCTACTTGAATTTGAGTTTTATGCATGGTGACAGATATGGATCTGTTTGTAGTCTTCTAAATGTTGACATCCAGTTATACCAGCACCATTTGTTGAAGATGCTTTCTTTTTTTCCATTGTACAGTTTTGTCTTCTTTGTCAAAAATCAGGCATTCATAGGTGTGTGGGTTAATGTCAGGGTCTTCAATTCAATTTCATTTGTCCACAGGTCGGTTTTTATGCCAATACCAAGCTGTTTCTATTACTATAGCTCTATAGTAGAGCTGGAGTTCAGGGATAGTGATGCATCCAGAGGTGGCTTTGTTGTATAGGATTGTTTTAGCTATCCTGGGTTTTTTGTTTTTCCAGATGAAATTGAATATTGTTCTTTCCAGTTCTGTGAAGAATTGTGTTGGGATTTTAATGGGGATTTTGTTGAATCTGTAAATTGCTTTTGAAAAGATTGCTATTTTACTATCTTAATCCTACCTATCCATGAGCATGGGAGATCCTTCCCTTTTCTCATATCTTCTTCAATTTCTTTCTTCAGAGACTTCTTCCTTTCTTGTCATTCAGGTCTTTCACTTACTTAGAGTTACCCTAATATATTTTATATTACTTGTGGGTACTGTAAAGGGTGATGTTTCTCTGATTTCTGTCTCAGCCCTTTTATCATTTGTATATAGGAGGGCTACTGATTTTTTTGAGTTAGTCTTGTATCCTGCCATATTACTGAAGGCGTTTCTCAGCTGTAGGAGTTCCCTGGTAAAGTTTTGTGGGTCACTTATATATACTATCATATCATCTTCAAATAGTGAAAGTTTGACTTCTTCCTTTCCAATTTGTATCCCCTTGATCTCCTTTTGTTTCCTTATTGCTCTAGCTAGAACTTCAAATACTATATTGAATAAATATGGGGAGAGCAGGCAGCTGTAGCTAGAGTTTTCCTGCCTTGCCCACAGTCAGGACAAATCTTTGTCACCCGCCAGTCCCACAGCTGCTCAGACCCAACCAAGTAAACACAGAGACTTATATTGCTTACAAACTGTATGGCTGTGGCAGGCTTCTTGCTAACTGTTCTTATAGCTTAAATTAATCCATTTCTATAAATCTACACCTTGTCACGTGGCTTGTGGCTTACCGGGAACTTCACATGGTGCTTCTCATGGCGGCGGCTGGCAGTGACTCCCTTTTGCCTTCCTGTTCCTTCTTTTTTTTCCCCTCTCTATTAGTCATGCCTATACTTCCTGCCTAGCCACTGGCCAATCAGTGTTTTATTTATTGACCAATCAGAGCAACAGATTTGACATACAAACCATCCCAGAGTAGGCAGCCTTGTCTTGTTCCTGATTTTATTGGAATCCCTTTGAGTTGCTCTATTTCACTTTTCAAATCTTGAACTCTTTCCTTCACCCGTTTAATTACTTTTTCTTGGTTTTCTTTTCCTTTCTTTCTTTCGTTCTTTCTTTCTTTCTTTTTTCTTTTTTTTTGGTTTTTCAAGACAGGGTTTCTCTGTGTAGCTTTGTGCCTTTCATGGGACTCACTTGGTAGTCCAGGCTGTCCTTGAACTCACAGAGATCTGCCTGGCTCTGCCTCCCGAGTGCTGGGATTAAAGGCATGTGCCACCAACGCCCGGCCTTTTTCTTGGTTTTCTTTAAGGGATTTGTTGATTTCTTCCAATTTTTTGTTTGTCTTTTCCTCAATTTCTTTAAGGGAATTTTTCATTTCCTCTTTAAAGCCTCTTGCATCTTCATAAAGTTATTTTTAAGGTCACTTTTCTGCTTCTATGCTGTGATATTTAGGTCTTGCTGTTGAAGAAGGGCTAGGTTCTGATGATGCCATATTGCTCTTTATGTTGTTGTGTGTATTTTGCTCTGGTGTGTTGCTAGAGTTTTGCTGCCTTGCCCACAGTCAGGACAAATCTTTGTCACCTGCCAGTCCCACTGCCGCTCAGACCCAACCAAGTAAACACAGAGTCTTATATTGCTTACAAACTGTATGGTCATGACAGGCTTCTTGCTAACTGTTCTTATATCTCAAATTAATTCATTTCCATAAATCTATACCTTGCCACGTGGCTGGTGGCTTACTGGTATCTTCAATTGCTTCTTGTCATGGCAGTGGCTGGCAGTGTCTCTCTGCCTCAGCCATTGGCTTCCCAGAATTCTCCTTTCTCCTTGTCCCACCTACTTCTTGCCTGGCCACTGGACAATCAGTGTTTTATTTATTGACCAATCAGAGCAATTTGACATACAGACCATCCCACAGCACTGGTGTCTACCCATCTCTTTCTCCAATAGGTACAAGAGTTGCCTGCATCTGAATGAGCTTCTATTGGTCCAATCCATGCTTGCTGTGTATGTGTCTCAGAGGGCCACTCTAGGTACCATCTTAGCTCTTGGTCTAATTGAAGCTGACAGATTCTTTATCTCAGAGAGCTGCTCTTGGTCCAATCCAAGCTGTCTATTTCTGTGTCTCTGAGAGCTGCTCTTGGTCTTATCAGGACTATTGGTCCAATCAGAGCTGGCAGATTCTGTGTCTCAAGAAGCCTTTTTGTCCAATGAGAGCTTTCAGATTCTGGGTCTCAGGAAGCCACTCTTGGTCCAATGAGAGCTGGTGGATTCCATGTCTCAGGAAGCCACTCTGGTCACAGGTGGATGGGTCTTGGGGTAGGGCATGAGTATTGTAGATTGCAGGGTCTGATGGTCACCCCTCTTCTTGCCACTCTGGACATTGCTTTGGAGACTCAGACCTGAAACAGCAAGACTGATGCCTTTTTGCAGCAATTAACGTCTCTGTCTCAGCGGCTCAAATCAGCTTAACATCCTTCAGGACCAGATCAACTTCTTGACTGCTACAGTACTCCAATATTAAAAAGGACTGGATCTGACCACTCTGATGAAACTTGTGCCATCTCCACAAATGATGCTGCTTCTGTCCACATCAACAAATCCTAACTGGTTTGAGATGGAGCCTAGAGACAGAAACCAGACAAAAATTCCTTCTAGTTCCCTTCTATTCTGGCTCCTCTCCTGGATCATTCTTTCCTCTTTATTATCCTCATACCTATATTGTTTCCCTGTCTTTTAAATGTTTTACTTACTGAACTTTACCCTAAACCCAAACAAAATGTTTCACAAAACTCTCCCAATAGCTCTCACTCTACAACAGTTCCATTTGTTCCTTGTATGTCTGAAAAAAAGACAGTTTAGATGCCTTCATCGAGAAACTCTAACTAAAAGGAACCTTCATCCCTTTCATCCCAGGCCAGATACTATAGATGTAATTCTAAACACTCTTATTAAATAAGAAACACAGAGCCAAATAAAGAATTAAAAGCTCAGAGATTGAGCATTAACCAAGAGATAAGACCACCTTATCTTACCACTCTATGCTGTCCTTCCCCTGAGAGAGAGACCATCTTCCTATGTTGTCCCAGTCAGCAGGATCTTCAGCAGATACCCTAGAAGGGGGAATGGCAAATGAAAGGGACAAGAAACACAAAGAATTGACAGCAAGACAGGTATTCTGATCAAGCTGCAAAATTTTATTTTTCTCAGGTGGGTTTTCTTTTTTCTTTCTTTCTTTTTTTTCTTTTTTTTTTTTGGTTTTTCGAGACAGGGTTTCTCTGTGTAGCTTTGTGCCTTTTCCTGGAACTCACTTGGTAGTCCAGGCTGGCCTCCAACTCACAGAGATCCGCCTGGCTCTGCCTCCCGAGTGCTGGGTTTAAAGGTGTGCACCACCAACACCCGGCATATTTTTCTCAGGTGGGTTTTATAGTTAGCAGACCAGGAAACTTTTTTTGGGAAAAGATCAGGGGATTGGTGAGTTGCCAAGCAACCCAACCACAAAACATTGTTACTAATGGTCAGTGTAGCAGAAAGATAAGGAAACGTTAAGTTATTTTCTAATAACTCAGGACTTGTCCAGGCATGGCACAAGTTATTGATAAGTGGCTCAATACTGGACAACAGAAACATAACTCAGGCAGGCAATATGGCATGGCTCTTACAATTGTCCTAGGCACTGTGCCTGTTTTTTATTGCCTTTCCGTTCGGCCTTCTCATTGTTTCTAAACCCAACCACATGACTTCCTCATCACTGCCTGTCTATACAGACCTCCAGGTCTCTATAGTTTGTACTGAGATTAAAGGTTCAGGTCACCTCTTGGCTGTGTCCTTGAACACACAGAGATTCTGCCTGCCATGTGATGGAATTAAGGGCTTGTGCCACCACCACTGGACTTCTGCTAAATGGCTTGCTCTTAGCTCTGATCTCTAGGCAACTTTATTAACATACAAATTGCCACACCAACTCCAGTGTCGTCCATGTGACATTAACAATTATGTCAATAATAGCGGACAGGAGATATGTGTCCTATGGGACTAAACTCCCTGGAGGTCCCTGGCAGAGTGCTCATGTTATGCCTCCTTCTTGAAGGAGATGTGCTTTATAGATCATGAGCTATCTGGGCTATGGGTTCTATATAACTGCTTTTCTGATAATGTTCTAATTAATCTATAAAACACAGCCAAAATTAATGAATGCTTGGGTTGTGAACTATTGAGGAAAGGGGAAGCTGTACATGGAGCTTATTTAGATATAGCAGAATGAGCTATTCCTTGAAGACCCCAAGCCTATAGATAATAGAAGGTATGATAGTTCAGGCACTTCTAGGGAATGAACACTCACCCACTAGGAATCCTTTAGGAATCCCAACTAAAGTGATTTATGGCAGAAAACATTATCTCATAGGAGGCAGATGGTGGGGCGCCTCTGTTTAGGAAGTTCAGCATGGGAAACTTAAGGACTACAGCAGAACCCCTTCCCTTTACAGGAGTAAAAGTACAAAAGTCCATATTCCAACAGGTAAAAAGATTTTATATTAAAAGAGATATGTGATAAAAGAATTGGAGAAAGCCATAGGGAGGATCTTCAACATTCAAATTGGCTAAATGGGTCATGAGAACCAAAAATAAAAATACATAGTAAACTAGAGAGCAGCTGAGATAAAGATGAAGGACACAGACGAAACCACAAAGAAGCCTTCACAAGTCTAGAGACTGTACTAAGTTTAAAAAACACAGACTCCTCTTTGGGTCATAAAGTTCTTGTAAGTGAAGGAATAAGTCTAGTGCCAAGTAATAATTGTGTGCCTACTGTTTTTAAAGATGATGTAATTGAATTATTGCCAAGCTCTTGTTGCTCCTTGTATGACTTGATAGTTTTCTTTTCTGTATATAAACTACTGATTTGCAAAAGTAAAATTACAGCAGATTCAAAATACTTCTGAGTGTGTTTTCTGTCTGTCATTCACCAAATCGTTGCCTTCCTGACTAACCAAGCCCTGGTTCTTCTACGGTCATCATACTCCCGGTGGGCCAGTCCATGGCAACAAATAGAATCACATTTCAGCACAAATAAAATATCACCATAAGATACAATCCTTTACATTAGTCCTCTAATTTCTCCTGTTCCTTTCCTTTGAGACTCTGTAGGTCCCTGCTACTTCTGCTGCCTCATTTTGATTCAACAGCCCTGGCAAATGCGACCAGTCAATTTCACTTTGAATCAATTCTATGCCTTTTCTCACCAGCTCACTCTCTCTCCAACCTCCATTCCTCCCTATCCCCTAACCTTCCCAGGAAATCTCAGTTTTACTCTGTAACCAACTCATTTGCTTACAACCCACTAATAGTTATTTCCCAGATCTCTTCAGAAATACAGGACAGCAATCACCTGATCCATCACAGCTGATCAAGTTAAGACTCTCCCACAGCTATATGACAGTTCCCTCTCCTCAATGGACCCAGAACCATCTCCTCCAACAAAGACCCTTCTCAGAAGAAAACAACTATAACAACCCTGCCCTGCATTTTTATATTCTTTCAAAGTAAGCAATAATAGGTTAATGCTGAAGGTCTATAGTTCCCAGCTTCCCTTGCCATCTTCAGAAGTCCTTTCCATCCTCATAAGGGGCTATATCCCATCTTCCTCTGTAGGCATTTTGGCGATTTACACACACATGGGTGACAAAATGCTCCCTCACAATGAGTAAACATGGTTCTGCCTAACATCAGACCAATCATTTTTCTTTCCACCTTCCCTGTCTCTGTAGCTACCTCTAAATAATCTAAATAATGGAGGAGGTGTGTCACTGGGGGCTGTCTTGAACATTTAAAAAGCCAACAGCTAGGTTCGGTCCCCCCCTCTTCCTGCCTGCAACTTTCAGATTGGATATGTTCCAGTGCCATGCCTTCCTGCCCACTGCCATGCTCCCTACCATGATGATTATGGACTAACACTCTGAAACTGTAAGCAAGTCCCCAGTTAAATGCTCTCTTTTGTAAGTTGTCTTGGTTATGTTGTCTTTTCACAGTAATAGTAGAGTAACTAACTTGGTAATATGGTTTTTGGTATTGCTATGATAGGCCTGACCATGTTAACTATTTTTGACTCTAGAACTTTGGATTAGGAAATAGATTGGGCTTAATGGGCCATCCTAGTAGGACCTTGGAAGACAGTATACTTTGGAGAACAATGTATACTGTGTAGACCCACCTCAAGAGGTTTCGGGGGTGACTAGTACTAGAGACAGTTGTGTGATATTTTAGCAAAGAATGTGGTTGCTTTCTATAGCAGGCTTTCTTGGACCGCCAGCCCCCAAATCAAGACATGGAGATTTATTATTATTTACGAATGCTCAGCCTTAACTTATGCTTGTCCCACTAGCTCTTATAACTTAACCTGTTTCTCTTCATCTATGTTTTGCCTTGGGGTTTTTTATCTTTCTTTTATTTTGTATGTCCTACTTTTCCTGCATTCTCCATGTCTGGCTGGCTGCTGCCTGCCTGCCTGCCTGACCCCTGGAGTTCCCCCTCTTTCTCCTTCATTCTCTCTTGACCCTAGATTCCTCCTCCTACTTATTCTCTCTGTATAACAGCCCTGTTATCCCTCTACTGCTGAGCTTTTTATTAGACCAATCAGGTACCTTAGGTAGGCAAGGTGCAACAAATGCAACACACAGATAGAATAGGATAATAAGGTAGATTACTGTATCTACTTGTATGCTAAATCAGTACCTATCAGCTTTAGATAATTGGCATTTGGTTGGACTGCAAACTGTTCAGGATGGTTCCAAAATGGCTAGCTGACATTGTCCATAATGTTACAATTCTAGCCAGAAATTCAGATATGCTTTACCTATAACTCAGGTTCTGACTATGGATATTACAGCCAGTTCCTATGTGACATAACCATTGTTTTAGTTTTTCACAGGATCCAGCAGGGATACCATCAACCACCACCACCACCACCCATGCCCCCTGTAGAAAGCAAGAAATAATTGCTCAGAAGAGATTTTGAACTTTTAAACAGTGTTGAGACTATAAAAAAAGTATAGGGACTATTGAAGTTGGACTAAATGCATTTTGTATTTTGATATGCCTAAAAGCCTATGTGGGCAGGGAGTGAACTGTGATAGTTGGAATAAAATGTCTACCATAAGCTCATCTTTTTGAATGTTTGGCTTCTGATTGGTGGATGGTTTAGGAAGTATTAAGACACATTGTCTTGCTATCTTGTGGAGAGGTAGGACAGCAGCAGCAATGAAGGACAAGAAAGTTGTGCATCAAATACTATGCTCCCCATCAGAGAGTTAGCTGCTGGTAAGCTTTCAACTTCTTATCTCAACTGGAGGCCATTTTGGAAATGCCTGATGTTTAAGAAATTAACCAATTGCAACCAGAACTGATTAAATATTTACAAAAGAGCACTTCCTGAGACTTAGAGACCAACCCCCAGCTCCAATCCTGCCCTGGACCTTCCATCTGGACAAGAGGTGAGTGCCTGGGCTAGACCCAGAGAGGTCGGCTCCTAGATCCCATCCCTGGGCACCAGCTATTCCGGGGAAGACCTGCCAAATTTGGCCCCAGGTTCTGGCCATCTGGCAGGATCCGCTAGACCCCCACTGGGAAGGTTCCCCTTCTCCAAGAACCCCAACAGACCCTGCAATCTCCACACCCTGCCCCCATGACCATCCACCGAGATGCCAGCCACTTCCTGAGACTTAGAGACCAGCCTCCTGCTCCCATCCTGCTCCGGACCTCCCATCTGCACAAGAGAGAGAGGCTTCCTGAATCTGTCAGTTCTGTCTAGACCAAGAGCACTGATAAGACCAAGAACGAATACACAAGGACATGGGGAGACCTCAAGGCAGAAGTACATAAAACAAAATGAAGAGCAATACAGCATCACCAGAACCTAGCCCTCCTTCAAGAGCTAGACCTGAACATCAAAAATGGAAGAAGCAGAAGAAAGCAACCTTATGAATAACATCATGAAGAGGGAGAGGCTTATATAGAATAAATCACAAATGAAATTGAGGAAAAGACAAACAAAAAATGGGAAGAACGCTATAAAAAACTAGAGGAAAGGACAAATAAAGCAGAAGAAAACAATAAATCCCTGAAAGAAAATCATGAAAAAGCAATGAAACAGATGAAGGAAACAGTCCAAGACCTGAAAAGGGAAATAGAAAAAATAAAGTAGACGCAAACAGAGGGAATACTGGAAATAGAAAATCTGAGTAAATGAATGGGAACTTCAGATGCCAGTATAAACAACAGAATGCAAGAGATGGAAGAGAGGATCTCTGGCATTGAAGATACGGTAGAAGAAACAGATTCAACAGTCAAAGAAAACACTAAAGCCAACAAAATCATGACCCAAAATGTCCAAGAAATTTGGGACACCATGAAAAGACCAAACCTATGAATCAGGGATAGAGGAAAGAGAAAAATACCAGCTCAAAGGCACAGAAAATATATTCAACAAGATCATAGAAGAGAATTTTCCCAACTTAAAGAAGGAAATGACTATGAAGATACAAGAAGCCTATAGAATATGAAATAGGCTAGACCCCCCAAAAAGTCCCCTTGCCACATAATAATTGAACAACTAAATGTACAGTATAAAGAAAGAATACTAAGAGTAGCAAAGGAAAAAGGCCAAGTGACTTGTAAAGGCAAACCCGTCAGAATAACACCCGATTTCTCAATGGAGACTTTGAATGAAAGGACCTGGACAGATGTAATGCAGACACTAAGAGACCATGGATGCCAGCTTAGACTAATATACCCAGCAAAACTTTCAATCACCATAGACAGAGTGAACAAGACATTCCAAGACAAAGCCAGATTTAAACAATACTTATTGACAAAACCAGCCCTACAGAAAGCACTGGAAGGGATATTCCAACCTAAGAAAGTCAGATACACCCTCGAAAACACAGGCAATAGATAATGCCACAGCAGTAAACCCCAAAGAAGAGAAGTACACACACACTACCACCAAAAAATAACAGGAATGAACAATCACTGGTCATTAATATCCCTTAATAGCAATGGAATTAATTCACCTATCAAAAGACACAGGTTTACAGAATGGATATGAAAGCAGGACCCATCTTTCTGCTGCATATAAGAAACACACCTCAAATTCAAAGATAGACATTACCTCAGAATAAAAGGCTGGGGAAAGACTTTCCAATCAAATGGTCTTAAGAAGCAAGCGAGTGCAGCCATCCTGATATCCAGCAAAATAGACTTCAAACTTAAATCAATCAAAAAGATCAAGAACGGCGTTACATATTCATCACAGGAAATATCCACCAAGATGAAGTTTCAATTCTGAACATTTATACACCAAACACAAGGGCACACTCATAGGTTAAAAAAAAACATTATTAAAGCTTAGACCACATATAAAACCCCAAACATTAATAGTGGGAGACTTCAACACCCCACTTTCACCACTGGACAGGTCTCCCAAATGGAAACTTAACAGAGTGATAAAGGACTTAACTGATGTTATGACTCAAATGGACGTAATGAATATCTACAGAACATTCCTTCCTAATAAAAAATAATATACCCTCTTCTCAGCACCCCATGGAATCTTATTTTGAATCAGCCACATACTTGGCCACAAAGCAAATCTTAATAGATACAAAATGATTGGAATAACCTCCTGTGTTCTATCAGACCACCGTGGTTTAAAGTTAGTTTTCAACATCAACAAAAACTACAAAAAACCTAAACTCTCAAGAAAACTGAATAATGCTCAACTGAATCACCAATGGGTTAAGGAAGAAATAAAGAAAGAAATTAAAGACTTCCTAGAGATCAGTGAAAATGAAGACACCACATACCCAAACTTATGGGACACCATGAAAGCAGTGCTAAGAGGGCAATTCATAGTACTAAATGCCCACATAAAGAAGTTGGAGAAATCTCACACTAGTGACTTAACAGCACACCTGCAAGCTCTAGAACAAGGAGAAGCAAAGTCTTCCAGGAAGAATAGATGCCAGGAAATTATCAAAGTGAGAGCTGAAATCAATAAAATAGAAACTAATAGAACAATACAAAAAATTAATGAAACAAAGAGTTGGTTCTATGAGAAAATCAACAAGATAGACAAGCACTTATCCAAACTAATCAAAACAGAGAGAGAGCATCCAAATTAACAAAATAAGAAATGAAAAAGGGGGGCATAACAACAGACAATGAGGAAATCCAGAGATTCATCAGCCCATACTTCAAAAACCTGTACTCCATAAAACTGGAAAATCTAAAAGAAATGGAAAATTTTCTGGATAGGTACCACATACCTAAGTTAATCAAGACCAGATAAACTATATAAATATTTGAATAACCCCTAAGGAAATAGACTCAGTCATTAAAAGTCTCCCAATATTCCAAGACAAAGCCAGAATTCAACAACACTTATCCACAAGGACGGTTTCTGCATGGAATTCTACCAGATCTTCAAAGAAGAGTTAATACCAATACTATTTAAATTGGTCGACACAAGACAAACAGAAGAAACATTACCAAACTCCTTCTATGAGGCTACAATTACCCTGATTCCTAAACCAAACAAGGATGAAACAAAGAAAGAGAACTACAGATCGATCTCCCTCATGAACATTGATGCAAAAATACTCAATAAAATACTGGCAAACAGACTCCAAGAATACATCAAAACAATTATCCACCATGATCAAGTAGGCTTCATCCCAGGGATGCAAGGGTGGTTCAACATACAAAAGTCCGTCAATGTAATACACAATATAAACAAATTCAAAGAAAAAAAGCACATGATCATCTCACTAGATGCAGAAAAGGCATTTGACACAATCCAACACCCCTTCATGATAAAGGTCTTGGAGTGATCAGGAATACAGGGAACAAACTTGAACATAATAAAGGCAATTTACAACAAGCCAACAGCCAACATCAAATTAAATGGAGAGAAACTCAAAGTGATTCCACTAAAATCAGGAATGAGGCAAGGCTGTTCGTTCTCCCCATACTTATTCAATATAGTACTTGAATTTCTAGCCAGAGCAATAAGACAACATAAGGAGTTTAAGGGGATACAAATTGCAAAGGAAGAAGTCAAGTTTTCCCTATTTGCAGATGACATGATAGTATACTTGAGTGACCCCAAAGATTCCACCAAGGAACTGATACAGCTTATAAACACTTTCAGCAACATAGCAGGATACAAGATCAACTCAAAAAAATCAGTAGCCCTCCTATATACAATTGACAAACAGTCACAGAAGGAAATCAGAGATACATCACCCTATACAATAGCAAAAAAATGATATAAAATACCTTGGGGTAACACTAACCAAGCAAGTGAACGACCTATATGAAAATAACTTTAAGTCCCTGAAAAAAGAAACTGAAGATGTCAGAAAATGGAAAGATCTCCCATGTTCATGGATAGGCCGGATTAACATAGTAAAAATGGAGATCTTACCAAAAGCAATCTACAGATTCAATGCAATCCGCATCAAAATACCAACATAATCTTCACAGAACTGGAAAGAATAATACTCAACTTCATATGGAAAAACAAAAAATCCAGGACATCCAAAAGAATCCTGTATAATAAAACAAGCTCTGGAGGCATCACACCATCCCTGACCTCAGGCTCTACTATAGAGCTACAGTAATAAAAACAGCTTGGTACTGGCATAAAAAAATGACATGTGGACCAATGGCATTGAATTGAAGACCCTGACATTAATCTGAACACCTTTGAACATATAATTTTTGACAAAGAAGCCCAAACTATACAATGGAAAAATGAAAGCATCTTCAACAAATGGTGCTGGCATAACTGGATATCAACGTGTTGAAGGCTGCAAATAGATCCATATCTGTCACCATTCACAAAACTTAAGTCCAAGTGGATCAAGGACCTCAACCTAAAGCCAGTTACTCTGAACCTTATAGAAGAGAAAGTAGGAAGTAGTCTTAAATGCATTGGCAGAGGAGATCACTTCCTAAATATAACACCAGTAGCACAGACACTGAGAGAAACAATCAATCAATGAGACCTCTTGAAAATGAGAAGCGTTTGTAGAGCAAAGGATATGATCAACAAGGCACAAGTGACAGCCTACAAAATGGGACCCCACATCTGACAGAGGACTGATATCCAGAATATATAAAGAACCCAAGAAATTAGACATCAAAATGCCCAATAGTCCAATTAAGAAATGGGCTATAGAACTAAACAGAGAATTCTCAACAGAGGAAGCTCAAATGGCTGAAAGACATTTAAGGAATTGCTCAACATCCCTAAGCATCAGGGAAATGCAAATCAAAATGACTCTGTGATTCCACCTTACACCTGTCAGAATGGCTAAGATAAACAACACTGAAGACACCTTATGGTAGAGAGGATGTGGAGCTAGGGGAACTCTCCTCCACTGCTGGTGGGAATGAAAGCTTTTACAACCACATTGGAAATCAATATGGTGCTTTCTAAGAAAATTGGGAATCAATCTCCCCCAAGATCCAGCTATAACACTCTTGGACATATACCCAAGGAATGCTCAATCATACCACAAGAGCACTTGCTCAGCTATGTTCATAACAGCACTGTTTGTAATAGCCAGAAATGGAAAACAACCTAGATGCCCTTCAACTGAAGAATGGATAAATAAAATGTGGTACATATACACAATGGAATACTACTTAGCAGAGAAAAACAATGACATCATGAGGTTTGCAGGCAAATGGATGGATCTAGAAAAAAATCATCCTGAGTGAGGTAACCCAAACTCAGAAAGACAAATATGGTATGTACTCACTCATAGGAGGATACTGTATGTAAAACAAAGATGATTAGACTGCTACTCACAACTCTTGGGAGGCTACCTAGAAAATAGGTCCCCAAGAAAGACACAAGGATTGCCCAGTGACAGAGAAATGGATGTCATCTACATGAACAACCTGGACATGAGTGGGCATAATGAAGGTCAAGGTTCTAGGCAAAGAGAGCTTAGGGGAGTGGGAGATCCCAGCTGGATCAAGAACAGAGAGGGAGAACAAGGAATAAGAGACCATGATAAATGAAGACCACATGAGTTTAGGAAGAAACAGAGTGCTAGAGAGGTCCCCGGAAATCTACAAAGACACTGCCACAGTAGACTACTGGCAATGGTTGAGAGACAGCCCGAACTGACCTACTCTGGTGATAGGATGGCCAAACACCCTAATTGTTGTGCTAGAAACCTCATCCAGTGACTGAGGGAACTGGATGCAGAGATCCACTGCCAGGCCCCAGGTGGAGCTCCAGGCACCCCATTGGCAAGAAAGAGGAGAATTTGTATGAGTGAGATTTGTTGAGACCAAGATTGGAAAAATGACAGGAACAAATAGCCAAATGAATGGAAATACATGAACTATGAACCAATAGCTGAGGAGCCCCCAACTGCATCAAGCCCTCTGGATAAGTGAGACAGTTGATTAGCTTGATCTGTTTGGGAGGCATCTAGGCTGTGGGACCAGGACCTGTCCTCAGTGCATGAGCTGGCTGTTTGGAACCTGGGGCCTATGCAGGGGCACTTTGCTCAGCCTGGGAGGAGGGGACTGGACCTGCCTGTACTGAATCTACCAAGTTGATGCTGTTGATCTAAATAACCATGTTATCAAGCTGACTTCTAAATGTTTACCTTTATGTCCATAGATTTGTGCTTCTCCTAATCTTGGTCAGAGAAGCTTCTTATTGCTATGGTACTGTTTAGTGAAGAGACACATTACTGTTTAACGTGCTGAGAATAAGTGCCTAAGAATACTAAGCTGCAGATGGGATATCTATATCAACCGCGTGCTGTCCCCTGGACAGGACATGGCTGTTGAATACATAAAATTACAGCAAACATGGTTACCTGTACAAGACCCACATAAGATCAAGGGTTAAAATTTCCGGCTTGGATGAGAGATGGACTCCCAAGACCCCACCCCAGCTGAAGTGCTATTGGCAGTTGATTTCAGGGGGGGAAGGACAGTCACCTTTCTTTACTAGTATGACCACTGGAAGGTTGCTCATGCTTGAGTGTATGACCCATACCCATGTGTATATGGTCAACTAATTGGACTCAGTGTGTCAAAATATTAATAAGTAATTATTAAAAAGAGGACATGACAATGTCTGTGGTCTGTGGTGTCACCAAAGGCCACATGGATGTCTAGGGTCTAGGCTGCATCCTGTGGCCATGTTGGTGTCCAAAGGCCATGTTATCACTGGGGCCATGTATCTTCTGGGCCAGGGCTGCTGCTGAAGGGCATGTCTGGGTCAATGGCCCTACCATAGTCAGGGTCTATGTTGATGTCTGTGGCTCCTGATACCATCAAAGGCAACAAGGATGCCAGGGATCTGGAACACCAACTGGGCCCATGTTGGTGTCTGGGGACCATGCTGCCTCAGGGGTCATGCTGATCTGACTGACCAGCACTGCCACCTGGGGCCATGATGACTTCTGAGCCTGGGCTGCTGCTAGGGACCCTGTCTGGGTCTATGGCCCAACAACAACCACATCTGGACTGATGTCCATGGCTCCTGTTACCACAGGGGGTTTATAGGAAACATGAGTGTTGAAATCTAAGGGCCAGGCTGAGCCAGCCTTGTCCCTGGGATAGTTGTCCCTGCCCCTCACTGGATACTACAGCAGGAGAGCTGGCACCACCCCCATGGGAGAACTGACCTCAGAACTTGGGAGAGATGGTCCCACCCTCACCACAGGTATGAGAGTGCTGGCCCTGATGGCATGGCCCTAGGAGAGTTGGCTTTACCCCTCACCTGAGGGTCTGGTCCCAATGGCCCAGACTGACCATGTCAACTACCACCCATATCCACAACCTGGGCCTTGGATCGACCCACCCTAACATCTGCCCCATCTATGGCTTGCTGGAGTACACAAAGGGTACTGCAGAATGATAACCGCAGGTTCTCCAAGATTTGGAGCAACAACAGGATATCCAAGAGGAGTTTCAGTGAGGGCACAGTGACAATGGTGTACCAGAAACCATTGGCCTTGAACCAGACCAATGACTCATTCCAATGAACATTTTGCATGTGGGGCTGATTGGATAAAGGGGTATACTGCATAACACACTACAGCTCCCAGTGCCATTACGATGAATAAAGAAGTGTTGGAAAGATGAAGGAGTGAGGTGGATTTTTTGTTTGTTTATTTGTTTTGTTTTGTTTTTAATTAATTTGGTGGGGGGCATATTGCAGGGGTGGAGGCAGATATGGAAGGACTGGGAAATGAATGGAATTGGGGTACATGAAGTGAAATTTCCAAAGAATCAATAAAGGATTATGTTTAAAACAAAAAAAAAAGAGGACATGTAATTAGGAAAGATATGTAAATTGAGTGCCCTGAGGAGAATAGGAAAGGGAATGAGGAGTACATATGATCAAGATACATTATATGCATTCACGAAATTTTGGAGAATGAAAAATAATATAAAATATCTATAGTCCCTATGTTGGTTAGTTTTTGTAAACTTGACACAAACTAGAGTCACCTAGGAAGAACCTCAATTAAGGAATTTCCCCATCAGATTGACCTATGGATAAGTGTTTAGGGCATATTTCTGGTTAATGATTAATGTGGGAGGGCCCAGCCCACTGTGGGTGATACCTCCTCTGGACAGGTGGTCTTTGGTTGTATAAGAAAGTAAACTGAGCAAACAATGGGGACAACCCAGTAAACAGCATCTGTCCATGCTTCTGCTTCTGCTTGAGTCCCTGCTCTGGCTTCTCTCTGTAATAGACTGTGATTGGGATGTGTAAGAGAAATAAACACTCACTCCCAACCTAACTTGCTTTTCATCAGTATTTTATCACAGTGACAGAAAATTATTAGGACAGACCAATACCTAGTGAGGAGATAGAATTTGGAATCAAAAGTCTCCCAACAAAGAAAAGCCCAGGATCAGATGGCTTCACTATTGAATTCTTTAAGTCATTTTTAGAATAATTAACATCAATATTCCCCAAACTCTCATGACAAAGCAGAAGATGAGGGAGTAATTCCTAACTTATTACTCGAATACCAAAGCCAGAAAAAGGCACTACCAATAAAATAGTGCAGACCAAACATGTTATGTATATCAATGCTGAAAATCCAACAAAAGACTAGCAAACCAATCCAACAACATATGAAAAGAATTCTAACTATAACTAAATAGGAGTAATCACCAAAATATAAGGTTTATTTGATAAATGAAAAAATTCATTTATGAAACAATTCATATAATGACATATTAATAACAAAATTGCATGATCATCTCAATAAACACAGAAACAACATTTGACAAAATGTGACACCCTTTCATAAATACAAAACACTAGGCAAACTAGAAAAGGTCTTCTTCAATCTCATACAAATGTCTATAAAAGCCTGTGGCTAACATTGTATTTGATGGGAAAAAGAAAGACAACAACATAAGAAACAAGATGAGGATGCCCTCCCTAGCTAATCCTAAGCAACACTATATGAAAGGTTCTAGCCAGAAGTGGTAGACAACAAAGAAACAATAGAATTTACTTTGAATGAGAAAAAAGTAAAATTATCACTTTTTGCAGACATCTTTGATACAAAAATCCTAGGGAATTCACTAAGTAACTGCATAACTAATAAATGAGTCCAGCTAGCTTGTAGGATGCAAGAACAATATACAAAAATCGATTGCACTTTTCTACACTTGAAATAAACGGCCTGATATGAAATTAAGAAAATAATTTCATTCAAAATACCAACAAAAGAAAAATGCTTAAGGATAAATTTAACAAAGTAAAACTCATATTGTACAATTATAAAGTACTGTGGAAAAAATTAAAAAGTATCTAAATAAATGGGAAAGTATCTTATGGATAAATAGAATTAATACTGTTATGCTGGGCATATCCTGCAAATTGATCTCTATGCTCAACACAGATCCTATAAGAACCTAGCTGGTTTCTTGTAGAAACTGACAGACTAATTCTAAAATTTGTGTTGTATTGCAATAGAGTCATAATAGACAAAACAGTCAATAAAAAGAACAAACTTATAGGATTTATATTTCCATATTTCAAAATTCATTATTCAGCAATACTCAAAAAGGTATAGAGCTGGCATAAAAATGGTATAGGTCAATGCAATAGGCTAAGGGTCCAGAAATAAGCCTATGTGGTGTCTATGGCAAAGTGCTTTTTTTTTTAATAAGAATTCTAAGGTCATTTAATTATGAGAGAATAGTCCTTCCAAAGAATTGTGCTAGGACAACTGGATATCAACATGACAAAATGTTAAGTCCAATTAGAATTTGTGCTACACATGTCCAGTGTGTTCATTCAAAATAGTGTGAAAGTGGAAGCAATGCTAATGTCTATGAACTGATGAGTGAATAAACCCAATTTAATATAGCCATTGTGGAGGTTGGAAAGAGAATGACCCCCATAGGAAGTGGCACAGTTAGGAGGTTTGGCTTTGTTGAAGTAGGTGTGACTTTGTTGGAGGAAGTGTGTCACTGTGGGGGCTGCCTATGAGATCTCCTATGCTCAAACTATGGTATATGTGGCACAGAGATTCCTTCTGATGCCTGTGGATCAAGATGTAGAACTCTCAACTCCTTCTCCAGCACCATGTCTACCTGCACACCACCATGTACCATCATAATGATAATGAACTAAACCTCAGAAGCTGTAAGTGAGCCACCTCATTTAAATGTTTCAATTAGGAACAGGTTAGGCCCCATCTTCAGACTGGGCAGACCAGGTTCCTAGCTCCTAGGCCCTGGGGGCACATCCCAACCCCCCCCCAAGCTGTTGGAGCCCAAGGGACCGGCCAGCTGCCTCTTCCCCTACCCCCTCGCCAATAAAATAGGCCCCTGCAACCCTAGTGAAAACCATAGTCACAAGCCCAACCTGCACCAATTGGGAACAGGTAAGGCCCCATCTCCAGACTGGAAAGGCCATATCCCTAGCCCCTAGGCCATGGGGGATCATCCTGTACCCTCCCCCAACCAATTGGAGCCCCAGGGACTGGCCAGCTGCCTCTTCCCCCACCCCCTCACAAAGAAAACAGCCCCCTGTGACACTAATGAAAATTAGAGTCACGAGCCCAACCTGTACCAAAAAGGAACAGAAAACAGCCCCCTGTGACACCAGTGAAAACCAGAAACATAAGCACATCCTACATTAATTGGGAACAGCACAGATTGGACCAAAAGCCCACATTAGACAAAGAGCTCCCATTAGACCAAGAGTATCAATGAGACAAAAAAGGCTCCCTCAGACACAGACAGCATTTGCATGGAGTGGAGGAAGAGATGGGTAGACACCAGTGCATAAATACAGTCAACAAAATAAAGACCAATATGGCAACATCAGAATCTAGTGGTGCTACATCAGCAAGACCTGAACATCCCAAAGCAGAAGAAGCAGAAGAAATAGACCTTAAAAATGACTTTAAGATGATAAAGGCTTTTAAAGAGGAAATTTAAACTAACCTTAAAGAATTTAAAGAAAAGACAAACAAAAAAATGGAAGAAATCAATAAACCCCTTAAAGAAAGCCAAGAAAAAGCAATAAAACAGGTGAAAGAACCAGACCCAGATTTGAAAACTGAAATAGGACCCTCTGAGCCTGCAACTGTTCCCTGAGACAGAGGCTGCCAGCACCCAATTGGACTAACAGGTGAGTCTTTATCCTCATACCCAAACACCCCAGCCCCTAGGCTTTGGGCTCAGTGGTACAACCATGTACCCCTACACCACCACCCATTGCAGTCCCAGTTTTAGGCCAGTTGGCAGGCAGAACTCCTGCAGACAGGTCAGATTACCACCATCTACCATGTGCCACGCCTGCAGATACTCCCTGAGACAGAGCCCACTAGCGCCAATTAGTCTAAGAGGTGCTCCTTGAGAAAAAGAGTCCATCAGCCTGGACTAGACCAAGATCTTCCACTGGACCAAGAGTATCAATCAGACCAAGAGAGGCTCCCTCAGATACAGATACCACTTGCACCAAGTGGAGAAAGAGATGGGTAGACCCCAGTGCAAAAATACAATCAACAACATAAAAACCAATATGGCTCCATAAGAACCTACATCAGCAAGACCTGAACATCCCAATACAGAAGAAACTGAGGATATCTACCATAAAAATGACTTAAAGAAAATATTAGAGATCTTAAAAGAGGGAATGAAAAATTCCCTTAAAGAAATTGAGGAAAAGTCAAACAAAAAAAAAATGGGAAGAAATCAATAAATGCTTTGAAACCCAAGAGAAAGCAATTAAACAAGTGAGGGAAACAGTCAAGATTTGAAAACTGAAATTGAGACAATAAAGAAGACACAAACTGAGGGAATGCTGGGAATGGAAAATCTGAATAAACAAACAGGAACTACAGATGCAAGCATAATCAACAGAATGTAAGAGATGGAAGAGCAGATCTCTGGCATTGAAGAAATAGATTCATCAGTCAAAGAAAACACTAAATCCAACAAAGTCATGACAGAAAACGTCTAGGAAAATTGGGACACCAAGAGAAAACCAAACCTAAGAATAGTAGGGATAGAAAAAGGAGAATATCAACGCAAAGGTACAGAAAATATATTCAACAAAATCATAGAAGAAAACTTTCCCAACCTAAAGAAGAAAATGCCTATAAAAAAAAGAAGAAGTTTACCGAACACCAAATAGACTGGATCCAAAAAAAAAAAAAAGACCCTGGCCACATAATAATCAAACCACTAAACATACAGATTAAAGACAAAACACTAAGAGCTACAAAGGAAAAAGGTCAAGTAACATATAAAGACAGACCCATCAGAATAACACCTGACTTCTCAATGGAGACTCTAAAAGCCAGAATGTCCTGGACAGATGTTATGCAGATGCTAAGAGACCATGGATGCCAACCCAGACTATTATACCCAACAAAACTCTCAATCAACATCGACTGAGTAAACAAAATATTCCATGATAAAAACAGATTTAAACAATATCTCTCCACAAATCCAGTCCTACAGAAAGCACTGAAGGAAAAATCCAACCAAAGGAAGTTAGATACAACCATGAAAACACAGGCAATAGATAGTCCCACATCAACAAATACCAAAGAAGGGAATCATACAAGACTACCACCAAAAAAAAATAACAGGAATTAACAATCACTGGTCATTAATATCCCTTAATATCAATGGTCTAAATTCACCTATAAAAAGACACAGGCCAACAGAATGGATAGGAAAACAAGATCCATCCATTGACTGCATAGAAGAAACAATCATCAACTTCAAAGAGAGACCCTACCTCAGAATAAAAGGCTGGGAAAAGACTTCCCAATCAAATGGATTTAAGAAGAAAGCTGGAGTAGCTATCCTAACATCTAATAAAATAGAATTCAAACTAAAATCAATCGAAAGAGATTGGGAAGGACATTACACAGTTATCACAGGGAAAAAGTAACATTTCAAGGTCTAGCAAAACCAGTCTCTTTGAGGATTAAATGATATTTTCAGAAAATAGTACTGCCACATAGGATACCAATAAGTAATCACCATGGGCTAGATAAAGAAATGTACATCCTGGAAAGAAAACACTCTTAGGAAAATGGGGTGATGGTTGGAGAGACAGGAACCACTGACAGTATGACAGCTTGAGACCCCAGGGCCTGGGTGTGAAATGCAAATCAGAAGGACTCTGAGATACCATCTTACACCTGTCAGAATGGCTAAGATCAAAACTACTGAAGAAAGCCTATGTTGGAAAAGATTTTGATCAAGGGGAACACTCCTCCACTGTTGGTGGGAATGTAAACTTGTACAGCAACTGTGGAAATCAGTATGGCAGTTTATCAGAAAATTGGAAATCAATCTTCCTCAAGACCCAGCTATACCACTCTTGGGCCTTGGAGGGAGGGGCTTGGACCTGCCTCAAGTGAGTTTGCTGGGCTCTGCTGACCCCCCATGGGAGGTCTTGCCTTGGAGCAGGTAGGAGTGGGGGTGTGTTGGGGGAAGTGCTGGGGGTGGGAGGAGGGAGGACAGGGCCAATCTGTGGTTGGTGTGTAGGGTGAATAGAAAATTTCTTAATAAAAAAAAGAAAAGGCAAAAAAAATGTTTTCTTTTAGGAGGGTTACCATGGTCATGGTGTCCCTTCACAGCAATAGAACCCCTAACTAAAACAGAAATTTGTACAAAGGATTGGGGTATTGTTATGATAGGCCTGGCAATATTTTGTTTGGAGAAATATGGCCTTTGAGACTATGGATAAAAAGCAGTTGAACACTTTAAATGGGGCTTAATGGGCCATCCTAGGAGGAGCATTGAAGACAGTGGTGCTAATGGTGATTTGAGCTTGGTGGGACATGCCTCAAGAAGTTTCAGAGGAGAAGAATGTTAGCATGTGGCCTAGAAAATGTACTTGTGATATTTTGGCAAAGAATATGGCTACTTTTTGCACTTTTCCAAAAGGTTGCCTGAGGTTACAGTGAAGAGTTTTGGATTAATTCCATCGGTAGAGGAGATCTTAAAATAGTCTAGTATAGACTCTGTTGTGTGGTTATTAGTGTTAACTCTAATGAAGATTGATAAAGAAAAGGAGGAAGGTAAGCAAAGAAACATACATAATGTAAAAGTTGATGAGAAAAGGAAAACCAGGAAGTGGAATGGAGCTAAGTCCTTTGTTCAAGGAGATAAACAGTTTAAGAAATGGAATAAATGGAGTCATGAACTCAGGGCAAGATCCCACCCAGCTAAACTTCTGACTTGTGAAAAGGGATTCAAGAAAAGCTCAAAGCCAGGTGTGAAGCATGCCTTTAATCTCAGCACTTCATGGCATAAGCAGGTGGATCTCTAATTCTGAGGTCAGCCTATTCCACAGAGCAAGTTTCAGGACAGCCAAGGTTACTGGTGAAAACAGAAAGCTGGTGAAGATGTAATTGAACAAGGGGGCCATGCTCCATCCTCAGCAAGCAGCACAGCTTGGCAGCTGTGGCCACATGCTTCCAGCTTTAGAGTCAAGGATAGAAGAAGGGGTTTATGGAATCTTCCTCTGCTACTAAGGAAGGCAGATGAGGCCAGGCATGTGTCAGGGGTATCCCTGAATGGAGGCCTAGAGAGGTCATTGTGTGGAGCTGTGAAGGTGAAGCCTGGATTGCCTTGGAAATGCCAAGATGTTGGAGATGCCAGAGTCATGGGATACCTGCTGAGGAGAACTGTTGACAGGGAGTGGAACCAGCCCAAGAGAAAGAGAGTGTTGTAGTCAACAATGCTGAAATGAGTTGGAGATCTGGAGCAATTTGACATCAGACATGGAAATTCAGAGTTTGGAGTTTACCCAGCTGGTTTTCGGTCTTGCTCTGGTCCACTATTTCCTCACTATCCTCACTTTTGGAATGATAATGAATACCCTGTGCTATTATATGTTGGAAGCATGTGATCTTCTCTTTTATTTTGATTTTACAGGTGATTACAGTTAAAAGATTGCATGAATCTCAGAAGACACTTTGAACTTTGGACTTTTAAACTTTCTTAAGACTGTGATAGACTATGGGAACTTTTGAAGTTGAACTAAACACATTTTGCATTATGCTATAGCTACAAGTCTATGGGGAGCAGGGAGTGGAATGTGGTGGTTTGAGTAGGTATGCTCCCTCAATCAATAGACTCAGGTATTTGAATGCTTGCCCCATATGAAGTGACACTAATGGGGGATGTGGTCTTGTTGGGGTAGGTGTGGCCTTGCTAAAGGAAATGTGTCATTCTGTAGGTTGGGCTTTGAGGTCTCCTATGCTCAAGCTACTTCCAGTGTCACAGACCACTTCCTGTTGTCTGCAAAGATGTAAGACTCTCAGCTACTTATCCAACACCATGTCTGCCTGTACACTGCCATGTCCCACTAGGATGATAATGGACTGAATTTCTGAAAATGTAAACTAGTCCCAATTAAATGATTTCCTTTAGAAGAATTGCCATAGTCATCATATCACTTCACAGCAATAGAAACCCTAACTAAGACATCCATATAGTAAGATATTATTAAGACATGAAAAGGAATGGGGTTCTCATATATGATGCAACAGGAATCTACTTGAAAAGACTTGCTAAGGCAAAGGTAGTAACTGTAACAGCTAACATATTATGGGTTTAGAGGTCCTCTCTGCCCCCACCCCTATAGACAGGTAGTTTTTCACAGCATTCACCACATGCCCATATGACCCTGTCTGATCTACATGCTTGGGTTTGTGCTCTGGCTCATGCATGGGTCTCTGCCCATCAGCACTCATCCTTTTCCTTACCAGTCTGGACTGCAGTGTTATGCTTTTTTACTTCTTTTTGAGGTCCATTGTGGACAAAGATATAGTCCTGGAACTCAACAATGACCAAAGTGTCAGTTGAATCCTCAATATCAAACTAACTGACAGTGTCACTGACCCTAAGAAACATTGTCACATGCTATCAGTGAAGAGCCATTTAATCCTGGGATCAGGTGTCTGCTTCCTGCAGAGGCCAGTAAACAAGGTGGACATGTGGTTGTTACAGGATGCATCAAGCAAGAACGGAAGCCCTGTACTACAAACAGTGGTGCTCCACTTCCCATTGGTGACTCATAACTTTGTGGGCAACTAGGACACCTCTGCCCAATACCTGAGGTGTGTTTTATTACTGATGATGCCTTCTTTTCCTTTGTAATTGAATGGATAAGAGGAAAATAGAAGCAGCTGTCCTCTGTTAAAAATGGGTTGTTAAGAAACCCGGGACCTGTAAATCTTTCTCAGCCCACAAAACCTAACAATCTCACTCATTCTATGGAGATGGTAGGAGTTTCTTGGTCTTTCAAAGGAAGTATATGACACATTTGGGAGATAGAAAGAGTAATACTTTCTTTTCTTTGGAGCATGGGATGCAATGTGAGATGGGGTCTCTGTAGATACCTCTGGCTATCCTGTAACTCATTTGGTAGAGAAGATTGGCTTCAAACTCACAGGGATCCACCTGCCTCTGCCTCCTAAGTGCTGGTATTAGAGACATGGGTGGGTCACCACTCTCAGCAGTTAATGGTTCTTAAAGTAGGAGGGAGAGAGTTGAGCAACAACTAAAGAGTATGAAGTTTGTGTTTTATCCCCCTCCCTCTGTCCTCCCCTCTCTCCCTTCCTCTCTCCATCCCCCCTCACCCTCTCCAAGGTCTGTAGAGAGTCTGGCCTCATTCTCCAGCTCTTGAGTGTTGCAAGGCATGCAACACCATGCCCAGACAAAGTTTTCTTTTGAAGCAAATTTGACTGTGATGTTATTAATGAACATAATTTTTTAAAAGAGAAAGAATGAAAGTCACTATATACTGGCATTGATATCACAGCTAGCCTCAGCAATTAAAGCAATGAATCTCAGTCTATCCTCCCCCACAAACCATTGGCACTCTAGGAAAACTAGATGGGAGCCACAGAACATAAACTAGGAAGCCTTCAATTTGAAGGTGCTCTGGAAACTGACTTCAGATACTCTTACCATCTTCCTATGTTACTTTTGTCTCTGGAAAATATATCATTTTCCCATTCACTAAACTTTTGTGGAATGTTAGTTTTCTATAAAATGTTTTATTTAGGATGGTGGTAATACATAGATATTGTTGGTTGTTTATTACTCTTTTGGGGGTCCCACCAGCCATCTCCCAAAAAAATCACCCACAGAGGCTTATTCTTAATTATGAATGCCTGGCGTTAGCCTGGCTTGTTTCTAGCCAGCATTTCTTTTTTTTTTCAAGACAAAAACCAGTCACAAATTTATTAGTAAGTATAGGTAATTGGAGAGGACAATCATGAACTGGAAATGTTTAGCAGATTTTTGTCTCTTGTCATCAAAATTAATCTCTGATTTAAATATTTTCTTTTTTTCATTTTTTATTAAGAATTTTTCTACTCACTCCACTTACCACCTACAGATCCCCCCTCTCCAATCCTCCCACCCCCATCCCTTCTCCCAAGCCACCCTGCACCTCCATATCCCCCAAATCAAGGTCTCTCATGGGGAATCAGCAGAGCCCAGCACACTAAGCCTAGGCAGGTCCAAACCCCTTCCCACTGCACCAAGGTTGTACAAGGCATCACACCACGGGCACTGGATTCCCAGCAGCCTGCCCATGCACCAGGGAACAGATCCTGATCCCTCTGCCTGGGTGCCTCCCAAACAGTTCAAGCCAAACAACTGTCTTCCTTATCCAGAGGGACTAGTCCAATCCCATGGGTGTCAGCATTTCTTAAATTATCCTGTCTAGGAGACAGTTGTATAGCTGGGTCTGTTTGAGGGGCTCCAGGCAGTGGGATAATGATCTATCCCTGGTGCATGAGCTGGCTTTCTGGATCCCGTTACCTATGGTCAGACACCTTCCTCACCTTTGATGCAGGGGTGAGGTGCTTGGTCCTACCTCAACAGAATGTACCAGGCTTTACTGTCCCCCCAATGGGAGGATTTACCCTTTTGGAGAAGGGGATTGGAGGTGGGTTTGAGAGGAAGGTAGAGGGTAAGAATTGGCGGAGGGATGAGAAGGGAATCTGTGGTTGGCATATAAAATGAATAAAAAGTTTTAAATAAAAAACTTTAAAAATTTACCACATATACCTTTTCCTCTGGGATTTTTTCTCTATTCCTGTATACCTTTCTTGGTTTCTTACTTCGTGGCTTGCTGTGTAGCTGGATGGCTGGCCCCTGGAGTCTTCATCCTCCTCTGGCTACTTCTTCCTTTTTCCTACCAGAATTCTCCTTCTATTTATCCCTTCACCTGCCTTGCTATTAGCTGATCAGATCATTATTAGACCATCAGATATTTTAGACAGGCACAGTAACCCAGCTTCACAGAATTAAACAAATGCAACATAAACAAAATTAATACACCTTAAAATAATATTCTACATATATAGAAAAATGGGACTCTGGAAACTCCCTGTCTGACAGGTAGATTGGCACATAAGTAACTTCCATAAGAGCCAAGAACTAGATTGTAGGTTTTATAAGTAAAGTCAGATAAAAGCCACCTTCTGAATTTAAAAAAATAAACATAAAATAGATTGATTTAGCCACATGGAGAAGATACCTAACAAATGGTTTCTAACCATGGTATACATTGAAATACTTAGAAGCTGTTGGGGACCCATGAGACAAAGGCCAGCCTGCAGATGGAGAGATTGTGTTCCAGATTCAGGCTTTATTCTTGGCAATGGTTATCATTAGGAAACCTTTTCCATGAGAATTAGCCTGAATGGGCTTTCTACAGCCCTGTCTTTGGCTCCTGTTTTACCAGGGACTTCCTGTATTCTGACTTGTCATTTACTGTCTTTTGTCTCTGCTATCTGATTTTGGTCACATTACCAGCAACTCCTTGGCTTCTGGAAGTGGTCTTTGCCATTTTACACAGATTTTTGCAGCCAGACACCCACTCCCTAATTGACCTTGTGTCTGCCACTCACAGCCCCTCCAGGTCTTTCTCTGTCCTCTGCTGCATGTGGCACAATGAGGATGCCTGCTCATGTAAGTAGTCCTGAAATGAGAGTCACATGCTCACATATTTGCACTAAAAGGAATGATATCTCTACAGCAAGATAGTATACATGGAATTCTAAAATAAGCAAGACTGCAGCTCCACAGAGTGACCAGAGTGGTACTAATTTCACCTCTTGCCCATGTGCCCTGGAAATTTGGGCAAATGTGTCTGTCAGGTAGCTCTAGCTATTCTAACCATCTGACACTTGAGATAAGAATGAGAATCTGTCTCATTCTTGTGTTCACCAAGCAATTAATTATTCAATTGTAGTCACTTAGCCTCCTAGCTAATCTTTTCTCCAAGGCAAAGTAGTGTTGTTCAATTCAAGTTCTAAATCAGCATTCTACCTCTGAGCTACACCTCCAGTCTGCTGTTCCATTGCTTACCATAGTTTAATAAATAAGCATCTGGCCTTTAGTGATTTTATAATCCCTGAATCTTAGTCTCTGGGTCCATAACTAGCTAAATAAAATTTCTGCTCCTACATTCTTTCAAGCAAATCCCATTGCCTGTGAGGCTCCATTGGAAAGACCTACTGGCCTGCCTTTCTTAAGATTCTATCAAATGTGATCAACTATCATTTCATGCAAAAAAAAATGTTCTTTACTAGAGTTCAAATGAAATGCCAAGAAAAGTAGACCTCAGAGTGATTAACATGCCTTCATGTAAAGGGAATTCAAATCCAAAAAGATATCACAGAGGAAGTATGTGAGCCTTAAAGGTGTTTTTATTTAGTTTGAAAAATCCCTTTTCTAGTTATAAAAGTCATGTGAGTTTAATGAGGGAAATTTTGGGGCACATAGAAACATAGAAAAGTATAAAGAGGAGAAAATGGTAAAAATCTAGAAAGCTGAAGAAACCAGGAAGAATCTTGACAAGATCTTCTTTCCTGAAGACTTGTAATCAGGGTTTTGGACATTGGCTGTACACAGTCACTCACACCCAGGCATGACATACATTGACATATCAAAGTGGTCTAAATTGGCATTCAGGCAAACATTTAAGCTTTGTATTTATGAGATTCTAGATTCACACCTTTAACCACAGTTTTTCTCAATTTTCAGCCCATACATATATGCTTGCATAAGAACCCCCTCAGTCAACTTAGAAAATGAAAATTCCTGGGACCCTCTAAAGACCTATTGAATGACAATTTCTTGGTGTAGGATGAACAGTCTACATCTAAATATACTCTTTAAGCCGGGCGGTGGTGGCGCACGCCTTTAATCCCAGCACTCGGGAGGCAGAGGCAGGCGGATCTCTGTGAGTTCGAGGCCAGCCTGGGCTACCAAGTGAGTCCCAGGAAAGGCGCAAAGCTACACAGAGAAACCCTGTCTCGAAAAAACCAAAATAAATAAATAAATAAATAAATAAATATACTCTTTGGGTGATTCTTATGCACACTGGAGTTTGAGAATCACTGGAAGAAAGCTATGGGTGATAGTGAAAAGAGAGGGTATGAATGGCAGGACCTGGCTATTGAGGTGGCTCGGCCAATAAAGCCAACCGTCACCAAGCCTGATGACTTGAATCTGATCCTTGAGACCTATATGATAGAAAGAGAAAACCAACTCCCAGAGGTTGTCCTTTGACCTATGTGTGTGCTATGGTAGGCAGACACTTGTACATAGGGGTGGACACACACACACGTGTACATATAAAAATTAAATAATGAAAATAAAACAAAATAATTTTTAAATAGTAAAGCTGACAATTCATTTAGAAATTCAACTTGAAATTAGCATACAATTTTGTAATCCTGTCTCTAGATATATAGACAAGAACTAAAATTAAAGTTCCGAAGAGATATTTGTGCAACCATGTTCATAGTAGCAATATTCACAGTATCTGCAAGGTGCAAACAACCTTAAGTCGGTGAGGTGGCTCAGAGGATAAAGGAACTTTCTGCACAAACCTGAGGACCTAATCAAGATCCATGGATGTCACAGGCAAATGAGAGTACTGATTCCCAAATGTTGTTATAAAGGAGGGAACAGCAAGTTCAGAAAAGGAGCTGATGCAGAGTTACTTTTCAGAATGAATTTTATTTGAAGACAGGGCCTTTTAACTATTGTCTCAAAGGCCAAAGATGATCCTTTCTTGAAATGGGAAAATAATTAAGAGATATACAGTGTCATACCAAAGACAATATAGTGGAGATTTGAAGGGAGAACGAGCTTTGGCTTTAAAACCTGAGAGGGGCTGCATTAGAAGAGATAAGGCCCTGGAGCAGAAGAGGGGGCCTTCAAGTGCAGACATGGGCTTTATTAGGAGAGATAGGGCCCTGGAACAGAAGAGAAGGCTGTCAAGTCCAGACAGAGGCTGCATTAGGAGAGATAGGGCCCTGGAACAGAGGAGGGGGCCTTCAAGTCCAGACATGGGCTACATTAGGAGAGATAGGACCCTGAAACAGAAGAGAGGGCCTTCGATTCCAGACATAGGCTACATTAAGAGAGCAAGTCTTCATGTATAGCATAAGACATGTGAAGGAAAACCTCCAAATATATGAACAAAGAATATTTCTGACTCTTGCAAGTTTCCAGAAAGGGTGGGAAGGTTTCAAACCATGTGATATAGTCTGTTCTGGTCTATGTGGCCCCTGACATGAATGCCTGTGTGCTAAGTAGACCATAGTTCAAAGTTACTTTGGTCCCTCACAACAGAGGGGCAGGCTGGGTTTCCTTCTCCTGCTTATCAGGCCTCCATGCTCTAACAGTTACCTGTGTTCTTCCTGTCAAGAGACAGACTCCATGGGGGTAGGGCTAACTTCTGGGAGAGTCAGAGCCAGGTAGTAAATCTGTAATCTGACTATTGTCCTCTGACCTCCACATACCACTGCCACACTCACACAACACACACAAACACACACACACACACACACACACACACACACACACACACACATACACAGAGACAGAGACAGAGACAGACGGGAAAAACAGAACAAAACAAAAACAAAACAGTAAAAAATAATTTAAAAAAAAACAAGTACTCACCAATAAGTGAATAGACAAAATGTGGTATACACACACAGGAATATTATTCAGCCTTAAGAATGAACATAAGTTGAATGATTGTTACTCAAGATTAGAAGGAGTAGAGGAATTAGGAGGAAGGATATGGGCTAGCCAAGACTTATCAAGTTAAAATGATATAGGAGTAAGAAATTAATTCTGGTATGCTATTTCACAGTGGGATTATACCAGTACCAATAATATATTGTACATTTCAGAAACACTGTAAAAATTGATTCTGAATGTTGTCCCATAAAGAAATGATGCCTATGAAATGATAGTCACATTTAACTTAGTTTAAGTATGACACAGTGTTTACAAGTTCCAAAATAAAATATGACACAGAACTATGCACAATTAATGAATGATTTTTCTCTGGCAACTGAAAATAAATATTAATTAAATATTCAACATTTGCCTAATATCAGAAGACAATAAGAATTGTATGAAGTGATAAACTCTCCCTCCCCAAGTGTGGCAGGTAAGCTTGCATGTTGTTAAAACAATGTTCTCAGCCTGTGGGTTGTATCCCCTTGGTTGAAGGTCAGATATTCTGCATATCAGATGTTTACATTACAATTCATAACAGTAGGAAATTATAGTTATGAAGTAGCAAAGGAATAATTTTATGGTTGTTGTCACTACAACATAAGGAACTGTATTAAAGGGTCACAGCATTAGGAATGTTGAGAACCACTGTGTTAAAGGAACCTTGCAGTGATCAAGTTTCTGCTAGTCAACATTTTGAATTAAAATTATCATAGTGAAAACCTTTTTACACAAGGTAATAGGGCATTAAATGGGATTAGCCAGGAGGCACATCCAATCATTTGCTCTCAGTTTATAAAACAAACTATTTAATGAGAAAATACTGATGACGCTATAGAAAAAAGTCAGCATAATATTTGAAAACTTTGTTCAAGTTCATTTTTGATAAAAGAAGTGCAGACTCTGAGAAATCATTTGTTCCCTCTCAAATTAGTAAAGATAAAAAGTATGGAACCTTTGAGATGGCTCAGTGTACTTGCTCCCAAGCCTGTTGATCAACAATACATAGTGTCTACATGGTAGAAGAGGAGAGATGATTCCTGCAGACTAGCTTCTAACCTACACACACACACACACACACACACACACACACACACAGTATGGCATACCCAGTCATACATGCTCACATGAGCTCAAGCACACAGAGAAATATAAATTTTTTAAGAAGTGTGATAGCAATCAATAAGACCAAACAACAGCCTACAGAATGAGAAAATATCTTCACACACCCCACATCTGACAGAGGGCTGATCTCCAAAATATATAAAGAACTCAAAAAGCTAGACATCAAAATACTGAACAATCCAATTTAAAAATGGGCTACAGAGCTTAAAAGAGAATTCTCAACAGAAGAATCTACCAGGTTGATCTCAGTCCTCGGGGAAGGCTTTGCCCTGAAGGAGGTGGGAATAGGGGGTAGGCTTGGGGGAAGGGGAGGGGGCAGGAGGGGGGAGAACAATGGAATTTGTGGCTGATATGTAGAACTGAATGGTATTGTAAAATAAAATAAAAGGAAAAAAATAAAAAAAAAATAAGTGCAAAAAAAGAGAAGAAACTCAAATGGCTGAAAGACATTTAAGGAATTGTTCATCATCCTTAGTCATCAGGGAAATGCAAATCAAAAAAACTCTGAAATTCCCTCTTACACCTGTCAGAATGGCTAAGATCAAAAACACTGAAGACAACTCATGTTGGAGAGGATATGGAGCAAGGGGAACACTCCTACACTGTTGGTGGGAATGCAAACTTGTACAGCCACTCTGGAAATCACTATAGTGGTTTCTCAGAAAGTTGGGAAAAATTCTTCCTCAAGACCCAGTTACAATACTGTTGGGCATATACCCACAGAATGCTCAGTCTTACCACAAGGACACATGCTCAACTATGTTCATATCAGCATTATTCGTAATAACAAGAACCTGGAAACAATCTAGATGCTCCTCAACTGAAGAATGGATAAAGAAAATGTGGCACATATACACAATGGAGTACTACTCAGCACTAAAAAAAATGATATGAAATTTGCAGGCAAATGGATGGATCTACAAAATGTCCTCTTGAGTAAGGTAACCCAGACTCAGAAGGACAAACATAGTATGTACTCACTCACAAGTGGATACTAAATGGGAGGGAAGGTGTTAGGGACAAGGACAGAATCTCTAGTTAATGGAAAAATACAGACCCCTGATAAGACAGGTAACTAGAACATCTTGCAATCAGGATGCCTAGCGACAGGACATTGAGTCAGAGCCCTTGGCCTCTTCACCCTGTCAACATCCTGCATAAGCATCCTACATAAACATGCTGCAGCTGGGTGAGCTTGCCCCACCCTATGCAGATAACAGCCTCCTGATCCTCCCACCTGCAGGAACTATGTAAACATTCCTGGAGAAAAATTAAAGTTGCACCTTAATCAGAATCTTGTCTTGGTGTATTCCTTTGTGTCTCCTGTCCCTATCATTCCATCCTTAGGGTGATTGAGTTCCAGTTGAAGCCCTGCTGGCCAGGGCAACTGTTGCCCAATGTAAATGAAACCACCTCTTGAGGATTCAGATCATCATCTCCCGGAGGAAAGACCAAGGCCTTGGTGAAGTTGTTGGATCCCCCTGAAATCACCCGGTTCAGGATGCAATCCCAAAGGAGAGCAGAGGCGATACAGGTAAGAAAGTGATGAGCCATGGGACAGGCGACTTTGTCACAAGATTTATTCCTTTCTGGCATAAAAGAGGCCCTCAAGACACAAGGAACTAGGGTAAAGAAAAAAGACAGAAACCTTATGCTCCCCTTCTACCTGCTCTAAGACACCCCCCACCAAGTGTTTGTCCACCTTCAGTCTGTCCCTTGTTCTCTATGGAAGAGGGAACGCTCATGACTTTTAAACCTAAGAATCCTCAGGAGCCCACCCCTGACCACCTCTATCCCTCTCTTATTAATTTTACCTCTAATTTCCCTCTAGACCCCGCTGATGAGGCCTCTCTAGAGGGTTGGTCTGAGGGTAGTGGTGTTTACAACTAATTGATCACAACCAGTTGCAGATTTCTTTCTTCCTTCTCCACTCCCACTACTTCACTTGAACAGCAATTCTCAAAAACTTGGACACTAAAGAAACTTCTCGGCAACTCCCCCATGATACAAATGCAACACAGGCAAAATTCCCTCCTGGCCTCCTGGTCCAGATTCAAAACAATGGGGCTGGGCCTGGAAACAGCTGCCCCAAAAGGGTTCAGCTACCACCCCATTGGCAAAGATTCGTCAGGGCCCTGATGAACCTTTTAGCAATTTTGTCTCTCACTTAAATGATGCAGCCGAGAGACTGTTTGGGCCAGGCGAAAACAAAAGTACCTTTGTTAAACACTTGACATTTGAAATACAAACCCTGCCTGCCAGGAAGTCCTCTACCCTCATGAAAACAGAGCAGACCTGTCTGAATATGTCAGACTGTTCAGGTGTTGGCTCTACCCATGCCATGTGATTAATAATTGGTTCCACCCTGAGTGCTTCACAACAGCCTGGAGCCCGCACCTGTTACTTCTGCAAACAACCCGGACATTTCGCTAGGGAATGCCCCCAGAAAGGTAACAGCCTTGCACCCTTAGTCCAACCAGCCCAGGAGGCCGCCTCTATGAGGCCCCTGCCTTCCACTCTATGCCCCCCACTACAACAAGGGCCATTACTGGGCTAGAGAATGCAGCTAACAAGGGTACCTATTTTGAAGTTTTGGCACAGGAAGAGGCCTGGCAGCCAGAGAGTAAATAGCATTGGCATATGAGGAAGGCTTGATTTTTGAGTGCTCACTCTCTGGACTTGCTATTGGACTGCTATTCATAGCCATGGAAGTATCCAGACTAAATGTGCTTCCAAGTCTAGGAACATCTCCTCGAGGTTCCATTTGTGAAGGCAATGAGAATGGAAGTGAGTGCCGATTGGTCAGTTCTCTTCCATTCCAAGGATCACTAGGGCTTGGGGTAGCTACTGGTACTTTTGGGATTGGCCGAGGCAACCATAAGTCCCCTGGGCAGCTAGAAGGGACAGAGGACAGTTTGTCTCTAGATGGGCAATCGCTTGGTATACAAGGCAGGGGCAGTCTCTGAGATTGTGTTTCTGCTCCAATGGAGTAAGGCTAGTCTGGAGGGGTTGGTGGTGGGAGATCTCGAAGTGTAGGAGGTATTGGCAATGGTTTGTCTTTATGAAGGGATCCTTGGAAGTAGTTCCCAAAACTGAAGTGCTGACAGGACCAGATGCTTGCTGTTGTAGAAGGTCAAGTCTTGGTGGCACTGGAGGGAAGGAAGCTTGTGGGATCATGGAGAATGGAGAGGAAGGCCTTTCCATCTTGCACCTGCCAACTCCTTCATCATGAAGAGAGAGTCAGAAAGGCCAACAGAAAGAAGGAAAGTCTGAGCAAGCCAGCAGCCTTCTGATTCTCATGATGTGAGGTAGGAGAATATTCAGCATTAACACCATTGCTGATCATCACAGGAAGACTAACTCCTGTTAATGGTGCCATAAAGGAGATGCACTCTGCTCCCAGATGGTTACCAGAATGCCTATTTAGAGCTGTAAATATACCTGATCTGCCCGGGAGAGATAGCCCCTCTCCTGAGGAAACTTCTGTTTCAAATGCTGTCCTTCCGGCAAGCCCTCCAGGCTGTTGTCCTCGACCACAGGAACCCCCACAAACCCTTTAGCTCTGTTATCACTCTGCTCCACCCTTTTATGAAGGAGTGGCTGTTGATTTAGCTTATGCAGTATGTGGGTCACCAACTTCCGTTCCATTTCCCAGGAGTTCCATTGGCTGAGCTCTAGCAAGCATGTCAGTTAGAATGGAACATGAAAAAAAGGATAGGGAAACGATCTTTATTACTGATTAATAATGCTATGCCGGCTTTTCAGAGTTCCTGTGGGGGGACAGTTTGCAGCAAACTGTGTTTGAGACCTTTCACACAGCACACACAAAGTCCCATAGTCAATCACATTCTGGGCTGAGCAGGGACACTGCTTGTCACAAATCCAGTCTGACAGCAGGGGCCTTGTTTCCAAGGGCAGTGCTGAATTTTCATCCAAAGTGTCGGAAAGGCTTGTCAGACCTGCTGGCCTTGGTGTCACAGGTGGCCATAGCCGTGTTGGGCCAGCTTGATGCACCCTGTGGCTGGCAGGTAGCACAGCAAACAGGGTAGCACCAGAGAAAGGGCACCCATGAAGGACCAGCAGGTACAGCAGTTAGAGCGAGAGTAGGAGCAGGGATGGTCAGCGCAGGAGCCCTCATCATCCTCATTGGTGCAATGGTAGAAGATGCTTTGTACTAGGCACATGCATGTGCCATAGACCCAAATCTTCCTTGCTCAGTTGATTCTAAGCTTCGGCTTATAATGATACTCTTTTTAAAAAAAATCCTGTAACACTGATGGCAGAGGAAGCCCACCTATTCTATTATACTTAGTGCATCTGCAGATCACTGGGTTGGGTCACTGTGTTGCCACTCAGGGCACTCAGGTTCCTTCCACCTGGGCTAACCTATTATTCCTCAGATCAATTCCTAGATCTCTAGGAAGAGAAACCACATGCTGAGACAACTGCGTTGATGGGAGCCTGTTACTGCCATCACCTTAGCAGTCCTTTTGGGGGTTGGAGCAGTGGGAACAGGCACAGGGATTGCCTCTCTGGTCCTTTTCAACCAACATTACTCTGAGCTTTGACTGTCCATAGACGAGGACATTGCCCAACTTGAACGGGGAATTTCTGCCCTTGAGTCATCCCTCTCCACCCTAGCTGAGGTAGTTTTACAGAACAGGAGAGGTCTGGATCTCCTCTTTCTACAACAGGGTGGCCTTTGTACTGTGCTCAAAGAGGAATGTTGCTTCTTTACAGACCACACCGGGGTAGTCAGGGACAGTATGGCTAAGGTTAGAGAAGGAATAGAAAAGAGAAAAAGAAAAAGAGAACAAGAGCTTGGTGGTCTAGAATTGGTTTTCTGCCTCCCCTTGGCTAACAACCATTCTTCCCTCCCTCCTAGGGCCTGTTGTAGGCCTGCTCTTGGTCCTTGCCTTTGGGCCATGAGCACTTTCCCGGCTTACTCAGTTCATCCAAAGCCAAATAACAGACCTGTGGGCTAGGCACATCCAGGTTCAATACCACCGCCTTGATGAAGGACTCCGGGGTTGAAATTTCCCCTGACGAGAGATGCCCCACACAGACCCCTTCACTCGGGGGAGGCTGTACCTGTGTGTGGGAAAAAGGCTCGCTCAAGGCATGATTGGAATGCAGCTAGGACTGCACAGGCTGGGGACCATGGTACCCCCAAATCCCGAGAAGCCTGGATTATATGCCCTGTTGCATAGCGGTTGTGCTGTAGCAGCCTTGCACTTACCCATTTCTGCTCCCTCAAAAAAAAAAAAAAACTGCACGGTCCATTGATTCCCACACTATGGGGACGTGTAGATGTAACCAACCATCTTATTTAAATAAGAAACACAGAACCAATGCAAAGAGGAAAGCCAAGAGGTCAGAGCTAAGAGCTAAAACCTTACCCTTCCTCCTACGGGGGGGTCTACCTCTCCTAAAAAGAGCTACTTCCTGTGTTAAAGTCTTTATAAAGACTTTTGATTCTGTCTTCTCATTGGTTGTAAACCCAACCACATGACCGCCTCATCACTGCCTGTGTGTGCAGACCTCCAGGTCTTCTATGGTTGGTATTGAGATTAAAGACATGTGTCTCCAATGCTGGCTGTATCCCTGAACACACAGAGATCTACCTAGCTCTGCCTACCAAGTGCTGGGATTAAAGGCGTGCACCACTACCACCCAGCTTTCCTATGGCTTGCTAATAGCTCTGACCCCTGGGCAACTTTATTTATTAACATACAAATAACATTTTAGTACAAAATAAAATATCACCAAAGGGACACCCGTGGTGCTTGAGTCTGGAGAGACATTCCCACTCGAACTATTTTCACAACCTTTAGAGGGACAGGGCCTCTGTAATCCTCCATGCAAAGCCTCTTTCAGAGATCTACTTTTAGACCATTTGAACCTGGTTTATGTTGGCCCTTAGATTTATTACTAAGAAGGGGGAGATGTTAGGGACAAGGACAGAATCTCTAGCTAATGGAATAATACAGACCCCCGATAAGACAGGGAACTAGAACATCTTGCAGTCAGGTTGCCTAGCTGCAGGACATTGAGTCAGAGCCCTTGGCCTTTTCACCCTGTCAACATCCTGCATAAACATCCTACATAAACATGCTACAGCTGGGTTAGCTTGCCCCACCCTATGCAGATAACAGCTTCCTGCTCCCCTCACCCTGCAGGAACTACATAAACCCTCCTGGAGAAAAATAAAGTTGCACTTTGATCACAATCTTGTCTTGGTGTATTCCTTTGTGTCTCCTGTCGTTATCATTCTGTCCTTAGGGTGGTTGAGTTCCTGTTGAAGCCCTGCTGGCTAGGGCAGGGAGGGTTGGCCAGATGGCAACCCACAAATCCCTAGAGGCTAGCTAACAGGAAAAGACTCTAGGAGGGACACATGGATGACCCTGTGAAGGAGAAGTGGATGAGATCTACATGAGTAGACTGGTTGTAGTGGGGTGGCAGAAGCCGAGGAGTGGGGGATGAGAACATAGGGAAATGGGATGGTGAAGCTGGAACAGGGAAAGAGTGTGAGGGCAGCGAGGAAAATACCATGATAGATGAGGACATCATGGGAATAGGAAGAGGCAGGGTGCTGGGGAGCCTCTCAGGAATCCACAAGGTTGACCCCACCTTGGTCTGCTGGCAGTGGTCCAGAGGGTGCCTGGAGTGGTCTAATCTGGTGACCAGCCTAGCAAATAACCTAGCTGTTATCATAGAGCCTTTGTACAGTGACAGATGGAGGCAGATACAGAGATCCACGGCCAGGCACTAGGCTGAGCTCCAGGAATCCAATTGATACATACTTCAGGTGAGGGATGTCGAGATCATGATGGGAGGATATGCAGAGATGAGGGACAAAACTAGTGGAAATCATGAACTGTGGACTGGTGGCTGTGGAGCCCCTATGGGACTGGACTAAGCCCTCTGGATATGGAAGATGGTTGTTTGACTCGAACTGTTTGGGGGCCACCCAGGCAGGGGGATCGGGATCTGTTCCTGGTACATGGGCAGGCTTCTGGGAATCTGGTGCCTGTGTTGTGACACCTTGCACAGCCTTGGTGCAGTGGGAAGGAGCTTGGACCTGCCTAGGCTCAGTGTGCTGGGCTTTGCTGACTCCCCATGGGAGACCTCAATTTGGGGGATGTGGGGATGTGAGGTGGCTTAGGAAAGAGGGCTGAGGGTAGGAGGAGTGTGGAGGGGGGTCTGTGAATAGCATGAGGAGTGAGTAGAAAATTTCTTAATAAAGAAAAATAAAAAAGAAGTGTGATAGGCAGTAATCCTATATGTTGTTGCTGAAAAAATTTTTGAGTGGGTATTGTAAATTAAAAAAAAAATTGAGGCCAGTGATATGGCTCAACGGTAAAGCAACTTGCTACCAAGACAGACACCTAAGTTCAATTCCCAGAACTCACATGTAGAAGGAAAGAACCAACACTCACAAGATGTCTCCTGACCATCACAGGCACGGTGATTTGTGTGCCATCCTTCTCTGCCCACGGACAAATAAATAAATGTAATAAATTCATTATTGTTATCATTATTATCAATGGTAGTAGCAGCAGTGGTAGTAGTAGTAGTAGTAGTGTGTGTGTGTGTGTGTGTGTGTGTGTGTGTGTGTGTGTGTGACATGCCATGGTATATATGGAGGCCAGAGGACAAGGTTGAGAAGTAGGTTGTCTCCTTTCTACTTTATATAGATTCCAGGGATTCAACTCAGGTTGTTAGGCTTAAACAGTAAATGCCTCTATCTTATGAGCCATTTAACAAAAGACAGTTTTTTGAAGGAGTTTGTCAATGTTATTAAAATATTAAGTGCAATAAAATAGACTCAGCAATTTTATATTTAGGAATTCTTCATTATTTTAGGGAACATATTGGTGAAATTATTAAGGCCACTCCATGTAGTTAAAAGGGAGGTTTATTTTGTGGGGTAACTTACAAATTAAGGGATAGTTTACAGGGTCTAGAAAAGGTGTGGTGCAATCCAGCGGTGTTCTCTGGAGAAGTCTGCTTAGTGTACCTCCAGCGTCCAGGGTTCAGGAACCAAAAGAGCTAGTGCATCTTGGCCCTGTTTTGTAGGTGTGACAGTTACAGAAGCCTCAATGGGGGTTGGAACTTCCAGATCAAAGCTGGAATGGCTATCCACTATAGGAACATATATAACAAAGATTGTTACAGCATTGTTTATACTTCTCTGAAAATGTTTATCAGCTAGAGTAGTTTTCTGTTGGGGTCTTTGGATCTTTTATGTATAGAATCATAAAGACAAATAAGTATACTTTGATTTCTTGCTTTACTTTTACCTCCATTTATTTCCTTCTCCTTTCTTACAGCTCTAGCTAAGACTTCAGCACTGTGGTGAACATGGGTAGACAGTGTAGATATCCTTGTCTTTGTTTAACATGATTGGCTGTAGACTTCCTTTCTATTGCCTTTATTGTGTTGAGATATGTCCCATGTAGCTCTAGTCTCTCCAGGACTTTTGTCATTAAGGAATTTTAGATTTTTGTCAAAGACCTTTCCTGCATCTACAAAGATAATGTGGCATAGCAATTTCCCTGAGGGGGAAAATCATGCTGGAATGCTTGCTAAAACTCAGGAAACAAACAACTCAGTAGCTTCAGTGAGTCCCTGAAACTAACCAGATGCACTAGGTGCCTCTCTCTCCAAGCATTTATAAGCAGTAAGGACTGCTGAGAAACACTTTCAAACAAGCTGAGCTGCCTCGAAAAGGCAGAGAGATCAGCAGAGCTGCAAGGAAAAGGCTCAGATGAACTAACTGATCTGCCTGTAAAAAGAAATTCTCCAACCTGTGAAACTACTTGCAAGTTGTGTGGTGAGTTGTGCAGAGTAGCTTTTGTATGCTGTCACCCATGTTGGGATGGGCTTTGGTGATACAGCTGTATTTGAGCCATTTCTGCTCCTGGAACTGCTCATCCATAGTCTTATAAACAACCCAAAGAAAACTTATTGGCTTACCAAACTAGACTTTGGTGGTATCCTTACTTTTGTCTGCAGTTGGTTCTCTATGAGGGGGTGGGGATAGATATTTGTTCAGGTTTCCACAGGAATTATATCACACAACAGATGATCATGTGAATGCTGTCCTTGAATCTGTATGGTAGATTGTATTTATTGGTTTACTTATTTGTATGCCTACATCTCTAAGATGAAGCCAACTTGATCATGGTAAGTGATCTTTTTCATGTATCCTTGAAATCAGTTTGCAAATATTGTTACAGGAGTATGCTGGCTAGTTTTATGTAAACTTGACACAAGCTCAGGTTATCAGACAGGGAATCTCAATTGAGAATATGCCTCCAGAGACTGGGCTGTAGGCAAGCCTGTAGGACATTTTCTTAAGTAGTGATTGATGGGGGAGGCACCAGGCCATTGTGTGTGGAGCCAGTCCTGGGCTGGTAGTCCTAGGTTATAAAAGAAAGCAGGCTGAGCAAACCTTGTGAGCAAGTAAGTAAGCAGCATCACTCCAGGGACTCAGGATCAGATCCTGTCTCCAGGTTCTTGCTCTGCTTGAGTTCCTACTCTCACTGCTTTTGACAATTAACTGTTTATGGAACTGGGAGTGAAATAAACCCTTTCCTCCCCAAGTCACTCTTGGTCATGGTGTTTCATCACAGCCATAGTAACCCTAAGACATGGGGGTTTTGCATGAGATGTGGTCACCTAGGGATGGGTCAATAATACATAACTGAATGAAAATAAAGCAACTTCTTCTTGGATTAGTTTGACCAAAAGCAAGCCCAAATTTGAGTTCTCCACTTCTCCTGTATCTTCTGCCTGACCCTGACAAAGGAACATGCTTTATATATATAAAACAGCACAGAAAGCATGGTATGTGGGGGAAATCAAAGAAGAATGCTTTCCAGAAAATTTTAAGAGTTTTTCAAAGGAAGAAGTTACTTTGCTGTCTCGAACTGACCCAGATTAGCATTCAAAATCTCAATCAGTAGTTTGAGTGTGAGGGGCACAGTAGAGAAATCAAAATAGCTGCTTCTTGGGTGAAAAAATGAAAAATTTATTCCAAAATGCCAAGGCTATCTTGCTTTGGAAAGCAAAGAAGCGACGTGGAAAAATCTCCAGGGTTATGAGGGGAAGGCTATCTGGGAGGAAGGGATCCTGTGTGCTGAGGAGGGTGGCTTTGAAGCACATTTGAACAAGTACTCGTGAGTAGGGACTGAGGGGTCTGGAGGCTAGCATAGACCTTGATATGCTGATAGGCACCACAGGTTAATGCAAGAGCCATATGTCCCTTTTGCTAGGGATAAGGAGAATAACTCATTTTCTTAAGTGGGAACTAGCTTCCTAAACTCCTTGTGGAATGCTGTCTTTTGTCTAACCACCAGAATTTGGGAAAATGTGTTTTGCTGGGGTCCAGCCTCAGCTTGGGTTCAGGTCCTGAGACAGGGGAGGGGCACTGGTGCAAGGAAAACTTCTGACCACCAGTTGGCATGCACTCAAATGGCCTTGAATAGCTCACACCATCTTTATTTATACTTCAACAGGGTTTGTTTAAACCACGGTTACATGAATAGCTTTATTATTGGTTTCTATTTTTGATTTTAAGAAATATATCACAATTTAAGGAATACACCATGATCATTATGAAAGCCCCCATTGTTGTTTATTTGTGGCACTCTTACCCTGAGAGGAAACCTCATGAAACATGACAGAATCCACTAACAAGAGTTTTATTAAGATAAGGTAAAGAGACAGAGGTGCACAGGCCTGTGGAAAGGACACGTAAGTAAAGATGGAGCTGGAAATCATGGCACCAGCTTATAAAGGTTGGGCTGCACCTGCACACACAGACCCATGTGGCCATTCCATGCATGTGCATTGATCACATGGTTTCACTGCACACTTTACACAACAACGCAAAACTGTGGGGTCCTGGTCACACAAGACGTTTTGATCCGGAAATGACTAGGTGGAAGTGGCTCAGTTCCGCTGGGCATGTGCAAACATGCCCAACCATGGGGGGGGGTGTTGTGAATCCATATCATCCGGCCTCTTTTTTTTTAAAGAAAGAAAAAGTGGAAAATGAGTGGGTATGGGGCATTGTTTCTCTCAAAGACTGCTTCCGGCTGAATGGTGGACTTTGGCTCCTGGAAAATGGGGAGGGTAGCTTCTGAAGTCCAGGGCTGATGATGGGAGTCCTAGGATTAAATACTGTGGTCCCTTGTTCTGCAGCTGTCCATCCTTCATGATGTGGCTGGGAACTTTTTGTCTGACAAGATACTGGTGACATAGAAAAAGCTTAAAGAGAAATGAATCATTATTATTTTGTTTTTTGGAGTTGAACATTTATCTGAGGTAAGTCTGGCATGTCCACATGGAGACATGTTAAAAAGTGACTGTAAAAAAAATTAATGATTATTCTGTTGTTTTAGTACTTTAATTTTTTACCTGAGACAAGCTTTATTAGAGGTAGTTTATTTAAGGCACCTGTTCCCTTCATTAGTTTAGCATTCAGGAAACACAGGTGATCAGTTACTGAGTATTTAACAATGATAGACTGTGACATTACATTTTCCTTACTGCCTGGATATTCCTGATGTTCCTTTTGCCTCTGGATCTGTGTGTCCCTAGTTTGGGAAAGTAAGGGGTGATAACTTATTCCTCTGGAATTGGTGACAAGGCAGTGGATCCTGATGTCCTCTGGAGCTTGAGAGTACAAGGCCCTGTTTGTTTCACTGTATATGAACAGAGATTTTTTCTGGGATGGAGGTGAGATAAAAGGTTTTAAATGAGCCCTCAAGTTTTGAAGCTCTAGGAGTCACAAGAATTACCTTGAAGGGTCCCTGCCACTTAGGGGAAAGGGGTGAAGGGTGCTGGGCCTGGAGGTAAAAGAATCATGATCCCCCATGTGGATTGGAGGTGGGCAAGTTTTGTCACATGGCTGAGGTAAGGAGTAGTCTGCGAATCTCTGGAACAGTTGGAGGGTTGGATAAAAGATCTGGTATTAGAACTGGCCTTCCATTCATTAGTTCAGCCAAAAAGCAGGGGCCTATGCTGTGTGAAGCTAGGATTTCCTGGGAATCCAGAACAGAGTCTACCGTTTCAAGCCGGAAAAATGTGCCACTCTCACACAGCCCCAGGACACACCTGATGGCAGAAGTCCAACCATGAGGAATACCTCAAACTGCAGACATGGGTGATGGCTAGAAATTTAAGCCTACAATAGGGGCCGACCATAGCCAATAAAGACTGTGGTCAAGGGTTTACCCAGTTTCAAGAATACTCAAAGAGACACCAGATGCTCAACAGTCATTCTCACAGATTCAGGAAACAGTTTACACTGCCTGAAAAGTGGAGGATACACCAATTGAAGCAGTGGTGTTGCATGCAGATACCTGCAGCCAGGCAAATGGACAATGGTCTGTTGCGGATGGAGCAGACTCCCCGGTTTACAGGTTTACAGGCACTCCCATTTCATCACGGCACCAGATATATTGTTTTTTCGCGGTGCTCTTACCATGCAAGGAAACATCACAAAACCCAAAAGAATCCACTAACAAGAGTTTAATTAAGATAAGGTAAAGAGGCAGAGGTGCACAGGCCTGTGGAAAAGACATGTGAGTTAAGATGGAGCTGGGAATCATGGTGCCAGCTTATAAAGGCTGGGCCGTGCCTGTGCACACAGGCTCATGTAGCTATTCCACACATGTGCTTAGATCACACGGTTGTGCTGCGTGCTTTACACAACAATGCAAAGCTATGGGGTACTGGTCACGCAAGACGTTTTGGCCTGGAAATGACAGGTGGAAGTGACTAGGTCCCACCAGGCATGCCCAACCATGCCCAAAATTGGGGGCATGTTGTGAATCCATATCACCCATTGTTCCCCTTTATGCTACCCCACATACACCTTGCAAACCCCTGAATAACCTTATTCTAGACATAGAGTTAAGCATTTTTGCAGACTTAACTAAATATCATGCCAGACATATCATACACTTACAGCATGTATGTCAGCAGGCAGCTCCTTGCGTTTACAACATTCTAAAGTAATTGACATGGACACAATGCTTTAAGGACAACAATATTCAAACCCAAACAATTCTTTCATATCTGCAAGATATATTTCTATACAGCTCCCTTTTCTAAAAGAGGGTCCCATGTCTCAATCTCTCTATTAAAGGCAGACTTTGACAAAACACTCCTTTCCCTTCTTACCATACCATATTTCTTCCACCAATATAAGCTCCTTTGTATGGTAAAGATGGATCTATCCATCCCACATTTTGCATTGTATTTTTTCCTCTTGGAACATACCAGATCTTACCAATGATTCTATGCTTGGTGTCCAGGGAACTTACCCTCAACAGTTGGCACTATGTGAATTCCTGAGGCTTTCTCCCCCTATTCTGTGACGCATGCCTTACTCTGCTTTCCAGAAATATGAGACATGGTTAATGTTTCAAATGTTGTTTTCTCATGTGTACTTAAGTGTCTCTATTGAGTCAGAAAAGTTCCAAGGACTCGGTGTTGTAGTTAGTAACTCCAGATAAGAGACTTGAGAAGCACTAGTCTCTTGTTGAATCTTGGAGGAAAATTGAGAAGGAACAGAATTTCCAGGGGACATTACAGCTATTGCATATGTGACTGACAAAGTAAAACTAAAAACAACCCAAAGAATCACCAGTATAATGAAAGAGAAAAGAGCCTGCAAACTGAATATTTTGCAAATTCCTACACTGTCCTGTAGTCTACACATCCTTGCTAAGTGAGAGTCCAATTCCACAGATGCCATGTCCTGAGGAAACCTGTTGGACAGGTAGTCATATGCTGATCGAGACTAGGCTGCATGGTTCCCAACAGTGTTTCTCTGGACCCAACAATATTATCAGCTGATATCTGTGTGCTGATTTCAATGTTTATGGGATAGTTGTTGTTTAAGGTTACTTCAACCTGTTGACTGTTTCTAGAAAATTATTATCATAACACACACATACATACAGATTATTCTGGGTCAGGGCCATGCAAGAGTACATAAGACTAAAGCTATGCATTTAGCTTAGGTTGTAAAAGCTGATCACATGGGAGATCCAAGGCATAATCAGGTTGGTTACATTATTCTCTTAAAGGCAGGTTAAATTGAAACAAGCTGAGCACACAGTAGGACAACAGATTACATACACAGTCTTAAATTATCTTAAGGCATATTATTAAATTTGTTTCAAGGTCTAGCAAAAGCAGTCTCTTTGAGAATTAATTTCAGAAAACAGAACTGCCACCTAGGATAACATTAAGTAACCACCATGGGCTAGATAAAGAAATGTACATCCTGGAAAGAAAACCCTCTCAGGAAAATGGGGTGACAGCTGGAGAGACAGGAACCACTGAGAGTATGAAAGCTTGAGATCCCAGGCCTGGATGTGAAAATGACAACTGCCAGGGTGTGAAAGTAGAGATCTTGAGGGTAGCAATGCAAAGTAACAATTGCTGATCTGAGGGCGGCTGACAGAGGGAAAGCACCTTATAGACTGACAGGAGCATAGAGAAGAACAGAACAAAAGCAATGAACTTTATTAGGACAATCAGTTTCCCTTAAGGGTATGGGAGAAGCCATCCCAACTTGGGAATGTGCCCATAATTTTTGTAGCTCCCCTCCACACTTAGCAGTTTGTAACAGTTGCAATTTGCTTAAGGGGGCAGTTGAAGTCCTTAGGGTGGGTGGGAGGTGACTGGGGGGCAAACAGCAGCCTTTATTGAAGGGGACAGTCTCTAGTTCCTAGATTACCTCATGTTCTGCTGACCTTCCTTTAGTGCTTTATTGAGAAAATTTGCATCTATGATCCTCAGATTGGTTGGTCTATAGTTTTATTTTTGTTATGTCTTTATTTGGTTTAGGAACCAGGGGAATTTGGGCTTAGCAAAAGAACTTTTGAAAAATTCTTTTGTTTTCTATTTTATGCAACAGTTGGGGAACTGTTTAAAGCTTTTTACTTCTTTAAAGCTTTTCTAAAATTCTGAGGTAAATCTACATGGGCATGAGCCTTTTGATGAGCAGTTTTGTTTTGTTGTTTTTCCTTGTGAAGGTCTAATATTTTATTTAGACACACTAATGGCCCTGGAAAACAGAAGGGTCAGTGTGTCTTTTTGGAGAGAAAGTCCAAGGAATACTGCAGTGATAACTAGATGATAGAGTCCTGTTCTACCCAATTGCTTTCTCCCTGAGTTCAGCAAACAGGTGCCTTCTTCACAAGAGGCTGGAGTTTTCTGGTTCAGGATGGAGTGGTGCAGTCCTTTGAATGTTCCCAGTGAAACTCATGCTGAAGCCACTCCATTATGTGAGGTAAAATAGGAGGTGGGGGTCTTTATGGAATGATTACGCCATGAGAGCTTCGAGAAGGATAATCCATTTACGGACTAATAGAGTTATTGCCAATGGGCTATCTTGAATGGGTCTGTTGGGAAGCCCATTTGTCCTTGTCACTTGTATGTATTCACCTCATAGTGTCAAGACTTGCACCTCAACAGGACTCTCCAGACAATCTCTACTAAAGAAGAGATTCTCATTAAGATGCAGTCTCTCAACAATTCTCGCTCATATAAACCCTTCTATTTCTCACTAATTAGACTCCCAGTGCTCCACCAGGGGCCCAGCCGTGGATGTCTGCATCCAGATTCCTCAGTCCTTGGATGGGGTTTATGGCAGCAGTCCAGTCATCCTTGTTCCACATCTAGTATCCTCCTGTGAGTGAGTACATACCATATTTGTCTTTCTGAGTCTGGGTTACCTCACTCAGGGAAAAGATTTTCCAATCAAATCGTCATAAGAAACATGCCTTTGTAGCCATCCTGATATCCAACAAAATAGACTTCAAACTAAAATCAATCAAAAGAGATCAAGAAAAGCATTACATACTCATCACAGGAAAGATCCACCAAGATGAAGTTGCAATTCTGAACATTTGTGCCACAAACACAAGGGCACACTCATATGTAAAAGAAACATTACTAAAGCTTAAACCACATATAAAACCCCACACATTAATAGTGGGAGATCTCAACATCCCACTTTCACCACTGGACATATCTCCCAAAACTTAACAGAGAAATAAAGGACTTAACTGATGTCATGACCCAATTGGACCTAATAGATATGTACAGAACATTCCATCCTAACAAAAAAGAATATACCTCCTTCTCAGCGCCCCATGGAACTTTCTCTAAAATCGACCACATATTTGGCCACAAAGCAAATCTCAACAGATACAAAACAATTGGAATAACCTCCTGTGTTCTATCACACCACCATGGTTTAAAGTTAGATTTCAACAACAACAAAAACTACAGAAAACCTACAATCTCATGGAAACTAAATAAGGCTCAACTGAATCACCAATGGGTTAAGGAAGAAATAAAGAAATTAAAGACTTCTTAGAGATCAACGAAAATGACACATGCCCAACCTTATGGGACACTATGAAAGCAGTGCTAAGAGGGAAATTCATAGCACTAAATGCCCACATAAAGAAATTGGAGAAATCTCACATTAGTGATTTAACAGCACACTTGAAAGCTCTAGAACAAGAAGAAGCAAAGTCTCCCAGGAAGAATAGACGCCAGGAAATTATCAAAGTGAGAGGTGAAATTAATAAAATAGAAACTAAGAGAATAATACAAAAAATTAATGAAACAAAGAGTTGGTTCTTTGAGAAAATCAACAAGAGAGACAAGCCCTTATCCAAACTAACCAAAAGACAGAGAGAGAGAAGTTTATTGCTTTTAAGATACAATATTCTCCCCCTTGTTGCTATAAGTTGAAGTTCATTTCATTATGGAAAACAAATTTATTCCATCTTTAAAACAGTCCCATGTTTCTTTTGGAGTCCAGTGTCTTTTTTGGGACTTGGCAGTTTTTCAACAGTGAGACCTGGACAATCATAAATCAACTCCCATACTTCTAACATAAAATGGTACAGAGTAAATATTACCATTATAAAAGGGAGGAGTGGGGACACGGTAAGGGAAGAGTGTCTTGAATGAAGACACTAAACCCAAGAGAGAAAACTCTGAATCCCAAAGCTCTATATTATACCTGTCATAACATGATGGTATGTATCATTTTGGAGTCAAGGGCCTGAAGGAACCCTGGCCTTCCAGTTTTACTGGCTGTAGCACTATAACCTATCCTTCTTTCTCTCTTTCCTTTTTTCTTTCTCTCTTTCCTTTTTTCTTTTTTTCTTCCTTCCTTCCTTCCTTTCTCTCTGTCTCTCTGTCTCTATCTGTCTTTCTCTCTCTCCCTCTCTCTCTCTCATTTCTTGGATTTTTGAGACTGGGTTTCTCTGTGAAACATTCATGGGTGTGCTGGAACTCACTCTGTAGAACAGGCTTGCCTCAAACTTATAGAGATCCACCTGCATGTGCCTCCTGAGAGCAGGGATTAAAGGTGTGTGCCACCATTGCCCGGCTTGTAGCCTCTTTCTTGAGCTCACTACCACATATACCTGTAGCTTTCTATGGCAAGCACATTAAGGTCCTGTCTTCAAACATTCTACTGTCTCCATTGAAGCATCAAGTTCATATTCAATTTCATGAAGGAGTCTTCTAGATTTCCTGGATGGCCTTCATAAGTCTCCAGCCATGATATACATTACATTACCGTAGGGGTTCTGAAACTGTGAATCAAGATTCTATTTACCATATAATCTTGAGTTTGTGCTTACTGAAAATTCAGTACCACATGGAATATTCTCCCCAGCTCTTTGGCAGGTTATGATGAAATGGGATGGAACCTGGCTTTGCTGGATAGGTTTTATTTTTTTTGTCAACTTGATGCTATCTTGATTCATCTGAAAAAGTAAACTTTAGTTGAATGAATGCCGTGAGGAAACTGGCATTTAAGAGAGTGTGTGGAAGCTGGGTGTGGTGGTTCACGCCATTGATCTCAGCACTTAGAAGGCAGAGGCAGTGGTTCTCTATGGATTCGAGGCCAGACTATTCTACAGAGCAAGTTCCAGGACAGGCAGGGTACACAGACAAACCCTCTCTCAAAAGAGCAAAACAAAGCAAAATAGAAAGTGTGTGGATCATTCTCTTGAGGAATGATTAACCTGGGAGGATCTAGTCCACTGTGTGTGATACAGGTGTTTGTGAGTTGAATAAGAAAGCAAGCTAAGGTAGCCATTGAGAGCAATGCAATGTTTCTTCATGGTCTGTGCTTCAGTTCCTGTCTCCAAGTTTCTGCCTTGGTTCCTTACCCATGTGTTCAGTGATGGACGATGAAGCTCTTGCTCTGGCTTTCTCAAAGGTGAACTTCCCCAGAATCAAACCCAACTGCAATATCTCTCCCCTCAAAGGCCTAACTTGAGAAGCTTAGCTCAGGCATGGTCTTTACCTGGTGAGATTTCCAGAATCTCTCCTTCCAGCTCAATCCACACTGTACCAGGCCCAGAGCTGGTCACATGGATCCTTCATTTAACTGTAGCTGGTGAATTCCCTAAGAGCCAGTGCCACCCCCACACTCTAAATGAAGCCTATACATCAGCTTTATTCATAGAATTTCCCTGAACTTCTCCTGCCAGCAACATCTATGAAATCCCAAGCCTAGGTCCCATAATGCAGCTCCTGAACTTTCTATTTCTGTGTAGTTCCCCTACATCCCAGCCTGCCTATGCCATCTGTACATATCAGGCCTATCTCCTATGCACAGATCTTGTACCAACTTTGCTTGAAAAGTCCACAGATATTCCCCTTCTTGTGAAATGTTTACCCTTTCAAGCCTGGTCCTAATCAGACAGCTCTTTCACCAAATTTCCTGATGAGTTCCCCCAGTAGTAAGCCCAGATGTGCAATATGCCTACTAAGAGGCCTAGATAGCTAAGTATGTGTAGATCAGGCCAAGTGTTTACTTTGTGAGGAAGTCTGAGCCTCCCCTGTCAGCACTATACCCAACTCCCCAGACCTTGAACAGGTCACCCTGGATTTCCCTACTGTACTCCCAGAACCAAGCTCAATCCTGCTGTCTGCACTCTCCTAGGCCTAACTCTGCATATCTACATTGTGCACCCCCTTTTTCTGGTCATGTCCCCATAGCCTTTCTTGCAATCAACATCACTTCATATCCAGGCCCAGCTCTGGCCAAACAAATGCCACACCAGATTTCACTGGTGAGTTCTCTCTTGAGCAAGCCCATCTGTGAATTCTTGATTTGAACTTACAGGTCTTACACTGACCTTACTTGGTAAAGTCCCTGGAACCTCGGCCACCAGTGACATCACCACACTCCCATGGCTATCTGTGGTGGTATAGCTCCTGAAACATCTTTTCCTGGTTAGTTCTTCAAGAAGCCTTCCAACCTGGGTGATGACCATACTCCATACCAAGGTCTGTATGCACCCAGATTTGGCTTGTTGAGTTATCCAATATCTCAACTTCCAGAGACATCTACTTTCTCCAATATCTACCTTGTGTCATGAAGCTCTGGTAATAACTTTCCCTGATAGTTATTCCACAACCAAGCACCCATGCACCATCTTCAGAGTCTTAAGTCATAGAACTGGTTGCATAGATCAAAGACTGGGTGTGCCTGTTGGTATTCCCTGGAAGCTTGCTTAACAGAGTCATCTGCTCTCTCAGCCCTAGCTCAGGTCATGCAGCTCTTGCAACAGCTTTCTGTGGTGATGTGTTACTTATGCTCTAATAAGTAAAGCTCACATGGAGACCAGAGGAAAAAGCCAGCCACTATATTAAACATAGAAGTCAGGCCTTTAATCCTAGCATTTGAAAGGCAGAATATCATCCAGACCTCTGTGAATTCAAGGCCACACTAGGTACAGAGCCAGGCATGGTGGCACACACCTTTAAATTACAACACTATTTAGCTATAAAGGTGTGGAGGTCTATACAGACAAGAGGTGACAGAGCTGGGCAGAAAAAGGGAGGGATATAGCTTGGTGGAAAGAGGCAGTAAGATGGCAGGGACAGAAAGGATATAGGCATGAGTAAACAGGAAGTGACTCTCTCTGGAAATGGTGAGATGAGGTTGGCTGTGGCTTGTACTGTTCCTCTGATCTCAGTTTTTTCCCCAATATCTGGCTCAGTGATTTTTTATTACTAAGAGCATTTAGCAATTCATGTTAATCATCTTTCCTAAGTGAGTACTCCCAGAACCAAGAACACTGGCATCATCTCTACCATCCAAGGCCAAGAGCTGGATTCACAGATTGCACAGCAGTTTTGCCTGATGATGCTACCCAGAACCTTTTCCTCCAGCTTCACCCTGGTACTCCCAGGTTTAGAGGTCTATTTACAGATGGGCAGATTTCATATCAGCTTTGCCTTGGTATGTTCAAAGAACCTCTCCCATCAGCACCATCCACCCAGTTCCTAGCCTAGCTGTTTTTGTAGTTTTCCTCCACTTCTTTGTTCTCTGTTGAATAGCAACTGAACTGAGCAGGCCTCTACCATTTCTTTATTCCCCAAACCTATTTCTGGATGTTCATATTGCTTGCCAGATTTGCCCCATGAATTTAAACCACATGGCCAGAGCCTTCTCCACATTCACAGACCTAGTCCAAGTCACATTCAAACTGTTAATGAAGCTTCATTTCCTGGAGAGTTCACCCAGAATCAAGAATACCTGCAACATTTTCACAGTTCAATGTTAGCTCTACATGCACACATGTACATCAGCTTTTCCTGATGACCACAAATTTGCCCACTAGCTCCATTTCCACTTATCCAGCAAGTAGCTCCTATAGAAGAATTTCCTGGTTTGTTCCACAGAACCAAGCCTGCCAGAAGCACCTCCACACTCCCAAACCTACTTCTGAGTGTGCAGGTAGCACACAGGTTTTGACTACTGAGTTCCCCGGAAACACACCCACAAGAACTACCCCCTCATTCTAGTCTTAGTTAAAGACTTGGGTTACTTGCCTCCTGCTTGGGTTACCTTCGTGAGTTTCTCTGGAACCTGTGGAATCATGGACCCACATTCTTAGCTCTGTATGTACTGGCTAGTCTGATGAAACAGCACAGGACCTTGCAAGGCCTCTATATCACCACACTTCTATGTCAAGCTTCTTCTGTCTCACAGTCATTGCACTGGATTTCCCTGAAAAGGATTCTGAGAATCAAGGCTGCCTGTGCCATTTTCACAGCATCTCCTAATGTCCTGATTGCAGTTTTGCCTGGTGTGCTCCTCACAGGTTTCATGCCAGTGCCATATGAACACTCAGAGGCTTAGCACCCATAACTGAGCTCCTGCATTAGCATTCCCTGGTCACTCCTGGAGCCAAGCCTGTCTATGCTATTAACACACTCCCAAGTTCTAGACATATCAAACCTGCACTGATTTACATGGTGATGTTCTACAGAACCTTTCCTGCCTGGGCTATGCATATACACATTGGCCTTGCTCTGAAGGCCAGTTAAGACTCAGTTACTTCACTTGCTTTCTCTGCTGAGTACCCTGAGAACTGATCTGGTGCCTTGCCCTCCATACTCTACACCTTGCATAGCAGACTTGCCTGGTGAGCTAGAAAGATGCTCTGCTGTCAGTATATAAACTCCACTCTGGAATCAAGCTGTGTTCAAGCAGTATGTGCACCAACTTTACCTGGCAAGTGCCCCCAGAACCACCTATAGCTGTCCCCCTTCAGACCCAGGCCTTGTTCTGAATGCAGAGACCACACACTGGCTTTCCCTACAGCATTCCAATGAAACTTGAAATCTGTCACAATTCTCTTCTCCCAGCCATTGCTCCCTTTCAAGGAGCCAATGGAGGAATTCTGAGGTGAGTTCTCCAAGAAGCAAAGCAATCTGCCCCATTCTACCTCATATGGCCTGGCTCTAGACATATACCTCCTGGACTGGGTTTTCCTAGTGAGATCCTCTAGAACCAGTTACCCTGTACCATCTTCCACACTATCCAGCCCTGTTTTGAGTGTACAGAACATATATTGTAGGAGGCTTTCTTGCAATGCCAGCCCAAATAATAACACAGAGACTTATTAATTAATTATGAATGTGTAGCCTTGGCTTATGCCTATTTTTAGCCAGTTTTTTAAAAATTTAAATTATCCTATTTCTATTAATCTATGTGCTGCCTTGAGGCTCATTTACCTCATCTGTGTACTGTCCATCCTGTTTTGCTGCTTCCTTTGTATCTGATTGGCTGGGCACTGGCTTGCCCTGGTGGTTCTTTGTCTTTCCTTCCACCAACACTTCCTATCTCTCAAAGTGGGTATATATGAGGTGCCTGTGTCTGAACGAGTTGCTGTTGGTCCCCTCTGTGCTTGTTTTGTCTGTTTCTCAGGGGGCCCTTCTGAGTCTAACCTTAATCTTGGTCTAATTGGAACAGGCAGATTCTGTGTCTTAGGGAGCTGCTCTTGGATTGACCCACACTAGTTGATTCTGTGACTCAAGGATCCATTCTTTGTCTTATCAGGGCTCTTGGTCTAGTCAGAGCCAAGAAATTCTGTCTTTCAGGAAGCCTATCATGGTCCAATGAGAGGTGGCAGATACTACGTCTCAGAAAGCCACTCTTAGTCTAATGAAGGCTGGCAGATTCCCTGTCACCTGAAGTTACTCTTGGTCCAATGACAGCTCTTTGACTAATGAGAGCTCTCTCCCTAAGCCCGATGAGAGCTGGGGGTTGGTTTCTAAGCCTCAGGAAGTGGCTAGGATCCTGTACAGATGGGTATGAGGGCAGAGTTTTAGATTGCAGGGTCTGCTGATGGGTCTTGGTGAATTGGGAGCTTTCCCACAGGAGCCCTGCCTGCTGGCTGTTAACTGCCCTTCACTAATCCTATATAACACAAAATTGTGAGAGGGATACTAGCACATTTGAAGTTTGTTGACTTTGTTTTTCTTATGCCAGACAATTAGGTTTGGAGACTCTGCTGCTCAGTTGGATGAATTAAATGTAATGGGTTTTTGGGCACCAGAGTAGATGGGACCAGGCGGCAGTACTGAATTGCCAAAGGCAAAGTGATTGTACATATTTTATTGGGCAGTATAGCCAAACCAATGTTCATAACTGCCTGAACCATAATCCTCAGCAAAGGAAAGGTGAATTTTAAGGTGGCATGATTGTTCTGGACCTTTGGTGCTGGATAATCCATCATGGTATTTCCAGACATGATATAGATAAGAAGCTACTAAATGGCTGTTTAATATAGAGAAGCAAAAATAAATGTCTCAAATAAATGAAAGAAAGGCTCATCCCAGGGAGCATAAATTTTATAATATACCATCCTGAAACAAAAAAGAAAAAGTAAAGATGTTAGAGGTGTCTTGTGTGCCATCTACCTCAAGGATCACTCTGAGTTAAATAATATATGCCAATTAAATGCTGATGTCATAGATTTTGTCTGTGAGATGAGACTTTCTTGTGAAAAGGCTGAGCATCTTGACCTATCAAACCCCTGATTTCTTCTGATTTTCCCCCAGATGCCAAGCACACATTGCCTTTAGAACTTTGAATGGATAATATTTTGACCTATTGAGTTAAACATGTTCCATTTCTTGAAGCATTGTAGAAGGGAAGGAAAAGTTTTCTACCTCTTGTCTGCCTGTTTTATCAATACCTGGTCATAAAGATAATCTTGTATATAATTCTAGGTAGGAAAGTCAAGAGGAAGAGATGCACTTTGTGTTCAGCCAGTTGTCACCATAATCCACAGCCAGTTTCCTGTTTCTAATACATTTTGGAGTTCTGATTTATAGAGAAGCAAATGCCTTTGTACATGGGAAATGTTAGTGAATTGTCCGATGCTAATTAATCTCAGAGAGAAGATGGCTCTGGAAATGGGAGTTGACATTCCCATTTCAGGTCCAAGCATGTCTGTCTCAAAATATCCTGCCAAGTTCATAGCATGACACTGTGACAAGGAAATGTAGAACTACAAACAGTGCAATAGACTAGACACTATGACCCCTAAAGACAGCTAAGGGATAACTTATTGCAAATAAAAACTACTCTTGTTTATCTTCTGACATAAAATCTTCCATCATTAAAAAAAATGTACTGGGATGATTATCTGTGGAGAAGGCATAGAGGGCCTTCAACCTAGAAGTTTCTCAGTCAGTAAATACAGCAGCCCAATTTTAATTAGAATTATTTGTTGTTACTTTCCCCAGGAGGTTGTATGCATAGATTAAAGGATGTTTTGCTATGTATCTGCCACATCTCTATTTTTGCTGCTCATACTCATTCAAAACCAAGAATAAGGCTAATGTACATCTTCCACTGTACAAACTGTAAAATTAAGGGAAAAGAGTCCAGAAATGAGCCCCTGAGGACTCTAATTGTAAAGAGTGATGGGGGTAAAAATATGACAAGTCTAATTGTCCATTCAGTTCCTTTATGTGTCTTAGAGAGGAAAAGTATTATGTAAAAGCAGGATACAGATTGATGAACTCGAGTGGATAAAAGGCCTCTTGGTGAAAGGCCTACCTGTTTTAGTCTTGAGTTACTTACTAGGGAAAGGTGCAGGGGAAAATATAGACGAATTCTGAATAAATTCAGCCTTCACTAACATCCACTCTCTTTGACTGTCAAGCAACTGAGGCTTTCTTTATGGTGATGGTTTCTTCAGAATCTGTAGTCCTAGATTTTCAGAACTGGTAGTCCCCTCTAATGACATCTTTTAAATAACCATAAACGTTCTCCCGGTCACTCTGGAATGGAAACAGAGCCTTAAATCTCTTCATATCGACTCTCGAAAGTACTCACTCAGGCACCTTCCCTGCTTTGGGGCTGCCAATTGAACCTCAATTTTTGTTCATGGAATTCAAAGTATAGTGCTTGATCTTCCTTGTCCTAACACAAACAATAGGATCAATACCACAGTTGATGAGACATTTTGGCAAAGAGCTACATTTAACATCTTAGTGTAGACAAAATACTGGAATGGAATTGCAGCAGCAGGAAATCTGTACCTTGAAGCATACACATTGATTCTAGGAAAGCATTTGAATGTTTAACTTCTCCATGTCATCAATTATTGTATGGGCATATGTTCATCTATGGAAATTTATAGCTGTCAGACAATAGGATGGATAAAATTTCAACTTGATTGGGAGATGAGTAGGTTTTTACCTCTTGAATCAAACCTGTGCTCTCCTCCTCATGCATGTCCTGCAACAGATGAAATCCACAAGGAAATCTTCAAAGTCATCATTGATTTCTGTGAAACCTTTGAACAGTAGCTCTAAACCTCTAAACCTACTTTCACCTTTCTAACATTATGACCCTTTAATAAACTTCTTTATATTCTGGTGACCACCATCCATAAAATCATGCCATTGCTACTTGATAACTGTAATTGCTCTACTGTTATGAATCATAACATAAATATCTAATATGCAGCCCCCAAGTGGGTCACAACTCCCAGGTTGAGAACCACTGCTGTAGAGGGTTTTGGATGATTATCTAGCCTGTATTCTTCCTCTAATGAAGATAAAACTGTTTTTTTTTGTTATCACAGGACTTATAGTTATTCTAATGCTTGTACTATTTGTAGGTGAGAACTGTTACCTATATCAAATAATGCACTGTCATCAAATGACTGTCTGGAGCCATGGATCTATGTAAACCAAAGAATTTTACTGTATCCCTCTGGATTATAACTAAGGACTATCCTTGGAGGGCCTTTCTTTCTCTGGTCTATGCTTAAAACTTCATCTCCTGTCAGGAGGAAATACCTAGAAAAGTCAGCAATGACATTAACCAGAAACTCTTATTCTCTTCTTGACTCTAGCTCTTGTCTTTTCATCATTCAGTATTAAATGTCTTAAGCCCACTTCATGCCAGTTTCACTTCAAAATATTACATTATTACATTCATTTACTTGTGTGCAAGTGTTTGCAGTGTTTATGTGTTATTTTCTAACATGAAACCATATGCAACTACATACATATGGAGGTCAAGAGTCAACTTTTAGGTGTGTTATATGGGTCGTGAAGGAGGGCTCAAAGGTTGAAGGTATCATCCAGTTTCATTGGGATTAAGAACTTAGGTCCTGGAAAGAAAACTCAGAAAGACAGGAAAGGGAAATAACAATTGAGTAGAGAAGGGTACTAAAAACAGCAGGACGATTCCAGAGCTGAGGTTGGAAAAGCATGCAGTAGCTACCTGCCAAAAGTGACACTGACAGAGATGTGAAGGAATCTGATAGAAAGTAAAAGGTATGGATCTGAGAAAGACACAAAAAAAACTCCCCACAGGAGTGAACAATTGTGAAAGTCCCTAACAGTTGCAAATTGACAGAGAAGCAGATAGTCTCTGCCATAGGAAAAGAAAAATAAGCAAAACCCCACAAACTTTATTAAAACCATCAAACAGTATCCTTTAGATTAGTGGTTCTCAACCTTTCTAATGATGCAACCCTCTAAAAGAGTTCCTCATGTTGTAGTGACCCCTAACCATAAAATTTTTCATGGCTACTTCATCTCTGTAAAATTGTTAATTTAATGAATTGCATTGTAAATATTTTTGGAGATAGAGGGTTTTCAAAGAGGTCTCAAACCACAGGTTGTGAACTAGTGCACAATGGGCTGGGAGGTGCACACTAGCTGGGAATCTGCTCTGAAGCTGAGGTCAGATCATTTGATAGGCAACGCCCCCTCCAGAGTCCCCCTCCTTCATGATTGGTCCTAAGCAAGTGTTCCTTGAATAGTTTCTCTTGCTTCTGCTTCCTGCCAGTTAGCAGATTTTACCAGTTCCAATCTCCTAGTTGGTGTGAGAAATGAGCATCCTTTCTTAAAGGAGACAGGCATAATTTTTTAGAATAAACAATTTCCCTCAACTTCTCTCTATTGACCTTTCTCTGATATTAACATTGGATGGCACCAGACTGTGTGCAAATGGAGTTCTGGCTAATTCTTGCTGAGAAGACATGATGTTTCCAGGTATTGACCAGAAAGAAGGGAGCCCTTGGTTGGAAAGCTGACTCTTCATGCCAGTCAAGAAGTATGCATTAGGACACACTTGTCTGTGTAAATATAGGATCTCGAACAGCCAGTTGATAACTGTGTTGTGCTGGGGAGGTACCATCTATCATAGAGTGAATCTATGAAAACAATTACAACCCCAAGTTGTAATTGTTTATGATTTAAAAAAAATCATAAAAAGCCACATTGTGATAGTTTTGAGCTTTGTACATATGAGAGGAGGAATACAGGCAAGAAACACTTCAAAACCCTCTGCAAGCCTTAGAGTAACCATAAGTGAGGCTAACTAGTTCCTTGCAGCTTTTCTCTAGGGCAGCCTCTGTGTGCTGATTACAGGGAGGTACATCCCCAGGAGGGTGAATCCCATCTGCCAAGGACTTTTCAAACAGAATTTCAATTAGGGCTCTCTGTTTTCAAATGACTGTGGTTTTAGTCCCAATTGCGGATTTTTTTGTATTATAAACCTGTGTAAGAGTCCTTATCATTTCCTGTGCCACAACCTGAAGGTGATCCTGCATTGTAATGTCCTCCACAAGACAAATTATTCTACAAATTTAAGTTCAGCCATATTCAGGGGTTCAGGACACAGGTACAATGCAAACAGCTCTGTGAGAGCATAGAACATGAATGACCACTGGCCATTTTCACCTTAAAGTCCTTGATCCTCTTTGAATACTCATTAGCAGCTCTCAACTCTCCACATCCTTCTAGAATTGCACACTCCCCATGGAATGGCCAATTAGATTTTGAACATTTTTTAGAACATTAGATTGCATTTCTAGGGCATAGGTCCAAATATTTCCATATTACCCAAGTACTATTTCCAAAAGTTTAATAAGTTCATGGTTAGGTTAATAACATTAACTTGAACAATTCTATTCCAAGGACCACTATTCTACATTACTTACCTGTCTCATGGTTGTGACAAATATCTGACATGATGAAAGAAAGGAAAGAGTGGATATTTGAACATTATTTTCTCAAAGTTTGAGGGCAATGTAACAGCAGAGAGTGTATGGTGTAGGAAGTATGAGGCTTCTGGGCACTCTTTTCCTGTCTCCAGGGAGCAGTGAGGTATGAATGTTTCTGATCTTCTAGATGTCTTCTTTTTTATGCAGTCTGAGTCCACTGCTCATGGAATGATGCCGCCCATATTTATCATAAATCATCCCCCTCACTTATCCTAGCCTAAATATTCTCACATACATGTTTAGAAACTTTTTGTTCTATAATTCTATATCCCGTCATCAGCCACACATTGCTCATAATCAAAACAGTTCCTGACATCTGCTCTTGATTCTGTGCTCCTTTGAGTCTAGGTATATTGAGTTTATAATAGTTACTTTCTGTCAGGAACACTCATATCTCTGTTCCTTTCAATCCCATTGACTTCCAGTTTAAAATTCCTTGTCACAGATCTATAGTTGTAACTATAACATCTTCTCCTGTCACTCTACTCTCTCTCTCCTGTGTGGGTTTAATTTCCAGCACATACATAATTTATCCACTCAAATTAATGAAATTCATATACCCATAGATGGCTACTGCTTACCAAGTCCCCTATAACATAACCACAAGCCATGGAACAAGATGCAGAAAAGGCATTTGATAAAATCCAACACCCCTTCATGATAAAGGTCTTGGAGCAATCAAGAATACCAACAACATACCTAATATAATAAAGGCAATTTATAGCAAGCCAACAGCCAACATCAAATTAAATGGAGAGAAACTCAAAGCAATTCCACTAAAATAAGGAACGTGGCAAAGCTGTCAGCTCTCCCCATACTTATTCAATATAGTACTTGAAGATCGAGCCAGACCAATAAGAAAACATAAGGAGATTAAGGGGATACAAATTGGAAAGGAAGAAGTCAAGTTTTCCCTATTTGCAGATGACATGATAGTATAATTGAGTGACCACAAAGATTCAACAAAGGAACTGATACAGCTTATAAACACCATCAGCAACATAGCAAGATACAAGATCAACTAAAAAAACCAGTAGCCCTCCTATATACAATTGACTAACAGGCTGAGAAGGAAATCAGAGATACATCACCCTTTACAATAGCCACAAATGACATAAAACACCTTGGGGTAACACTAACTAAGCAAATGAAGGATCTGTATGGCAAGAACTTTAAGTCCCTGAAAAAAGAATTTGAAGAATATGTCAGAAAATGGAGAGATCTCTCATGCTCATGGATAGGCAGGACTTACAGTAAAAATGGAAATTTTACCAAAGGCAATCTACAGATTCAATGCAATCCCCATCAAAATACCAACACAATTCTTCACAGACCTGGAAAGAATAATAGTCAACTTTATATGGAAAAACAAAAACCCAGGAGAGCCAAGCTATCCTGTACAATAAAACAACCTCTGGAAGCATCATGATCCCTGACTTCAAGTTATACTATAGAGATACAGTAATAAAAACAGCTTGGTACTGGCATAAAAACCAACATGTGGACCAATGGAATCGAATTGAAGACTCTGACATTAATCTGCACACCTATGAACATATAATTTTTGACAAAGAAGCCAAAAGTGTACAATGGAAAAAAGAAAGCATCTGCAACAAATGGTGCTTGCATAACTGGATATCAACGTGTAGAAGGCTGCAAATAGATTCATAACTATCACTATGCACAAAACTTAAGTTCAAGTGGATCAAGGACCTCAACATAAATCCAGCTACTCTGAACCTGTTTGAAGAGAAAGTAGGAAGTAGTCTTGAACGCATTGGCATAGGAGATCACTTCCTAAATATAACCTCAGTAGCTCAAACACTGAGAGAAACAATCAATCAATGGGACTTCTTGAAACTGAGAAGCTTTTGTAGAGCAAAGGACATGGTCACCAAGGCAAAGCAACAGCCTACAGAATGGGAAAAGGTCTTCACCAACCCCACATGTGACAGAGGACTGATATCCAGAATATATAAGGAACTCAAGAAATTAGACATCAAAAGGCCCAACAGTCCAATTAAGAAATGGGCTATAGAACTAAACAGAGAATTCTCAACAGAGGAAACTCAAATGGCTGAAATATATTTAAGGAATTGCTCAACATCCCTAATTATCAGGGAAATGCAAATCCAAACAACTCTGAGATATCACCTTACACCTGTCAGAATGGCTAAGATCTAAAACACTGAAGCTACCTTATGCTGGAGAGGATGTGGAGCTAGGTGAACTCTCCTCCACTGCTGGTGGAAATGCAAGCTTGTACAACCACTTTGGAAATCAATATGGTGCTTTCTTAGAAAATTGGGAATCAATTTTCCCCAAGACCCTGCTATACCACTCTTGGGCATATACCCAAGGAATGCTCAATCATACCACAAGGGCACTGGCTCAGCTATGTTCATATCAGCATTGTTTGTAATAGCCAGAACCTGGAAACAACCTAGATGCCCTTCAACTGAAGAATAGATAAATAAAATGTGGTACATATGCACGATGGAATACTACTCAGCAGAGAAAAACAATGACATCATGATGTTTGCAGGCAAATGGGTGGATCTAGAAAAAATTGACCTGAGTGAGGTAACCCAGACTCAGAAAGAGAAACATGGTATGTACTCACTCATAGGAGGATTGTAGATGTAAAACAAAATGCCTAGACAGCTACTCACAACTCCAGGGAGGCTACCTGGAAAACAGGACCCCAAGAAAGACACGGGGATCGCCCAATGACAGAAATGGATGAGATCTACATGACCAACCTGGATGTGAGTGGGAGTAATGAAGGGCAAGTTTCGAGGGGAAGAGAGCTTAGAGTAGCTGTAGATCCCAGCTGGATCAAGAACAGAGAGTGAGGACAAGGAATAAAAGACCATGACAAACGAAGACCACATGAGAATAGGAATAAGCAAAGTTCTAGTCAACAGAAATCCACAAAGATCCCACCACAATTGACTGCTGGCAATGGTTGAGAGACAGCTGGAACTGACCTACTCTGGTGATAGGATGGCCAAACACCCTATTTGTCATGTTAAGAACCTCATCCAATGACTGAGGAAACCAGATGCAGAGATCTACAGCTAGGCCCCAGGTGGAGCTCCAGGAGTCCAATTGGTGAGAAAGAGGAGGGTTTCTATGAGCGAGAATTGCTGAGACCAAGGTTGGATAAAGTACAGGGACAAATAGCCAAACGAATGGAAACACATGGACCCTGAACCAATAGATGAGGAGCCCCCAACTGGATCAGGCCCTCTGGATAAGTGAGACAGTTGATTAGCTTGATCTGTTTGTGAGGCATCCAGGCAGTGGGACCGAGACCTGTCCTCAGTGCATAAGCTGGCTGTTTGGAACTTGTGGCTTATATAGGGACACTTGGCTCAGCCTGGACTGAATCTACCAAGTTGAACTCAATCCTCAGGGTAGTCTTTGCCATGGAGGAGATGGGAATGAGAGGTGGGCTGAGGGGAATGGGGGGTCTGGAGGGGGGGAACAAGTGAATCCTTGGCTGATATGTAAAACTAAATTAAATTATAAAATAAAATTAAAATAATTCTTTTTCACTAGTTCTTATAACTTAACTCAACCAATTTCTATTAAACTATATATTGCCATGTAACCATGGCATTACTGGTCTGCTGGCATTTTGTTGCTCCTTGGGCTGGTGTCTCCTCTGACTCTACCCTTCTTCTCTCTGTATCTCTGCTTAGATTTCTTGCCTGTCTGTAAGCTTTCTTTCAATAGGACAAAATAGCTTGATTTATTATCCACTGAGAACTGCACATATTCACAGCATCAACAATGACATCCCATAGCAGTTTTCTTGTTTCTATTGTATAATTTCGGCTTCTTTATAAAAGATCAGGTATTCATAGGTGTGTGGAATTACTTCTGCATCTTCAATTTGGTTCCATTGATCCATGTCTCTGTCTTTATGCCAATGCCATGCTGTTTTTATTACTAGAGCTCTGTAATAGAGCTTGAAATCAGGAATGGTGATACCTCCAGAAGTTCTTTTAGAGTTGTGTTTGCTATCCTTTTTGTTTTGTTTGTTTTTTTCCATTTGGAAGTTGAGTATTGTTATTTTAAAGGTCTGTAAAAATTCTGTTTGAATTTTGACGGGGATTGCATTGAACCTATACATTGCTTTTGGTAAGATGGTCAGTCATTTTTACTGTGTTAATCCTACTGATCTATGAACATGGGATATATTTCCATTTTTTGATATCTTTTCCATTTTCTTTCTTCAATGACTTGAATTTCTTATCATACTGGTCTTTAACTTGTTTGCTTAGAGTTATTGCAGGATATTTTATATTATTTGTGGCTATTGTGAATGGTCAGTGTCATTTCCCTCATTTCTTTCCTGGCCTTTTTATCATTTGTATAGGAGAGGGCTACTGGGTTTTTTTTTTTTTTGAGTTAATCTTGTATCCAGCTGAATCACTCAAGAAACAGAAAAAATATTGCCAAATTATATTTATGAGGCCACAGTTTGTTGCTGGAGGGCTTCTCTCCAGGTTCCAAAATCCCCGCAGTCCCACAATCCACTTATAAAATAATCACTCAGATGCTTATATTACTTATAAACTGTATGGCCATGGCAGGCTTCTTGCTAACTGTTATTTTATCTTAAATTAACCCATTTTTATAAATCTATACCTTGCCACGTGGCTGGTGGCTTACTGGCTTCTTTACATGTTCCTTGTTCTGGTGGTAGCTGCAGTGTCTCCTCCCCTCTTCTTCCTGTTTCCCCAATTCTCCTCTCTCTTTGTCCCACCTACTTCCTGCCTGGCCACTGGCCAATCAGTGTTTTATTTATTGACCAATCAGAGCAATTTGACATACAGACCATCTCACAGCACTTCCCCTTTTCTTTTTTTTTTAAAGGAAGGTTTTAACTTTTACACATCTCCAAAGCCAGCTTGGTATATTTGGGAATTTGGGCGTAACTTCTCTTACTACTTCCTGCTGGAGGGGGGTGCTGTATCTATGGGGAATGCATGCCATAAGATACTATTGCTTCCTTAAACCTTTATAAATACAACATTTCAATTGCAGCCCAAATATTTTGTCTAGCCATTTGATCAGGCATCTGCTGTATGGTTACAGGATAAATTAAGGGTGACTGTGTGAAAACAGGCTTTCTTTCTGTAACCTTATGATCCAGACTTGGAACAACTTCGCTGTTAATTTCTTCTATCTGAATTTTTACAGGTTTAACAAGTTTTTCTAAAGCTGTTATCCTGGCACTTAAATTGACTATCATTTACATATTAAAATGAGGATTAGCATAGTGATAAACTGCATAATTCCACCAATACTAATCTTCTCATATAGTTGTTCCATTGTCAGACTGCCTAAAATTTCGAACGAAACCCAAGTTTCTTCCAATGTACACATAAAACCCATTTTTTTAATGTGGAAAAAACTTCTCTTTTAAATAGTTTCCTTTAAAATATCTGATATGTTGTGACTTACCAAATCTGCGTAGAACAGTAGAAATCCAAGGGGATTTTCAAAATAGCCACCTAGTGTCCGAGGTATAAATCCAGAGAGAGAGAGAGAGAGAGAGAGAGAGAAAGCACACAAGAAAGCATAGCTGGGTAAAGCTTAAACCCAGCCATGAGTTCCCTCTTGAGCCCAGTCAATAAAATAATAAAATAGCCATATTCTGCTATGGGACAGGACAAAAGCCAAATTAATTAAGGGACTATTCTATTACTAATCTCAACTCTTTGATTCTATTCTTATTCTTTAAACTTTTCTTAAAGTATGAATTTTATATCAAAATTTACAAGATTAACATATATATATATATATATATATATATATATATATATATACATTTTAAACTTTGTTAAGATATGAATGGTCATATAGAGTACTAACTAATTCTAAAAAAAAAAGGCTTCAATTAGCTGCATATATATGTCTTTGTGTTTGAGTCTCTTATCAGTTTTCTGCAGGAAATCACGGCCAGGCCTAACATCAACTGAAGTTTCCAGAAAGAAGATGGGGCCCCACAATAACAACAATTCCACGTGGACAGTAATAATATCATTAAGCTGACAAACATCATTCACAGATCAGCTTTGAACTACAAGGATAAAGAAAACTTCGCCCATACCCAGAAGGAAGCAATTTTAAGAATACAACGCCCACATTCCCCAAAAGGTGGTGTGGGGAGGGTGGTTTTTTGGTCTTTTTAATGGGTTTTGGGTCTGGGATAATTTTCAGTGTTTAAGGGGGTTGGTTACAAGTTGTTGTCAAGGGTTAGGAAAAAGGCTAAGCAAAGGAGATTAGATTTAAGGTTCTTATTTTAAAAAAAATGAAGGGAGAAAGAAAGAAAAGAAAAAGACAATTACTAGTTTTAAATACTTTACATTGGATTGGATTGTTTTATATTGTATACAAATTTGAAACAGATATTGTTAGAAAATGCTATATGTATATTTCTAATTGTATTCATACCATTAATTTAACAATGTAATGCAATTTTCTGATCCTTGAATGTTATTATTACCAACTATTAGGATATAAAGAAATGAAAGTTACTAGTTAGACATTACAATAGAACTTGTAGTCATATTAGATATATTTTAAAAATAGAGCAGAGATGTTTTAGACAGGTCATCTTCAAACCCTTCAGAGATCTACAGAATATGGCATTTAAAATGTTTTAATAACTTAGAAAATTTTTCTTTTTTGAGACATGTCGGCTCCTGGCAGTACCAATCTACTTCAGAGAAAATATGGGCACTGAAGAAACTGCATATGGAGTCAACTTTCATTGTGGCAAAACTTAGCCACTGGACAACAAAGTATCCTCGAATCAACAGGACAAAATGGACAGATAGAACACGAAACAAGGGACTACTGATTCTTGCCAAAACAAGTGTGGTTATGGCTTTATCAAAAGGCATCTTCTGAGGCCAGGACAATATGGCCCCATCCCTGAAGTGGCCTTCAAAATCCAGAAAAGGTACAGTGCCCTTTTCTTCAAAAGCAGCTTAACAGGCAGAAGACAAATGGCTTCTGTTGTGCAATGGAACAGCATCTGAAAGCTCACGCCTCTCGATAGTAGACTGGCATTTAATAGAGGGATGTGGAGAAGAAGGGGATGTTGAGATGAAGCCATATATACACAGCCAAGAAGAATAGACAGCTGAATTCAAAAACTGTCAACAATTTCCAGAATTTAAAATCCTGAATCATGACAGGACTCTAGTGGAATTCAGGTGTTTCTGGTACATGGACTATTCTCACCCAATGTGAGGTTGAACTGTTGACCTTGTGTACATCCTACTTCACAAATGAGTCTGTCAGATACGATAAGCCTATAGGCTGAAGATGATGCCCCAACACTGTGGAAACCTCAGGTGACTGTCCAGGCAGCTGGCTGTTTCTGTCAACTCACAATTTTTTTGGAAGTTGCTTGCATGTACTTCCTGTTTTTATTTTTGTTAGCTAATATTATTTCCTTCTTTGGTCTCTGAGGGAGTTGAAGATTAGTTAATTATGGTTGAAAATTAGTTAGTTATATTTGAAAATAATTTAGGATAGAAAGTGCATTAGATACATCTTGGACTTACCAAAATAGGATAGATAAGGGAAGTATTTTCTCTGATTTGTCAAATACAAATGGACTAGACATTGTTTAGGTATTTATTACTTGTATATATTATATATAGTTATTGTACTTTTGTATATAGTTTTTCTTTTGTTAGTTATAACCTTTTGCTTTTTTTCTTTTTATTAAAATAGAAAAGGGGAAATGTGGTGGTATTCTAATTGTACTGAAATGTGATTTTGATTGTATGTTAATAAATAAATTTGCCAGGGGGTCAGAGCTATTAGAGCCATAGACAGAGTGTGGCAGTGGTGGCGCATGCCTTTAATCCCATAGATCTCTGTGTGTTCAGGGATACAGCCAGCATTGGAGACATACGCGTTTAAGACCTGAGGGGCTGTACATACAGACAATGATGAGGCAGTCACGTGTTTGGGTTTACAACCAATGAGAAGGCAGAATGACTATGAAACGACTTACACACAGGAAATAGCTCTCTTCCAGGAAGCTGAGACCACTGCAGGAGGAAGGGTGAGATTTTAGCTCTGAGCTCTGACCTCTTGGCTTTCTCTTTTACATTGGTTCTGTGTTTCTTATTTAATAAGACGGTTGGTTACATCTACAACAGTTACCCTGAAACCCAAACCACACAAAGACTCAACAAAGAAAGAGAATTACAGACCAATTTCCCTTATGAACATTGATACGAAATATGCTTATTAAAATGCTTGTAAACTGAACCTAAGAACACACCAAAAAGATGATCCACCATGATCAAGTAGGCTTCATCCCAGAGATGCAGGGATGTATCAACATACAAAATTCCGTCATTGTAATCCACCATATCAATAAATTATAAAAGTCTTGGAGAGGTCAGGGATATAAGGAACATACCTAAACATAAGAAAAGAAATATATAGCAAGTCAAGAGCCAACATCAAATCAAATGGAAAGAAATTCCACTAAAATCAGGAACAAGACAAGATTATCCATTCTCTTCATATCTTTTCAATATATTACTCAATGTACTAGCTAGAGCAATAAGACAACAAAAGGAGATCAAGGGGATATAAACTGGAAAGAAAGAAGTCAAAGCAACACTATTGTGAAATATTAATTTAAAATGTGTTAAGTTCATTTATATTGTGGAATATTTCTTTAATGATTCAAATATGTATTGCTTTCTTTTATGTTTCATTTGTTTGACTCTGTGATGCTATGATGCTTTACCTGCCTAAAATACCTGACTGTCTAATAAATGACTGAACATCCAATTGCTAGGAAGAACAGAGAAATAGGTAGGGCTGGTGGGCAAAGAGTATAAATAGGAGAGGAAACTAAGGAAAAGAGCAAGGAGAAAGAAAAGGAGAAGGAGAGTAGGACACAGGCGCTAGTCATCCAGACACCCAGGGACCCAGGCAGCCACAAAGTAAGAAGGAAAGAAAAATGCATAGAATAAAGAAAAGTAAAAAGCCTAGAGGTAAAACATAGTTAGAGTGAAATGGAATAATTTAACTTAGAAAAGCTGGCTAGAAACAAGCCAAGTAATTCTGGGCATTCACAAGTAAGAACAAGTCTCTATGTATTTATTTAGGAGCTGGATGATGGGAACCCAAAGAGTAAGAAAACGAACTACACATTGCTATTTGTGGATGATATGAGAGTATACATAAGGCACCCCATTTTTTTTTTTTTTGGTTTTTCGAGACATAGTTTCTCTGGGTAGCTTTGTGCCTTTTCCTGGAACTCACTTGGTAGCCCAGGCTGGCCTCGAACTCACAGAGATCTGCCTGCCTCTGCCTCCCGAGTGCTGGGATTAAAGGCGTGCGCCACCACCGCCTGGCTGGCACTCCAAATTTTTACCATGGAAATCCTGAAGTTTGTAAAATGTTTTATATTGTGATTGTGATGTTATGTGTGGTCTTGGGGTGTGGTCCTGGGGATGAACAAAAAAGGAAATGCAACAGTGATATATTTGTGTGTCAAGTTAACAATGAGTAAATTGTCCCAGATAGTTTTTATGCCACCTTGACATGAGCTAGAGTCATCTGAAAGAGGAGAATGTCAATTGAGAAAATGCCCCATAAGACCTCCATAAGATATGCCTAAAGGGCATTTCCTTATGTTAAAAATAAATTCTTTTCTCTAGCAATATATCCTCCTCTCTTCCTACTCATCCCAGTTCCTACCCACCTCTTCTCCTGTCAATCCATTCCCTTTCTGCCTTTCATTACAAAAGAATAAGCTTCAAAGAAAATAAAATAAGACAAAAAAAAACTGTCACATCTGACTTGGACAAGGCAAAGAAAGGAAAAGAGACCAACGAGAAGGCACAAGAATTAGAGACCTCTCATTCACACACTCAGGAGTCCAATAAAGTACTAAACTGAAAACTACAATATATACACAGAATATGTGGTGCAAACCTGTGTAGACTATGTGCTTGCTGCTTCAGACTCTGAGTTCATATGACCTTTGCTCAGCTGGTTTAGACAGCATTGCTCTCCTGTTGTCCTCCTTCCACTCTGGTACTTATGCTCTTTCCATAGCTTCTTCCATGGTGTTCCCTGAGAGCTGAGGGGAGGGATTTGATGGAGACAGTTTATTTAGAACTCTGTATTTCAGCCTGTTCTCTCTCTCTCTCTCTCTCTCTCTCTCTCTCTCTCTCTCTCTCTCTCTCTAATGTTTAACTGTGAGTCTCCATATTGTTCTCATCTGCTGCAGGTGAAAAACTTCTCTATGAAGATAGCTGAATATGGCACTGATATATGAATATGAATAAGAGTCATTTTATCATGTATTTGTTGTTTGTTAGTTCTAAGCCACTATTATTGAGTCTTACCCTAGGTTCCTAAGCTCTCTAGTCTCAGGCTCTTGGTCACTGAAGCAGTGTCAGGAATTAGTTTCATCTCCTGGAGTTTGCCTTAAGTCAAATAAATTCTTTTTTTGAGACAATTGGAGCTTTTATTTTATAATTTAATTTAATTTTATATATCAGCCATAGGTTCCCTTGTCCTCCCCGCTCCTGCCCCACCACCCACCCCAACCTTCCCCCCAGCCCACACCCTATTCCCATCTCCTCCAGGGCAAAGACTCCCCTAGGGATTCAGCTCAACCTGGTAGATTCAGTCCAGTCAGGTCTAGTCCCCTCCTCCCAGGCTAAGCAAAGTGTCCCTGCATAAGCCCCAGGTTCCAAACAGCCAGCTTATGCACTGAAGACAGGTCCTGGTCGCACTGCCTAAGTGCCTCCCAAACAGCTCAAGCTAATCAACTGTCTCACTTATCCAGAGGGCCTGATCCAGTTGGGGACTCCTCATCTATTGGTTCATAGTTCATGTGTTTCCATTCGTTTGGCTATTTGTCCCTATGCCTTTTCCAATCTTGGTCTTAACAATCCTCGCTCATACAAACCCTCCTTTTTCTCTCCAGTTAGACTCCTGGAGCTCTACCTGGGGCCTGGCTGTGGATCTCCGCATCTGCTTCCCTCAGTCATTGGATGAGATTTCTAGCACTACAGTTAGGGTGTTTGGCATCTGACCACCATAGTAGATCATCAGTTCAGGCTGTCTCTCAACCATTGCCAGTAGTCTATTGTGGGGATATCTTTGTGGATTTCTGTGGACCTCTCTAGCACTTTTCTTCTTCCTATTCTCATGTGGTCTTCATTTATCATGGTCTCTTATTCCTCATTCTCCCTCTCTGTTCTTGATTCAGCTAGGATCTCCTGGTCTCCTAAGCTCTCTTTCCCTTGAATACCCAAGGAATACTCCATTATACCACAAGGGCACTTGCTCAGCTATGTTCATATGAGCATTGTTTGTAATAGCCAGAACCTGAAAACAACCTAGATGCCCTTCAACTGAACAATGGATAAATAAAATGTGGTACATATACACAATGGAGTTCTACTCAGCAAAGAAAAACAATGACATCATGATGTTTGCAGGCAAGTGGATGGATCTAGAAAAAATCATCCTGAATGAGATAACCCAGACTCAGAAAGACAAATATGGTATGTAATCACTCATAGGAGGATACTAGATGTAAAACAAAGATGACTAGACTGCTACTCACAACTCCAGGGAGGCTACCTAGAAAACAGGACCCTAAGAAAGACACAGGGATCAAATAAGTTCTTGATTGGTTACTCCCACATGCTCTTTGCCACCAAGGCCCTAGTATATCTTCCAGGTAGAACAACATTGTAGATAAAAGTTTTGTGACTGGCTTAGTGTTTATGTTTCTCTTTTGAGAGCATGACGTATATTCCTGTAATAAAGACACTGGAATGTAGGGGTAAAGCTTCCATGTAGGCATCAGCTCAACATCTCCATGTTCAGTGAGTTTTGTGGGCGTTGTAATCAGCAATGGTGACTAGCTGTCAGTTTGTAAAGAGCAACCTATTGTCTTGTCAATATCCTGTGTTTTGTGGGTATTTCCATTGGACCCCTTTGGCAAGCAACTCATTGGCTATAACCTAGTCCTGGTACTTACATATTAATTTGGTGTCAAGAGAGGGCCAGTTGCGGCTCTGTGTACCTCGTTATTTGGAGACTTCATTAAGATCACTTTCATATACTCCAGGAACCTTCTACTGCCATAGGATTCCATACCTCCCCTCAAATGCTCCTCAGTTCTAGCTGTCTCTCCTGATTTCCATTCTTCAACCCCATCTCTTTTCTCCATCCTCACCTAATCCTTTGTTTCTGGACCCCCTCCCCTATTCCGCATTTCCCCTCCCAAGAAAATCTGTGTGTCCACACCCAGTCTCTTCCTCTATGGGTCTACAGTTTGTAACTTGGTTATCACTTATTTAATGGCTAGTATCCACATGTAAGCAAATACATACCATATTTATCTTTCTGAGTTTGGGTTACCAACACACAAGATGATGCTGCAGTTTCCATCTATTTGCCTAAAGATTTCATGGCTTCATTTTTTAAACAGCTGATTAATACTCAATTATGTAATTGTGCCACATTTTCTTAATCCATTCTTCTGTTAAGAGACAGATAGGTTATTTCAAATTTATTGCTATTGTGAGTAGAGCAGCAATGAATAAGGTTAAGCAAATGTCCTTGTGGTAGAATGAAGCATCCATTGGGTATATGTCCTAGAGTGATATGCCTAGATCTTGAGGTAGGTCAATTCCCAACTATCTAAGGGACTGCCATACTGACTTCCAAAGTGACTGTACAAGTTTACACTCCAACAAGCAATGAAGGAGTGTTCCCCATATTCCTCCTCCTCACCAGCATGGGCTGCCAAATGTGTTTTTGATCTTTGCCATTCTGACAGCTTTAAGATGGAATCTCAAAGTAGTTTTGATTTGCATTTTGCTGATAACTCAGGAGGTTTCTTTAAGTGTTTCTCAGGCATTTGCGTTTTCTTTATTAAGAATTCTTTATTTAAATATATAGTCCATTTTTAAATGAGATTACCTGTGTTTTTTAAACTAGTTTTTTGAGTTGTTCATATATTTGGGACATTAGTCCTTTATCAGATGTGAAAATACTAAAAATCATATCCCATTCTATAGGCTGCAGCTTTTATCAAATGTTGGTTTCCTTTGTTATACAGAAGCTTTTCAGTTCACGTGGTCCCATTTATTAATTGATGATCTTAGTGTTTGCACTAACAGTGTTCTCTTCAGATTGTCTTCTCCTGTGCCCATGAGTTTAATACCATTCCTTAATTTCTCTTCTGTCAGGTTCAGTGTATCTGGTTTTACATTTAGGTCTTTGATCCACTTGGACTTGAGTTTTGGGCAATGTGATAAATGCAGATCTATTTGCATTATTCTACATAAAGCCATCTAGTTTAACTAACACCATTTATTGAAGATCCTGCCTTGTTTTTCCAGTGTGTATTTCTGGTTTCTTTATGAAAAATCAAGTGACCATTGATGTGTGGATTTATGTCTGAGTTATCACTTCCATTCCATTGATCAATGGGTCTGATTTTATGCCAATAACATACTATTTTATTAATTTTATATATTATTTGGTATATATTTATTATACTATAGCTTTGTAGTACAATTTGAAATCAGGAATGATGAGACCTCCAGCAGTTCTTTTTATGTTCAAGATTGTTTTCACTTATCCTTGGTTTTTGTTTTTCCATATGAAGCTGAGGGTTGTCTTTTCAAGGTCTATGAAGAATTGTATGGGAATTTTGATGGGAATTGCATTGAATATGTAGATTGCTTTTAGTAGGATACCTGTTTTTACTTTAGTAACCCTACTGATTCATTAGAACTAACTACAGCTTTGTGGTGGTGGCACATAACATTAACCCCAGCACTCCGGAGTCAGAGGCAGGTGGATTTCTGTGAGTTCAGTGCCAGCCTGACCTACAAAGCAAGTTCCGGGAAACCAAAGAATAGACAGCAAAATCCTATCTTGGGAAAAAATTAATTCCAAACTTTTATGTCCAAGGAGTCAAACCTTTATGGTAACATCATAAAAGAGAAAAGATGAGGGAAGAAGTAGTGACCTTTCTTGGTAGGCAGAAAGGAGTTTTGATTGACAAAAATTCATGGTGTACTTCAAAAGTGACCAGTACAGTTCATAGAGAATATAAATATTTAAATTTTTTCCTGTATGTCTGTGTGTGAACACCACCTCTGTCCAAGTGGGCCTGAAAAATGAAAGAATCCCTTAGAGCTAGAATTACAGGAGGTTGTGAGCACTTCAAGTGGACTCTGAGAACCAAGCATGGGACCCTTAGAAGAAAAAGCACATTTTCTTTACTGCTCAACCATTTCCTTGGGTCTACATATGTATATTTACCTTAAAATAACCCAGTAAGATACCAATTTATACATTTTCTATGTTTTTTACAATAAAATGTTAAAATAAGTCTAACCTTTTCCTAGAAAGTCTGCTGTCCAGATTTCAGCCCATATTCATTCATGTGTGCTCCATTCTAAGCATTAATGGACCTCAGACAGGCCATTGTGCTAACCTCACCCCATGACTTTGTAGGAGTTCACCTTTGTCCTGTAATAATATTCCAAGGTACAGAGCTGGCCCTGTATCCAGGTTGTCAGATTCCCACTCCTGGACCTTTCCTTAGAGTGTACTCTTCCTTTTCATAATTCTAGATCATTAAGACATCTGCCCTCATGACTGTTGACATTTCTGGGCTGATGTATTCTGAGTTGCTGTCTTCTGACTGAAACTAAAGAGCCTTGCCTGCTTTGTTTTTGGAGATTCCCATCTTCTTTGAGGACTTATGGCTTTGGCTCTTTAGACTCTGTTCTTTGGCATTGCTCATGATCCTCTTGGAAATCAAACTTGTGATCTTCTTATTCTTGACATCAGGGAATGACACATCATCTGTATTCTGGTCTTCTCTCAGGCCTTTGTCTATGAAGAATTTAGAAATCTGAAGAATCCAAGAGAAGCTGAGTACCCAGATCTAATTTCTTGTATCAGAAAGGCAGGGAGGGTAAAGAGGCAAATCCATGGCAGCAGAGAGTCTCAAGTTCATGGCTCATTTATTTTTCCTGTTCAAAACTGATAGATAATATTGTATATATTTATTATGTACAATATTATGTCTTGAACTTTATAAACTTTGGAGAATGATTATCTCTCAATAACAAACATCCATTCCCTCAGACATTTGAGGTGAGATCACTTAATTTCCACTTGCCTTAGGTTTTCAAGGATAAGGGCTTTTCATAGACTTTGAGCATGTGTTGTACACTTAACCTAACACATGGTCAGAGATTCTGGTATGGGAACTATTTTGATTACATACACATGCTGGCCTATAGGTTCTGAATTTCTTTTGGTGGAATTGATGTCCTTTTCATTGGTATAACCCAGTCAACAAGAAGTATTCTATTGGTAATATATTCCCACTTGGGAAGGAGTCACTTCTTAATCACTTCCTTGTGGGAGCCCATTCTCGGGTTCCTCGTGGCTTTACCCAGCATGTCCGAATAGAGGATGATCAGGACCATTGGGCCTGAATGCAGGGGTCTGAGATGGTTTGTACTTGGCTGTGCTGGGGGAGGAGGTCTTTTGCTCCACCCCTTGGCGTCTCTATAAAAACCCTGGCTCAGAGACAGTCAGGGCCCATTGGAATAGGTTCCAGGCCCTCACGAGGATATCCTTTATTTTCTATCTGTTTATCTCCACAAGATTCTCCACTATAAATTCTTCTAATATTTCCTGCTGCCAGCACTCAAGAAAACTCTGGGGAACTGTGGGGTTGGTGGGTAAATGCCCCACAGAATGGCGCCATGAACAGGGACTAAAGAAAAAAGAAAAAAAGGGAATAAAGGAAAAAAGGGGGGACTAAAAAAAGGTACTAAAGACAAATGAACAGGGACTAAAAACAAAGTAATAGGGACTAAAGATAAAGGAAAATAATAGTTTTATTACAGAGTTTTTGGTGAAAGTGCTGAGTCAGCCCTGCCCGTGCAAAGGCATGCTGGTGTTATGGAAAAAATATTTTTTTAATATATATTATTGAGAGGCAGGGGTTTTATCCTCGAGAGAAAAGGAAAGCGGACTGGGAGGATATCCAATGCTGCAGCAAAATTCTCTTCTGTCAAAATTTTCTATCTTCTACCCCTTTCTCAATTTCTATCTGTGAAAAATAAGTATAAGGTATAGGGTAGTAATATAGTGTAGAAAAATCTTATAAGTGTAAGATTGTGTAGGAAAAAATAAGTAAGGCAACTAGACAGAAAAACTCTTCAATTTTCTAACTTTGGGGGCTATGAAAGCAAACTGGGGAAAAATCTTTCTTTGGACTTTACAGGTAGTAAAAAAGCTCTTCTTTGAGCTTGTGGGGAAGAAAAAGTTTCCAATGGAAGCTTTTGACCTGGGGACAGATGAAATGCTAAGTCCAAGCAGCAGGAGAAAGTGTTTTCTCCCTGAGGCAAAAATGGGGATGTAAGAAGTCAATGTTTAAAGTTGAAGTTTTTGGAAAAGTTGGTCTTTCTCCTGGGGGGGGGGAATCTTTCTCAAACTATAAAGCTTTTCTTGGAAAATTTGGGGGAAGAGATCTCTCTAAAAAAGCCTTAATCTTTCTCAAAAACTCTTTTAAAAAAATTAAAAACTAAACTTCCTCAGAAGGACAAAAATTAGAATCACCTAAAGATATTAGTATGGGGACCACCTATGATTAGCTCTAAGGGGAAACAACAAACCTCTTAAGACAGCAAAACCTCTCTAAGTTCTCTCAAGCTTTAACAATCCTCCCTGCAATGCAGGAGGCAGGAACAAGTTTCTAAAAACCTTGTCTAAGCTCTGTCTCTTCAAGCTAGTAAAAGACAGTGGGTCAGAGTCCCCTGAGGGAAACACTTGGGAGAGTGTGGGTAAAGAGCTACAGAGAGCCCAAAAGGGCAGGAAACTTTACCTGAGAAAAGCAAAAAAAAAAAAAAAAAAAAACCCAAACAAACAAAAAAACAAGCATTTCAGTTACAGCCAAGCTAGGCATCAAGGGTTTTGTTTCTGAGTGAGCATTTCAGAATGAAAAGGTGCTCCTAATCATCCTAATGCAAAGATCCCCTGAAGCAATGCAAACTGTTAGCATTGTATCCTTGCTTCTGACCCAAAACCCAGAGGGGTCTGGCCAGCGTCTCTGAGTTGGAGTGCATTTCGGGGATACTAGGGTTCCTGCAGTGGTAAACTTCCTGGAGCACAGAACTGAGGCAGGAAGGTGCAGGACCCAGGGGAAGATTTCTAATGAACAAACAAAACTAAAGCTGGTGGGAACGGCACAGTTTCCCACTTGCCTACAAGTCCTGTTTTGATAGGTCCACAGCTGCAAAAAGAAATCTGAGAAAAAGCTTTCCTATCAGAGTAAGGACCTTTCTGGGAAAACAGTAAAGCTGAGCTGTGTCTGAAGCAGTCATGCTGCCGAGTCAGAACGCTGTCTGGGGAAAGAGCCCAGCCAGGGTAGAACAGAACTATCCTCCAGTAAAGCTGTTTTTTCTCTTTGAGAAAAGCTTTGTTTCAACTGACTCCCTATGAGATGAGGGAGTGTAGCCCTTAGGGGTGATTGCCTCTGGCATAAGCTCTGTCTTTGAGCACCCAGACAAGCAAATGCAACCCACTGGGGGACTGGGCCAGGCGAAGGCCTGATGAGGCAAAACACCTGTCCTAATGGGAGTTTAGAAATGGCAAAAACCTCCCTCATTAGATTTTCAGTCTGTACGCAAACCACACAGATGCCGCCCGAAAACAGAAATGGACATAAAAACCCCTACCTTCAGTAGCAGGAAAAGCCGCCACTGTAGTGTCGGAAACTGTTTCTGGGGTAGAGGATATAAACTGAGACCAAACTGGATACTGTCAGGGAGAAAGACTCTGAAGAAACAGAGGGGACAGATTCCTCCCCAGAAAATGCATGACCTGACAAAACTGCTAGAATTTGAGGCAGATTTGGGGGGAGAAAAAAAAGCCCCTACCTCCAAAGGCAGCTAGCAGAGGTACAGAGCCGCAGACAGATACCTGAAGCTCTGCATCTAGGGGCAGGGGGGATGAACAAGCAAAATGAGAATAAAATCAGTGGGACAAAATCTCTCTGAAAGAGCTATGGAAAAGCTGTTGTACATGATCTTGTTTTTTACTGACTGGCTAAAACAAACACAAGCCCCGAGGAAAGTTGCTATCAGAAATGCCAGCCTCAATGAGCGCTAACGAGGCAGGTGTGGTTCTGATCCAGGGGCCAGTGTCAAATGAAGGAGAAACACCTGTTGAAGCCAGCTGAGGAGAGAATAGGAATCTCTCAATGTCCCATAGCTGAAAATGTAAAATGCTTGTTCAAATCTCCCGTTGGAAAGGCGAGAGACTTTGTTCAAACCTCCCGGGCAAGTCTAGTAAAAGTGAACCAGTTGACTTTCAGACCTGAAAAGAACTATGGGAAATCAGTGATATAAAGAAAATGATATAAGGGACTAATATTATTATGGACTGATATAAGGGAAATGCATTCTGGGAAAGGTAGTTGTCTTAGATATGAAGAAACTTATGATGAAATTAAAAAAGTTCTTTGCCTTTTGAACAAACTGCCTGCAATGAGTAATTCCTTTGCATATCAAATAAGGAGACAAGGAAACAGACATTCAAAAAAGAAATGACTGCTTTATTAGATGGGAAACAAACTTCAGAAAATCTAGCTGTCTTAAATAGTTGCTTTACCTGAAAGTTCCATATAAGAAATCAATGCTAAATATCACCACTGCTAATAACATCAGGAGTTAAAGCTAATGAAGTGAAAATACTAAATTCTGAAAATGCTTTTTCTCAAAGTAAGCTAATGAAGGATATGTTTCATGAAAGAAATCTACGTTCTTGACTCCTTTGAATAGTAACAGTTTTGGTGAAAATATTGGAACTAACAACAATCAAGTCAAAATGTTTCAACAAATTCAAGACACTACTCCACAAAAGAAAGCTGCCGGGCTTTGTGGGCCATAATTGAGCTCAGTTCAATCTTCCTGGTCCTTTAGCTGAGGGTAATGCGAAATTGAAAGATCCCTGCTCGGGATTATGGAAGGGTCCTGATCCTGTTTTAATATAGGGTCGAGGACATGTTTGTTTTTTCACAAGAGGAAAATGAAGCTAGGTGGTTATCAGAGTGTTTGGTAAGGAGCGTGGAACTAAGAAAGGTCAGCTCCAATGAGGTTCCTATAAAGGAACCAGAATGAAAGTGGCTCCATTAGTATTTTAGGTTTTTCACTGGTTTAATGCAAACAGTGAGGAAATAAGAGTTTGGAGCTGTGCCGCTTTTGGCTTTACTAGCTCCTTTAGAAAAATACTTTATATTACCTAATAGCTGTGCAGTATTTGGCTAAGAGCTTTACGGCAGCTAAATATGGTAGTTTCACCCTCAGCGTGAAGTGAAGTTTTTCGGTAGAGTGAACCAAAAATACTGCTGTAATAGAAATGTTTGTCTGAATTGAAGCACTTAGGGGAACTACTATGAATTTGGGTGAAGGGACAGCCACTAGTTAAAAACCGTTTACCACTGACAGTGCATCTCTGCCATTCCTGAACGGCTGAGAATTTGGCAACTTTGGAGTGTGGCTTAGTCCCGAGAATGTTATAATCCCCTAGCAACAAGTATCACAACTCTATAATGACAACACTCACTAAATCCCAGTGCTTTATATATAACAAAGCTGACTATAAGCTCTAAACTTTAGAAATGATGTATGCACTTCCTGTCTAGTTAAGAGAATCTTTCTAATAGAGCTAGTGATAATAATTAAGAGTAAGAAATAGAAAAATGAAAATAAGATGTGAATTTGTAGAAAATATTCTCTTGTTAGATCTCTGTGTTAAGAAATCTTTAGGTGTTTGCTAAGTTAAATATATGCTAATGGTAGCCCTATATAAGTTTGTAAAATAGATCTATAGATTTCCTTTAAGAATATAAGCTTGTAAGTAGTATCTAAGGTAGTCTTAAGACATGTAGTAATAAGTTTGTAAGAAGTAAAGATACTAGTTGTAAATGTAAGTTTAAATAAGATAAGAAGTATATAAGAAGTAAATAAATATATTTGTTAAAGTACTTCTATAGTTTTCTTAAGAAGTATAAATAAGTAGATGTTAATACGTTGTGTGTGAGTTTGTAAAAATGTGTAAATGTTGATTGTGAGTCTAAATGCTTTGCAAGGCAAAAAATGATATATGTGAGTTTGTAAAGTGTAAATGTTAATTATTAGTCTATTCTTAATGTATATGGTGAAGGAACCTGAGACACAGAAGGTAGTGTCCTAGTAGGCTGCAAAGTAGGCAGTCTGAAAGGTTTCAAAAGCTCCAGAAGCCGCTAAGAAGCTAAGAATGGCGGACACCAGAACCAGCGCAAGGCATCCGCAGCTGAGATCCGTGGAAAATTGACGCAACACAGAAAAACCTGAGCTAACATCAAAAACAGTGAGGTTTAGACTACTACTGTACCTAAAAAGGTCTCTGGCTTGAGAATAAAAGTTCAGAGACACTTGTTTGAACAAAAATTATTAACTGCAAAAAGTTTTGGTTGAAAAACATCTCTTCATATTTGGAAGTGAAAGCCTGATACCAGAATTTTTCTTGTTTGAACTTTTGGAACTTACAATGAGATAAAATTACAAAAAGATTTTGGTAATGTATTTCTCATATTTGGAAGGCTAGTACCAGAATTTATCATTGAATTTTTAAGACTTAAGAAATGAAATAAACAATAGAGATTTCATTGCAATGGGACAATTTTGAGTAATAACCTAGGAACGGTTTTCTGGAACTGGGTTAAATGAAGAAATTTATTTCTACCTAGAATGAAGATGCAGTTTTGTGTATGCATATATGCTTTATTAACTGGTGATTCATGAATTGTTTTGTGGAACTGTTTATGAAAAATGGAATTACTTAAGGAACTGGTTTTGTGTTACAAATGGAACTGTTTAAATGGAAAAGTTTGGGTTTTATAACTAGGCTTGAGATTCTGCTTAAAAAATTATAAAAGGGAGAGTTAATATTCCTTAGTCTATTTAATTTAAAAAATATTTTCTTTGAGTGGATTAATGTCATGTTTTGTTAGTAAGAAATGCAAATCTGGTATACTAAGAGACTACTTTTAAAGTGTGTAAAGAGTTTTATTAAGAAACTGCTTTTGGATGTTTTGCTAAAAGTTTTCAAAGTGTTAATGGTTAGATTGAAAATATTGCTTTTCAATATGGGTTTGTAGGAATTGTATAAGTTTGGGTTCCTCTAACTAGGTTTGAGATTTTGTTTTAAAAAATTATAAAGAATAGGAGGAGTTATGAGATTGAATTATGTTCACAGAAACCTATTGATATTAATGCAGCCTGGTTTTGTGGAGTTAAGGAAATATTTAACTTTGTGAATACATTAAAGTTTTTCCTATGTTCTGTTAACAAGAAAATTCAAATGATTGAGTTAAAGTTGTAAGACAGAGAAAATTGTTAACTATATATAGCACCATATATGCTAATTCAAATGGTTCTGTTAAGAGTTTGCTTTGAGTTGTAAGATTGAGAGAATTGTGACTATGTATAGCAATATTTGTTAACCTGTTAATGGTAATGATGAAGCTAAGGGATTCTTTAAGTTTGTAGTCGCCTTAAGAGTTTTGGTTTAGAAAGGGCTTGAGGCAGCTAAGACTGCTGTAGTCACCTTGGACCTAATTCAAAAGAAAAATGCCATCTATATCATCCTCTACTCCCATACTGGGAGGTGTAACAGCTATGGAGATTGCTGTAAGCCATTGATAGTTATTTTTTATATATTAAGAAGTGGTGACCTTTGGGAGCCCGTTCTTGGGTTCCTTGTGGCTTTACCCAGCATGTCCGAATAAAGGATGATCAGGACCACGGGCCTGAGTGCAGGTGTCTGAGATGGCCTGCACTTGGCTGTGCTGGGGGAGGAGGTCTTTTGCTCCACCCCTTGGCGTCTCTATAAAAACCCTGGCTCAGAGACAGTCAGGGCCCATTGGAATAGGTTCCGGACCCTCACGAGGCTATCCTTTATTTTCTATCTGTTTATCTCTGCAAGATTCTCCACTATAAATCCTTCTATCTAATATTTCCTGCTGCCAGCACTCAAGAAAACTCTGGGGAACTGTGGGGTTGGTGGGTAAACGCCCCACACTTCCTCCTAGAAGACTAGTTGGTATTTTCATTTCATGAATCTCTTCTAGCTATCAAGGGTCATAAATCCATTCTTACAGCATGTGAAAAGGACATATTTTGTAGACAGCATTTTCTCAGGAGAATGAGTGCCTACTGCCCAGGTTGATGAAATCTTCAGCTCTGTATGTTAAGCATCCTATTTTATCTCTAATAGTCAATTTTTATAATCACATTTACTAAGACACTTGTAGACCCTTTGCCATCAACTAATTATATGAGAAGGCAGAACAGAAACACTGTAAAAAGAGAGAAAAACAGGAAGTAGCTGGTTCGGAGAGGTAGGACCACCACAGGAGGAAGGGTAAGGTTTTAGCTCTTAGCTCTGACCTCTTGGCTTTCTTCTTTGCATTGGTTCTGTGTTTCTTATTTAATAAGACAGTTGGTTACATCTGCATTTGGTGCCCAATGTGACAAGAAGCCATTAAAAACTGCTTGGCTTGGCTTGGCAGCAGGTCAGGTTTCTGGCCTGGGTGGCCTGGCTCCCTGGCTCAGGCCCAGGTCTGACTGACCCACAGCTGTTGCTACTTGCTCAAAGCTGGTGCTACAAACAACTCAGGGCTGCCCTGCCAAACAGGGCCCCTGCTTGTAAAGCTAAGTCTTCACTGGGCTTAGGTGGCTATGCTTTATTGCTCTCTTGATTGCGCGTGCACTCTCTCTCTCTGGATTCACACCAGGTGGCTGTTTTGAAATTCCCTCGGATTTCTACTGTTCTACTCAGACTTGGTAAGTCAATTAACATATCTATTTAAAAGAGATTTTTTTTTTCTACATTAAAAAATGGGCTTTATGTGTACATTATAAGAAAATTGGGCTTTGTTTGAAATTTTAGGCACTCTGACAATGGAACAACAATATGAAAAGATTAATATTGATGAAATTTGATCAGTTTATTACTTTTCTTATCCTCATTTTACTATTTAAAAAGATAGTCAATTTAAGTGTCAGGATAACAGTCTTAGAAAAACTTGTTAAACCTGTAAAAATTTTATAGAGAAATTCAAATTCAGACAGGATAAACTAACAGTGAAGTTGTTTCAAAATTGGATCATAAGGTTACAGAAAGAAAGCCAGTTTTCACACAATCACCCTTAATTTATCCGGTAGCCATACAGCAGCTACCTGGTGAAGAGAATGAACAAAATACTTGGATTCCAAATGAAATGTTAGACTTAAAAAGATTTAAGGAGGCAATAGCATCTTATGACATGCATTTCCCATATGTAAAGCAAATGTTAAACACCTGGTCAACTTATAATAGGATTCCACCAAAGGACTGGCAGAATTTGATACAGGCTGTTCTTGAACCCGGACAAAATCTCCAGTGGAAAATGTGGTTCAGTAATGAGGCTAAAAATATAGAAAATCAATGGAGGGATAACAGAATACAAGTCTGCCAGGATCAGCTTATTGGAGAAGGCCAATATGTTTCAGTACAAACAAAATATTTATATGATGTCCAAACCCTAGTTCTATGTCAAATGACAACCTTGAATGCGTGGGACAGAGTTGAGGAACCAGGAAAAAAAACTGAGTCATTTACAAAGATTATACAGGGCCCAAAAGAATCTTTCACAGATTTCTTACAAAGATTGACTTCAGCAGTACAGAGAATGGTCCCGAATTTAGAGGCTAGTCAGATAATAATTGAATCTTTGGCCTTTGAGAACACAAATGCAGCATGCAAAAAAATAATCAGGCCAGTGTGGAGAGCAACCTATTGTCTTGGCAGCAGATTGGGTTCTTTGGGGATTACAGAGGGGCCCCTTTGGCCAACAACTCAGTCAGATTTAACCCAATCTTAGTACTGCAAAGATTGATTATAAGAGGTGGCCAGTTAAGGCTTGGTCTCCCCCATTTGTAGCTGGGGATTTCTCCAGTCCTGTCTGGCCCACAGTCAGGACAAATCTCTCTCAACCACCAGTCCGCCAGCCACTCAGACCCAACCAAGTAAACACACAGAGACTTATATTGCTTACAAACTGTATGACTGTGGCAGGCTTCTTGTTACCTAGTTCTTATATCTCAAACTAACCCATATCCATTATTCTGTAAGTTGTCACATAGCTTGTGGCTTACTGGTATATGGTGTTAATTTATGTTGTATTAAAATGTTAATTGTATATTAATAAATAAATTTGCCTGGGGTCAGAGCTATTAGAGCCATAGCAAGAGTGTGGCAGTGGTGATGCAGGCCTTTAATCTCAATACCAAAAAGACCTGGAAGTCTCTACAGACAGGCAGTGATGACACAGTCATGTGTTTGGGTTTACAGCCAATGAGAAGGCAGAACAGAAAGTCTATATAAAGTCAAACAGACAGGAATTAGCTCTCTTTCAAAGAGGTCTCTTGACAGAAGAGCTAGCTGCAGCAGGAAGGGTAAGGCTCTTAGCTCTAATCTCTTAGTTTTCTTGGTTCTGTGTTTATTATTTAACAAGACAGTTGGTTACATCTACATTTGGCACCCAACATGACAAGAATCCATTAAAAACCACTTGATTTGGTTTTATGGAAGTGTCCGGTTTCCAACTGTCAACAACTGTCAACAACTCAAGCCAGCCCTGTTCAAGCGGGAAAACATGGCTGGATTTAAGCTTTTAGTAGCTATGCTTTCTCTCTCTCTCTCTCTCTCTCTCTCTCTCTCTCTCTCTCTCTCTCTATCTCTCTCTTCACACCTCAGCCACTAGGTGTCTATTTTGAAATTCCCTCGGATATCTACTGTTCTACGCAAACTTGGTAAGTCACTTAACGTCAGATATTTTAAAGTAAACTATTTAAAAGAGAATTTTGAGACAGGCCCAGCAGCGGAAACAAGCAGACACAGTTAGGCCTGTGGCAGAGACCTGCGGAGGTAGACAGGCCTGGCGGCGGCGGCCAACAGGAATATTCAGGCCAGGCGGTGGCACACAGAAGTAGACAGGCCATGCAGGCAGAGACAAGCAGACGCAGGTAGGTCTTCAGCGGCGGCCCGCAGAGGGAGACGGGCACCGGTGGCAGCAGTCAACAGGGACATAGAGGCCCGGCGGTAGCCGGCAGAGACATACAGGCCCAGTGGCAGCCCACAGAGGCAGACAGACACAGCGGCAGCTGACAGGGACATACAGGCCTGGCGGCAGAGACAAGCAGATCCAGGTAGGCCTGTGGCAGCAGACCGCAGAGGTAGACAGGCCCAGGGACGGAGACAAGCAGATGCAGCTTGGAACAGGGATGCCCCTAACCCCAACACCTGGGGGAGAAGCTATCTCCGTGGGTTGGAACCAGAACGAATCTGAACACTCCGTCTGAGGACAACCCAGGGCCCAACTGCTGATCCTGTGAAACCCAACAACTTGGAGGTGTTGATGAGACTACCCTGATCAGCTGAAACCCATCTGGGAGAGGATACAGATGCCTACAGTTTGAAGTCTGAAGAAAGAAGATCAGCTGAGGAGTTGACAAATGAACAAAACGTGACCTGGGAACACAGAAGAAGGTGCTACCCAGCCACCAAACCAGATCACCAGAATCATAAGTATATAATTCACCGACTGAAATCAGCTGCCCCGGAAGAAACAGCCCAATAGCACCAATTTAACCAAGAACCCCTACTAAACCAACACTAAAAATTAAAACAAGAGAGGCACTCTCAGACACAGACACCACCTGCACCGCACAGAGGAAGAGATGGTAGATGCCAGTGCAAAAATACAGGCAACAACAAAAAGACCTATATGGCAACATCAGAACCTAGTGATTCTATACCTGCAAGACTTAAACATACCATGACAGAAGAAACAGAAGAAATGAACCCAAAAAATGACTTTAAGAAGATGATAGAGGTCCTTAAAAAAGAAATAAAACATTCCCTCAAAGAGGAAATAAAAACTTTCCTTAAAGAGGAAATGAAAAACTACCTTAAAGAGGAAATAAAAACTTTCCTTAAAGAGGAAATGAAAAACTCCCTTAAAGAGGAAATAAAAACTTCCCTTAAAGAGGAAATGAAAAACTCCATTAAAGAGGAAATAAAAAACTCTCTTAAAGAAATGGAAGAAAAAACAAACAAAAAATGGGAAGAAATCAAATCAAGCCAAGAAAAAGCAATTAAACAGATGAAAGAAACATTCCAAGATCTGAAACATGAATTTGAGACAATAAAGAAAACACATGCTGAGGGAATGCTGGAAATAGAAATCCTGACTAAATGAACAGGAACTACAGAAACAAGCATAACCAACCGATTGCAAGGGATGGAACAGAGAATCTCTGACACTGAAGACATGATAGAGAAAATAGATTCGTCAGTCAAAGAAAACACTAAAAGAAAAAAAGGTGTAACACAAAACGTACAGGAAATTTGGGACACCATGAAAAGACCAAACCTAAGAATAATAGGGATAGAAGAAGGAGAAGAATACCAACTCAAAGGCACAGAAAATATATTCAACAAAATCATAGAAGAAAACTTTCCTAACCTAAAGAAAGATATACCTATGAAGATACAAGAAGCTTACAGAACACAAAATAGGCTGGATCCAAAAAAAAAAAAAGTCCCCTCGCCACATAATAATCAAAACACTAAACACACAGAACAAAAAAAAATATTAAGAGCCAGAAAGGAAAAAGACCAAGTAACATATAAAGGCAAACCCATCAGAATAACACCAGAGTACTCAATAGAGACTATGAAAACTAGAAGATCATGGACAAATCTCTTGCAGACACTAAGAGACCACGGATGCTAACCCAGACTATTATACCCAGCAAAATTCTCAGTCACCATAGGCGGAGTAAACAAAATATTCCAGGATAAAACCAGATTTAATCAATACCTGTCCACAAACCCAGCCCCAAAGAAAGCAGTAGAAGGGAAAATTCAACCCAAAGAAGCTAGCAACATCCATGAAAAAATCAAGCAATAGATAATCCCACACCAACATACACCACAGAAGGACAACACAACACAACCACAAAAAATAACAAGAATTAACAATCACTGGTCATTAATATCCATCAATATCAATGGTCTCAACTCACCTATAAAAAGACACAGGCTAACAGAATGGATAAGAAAACAGGACCCATCCATTTGCTACATACAAGAAACACACCTTAACTTCAAAGACAGACACTACCTCCTAGTAAAGGGCTGGGAAAAGGCTTTCCAAGCAAATGGACCTAAGAAACAAGCTGGTGTAGCTATCCTAATATCTAATAAAATAGACTTCAAACTAAAATCAAAAGAGACCACGATGGACATTACATATTTATCATGGGAAAAATCCACAAAGATGAAGTCTCGATTCTAAACATTTATGCTCCAAATACAAAAGCACCCACATTCACAAAAGAAACCCTACTAAAGTTTAAAACGCACATCAAACCCCACACATTACTAGTGGGAGATTTTAACACACCACTCTCACCAAAAGATAGATCTACCAGACTGAAACTTAAGAAAGAAATAAGGACCTAATAGATGTTATGACTCAAATGGACCTAATAGATATCTACAGAATAGTCCAACCTAACATAAAAGAATATACCTTCTTCTCAGCACCCCATGGAACCTTCTCAAAAATTGACCACATGATTGGCCACAAAACAAATCTCAACAGATACAAAAAAATTGGAATAACCTCCTGTATCTTATCAGACCACCATGCCTTAAAGTTAGAACTCAACAACAACAAAATTTATAGAAAACCCACAAACTCATGGAAACTGAATAATGCCCACCTGAAACATCAATGGGTCAAGGAAGAAATAAAGAAAGAAATTAAAGAGTTCCTAGAATTCAATGAAAATGAAAGTACAACATACCCAAACTTATGGGACACTATGGAAGCAGTGCTAAGAGGAAAATTCATAGCTGTAAATGCACACATAAAGAAGATGGAGCAATCCCATACCAATGAATTAACAGCACAACTGAAAGCTCTAGAACAAAAAGAAACAAACTCACCCAGGAGAAATAGATGCCAGGAAATAATCAAATTGAGGGCATAAAACAACGAAATACAAAACAAGAGAACAATAAAAAAAATCAATGAAACAAAGAGTTGGTTCTTTGAAAAAAATCAACAAGATAGACAAACCCCTAGCCAAATTAACCAAAAGGCAAAGAAAGAGCATCCAAATTCACAAAATCAGAAATGAAAAGGGAGACATAACAACAGACAACGAGGAAATCCAGAGAATCATCAGATCATACTTCAAAAACCTGTACTCCACAAAAATGGAAAACCAGGAAGACATGGACAATTTTCTGGATAAATATCACATACCAAAATTAAATCAAGACCAGATAAACCATTTAAATAGACCAATAACCCCTAAAGAAATAGAAACAGTCATCAAAAGTCTCCCAACCAAAAAAAGCCCAGGACCAGATGGTTTCAGTGCAGAATTCTGCAAGACTTTCAAAGAAGAACTAATACCAATACACTTCAAATTGTTCCACACAATAGAAACAGAAGGACCATTACCAAACTCTTTTGATGAGGCTACAATTACCCTGATACCAAAACCACACAAAGATGCAACAAAGAAAGAGAACTACAGACCAATCTCCCTCATGAACATTGATGCAAAAATACTCAACAAAATATTGGCAAACCGAATCCAAGAATAAATCAAAATAATCATCCATCACGACCAAGCAGGATTCATCCCAGGAATGCAAGGATGGTTCAACACATGAAAATCAGTCAATGTAATACACCATATAAACAAACTGAAAGAAAAAATCCACATGATCATCTCCTTAGATGCTGAAAAAGCCTTTGACAAAATCCAACACCCCTTCATGATAAAGGTCTTAGAAAGATCAGGAATACAAGGAACATTTCTAAACATAATAAAAGCAATTTACAGCAAGCCAACAGCAAACATCAAATTAAATGGAGAGAAACTCAAAGCGATATCACTAAATTCAGGAACAAGACAAGGCTGTCCACTCTCCCCATGTTTATTCAATATAGTACTAGAAGTTCTAGCTAGAGCAATAAGACAACAAAAGGAGATCAAAGGGATACAAATTGGCAAGGAAGAAGTCAAACTTTCACTATTTGTAGATGATATGATAGTATACATAAGTGACCCCAAAAACTCTACCAGGGAACTCCTACAGCTGATAAACTCCTTCAGTAAAGTGGCAGGATACAAGATCAACTCAGAAAAATCAGTAGCCCTCCTATACACAAATGATAAATGGGCTTAGAAAGAAATCAGAGAAACATCACCCTTTACAATAGCCACAAATAATAGAAAATACATTGGGATAACACTAACTAAATAAGTGAAGGACTTTTTTGATAAGAACTTTAAATCTCTAAAGAAAGAAATTGAAGAAGACATCAGAAAATGGAAGGATCTCCCATGCTCATGGATAGGTAGGATTAACATAGTAAAAATGGCAATCTTACCAAAATCAATCTACAGATTCAATGCAATCCCCATCAAAATCCCAACACAATTCTTCACAGACTTGGAAAGAAAATACTCAACTTTATATGGAAAAACAAAAGACCCAGGATAGCTAAAAGAATCCTATGTGATAAAGCAACCCTTGCAGGCATCACCATCCCTGACCTCAAACTCTACTATAGAGCTATAGTAATGAAAACAGCTTGGTACTGGTATAAAAACTGACATACGGACCAATGGAATCGAATTGAAGACCCTGACATTAATCCATGCACATATGAACACCTGGTTTTTGACAAAAGAGCCAAAACTATACAATGGAACAAAGAAAGTATCTTCAACAAATGGTGCTGGCAAAACTGGATGTCAATATGTAAAAGATTACAAATAGATCCATATCTGTCACCATGCACAAAACTCAAGTCCAAGTAGATCAAAGACCTAAACATAAATCCAGTTACACTAAGCTTAATAGAAAAGAAAATAGGAAGCACTCTTGAACGCATTGGCACCAGAGACCATTTCCTAAATAAAACACCAACAGCATAGACCCTGAGCACAACAATTAATAAATGGGACCTCTCGAAACTGAGAAGCTTTTGCAGGGCAAAAGACACAGTCAATAAGACAAAAAGACAGCCAACAGATTGGGAAAAGATCTTCACCAACCCCACATCTGACAGAGGATTGATCTCCACAATATATAAAGAACTCAAGAAACTAGACATCAAAGCACTGAACAGTCCAATTAAAAAATGGGCTAAAGAGCTAAACAGAGAATTCACAAAAAAGAATCACAAATGGCTGAAAGACATTTAAAGAAATGCTCAACATCCTTAATCATCAGAGAAATGCAAATCAAAATGACTCTGAGATACCACCTTACACCTGTTAGAATTGCTACGATCAAAAACACCAATGACAGCCAATGTTGGAGAGGATGTGGAGCAAAGGGAACACTCCTCCACTGTTGGTGGGAATGTAAATTTGTACAACCACTGTGGAAATCAGTATGGCGATTTCTCAGAAAATTAGGAATCGAACTACCTCAAGAACCAGCCATCCCACTCTTGGGCATATTCCCAAGGAATGGTGATTCATACCATAAAGATACATCCTCAGCTATGTTCATAGCGGCACTATTTGTAATAGCCAGAACCTGGAAACAACCTAGATGCCCATCAACGGAAGAATGAATGAAAAAAATGTGGTACATATACACAATGGAGTACTACTCAGCAGAGAAAAACAATGAAAGCATGAAATTTGCAGGCAAATGGATGGAACTAGAAAAAATCATCCTGAGGTAACCCAAACCCAGAAAGACAGTTATGGTATGTACTCACTCATAGTTGGATTCTAGATGTAAAATAAAGAACAATCAGACTACAACCCATAGAACCATAGAGGCTATATATATAGCATGGAGGTCCCTAGGACGACGGTGGCTTATAATAATTTTCAGTTTTACTCAATTATTGAAAAAATTTGCCAAGTGAATGGAAACACATGAACTATGAACCAAAGGCTGAGGGGCCCCCAGCTGGATCAAGCCCTCTGAATAGGTGAGGCACTTGAATGGCTTGATCAGTGTGGGAGGCAACTAGGCAGTGGGACCAAGTCCTGTGCTCATTGCATGAGTTGGCTGTTTGAAACCTGGAGCTTATGCAGGGACACTTGGCTCAGTCTGGGAGGAAGGGACTGGACTTCCCTGGAATGAGTCTACCAGGTTGATCGCAGTCCTCGGGGGAGGTCTTGTCCTGGAGGAGGTGGGAATGGAGGGTAGGCTGGGGGTAAGGGGAGGGGGTGGGAGGGAGGAGAATAGGGGAACCCATGGCTGATATTTAGAACTGAATGGTATTGTAAAATTATATATATATATATATATATATATATATATATATATATTAAAAAGAGGGACTCTCAGTTTCCCCAGTAACAATGATTAAAAAAAAAGAGAGAGAGAATTTTCTTCCACATTAAAATAAAAATGGGTTTTATGTGTAAATTGGAAGAAAATTGGGCTTTGTTTGAAATTTTAGGCAGTCTGACAATTAAACAACTATATGAGAAGATTAGTATTGTTGGAATTATGCAGTTTATCACTATGCTTATCCTCATTTTACAATTTAAAAAGATAGTCAATTTAAGTGCCAGGATGACAGCGTTAGAAAAACTTATTAAACCTGTAAAAATTCAGACAGAAGAAAGTAACAGTGAAGTTGTTTCAAGATTGGATCATAAGGTCACAGAAAGAAAGCCAGTTTTCACACAGTCAACTTTAATTTATCTGGTAACCGTACAGCAGTTGCCTAATCAAATGGCTACACAAAATATTTGGGCTCCAATTGAAATGTTGGATTTTAAAAGGTTTAAGGAGGCAATAGTATCTTATGGCATGCATTCCCTATTTGTAAAGCAAATGCTAAACTCTTGGTCAACATATAATAGAATTGTACCACAGGACTGGCGGGAGCTGGCACAGGCTGTTCTTGAACCCAGACAGAGTCTTCAGTGGTTAACGTGCATCAAGGATGAGGTTAAAAACACAGAGAGACAATGGATGGACAAAGGAACACAAGTCTGCCAGGATCAGCTAATTGGAGATGGCCAATATGCTTCAATACAAACACAATGTTTATATCATGACCAAACCCTAATTCTATGTCGAACGGCAGCCTTGAATACATAGGACAGAATTGAGGAACCAGGAAAAAAACCGAGTCATTTACAAAGGTTATACAAGGCCCAAAAGAAACTTTCACAGATTTTTTACAAAGACTCGCTTCAACAGTTAATAGAATGGTCTCAGATTCAGAAGCTAGTAATATAATAATTGAATCTTTGGCCTTTGAGAATGTGAATGCAGCATGCAAAAGAATAATCAGGCCATTAAAGACAAGATCTGCACCTTTGGAAGATTGGATTAGAGACACAGTTAATGTTGAGTCTCATGACCATGATGATATGTGGGTAGGAGAAGCAATTTCAAAAGGTTTGAGAAATGTTAGATATTTTGGAAGTGGAAAGCAAGGACATTTGAAAAGGGACTGTAAACAGGTCATTCCTAGAAACAATGTTTCTTCAAGGAATAATGGCAACAGAATGCCCCTTCCTTCTGGAGTATGCAGAAGGTGTTTTAACGGAAAACACTGGACCAACAAATGTAGATCAACAAGGGATAGACAGGGTTATCCTTTGCTTGGGGCTTCGGGAAATTCCCAGAGGGTCCTCAGACAGGCCCCCATAGCAAATCCAGTTCAAACCTTTTCTGTAGTCGTAGAGGAAACCCCTACTCAGAGCAATTAAATAACCAAATGCCTATTGGAATAAATCATGCTGGTCAGGATGATGAAATAGAGAGAATAGAAAATTCAGGAAAAAACATAAAGATATTTTTTTGGCAAACTTCTATTAATGAACAAAGACCAAAATTAATGATAAAAATAAATGGTGTTTTGTTGTCTGATCTGGTAGACACAGCTGTGAACATTACCATAATTGCACCAGAATTTTGGCATCCAACTTGGACTCTTCAGCAGGTAAACGTTCAACTGTTAGGAATTGGGACATTTATCTCAGATGAAACAGAGTGCAAGATGGCTCAAATGTATAGGTCCAGAAGGACAGAGAGGAAACTTAAAACCATATGTGGCTAACATAGCTATGAACCTATGGGGTCAAGACTTGTTGCAACAATGGAATACTCAGATTAATATCCTTCCAATCTCAGAAACAAATCATAAACTAGCACATGTTTCTGATAGAAATATTAGAAAGCATTGTTCTGAGTGGTCACCAGCCATCCATATTATACAAGAACAGGGCACAACAACTGATGATCTTCCAAAGACACCAACAAGTCTACCTTTAAAATGGTTAACAGACAAGCCTGTATGGGTTCAGCAATGACCTTTAACGACAGAGAAACTCCAGGCTTTAGAAGAGCTGGTAAAAGAACAGTTAAATGCTCAGCATATTGAAGAATCAACCAGCCCTTGGAATTCTCCTGTATTTGTTATTAAAAAGAAATCTGGTAAATGGAGAATGGTAACAGACTTTAGAGCAATTTACAAAATAATTCAGCCAATGGGCTCTCTACAATCTGGAATTCCTTTCCCTACTCTGTTACCAAAGGGATGGCCTCTCATAGTTATTGATTTAAAAGACTGTTTCTTTTCAATACCCTTACAAGAAAAAGACAGAGAAATGTTTGCTTTCACAGTGCCTACTTATAATAATTCTCAACTGGTTAAAAGATTTCAATGGAGGGTTTTCCCACAGGGAATGTTCATTAGCCCAACTCTGTGCCAATATTTTGTAAAACAGCCATTGGAAATGATGCGGAAAAAATTCCTAAATCTATAATTTATTATTATATAGATGATATTTTATTAGCTGACTCAAATGCAGATACTTTAGAAAGAATGTTTGAAGAAGTATAGGAAAATTTGCCTTGCTGGGGATTACAAATTGCTCCTGAAAAGATACAATGAGGAGATTCTATTAATTATTTAGAATATAAAATAGAGCTACAAAAAATTAGACCCCAAAAGGTGCAAATTAGGAGAGATAGACTACAGACACTTAATGACTTTCAAAGATTATTTGGAGACATTTCTCAGCTACGAACTATTTTTGGGGTAAAAAATGATGAACTGAATAATTTGTTCCAAACCTTAGAATGTGACAAGGACTTAAATAGTCCAAGAGAATTATCACCTGAAGCTGAGAAAGAATTGGCCTTGATAGAAAAGAAAGTACATGAAGTGCACATAGAACGTATTGATCCAAAGCTGGATTGCAGTTTGGTTATTTTACCTTCTAGGCTTTCTCCTACGGGAATATTAGTACAGAGGGAAGATATTATATTGGAATGGATATTTTTACCAAATAAACCAAACAAAAAATTAAAAACTTATGTGGAACAAATCTCTGACTTGATTTGGAAAGGAAAATTGAGACTTCGTCAATTAGCAGGAATAGACCCAGCAGAAATTGTCGTACCTTTAACTAAGGAGGACATTGAAAAATTATGGACAGAAAGTGAACCTTGGCAAAGAGTTTGCAGTAATTTTTTGGAAGAAATTAACAGCAAATATCCCCAAAGCGACAGAATTGGTCTTATAAAGAGAGATGATTGGATCTTGCCTCGAATTGTATGGGAAAAACCCATATCTGGAGTTTGCACATTTTATACAGATGCCAACAAAGAAGGAAAGGCAGGTTACAAATCAGAAAATTTAAGTAAAGTGGTTCAAAGTCCTTATAATTCAGTTCAAAAATCAGAATTGTATGCTATTCTGTTGGTATTAATGGATTTTTCAGAACCTCTCAATGTAGTAACTGACTCTCAGTATGCTGAAAGAGTGGTATTACATATTGAGACTGCAGAATTTATCCCTGATGTTTCAGAATTGTCTTCACTATTTACTCAATTACAAGATACAATCAGGAAAAGGAGTCATCCTTTATATATAACTCACATCCAATCCCATACTGGTCTGCCAGGCCCTCTAACACAAGGCAATGATGAGATTGATAAATTATTGATAGGAAATGTGCTGGAGGCTTCAGGATTTCATAAAAAAAACATCATGTCAATAGTAAAGGTTTAAAAAAGGAATTTTCCATAACCTGGCAACAAGCCAAAGAAATAGTAAAGAAATGTCCTACTTGTTCTTTCTACAATCAAACCCAAAGTGTACTCTGAGGAATGAAATCTGGCAGGTGGATGTGTTTCACTTTGCAGAATTTGGAAAATTGAAATATGTATACCACACCATCGATACTTATTCAGGATTTCAGTGGGCAACCACTTTGAGTTCTGAAAAAGCTAATTCTGCAATCACTCATTTGCTAGAAGTTATGGCCATCATCGGCATACCTGAACAAATTAAAACTGACAATGCTCCAGCATATGTCTCTGTTAAAATGAAACAGTTTTTTGCTTATTACAATATAAAATATATTACAGGTATACCACATAATCCTACAGGTCAAGCATTTATAGAAAGGTCAAACAGAACTCTAAACGATAAGCTAAATAAACAGAAAGGGGTAACAAAAACCCCCAGAAATAGACTACATAATGCTCTATTAACTTTGAATTTTCTTAATGCTAATGAGAAAGAAACGACAGCTGCAGAGAGACATTGGATAATAGAAAAAACTACAGAATTAAATCAGCCTATATACTTTAAGGATGTGCTGACCTCAGAATGGAAACCAGGGTATGTATTACATTGTGGATGAAGTTTTGCTTTTGTTTCTACAGGAGAAGATAAGCTGTGGGTACCATCAAAATTGATAAAGGTTCGACTTGAACAAAAGAAACCTCTTAATTAGAGGAGGTGATAGTTCATCAACCAGTATGAACATCCAATTTAAACTAACTTATACCAGTAACACATGCCTTTTCATTTAATCAGATAATAACTTGCCAAAAAGGAACCTCCCCAAAATTAGTCTTGGGGAAAGTTTTTTGCTTTTGTCTTTTAGGAGAATGAAGGTTAAAGAATATGAAGAACACAGGACAGATGAGACACCTGAAGAAAAAGGACAAATTGTCTGTCCCAGGAAACAGTGAAATTTTATCATCTAAAAAATTTTTATAAGTCTTCCTAAATGTTTGCTTCTGCTCTTCTCTAAAGAAATTTAACACTATTGGTATTCTAATAGTCCCAGTTCAATTAAAATTTAAAGCTAACTTTAGAGTTGGAGAATGGGTCTCTCCTTCTTTAACTCAAGCATGTTGGTAAAAGGAAAATGCAAACTCCTATATCATGCCAGAAGAAAAGAGCCATCTTCTGCTATGGGACAGGAGAAAAGCCAAATTAATTAAGGGATTATTCCATTACTAATCTCAACTCTTTGATTCTATTCTGATTTTTTAAACTTTTCTTAAAGCATAAATTTTATATCAAAATTTACAAGATTAATATATAGATATATGGATATATATATATATATATATACATTTTAAACTTTGTTAAGATATGAATGGTCATATAGAGTACTAACTAATTCTAGAAAAAAGGGCTTCAATTAGCTGCATATATATGTCTTTGTGTTCGAGTCTCTTATCAGCTTTCTGCAGGAAATCACGGCCAGGCCTAACATCAACTGAAGTCTCCAGGAAGAAGATGAGGCCCCACAACAACAACAACAACAATTCCATGTGGAGCAGGTAGTTTTTTGATCTTTTCAATGGGTTTTGGGTCTAGGATAATTTTCATTGTTTACAGGGGTTGGTTACAAGTTGTTGTCAAGGGTTAGGAAAAAGCCTAAGCAAAGGAGATTAGATTTAATGTTCTTGTTTAAGAAAAAAAGAAAGAAGGAAAAGAAAAAGTAAAAGATAATTACTAGTTTTGAATACTTTACATTGGATTGGATTGTTTTATATTGTATACAAATTATATATATATTAAAATTGATATTATTAGAAAATGCTATATGTATATTTCTAATTGTACTTATACCATTCATTTAACAATGTAATGCAATTTTCTGATCCTTGAATGTTACTATTACCAACTATTAGGATATAAAGAAATGAAAGTTAGTAGTTAGACATTACAATAGAACTTGTAGTCATATTAGATATGTTTTAAAAATTGAGAAGATATATTTTAGATAGACAGGTCATCTTCAAACCCTTCAGAGATCTACAGAATATGGCATTTAAAATGTTTTAATAACTTGGAAAAAAATTTTGAGACATGTCGGCTCCTGGCAGTACCAATCTACTTCAGAGAAAAAATGGGCATTGAAGAAACTGCATATGGAGTTAATTTTCATTGTGGCAAAATTTAGCCACCGGACAACAAAGTATCCTCAAATCAACTGCTAACAAACAGGACAGACAAGACATGAAACAAAGGACTACTGATTCTTGCCAAAACAAGTATGGTTATGGCTTTATCAAAAGGCATCTTCTGAGGCCAGGGCAATATGGCACTATCCCCGAAGTGGCCTTTGCAATCCGGAAAAGGTTCAGTGACCTTTTCTTCAAAGGCAGCTGAACAGGCAGTGGGCCAATAGATTCTGATGTGCAATGGAATAGCAGCTGAAACAGTTATTCTTGAAGAGTAACTAAGCTCACGCCTCTCAATAGTAGACTGGCATTTAATAGAGGGATGTGGAGAAGAATGGGTTGTTGAGAAGAAGCCATATATAAACAGCCAAGAAGAATGGACAGCTAAATTCAAAAACTGTCAACAATTTCCACAATTTAAAATCCTGAATCATGACAGGCCACTAGTGGAATTCAGGTGTTTCTGGTACATGGACTGCTCTCACCCAATGTGAGGTTGAACTGTTGACTTTGTGTACATCCTACTTTACAAATGAGTCTGTCAGATACACTAAGCCTATAGGCTGAAGATGATGCCCCAGCACTGTGGAGGAACCACAGGTGACTGTCCAGGCACCTGGTTGTTTCTGTCAACTCACAAATTTTTTGGAAGTTGCTTGCATGCATTTTCTGTTTTTATTTTTGTTAGCTAATATTATTTCCTTCTTGGGTCTCTGAGGGAGTTGAAGACAAGTTAGTTATAGTTGAAGATTAATTAGGATAGAAAGTGAATTAGATACATTTTGGACTTACCAAAATAGGATAGATAATGGAGTTATTTTTTTCTGAATTTGTCAAATACAAATGGACTAGACATTATTTAGATATTTATTACACTATATATTATATATAGTTATTGTACTTCTGAATATAGTTTTTTCTTTTGTTACTTATAACCTTTTGCTTTTTTCCTTTTATTAAAATAGAAAAGGGGAAATATGGTGATATTTTATTTTGTACTAAAATGTTAATTGTATGTTAATAAGTAAAGTTGCCCAGGGGTCAGAGCTATTAGAGCCATAGCAAGAGTGTGGCAGTGGTGAGGCAGTCATTGTTTGGGTTTACAGTCAATAGAAGGCAGAACAGAAAGTCTATATAAAGTCAAACAGACAGGAAGTAGCTCTCTTTCAAAGAGGTCTCTTGGCAGAAGAGCTAGCTGCAGCAGGAAGGGTAAGGCTCTTAGTTCTGATCTCTTGGTTTTCTTCTTTGCATTGGTTCTGTGTTTATTATTTAACAGACACTGGTACCTTACATCTCACTTGTCATGGCAGCTGCTGGCAGCATCTCTCTGACTCCGCCTTCCTGTTCCCCCAATTCTCTTCTCTGTTAGTCTCGCCTATACTTCCTGCCTGGCTACTGGCCAATCAGTGTTTTATTTGTCAATCAATCATCCATAGCACCCACTATGTGGTGATTTCATTCAGATTACTTTCATATATGTATACATTTTAGTAACTTTCTACTGAGTTAGTTTTCCATAATACCCCACAAATTCCCCTTAATTTTAGCTGTCTTAACCTCTATTCCTTCTCACAACCTGCTTTTTCCTCCCCCTCTCTCTCATCACTTGATCCTCCCATTGCAGCTCCTGTCTTCCATCCATAACTATTTATTCTATTTCACTTTCCTAACCAGAAGATCTGGCTGTGGGTCTCCATATTTTTCCCATCTTCTGCAAGGGGAAGCTTCTCTTATGTTAGAGAAACAAGGCACTGATCTACGAATATCATTAAGATTCATTTTATTACTACATTTTTTTCTTTATTTAGACCAATATTACTTGGTTTTACCCTAGGTCCCCGAGTTATCCAGTCTCAGGTTCTTGGTCACCCAAACATTGTCATATATGTGTTCCATATAATGGAGTGGAGCTTAAGTCAAATGTGTTATTTGTTGGCTACTCCCACATGCTTTGTGCCACCACAAACAATTTAGATGTTCCTCAATAGAAAAGTGAATAAAGAAAATGAGAAAATGTGGTGTATTTACACAATGGAGTATTACTCAGCCATTAATAAATGACACCACAAAATTTGCATGCAAGTGAAGGGAAATAGATAAAAATTATCCTGAATGAGGTATCACAGACTCAGAAAGATGAGTGCAGTATGTATTTGCTAGAATGTGGATATTAACTATGAAGTCAAAGATAACTACACTATAGTCAGTAGAACCACAGAGAATCCTTTGTCTTACTGTAATTTAAATCTCACAGCAACTCTAGGAAATAAACCTTGTAAAGATATAGAAATGGAAATAGTATGGTGTGAACCTTGCCCAAGGAGCACAGTTGCTCTCAGACAGTAGACATACTGAGAATCCTTTAGAATTCTTTTTCCTTCTTTGATGTCTGGCCTTCCCGGCATCTTCCCCAGTGATCACCACTAGGAAGACTACTGCTGAGCACATAGCTATCTTAATGTCAGACAAGCTGCTTTATTTCTTCCATGTTAAAGAAAAAATAATGCAAACTGGCCTCCTTTCCAATCCCTGTAAGTTTAGGCTAATTTGGATCCACTCCAGACTGGTTAACTGAGATTTCTGTGTGGGAAATATTAGGTTATTCAGATCGCACATTACTTTTCAGTCCATCAAAGTAATGTGACTTTACAGTTGTTTGCACAATTTCAGATTGAAAAATAAATAAATAAATACCTTCATCTTTTTGGAGGTGACCATTTTATACTTATGGGGTTTTTTTTGTCCTACAGTCATCTTTGAATATATTGAGCATGACTCTGTATGTGGTATACTTTGAAGATAATGAGTAAGATTATTTGTTAATCAAATACTACAATTGGGATAATCTTTGTCATATAACTAATTTTCATTCCCATTATGTGTTCCTCAGCTGTAATGCTGACAATCCTTCAAATAAATTCTATTAATGAGCTACATAATAAGTATGTTCTTTATAGATTGGTGGTGTTTTCCATTGCTCATAAAGACTTTTTAAATTTTTAATTAAATATTTATTTATTGTAATATTTGTTGAAAATATATTTTGCACAACATATTCTGATTACAATTTCCTCTGTCATCCTCTCTCCCAGTTTGTGCCCACTTCCCTACCCACCAAAATCCAAACACTCACACACTTTCTTTACCTTTTTCATTAAAAAAAAACCAGGAAACTAAAAAACAAATAGGGAGAAAGAATAGGACAAAAAACAACAGAAAAAAAGAAGCCAAAGAGAAAGGATGAGAAACACATGTAGATGTAATCACACACACATAGACACACCGGAATAAGATAAAAATACAAAATCAGAAACCATAATGTATAAGGAAAAGGGCTAAAATGCAAAAGAAAAAAAGAAAGAAAAGAACCAGGCCTTGACAAAGCTTTATGGGAAAAATACCTCTAAATATAACTTTGAGTACATTTTATGTTGGCCATCTACTGCTGGGAATGGGGCACCCTTGAGTGTGGTTTGTGTACCCAGTGAGACTCCACTGGTGAAAACTAGATTTTCCTTTGTGAGTGGCTTTCAATTGGAGAGAGCGTCTGGGTTAAGGATAAGGGCTTGTGTCCAATTCCCCTTTCATCATTGGGAGCCCATCTGGCTTAGACTATGACAGGGCCCCAGACTTTATAAAAAAATCTTGGACTCTTAGAGAATATTTGGCTTCCCCTACAAATTGTTGTCCTCCACTTTTGGACTTCTGACCTGGCTGCCAGACAATGGGAACTAAGACCAGTGGGACCTTTTGAAATTCAGATGACATACCACAACCCAGTACTACCTGAAACCCCATGGTAGAGAAGAAATGGATAGCTTAAACTCACAGGTTGATGGAGGACACCAGAAGGAAAGATCATTCTCTCAGAACCAATGGATAGGACTCTAGTAACAGCTCAGCTTTGAAGGAAAGGTATCCTGACTGCCCTGGAGATTCAAGCAATACCTGGAGCTGCTAGGACAGCTCATCTCTGGAGGGAAAGGTATCCTGACTGTTTAGGGAGTCAAGCTAAACCTAGTGTAGTGGGAGATGGTCTCCCCACAGGATAAAGCAATCCTACTCCTGTCCTGGAGAACCACTACAGCTGAGTTTTGCTCAGCCCCCACTTAAGGGGGCTTCCCAGGAGAGGTCTGTTTCTTCTCTGGCCTGAGATGTTGCTTCTTTTGCTTCATTAGGCTAAAGGAAAACCCCTGAAGAAATGTAGCAATCTGCTCCGGCTCCAGTGAAAAGTTGTTACTTTTTCTGCTCCACCTTTCTCAACCCCTAAGTTATGTCTCAGCAAGGTTCTTCTGCTCAGCTTCCCCTTGCTCAGTCCCTTAATGGAATATCTCTATAAAGTTCTTTCCACCCAGTCTACTAAGGGACATGTTAGCAAAGTTCTTCCTCTATGTGCCGGCAAATGATCATCACACCCAAAACTCTTTTGAGAAATTTATTTGAGAAAGAGGAATCCAGGAGAGTGGCTGCCTCTACCAGGGTGGGAAAGCACAGCACACAACTGAACAGACAAGGTGGTTTATATAGGATCTCTTGGGGGTGGAATTTCTCCAGGGAGATTTTCTGTTCAGGGATTGGTCAGTTTTTTTCTCTCCTCAGGGATTGGTTAGTTTGATGTGTTAGGGGCAGAGATGGCCCTGATTTCAGAACCAAACTGTGTTTCTTTCACTGGCTTTTCTTAGCTTTTTGACTCTAATTCTAAGAGCAGGCCATATTTCTTTCACTGGCTCTAATTATAGGGACAAAGTGTGTTTCTTTGTTGCTGCTTTCATAGTCCAAGCATGTTACTTTGGTTCTGGGTTTGGGAATAAAGTATTTCTTTCTCTGGCTCAGGTCCCAGATCCAGGGTGTGTTTCTTTCCCTGGTTCTGTGCTCCAGGGTTAGGATGGATTTCTTCAGCCAGCTTCCTTTCCCTACAGTCAGTATGAGAGACTAATACCCTAGCAAACTGGGAAAACTGACTTCATCTAGATCCAGCTTGCTGAAGGAGGATAACAGTACTTGCTAGTTTCAATAGATAGCTATTCTGAATGGGTAAGAAGTATTCTTCACCGTGACTGAAACTGGTTAAGTAGTAGCTAAAAAGATACTCCATGGTCCCCTGATTTGGCCTCTTGCTAGTAATGTTGTCCAACAATGGCCTAGTTTTCATGAAAAAAAAAAACTCTCAATAGCTAAAGCTTTAGACATAGTTTAAAAACTTCATTGTGAGAGGTGAGTATCCGTGCCCAGCCCGGACCCCATCCCTGGGCACCAGCCACTCCGGGGAAGACCTGCCCAACTTGGCCCCAGGTTCTGGCCACCAGGCAGGTTCCCTTCAAGCCCCACTGGGAAGGATCCCATTCTCCAAGACCCCAAGCAGACCCTGCTATCTCCATGCCCTGCCCACACGCCCATTGCTCGAGACCCTAGCCACTTCCTGAGACTTAGAGACTGGCCCCCAGCTCCCATCCTGCCCCGGACTTCACTTCTGGACAAGAGCTCCCATCCTGCCCCGACCTTCCCTTCTGGACCAGAGAGAGAGCTCCCATCCCGCCCAGGAATTCCCTTCTGGACCAGAGAGAGCTCCCATCCTGCCCTCGTCTTCCCTTCTGGACAAGAGCGACCATCCTGCCCTGGACTTCCTGTCTGGATAAGAGCTCCCATCCTGCCCCAGAGTTCCCATTTGGACAAGAGAGCTCCCATCTGGACAAGAGAGAGAGACTTCCTGAATCTATCAGCTCTATCTGAACCAAGTGCGCTGATAAGACCAAGAAGGAACCACAAGGAGATGGGCAGAGGTCAAGGCAGAAGTACATACAACAAAATGAAGAGCAATACAGCATCAACAGAACCTAGCCCTCCTCCAATATCTAGACCTGAACATCAAAAATTGGAAGTAGCAGAAGCAAGCAACCTTATGAATAAAGTCATGATGAAGGTAGAGGCTTGTGTAGAGGAAAAGAAAAAAAATGGGAAGAACGCTATAAACAACTAGAGAAAAGAGCAAAAAATCATAGAAGAAAACAATAAAGTCCTGGAGAAAACAATAAAGCCCTGGAATAAAACAATAAAGTACTGAAAGAAAATCATGAAAAAGCAATGAAACAAATAAAGAAAACAGTCCAAGACCTGAAAAGGGAAATAGAAAAAATGAAGAAGACACAAACAGAGGGAATGCTGGAAATAGAAAATATGAGTAAATGATCGGGAACTTCAGATGCAAGTATAGCCAACAGAATGCAAGAGGTAGAAGAGAGGATCTCTGGTGTTGAAGATACAGTAGAAAAAATAGACTCATCAGTCAAAGGAAACACTAAAACCAACAAAGTCATGAACCAAAATGTCCAAGAAATTTGGGACACCATGAAAAGATCAAACCTACGAATAATAGGGATACAAGAAGGAGAAGAATACCAACTCAACGGCACAGAAAATATATTCAACATGATCATAGAAGAAAACTTTCCCAACTTAAAGAAGGAAATGCCTATGAAGATACAAGAAGCCTATAGAACACCAAACAGACTAGACCCCCCCAAAAGTCCCCTTGCCACATAATAATTAAACAACTAAACATACAGAATAAAGAAAGAATATTAAGAGCAGCAAAGGAAAAAGCCAAGTGACCTATAAAGGCAAACCCATTAGAATAACACCCAGTTTCTCAATGGAGACTTTGAAAGACAGAAGGACCTGGACAGATGTAATGCAGACACTAAGAGACCATGGATGCCATCCCAGACTAATATACCCAGCAAAACTTTCAGTCATCGTAGACGGAATGAACAAGACATTCCAAGACAAAGCCAGATTCAAACAATACTTATCCACAAACCCAGCCCTACAGAAAGCACTAGAAGGAAAATTCCAACCTAAGGAAGTCAGATACACCCTTGAAAACACAGGCAATAGATAAAGCCACAGCAGTAAACCCCAAAGAAGAGAAGTACACACACACTACCACCAAAAATAACAGGGATGAACAATCATTAATTAAGGGTCATTAATATCCCTTAATATCAACGGACTTAATTCACCAATAAAAAGACATAGGCTTACAGTATGAATACGAAAGCAGGACCCATCTTTCTGCTGCATACAAGAAACACATCTCAAATTCAAAGACAGACACTACCTAAGAATAAAAGTTTGGGAAAAGATTTTCCAATCAAATGGTCTTAAGAAACAAGCGGGTGCAGCCATCCTGATATCCAACAAAATTACATACTCATCACAGGAAAGATCCACCAAGATGAAGTTGCAATTGTGAACATTTATGCCTCAAACACAAGGGCACCCACATACATAAAAGAAACATTACTAAAGCTTAAACCACATATAAAACCCCACACATTAATAGTGGGAGATCTCAACACCCCACTTTCATCACTGGACAGATCTCCCAAATCAAAACTTAACAGAGAAATAAAGGACTTAACTGATGTCATGACCCAATTGGACCTAATAGATATCTACAGAACATTCTATCCTAACAAAAAAGAATATACCTTCTTCTCAGCACCCCATGGAACTTTCTCTAAAATCAACCACATTCTTGGACACAAAGCAAATCTCAACAGATACACAACTATTGGAATAACCTCCTGTGTTCTATCAGACCACCATGGTATAAAGTTAGATTTCAACAACAACAAAAACTATAGAAAACCTACACTCTCAAGAAAACTGAATAATGCTCAACTGAATCACCAATGGGTAAAGGAAGAGATAAAGAAAGAAATTAAACACTTCCTAGAGATAACAAAAATGAAGACACCACATACCCAAACTTATGGGACACTATGAAAGCAGTGATAAGAGGGAAATTCATAGCACTAAATGCCCACATAAGGAAGTTGGAGAAATCCCACACTAGTGACTTAACAGCACACCTGAAAGCTCTAGAACAAGAAGAAGCAAAGTCTCCCAGGAAGAATAGATGCCAGGAAATTATCAAAGTGAGAGGAGAACTTAATAAAATAGAAACTAAGAAAAAAATACAAAAAATTAATGAAACAAAGAGTTGGTTCTTTGAGAAAATCAACAAGATAGACAAGCCATTATCCTAACTAACCAAAATACAGAGAGAGAGAATCCAAATCAACAAAATTAGAAATGAAAAGGGGGACATAACAACAGACATTGAGGAAATCCAGAGAATTATAAGGTCATATTTCAAAAACCTCTACTCCACAAAACTGGAAAATCTAAAAGAAATGGAAAATTTTCTGGATAGGTACCACATACCTAAGTTAAATCAAGACCAGATAAACAATTTAAATAATCCAATAACCCCTAAGGAAATAGAAACAATCATTAAAAGTCTCCCAACCAAAAAAAGCCCAGGACCAGATGGTTTCAGCCCAGACTTCTACCAGATCTTCAAAGAATAGTTAATACCAATCTCTCTAAATTGTTCCACATAACAAAAACAGAAGGAACTTTACCAAATTCCTTCTATGAGGCTACAATTACCCTGATTCCTAAACCAAACAAGGATACAACAAAGAAAGAGAACTACAGACCGATCTCCCTCATGAACATTGACGCAAAAATACTCAATAAAATACTAGCAAACAGATTCCAAGAACACATCAGAACAATAATCCCACATTATCAAGTAAGCTTCATCCCATGGTTGCAAGGGTGGTTCAACATACTAAAGTCCATAAATGTAATACACCATATAAACAAACTCAAAAAAAAAACCACATGATCATCTTACTAGATGCAGAAAAGGCATTCGACAAAATCCAATACCCCTTCATGATAAAGGTCTTGGAGCAATCAGGAATACAGGGGACATACTTAAACATAATAAAAGCAATTTACAGCATGCTAATAGCCAACATCAAACTAAATGGAGAGAAACTCAAAGTGATTCCACTAAAATCAGGAACGAGTAAAAGCTGTCCGCTCTCCCCATACTTATTCAATATAGTACTTGAAGTTCTAGACAGAGCAATAAGACAAAATAAGGAGATTAAGGGGATACAAATTGGAAAGGAAGAAGTCAAGCTTTCCCTATTTGCAGAGGAAATGATAGTATACTTGAGTGACACCAAAGATTCCACCAAGGAACTGATAAAGCTTATAAACACCTTCAGCAACATAGCAGGATACAAGATCAACGCAAAAAAAATCAGTAGCCCTCCTATATACAATGGACAAAGAACCTGAGAAGGAAATCAGAGATACATCACCCTTTACAATAGCCACAAATGACATAAAATACCTTGTGGTAACACTAACCAAGCAAGTGAAGGACCTATATTATATGAACTTTAAGTCCCTGAAAAAATAAATTGAAGAAGATGTCAGAAAATGGAAAGATCTCCCATGCTCATGGATAGGCAGGACCAATATAGTACATATGACAATTTTACCAAAAGCAATCTATAGATTCAATGCAATTCTCATCAAAATGCAAACACAATTCTTCACAGACCTGGAAAGAATACTACGCAACTTCATATGGAAAAACAATAAAACCCAGGATATCCAAAAGTATCCTGTACCATAATACAACTCTGGAGGCAACACAATCCTTGACATCAAGCTCTACTATAGAGCTACAGTAATAAAAACAGCTTGGTGTTTGCATAAAAACTGACATGTGGACCAATGGAATCGAATTGAAGACCCTGATATTAACCTACACACCTATGAACATATAATTTTTGACAAAGAAGCCAAAATTTGCAGTGGAAAAAAGAAAGCATCTTCAACAAATGTTGCTGGCATAACTGGATACCAACGTGTAGAAGGCTGCAAATAGATCCATATCTGTCACCATGCCCAAAATTTAAGTCCAAGTGGATCAAGGACCTCAACATAAATCCAGCTACTCTGAACCAGCTAGAAGAGAAAGTAGGAAGTAGTCTTGAACGCATTGGCATAGGAGACCACTTCCTCTATATAATACCAGTAGCAAAGACACTGAGAGAAACAATCAATCAATGGGACCTCTTGAAACTGAGAAGCTTTTGTAGAGGAAAGGATACTGTCAGCAAAGCAACATCCTACAGAATGGGAAAATATCTTCACCAACCCCACATCTGACAGAGGACTGATATCCCGAATATATAAGGATCTCAAAAATTAGACATCAAAATGACCAACAGTCCAATTAAGAAATGGGCTGTAGAACTAAACAGAGAATTCTCAACATCGGAAACTCAAATGGCTGAAAGACATTTAAGGAATTGCTCAACATCCCTAATAATCAGTGAAATGCAAATCAAAACAATTCTGAGATACCCCCTTACGCCTGTCAGAATGGCTAAGATCAAAAACACTGAAGACACTTTATGCTGTAGAGGATGTGGAACTAGGGGTACTCTCCTCCACTGCTGGTAGGAATGCAAGCTTGTACAACCACTTTGGAAAACAATATGGCGCTTTCTTAGAAAATTGGGAATCAATCTCCCCCAAGATCCAGCTATACCACTCTTGGGTATATACCCAAGAAATGCTCAGTCATACCACAAGAACATTTGCTCAGTTATGTTCATATCAGCATTGTTTGTAATAGCCAAAACCTGGAAACAAACTAGATGCCCTTCAACTGAAGAATGGATAAATAAATTATGGCACATATACACAATGGAATACTACTCAGCAGAGAAAACAATGACATCATGAGATTTGCATGCAAATGGATGGATCTAGAAAAAATCATCCTGAGTGAGGTAACCCAGACTCAGAAAGACAAATACGGTATGTCCTCACTCATAGGAGGATACTAGAGGTGGAACAAGGATGACTGGACTGCTACTCACATTACCAGGGAGGCTACCTGGAAAACAAGACCCCAAGAAAGACACGAGTATAGCCCAATGACAGAAAAATGGCTGAAATCTACATGAACAACCTTGACATGAGTGGGAGTAATGAAGGGCGAGGGTTGAGGGAAAGAGAGCCTGTGGGATTGTGATATCCTAATTGGATCAAGAACAGAGAGGGAGAACAAGGAATTGGAGATCATGTTGAATGAAAACCATATGAGGAAAGGAAGTAACAAAGTGCTAGAGAGGTCCACAGAAATCCACAAAGATACCCCCACAATAGATGGCTGGCAATGGTTGAGAGACAGCCAGAACTGACCTACTCTGGTGATGGGATGTTCAAACACCCTAATAGTCATGCCAGAAACCCCATCCAAGGACTGAGGAATCTGGATGCAGAGATCCATGGCTAGGCCCTGGGTGGAGCTCCAGGAGTCCAATTAGTGAGAAAGAGAAGGGTTTATATGAGCAAGAATTGTTGAAACCAAGGTTGGATGAAGCACAGGGATAAATAGCAAAATGAATGGAAACACACGAACTATGAACCAAAGGGTGAGGGGCTCCCAACTGGATCAGACCCTCTGAATAGATCTCTGAAGTATTCAAAGGCCACCTGGCCAAACATCCATATTGTCATGCTAGAAACCCCATCCAATGACTGAGGGAACCAGATACAGAGATCCAAGGTCAGGCCCGAGGTGGAGCTCCAGGAGTCCAATTGGTGAGAAAGAGGCGGGTTTGTATGAGCAAGAATTGTTGAGACCAAGGCTGGAAAAAGCACAGGGACAAATATACAAATGAAAGGAAACACATGAACTATGAACCAATAGCTGAGGAGCCCGTAACTGGATCAGGCCCTCCTGATAAATAAGACAGTTGATTAGCTTGATCTGCTTGAGAGGCATCCAGACAGTGTGACCGGGTCCTGTCCTCAGTGCATGAACTGGCAGTTTGGAACCTGGGACTTATACAGGGACACTTGGCTCAGCCTGGGAGGAGGGTACTGGACCTTCCTGGACTGAATCTACCAGGTTGAACTCAATCCTCGGGGGAGTCTTTTCCCTGGAGGATATGGGAATGGGGGCTGGGCTTCGGGGAAGGCAGGGGGTGGGTGGGAGGGGGAGAACAAGAGAATCCATGACTGATATGTAAAATTAAATTTAATAAATAAATTTAAAAAATGAAAAAAATTAAGATTACCTACATATAGATTTTCAGCCATTGACCCTCTTGCTTATAAGTTTGAATTAACTTTTGTTACATATTTTACCGATCTTTAACCATACCCAATAAACTTAGAAATCTTGAAGTACACAAAGTTCACACAATAATCCCACAAATCTTGAGGTAAAATTCATACTTCTGGAAAAGTTTTAAAGATATAAATGAAAGAAAAAAATATGAGATGTGTGGCAATAATCCCTGCTGAGTATATTCTACTCTTTTGTGTTGATTTTTCTGTCACAGGACATGGATTTTGGGGAAAAAAACCTTTAAATGAGCATTTTTTGAGTCTAGAGGAGGAAGAGCCATAACCCAACTTCAGAGCCAGTTTTTCATTGAAGTAGAACAGCAGAAGACAACATTTTAATATTATCCATAAGTAAAAGTCTCCAGAATTCCTCTAAAACCGAATTCAGTGGTTAGGGTGAGGTACCAGAGTAAGCTGAGAACAAAGAAGGTTAAGAGAAAAATTTTTTAAAAAAAGCTCTTTGAGCCCTGCCTATAGACTGAGGATGTTTCAGGAAGGAGCTGAGACATTCCCCAACCAGTAAGGCACTTATATGCATAGCAGCAGCTCCTGGCTCCCACATTGTACCAAACTTATAAACACACCAGAAGACACAGATCCATTAAACAGTACCTTAAAAATATAGAATATTCACACAGTAAGAGGAGAACCAGATTAAAAGAAACATCTGGCAGCAACTTTTATTCATAGCCCAAAACCAAATTCCATCTCAGCTTTTCCAACAAAGGCCAGCCATATCCCAGTGGGCCCTCCAACTTGGGAATTAACTCTGTGCCCAGCTTTTCCACTAGTCCCAAAATGTGATATACACCTTTGGATGTTTTCTGCTACCTTTTCGCACAATCTAGGCATTGAGGAACTGCCAACGGCTTCGAGGACCTGCCAACGGCTTCCTCCAAATGCACATGCCTTTAATCCTATCACTTGGCACTCAGGGATCTGTCTGGATCTCTGTGAGCTCAAGGCCACATTGGGAACAGAGCCATGCATGGTGACATACACCTTTTTTTAAACTGGTGCTCTCAGTGGGCTTTTTCAGAGTAGCCTTCAACTGGAAAAAAATCTTAATTATCCATCAATAGATGACTGAGGGAAGAAACAATAGTATGTCAGACAATGAAACAGAAACCAGCAAGAAAAAGAACTGCTGAAATGTGAAAAACTAGGTATAATTTTTAAAGTATTTTTCAGTAAAAGAAACAAGAGATAAAAGAATACATGTTTTTTTATTCCATTCAAGTGAAAATCCAGGAAATACAAAATAGAACATGTCAGAGGTTTTTGGAGCCGAGGGCTGAGGTTGCTGCCTGAGGGTGGCACCTGATTGAAAGGACAAGAGGGATCTCTTTAGATAACGCTAATATTTTACATTTTGTTTTTTGTAATAGATATACTGAAATGTAATTTTGTTAAAATTTGTTGAAACATCTTTTCAAAATGTCTGCACCATATATTTTTCCTCAATAAAACCATTTTTAAAGTTTAAAAAAAAAACTTCATTGTGTATGTAGAACTCAGAGTTCTTGCCAAGTAAAAGAATAAGCAGGACATTAAAAGAAACTAATAAAACTCTCGTTAAAATCCAGCAAAAGGTGGATAGGCCTCATTCCTTTGCTATGCTTTGGTCTACTGCACAAAATAAGGGAGGGATTTATCCCCCATATGAGATTATGTTTGGAAATCATCCCACATTAAGTGTCTGGTTGTACTGGAGAAAGTGAGGATGAGGAAGTTTGTATTTTCAGGTAGGAATGCAAAGTTTGCACTTCTATGCATGCCCCAGCAGCTTGACCTCCTGTTGGGATCTTGTAACTTTGTGTGGGGATGTGTGGCAAGACCATATTGAAGCTGAAAAATTTGAAACCTCAAATTCTCAAGGGTCTAATCTCACCTGAGGAAGGAGTCTCTCCACCCTCAACAGAAGATTTACTCACACCTCTGGATTACCTCATTTTCATCTTTAACTGTGGAAATCAATCCTTCATAATCTGCTAAATCATCAGTGACTTTCTCTGGATTAAATGCCCATCTAGACAAAATTGATGTCCCTAAGGGCCCACCAATATTTTCCCCTAGACCTGTACCTAGACTTAAGACAAACCATGCTCCTGCATAGGAGATAGAAAGTACACGCCACAGTGTGTGCTACACTGATGAAGAGCTAAAATGTGCTTGATAATTTACTTAAGCAGAAATTTGGGGAATATGTTTGAGAATGGATTTTAAATGTGTAGGATAATGGTGAAATGAACATAAATTTGAAGTAGGCTGAGTTTATTGATATAGATCCACTGAGTGGAAATTCTAAGATTAATATAGAAGCTCACACAGTTAATAAAAGGTGTCAAAGGTTTGGGTGAATAATTGGCTAAGGCATTTGTCAAAAGATGGACTACTGTATGCATAGTGGTGATACACCCCTTTTATTACAGCATTCATGAGGCTGACAGAAGTGAATCTCTAGGAGTTCAAGGCCAGCCTTATCTAGAGCAGTAGTTCCAGGACAACCAGGGCTATAAAAAACATTCTAATAATTTGCCTTTCTGTATGTAGAGTTCTGGTATTCTAGAGGACCCTAACTAATACAGGGTAACTCTTTTTTAGCTATGTCCATTTACCTACAAATTTCATGATTTTATTTTCTTTTTCAATATCTGAATAATATTCCATTGTGTAAATATGCCACATTTTATTTATCCATTCTTCCATTATACCTATTATAGGTATCCATTCTATCCATTATGGGTATCTAAGCTAGTGCCATTTTCTGACTATTATGAATGAGCATCAATGAATGTGGTTTAGCAAGAATCTCTGAAATAGAATCAAACATGCCCAATTGTGATATGGCTGTATCTTGAGGTAGATTGAATCTCAGATTCTTGAGTAAATGCCACATTGATTTCCACAGTGGCTGTACAAGGTTACACTCATAACAGCTGTGAATGAGTTTTCCCCTTGCTTCACGTACTGATCAGCATGTGCTGTCAATTGTTACATAGATCTTGTCCATTCTGACTGATCTAAGATAAAAATCCTAAAGTAATTCTGATTTGCATTTTCCTGATGACTAAGAGTGTTAAATATTTCTTACAGTGTTTCTCCGCCATCTATTTCATCATTTTATGTATTTTATTTATTTTCTCCTTTTATTAAATTAGATTCATATCTCATAAAATATATCCTGACTATAGTTTACCCTCCCTCCACTCCTCCCCATTTTCTCCACCTCCCCTCCCATCTGGATATATTCTCTTTCTTCATCTCATCAGAAAAGAAAAGGTTTCTAAGAGATAATAACAAAACATAACAAAATAAAATAAAAACAAAGGCCATCACATTGTATTTGGACAAGGCAAGCCAAAAGAAAAAGAGTTCCAAGGGAAGGTATAAGAATCAGAGACACATTCATTCAAAACCTCAGGAATACCATAAAATATTAAACTGAAAACTATAATATATACACAGAGGAACTGGTGCAGATACATGTAGGCTCCTTGATTGCTGCTTCAGCCTCAGTGAGTTCACTGGGTTAGAGAGCCTTGCTCTCCTGGTGTCCTCCATCTTCTCATTCTCTTACACTCTTTTTGTCTCCTCTTCCATAAGGTTCCTTGAGGTCTGAGGGGGATGTATTTGATAGAGATATTCCATTTAGAGCTGTGTTACAAGATCTCTCACTCGTGTGTGCGTGTGTGTGTGTGTGTGTGTGTGTGTGTGTGTGTGTATGCACGCGCATGCGTGCACGCGCATGGGTGCATACATGTGTGCATGCATGGGAGGGTGTAGGATCTAAAGGTAGCTCTCTGTATTTTTTCCTATATGATGCAAGAGAAAGCCTCTCTGATGGCTGAATAAGAGACCTATCTATGAATATAGCAGTGTATCCTCAAGTGTCATTTTATTGTTCCTTTTTATTCATTACTTTAATAGTATTTGGTTTTATCTTAGGCCTTTGGGGAATCTAGTCTCTGGTTCTTAGTGACCCAAGTAGTGTCTGTTAGGCATTCCAACTTCTAGAGTGGGCCTTAAGTCAAATCAGACATTGGTTGGTTACTTCCTTAAGCTTTGTGCCAACATTGCTGTAGCATATTTTGCAGGCAGAATGACATTGTAGATTAAAGGGTTTGTGGCTGGGCTAGTGTTTATATTTCTTTTTTCGTATGTTGCTGAATATCTTCCCATAAATAGACACTAGAGTGTCTGGGTGAAGGTTTTATGTAGGCACCAGCTCCATCTCTCCATGTTCAGTGAGTTGTAAGGGTGATTTCTTCAGCAATGGGGCCTTGCTGTCAGGTTTTGGAGAGCAACTTTTTGTCTTGGTAACAACCCAGTTGTTTAGGGATTTCAATGGAACCCCTTTGGCAAGTGACTCAATTGGATATAAGGCAGTCCTAGTAATGAAAGGTTAATTTGGTGACAAAAGATGGCCAGTTATGGCTCTACCTCCTTCATTATTTGGAGACTTCATTAGAATCGGCTTCATATATTTTAGGAAGTTTCCACTTAAGGAGTTTTCCATATCACCTGTCAATATTCTCTAGAATAACAGAAATTACAGAGTGAATCTCTCTACATGTGTATACATATACATACATATGTGTATGTTTATACATATAGTTGTATGTGTGTAAAGGGAATTTATTATGATGATTTACAGGCTGCAGTCCAACTAATTCAACAATGGCTGTCTGTAAATAGAAAGTTCAAGAATCCAGTAGTTGCTCAGTATACAAAACTAGATGTCTCAACTGGTCTTCAGTATAGGCTAGAATCTAAAATAGGTAGTCTCTAATGCCATTGAAGGAACAGGTATGCTATCAACTTGAGGGCAAGCATCAAAACAGCAAAAGCTTTTTCTCCTATGTCCTTACATATATTTCCAGCAGAAGATATGTTTCTTCCTACCTCAAAGTTCAAGACTAGAAGTGAATTCACTCACTTCAAACCAAGGAAGAAAAAGTGTCACAGGTGTGCCATCCAATTTCTCAATTGTAGTTCATTCCAAATGAAGTCAAGTTGAAAACCAGTAATAGCCATCACACCACCCTTCACTTTCCCCTCAATTTTTACTGTCTCTCCCTGCATTTTCTCACTCAACCTCATCTCCCCTCCCATCTCCCACCTGGTCCACTCATCCTGCCCCTCCAAGGACTAGTCCCAATCCATCTATAAAATCAATTATATTTCTCCATCATGGAGAGATTTATGTGTTCCCCTCTAGTCACTTCCTCTAAGTCTAACTTCTATGGATTTTCACATTGTAACTTGGTTATCACATATTTAAGGTCTAGTATCCACATACAAGTGACTGAATACCATATTTATCTTTCTGTGTATAAGTCACCTCACTCAGGATACTTTCTATTTCTATCCTTTTGCCTATAAATATCATGATGTAATTTTTTTAACAGCTGAGTAATATTCCATTGTGTATATGTATTTCATTTCTTTATCAGTTCTTCTATTGAAGAATTCTAGGCTGTTTCCAATTTCTGACTATGATGAATAAAGCATCAATGAATATTGTTAAGCAAGTGACTTTGTGGTAGGATGAAACATCTTTTGGGTATATGTCTGAGAGTGGTATGCCTGGATATTGTGGTATATTAATTTCCAGCTTCCTATCGAACAACCACACTGATTTCCACCGCAGCTGTATAAGTTTGCACTCCAAAAAGCAAAGTTCCCCTTATTCCTCATTCTCACTGGCATGAGCTGTCACTTGTGTTATTGATCTTAGCCATTCTGAGAAGTGTAAGATGGAATCTCAAAGTAATTTTGATTTGCATTTCCCTGATGGCCAAGGTTGTTGAACATTTCTCAGCCATTTGTATTTTCCCTATTGAGAATTCTCTATTTCAATCTGTACTCTGTTTTTCAGTGGTATTACTTGTTGTTTTTGTTTTTGTTTTGTTTTATATATTCTTTTGTGTTTGGGTGAAATGTTCTGTGAATATGTTAGTTCCATTTGGTTTATAACATCTGTCAGCTCCAGTATTTCTCTGTTTAGTTTTTCTGAGTATTGAAGTCTCCCACTGCCAGTGTGTGATGGTCAATATGTGATTTAGGCTATAGTAAAGTTTCTTTTCTGAATTGGGTGCCATTGTGTTTTTATCATCAATGATAAGAATTGAAATATCATCTTGGTACCTTTTTTTTTTTATAAGAATGTGTGTCCTTCCCTAACTCTTCTGATTAGGTTTGGTTTTAAGTCTATTTTGTTAGATATTTAAATGGTTACACCATAATACATCTTAGACCCATTTGCTTGGACTATCTTTTCCTAACCCTTTGCTATGAGGTAATGTCTGTTGTTGATGTTGAAGTATGTTTCTGAGATGCAACACAAGGATGGATCATATATTGCATCCATTCTGAATCTGTGTCTTTGATTGGGGAATTAAGACAATTTATATTGAGAGATATTAATGACCAATGATTGTTGATTCCTAGTATTTTATTGTTTTTGTAAGTAGTGTGTGTGTCTGTGTGAGTTTATGTTTCCCTTCTTTTGATTGTTCTGGTCAGAGATTATTTATTAATTGTGTTTTATGGTTATAGTTAACCTCATTTGGTTGGAGTTTTCTTTCTAGGACCTTTTGTAACACTGGATTTGTAGGTAAATCTACATTTAAACAATACTTATCATGGAATATCTTATTTTTCCATATGGAGATTGAAAGTTTTGCTGGGTATAGTAGTTTTGGCTGGCATCTGCAGTCTCTTTTATTTATGTATATGAGTGTTCTGTGTGCATGGAATCCAGAGTATATTTAGCATCTGTATCCAATACTTTGTGTTGCCTATTTACAGAGGCATGGAGGCATGTTCATCTCACAAGCAGGGTCTATACAACTGACCTCAAACTCTATTCATGACTGAAAGCAGAAAAACAAGAGTAATGTAGAAATCTTACCCTCAGCTTTTTACAATGCTCTGTTACAGGCCCCTTGAAGATAAATTCCTGTGTTCATGCAAAGTCCTAAACTGGAAGTGACCCTGTATTCCAAGAACAACAGAACCTCACAGAGAGATTGCCATGCAGAGAACAATAATTTTGCCAGGAAATGTTGTATACTGGAGTAAAAGCATTCATCTCAAGGGATGCAAATTGTCTGCTGTAGTAAAGAGCACCAGAGATATGAGAAAATATGGGCAGGACCTCACCATCAAAAGACTCCTTAAAGATGTAAACTCCCTGCTCTCTTTCTCTCTTTAAAAGAAAAGCCCTTGTGTCTACTCACATAAATTTGGGATCACTAGACTACTTCATTTGTTCCTGTTCCCAACAGATGTACTTGAATTCCTTTTAATCATGATTCATGTTTTTGTTGGTGTAATGGGAAGGATTGTCAGGTCTAGCATTTCCATGCAACGTGACCTGGGAATTTGACATTAAACTCCATTTAAAACATTAGCAGGTAGCAACAAATTATACCAGCAGTCCTCTGATTAGCATGGCTACCTCAGTTAGTTTGCATAGATGTCTACTCCATCTTTCTCCTTAGGTACCTTAACTGGTACTTACTCTTCTTCTTCCAATAAAGTCTCATCACACACATGATTCTGAAATATGGGACTAAGAGGAGGAGACCAAAGTGAAAATACAGCTATTCAATGGAACATTGGATGTAGTCACTACCCCAGGTGTTGGCCTGCCCATGAAGGAAACACTGTTTTCTGATTAAACCCAGAGAAGACATAATTATTCAGAAACTCTCCTTGGAAATACAGACACTGATTCCCAGAAACCAGCTGCCTCCTCCATCTCTCCAGTTTGGAGAAGATATTTTGTTGTTTCAGTTGAAGCACCTGTCTCTTATTTTGGATGGAGTAGATCAGGGCATTATTACCGGCTTAGCCACACTGAGTAGAATCCTCTAACCTTCAGAGATCTTCCACACAGCTGAATCAAGCCTATATCCTACCATGTTGTTCCACAAAGTTATCCTTTTGCCCAACTAGAAATTTCTGTGAATTTCAGTTATTCTCATCATGGGGAATACTTCAGAGGCATTGCATATTAGGGATTAAAGGTGTATCTTTAATGCACATTAGGGCTTAAATGTCTCCAATTTGACACATATTTAATTTTTTGTTGAATTTCATTTTAATAATAAACCAATCAACTTAGAGTTGGTCCTTTGATTTATACCATTTTCATTTCACCAGTACATTTGCTTGGGAGTTAGCACTATTGGAACACATCATCTTTGCATGGAGACCTTAGGATGTGAACATCTTTAAGGAAGGGAACAAATTAGACACCTAGAGGAAGATACAAGCTTCAGACACAGCCTGATTTTCAAAAGGATATTTTATTTTAAATGAGCAGAATACTAAAAGAATATTGTGTAGAATTAGAAAATTTGACCAAGGAGTATTCTGGCTCATTTTGAAAATACCAGAGATCATGTTTCAGGCATTTTGGTTGGCCTGCTTGGAAGTACCATGGGCATTCAGGTTACTCTGTAGTTTCAATGACCTGATCTCAAAGAGGAACATAATCATGGCAAAGAGTGACAGGGTGGCTGTCAGGATCCCTATGGGGAACACATGAGTGTGGTGTTTTTTGATCAGGTCTTCTTTCCTAACAGGAAAGGTGGGTGGAAAGTCAAGAGTGGTTTTGCCATAAAGATCTACTACATGGTTCCAGGTCACAGAAAGAGCTGTGCAAAGGCTGCTGAGAGGCAGAATTAAGACACAGCACTTGTAGCAGAGTATCTGAATCTCAGGGACTGAGGCTCTGACAATGCTAACCCTAATGGTCGTTGAGCTAAAAATCACCACCACAGATTTTATAAACATAGCCAGTAAGATCAGGCTCTGTGCACATCTAAATTCAGGTGAAATGGTCCAGGTCGAGTTGACAGGGCTGTGCACCAGAATCCTGGTCACAGAACCAGAGATGTGAAACTCCCGATGGTAATAAGCTTGCCATAGTCCAATGTACACAAGCTGAACAACTTCGGCATCAAATTCCCAGAGGCGCCAGTATTGGCTGCTTTGGAGGATTATTCCAAACCCCAACGACAAGAGGCTACAAAGGAAGCCAGTCAGTCTGAAGATCCATTCCTTCACCTGTGCAAATCTGTAGATAAGATTGAACAAGTATAGAGTAAATCCAGGAACACAAACGCAGAGTGGAAAACAGAGTGAATGAATCATTGTTTACAGAGGACTAAATACTCATACCTTGCCCTTGCTGTCTCAAGGTTTTACATATGTATTAGAAGCCTTTAAATCTATGAATGTGGTAGGAGTTCCCATTGTAAGACATTTTGTACAATAATTTCACTATATCCTTCTAGTGCTGCTACATTCCTCTTTGTTGACTAGGAATTTCAATACTGGGAATTAAAGGTGAAATATTAGTTTTCAGTATCATTTAAGGTGATACTGACTGCATCCCTCTCTGCAAAACAGAACAATTGTAAACAACTTTATTGAGTGTTCTGTGGGGAAGAATGCTCAAGTTATTGTAGTGGATTATTGCATGATCCTTACAAAAGCATTTTAATTTGTATAACCCTTGAAAGAAAGATGCAAAAAAAGCAAATAATACAAATGATGATATGATCATTTATGCCAAATCAAAACACACCTGGCTTCTTTTTTGTTTTGCTTTGGATTTTTTTGAAGGGGGCAGGGATTTTCTGTGTAATAAGCCTGGCTGTTCTGGAACACATTTGGTAGGCCAGGCTTGCCTAGAAATCACAGAGATATGTCTGTCTCTACCTCTGGATTGCATATCTGACTTCTTTCAATGTCCAAAGATACATGAACATAAAAGATGAATGAAAAAGAAATGCTAAGTAGATCAATGGTGTTATAACAGATACTGTCATAAGGCTTTACATATTTTCCTAAATGGTATTCAATTTAATAGAAAGGTATATGTAATATTTTCAGATTAAGACCAGCTTGCACACAAGCTTTAAACTTCAATGTGCAACTGGATATAGATATAGCTTTTTGGTGGAGTATTGGTTGTCTAGTGCTGTGGATGATTGATTGATAAATAAAGTGCTGATTGGCTAGTAGCCAGGCAGGAAGTATAGTCGGGAAAAGGAGGGAGGAGAATACTGGGAAGAGGAAAGCTGAGAAGAAGACTCTGCCAGCCACTGCGATGAGAAGCAACATGTAAGATACTGGTAAGGCACGAGCCACGTGGCAAGGTATAGATTTACAGAAATGGGTTAATTTAAGATACAAGAACTAGATAGCAAGAAGCATGAGCCATTAGGCCAAACATTTTAACTAATATATGTATCTGTGTGTTTATTTGAGTCTGAGTGGCTGCCAGCCAGGGTGGGACTGGAGATTGCTCCAGCTACAGTCTACTATGTGTGACGTGCTGGGTTCAATTCCCATAACCACAAAACTCTAATATATATGTAGAGGATGAGGAATCATGGATATGCAAATTTTTGTATCTGCTAATATATTCAGTATTGCACCTTGAAAATATTGGTTTCATTTGGGTGCAACATATAAAGTATCCTGAGGTATTTTGGTTGAGCCAATGTCATCTTTGACACCAAACTTACGCTTCACATTAACATCATGAAGGAACTTATTTGCATCTTCTCTAAACTCAGATCTTTGAGTATAGCAATAAGGAAAATGAGAAAATCATGATGAGTGGTCATGAAGATTTATTCAACAAAAGAAGGAAGGAAGCAAAGTCCTTCCATGATTCCAGCATGTGTATATGACATTGCCATTGCACATGCAGAAGGTTCAGGATCGTTTTGTGGTTCTTTTATTTAAGAAACTTTTTTTATTCATTTTACATACCAACCACAAATCCTCCATCATTCCTCCTCTTGCTTCTTCCCAACCTCCCCCAAACCATCCCTCATCCCCCTCCTCTGATAGGGTAAGGTCTCCTGTGGAGAGTTAGCGAAGTCTGGTACATTCAGTTGAGGCAGTACAAAGCCCCTCCCCTTGCATCAAGGATGAGAATGATATCTTGCCATAAATAATGGGCTCATGCACCAGGTATAGATCTTCATATGACTACCAGGTGCTTCTCCAACAGACCCAGCTACACAACTGTCTCCCATATGTGGAAGCCCTAGTCCAGTCCCATGCAAGCACCAGAGCTGTCAGACTAAAGTTTGTGAGTTCCCACAAGCTTGGTTCAGTTGTCTCTGTAGATTTCCCCATTATGATGTTGAACCCCCCTTGCTTATTCAATCCCTCTTTCCTCTCTTTGACTGGACTCCTGGTTTCCCCTCAGAGCATATAAATATTTCACCTTTTACTAATTGTCATACAAATGGGATCTTCTTGCCAGCAAGCGTTACCTATGAGATACCCACTGTTCCATAATCTTCTATGGAATGTGCTTCCTAAAATGGTGAAGATTATAGGCTTATTGCTTGGAAAATTACATTAACAAGATCAGTTTGAAATTGATGGTGGCTTGGGTATCAACATGAACTTTTTATTTCTAAGATAGATCTGAGGCAGTGACTATAGGAGCAGCATGTTTGAAGCAAAATGAAAGCAGGAGGAAGAATGATTTTGTGCCAAATGAGCTAGCTAGACAGGATGTGGTGCTGCGCTTGTCTGAACCCCAAGATGAGACACAAGCTTTTTGTAAAGAACCAAGTAGAAAGCCTTCATGTAGCATACATTATGTTTTTTTTCTTTTACCTTTTTGTGTTAGCAGTGAAGTGATCCATTTAGAAGATGACAATATCACAATTGTTCCTCTTATTTACAGGAAATACTGATCAGAGAGGGAGTCACATGAAGTGGTGAAGCACCTGAGTGAAAAAAGTTCTGTTAGGCACATGTCTCTGCTCAGAATAATGCCTTGGTGACTTTTGGGCTCTCAGAAACTTTTAAATTCACAGCACATGCTTTGCTTAGTTAGAACCTATGTTAAACACTTCAGGATATTAGTGACCCTTGAATGATACCCAGAAAATTGTTATTCTCATTTTATACATAGGGAAATACCAGAGACGCTAATTCCCATTCACAAACTTCAGTGAGATACACAGATAAATGGGCACTGTAGGCACTGGAGAGTTATTATTCACTTGGGTCTTCCTATCACTTATGATGTTCAGAAGGATTTACTCAAATGGAAAACATGTACAAAAATACCCTAGTCAATATATCAGAGACCTTCTTTGGCATCTTGTGTCTTAAGATAGTGAAGCTGATTAAGGAAAACAACATGGAAAATATAAAATTCTTACTTGTTTATCTCTCTTTCAGGAAATCCAAGTGTTACGGACTGCCAGCCTTAAGAGAAATAACTATACACATTCTTATGTTTCCATGACTACTAGGGCTATGTGTTTGGTCCTAAGCAACAAGTGGGTTCCAGTGAGAACCCATGAAATGCCAGAGTGAAGTATTTAAAATTAGTTTATTGTTAAGATGTGCATCAAATAGCCAAAACTATTCTTGGTTGTTTACTTGTTAACATCTGGAATTAACTAAAACTCAAATGACTAGGCACACATGAAATGGCTTTCTTTTTTTTGATTATATTCTCTGAAAAGCAAAGACCTAACTATAGTCCAGATCTTCCACATGGGAAGAGTCACCTTTAATACATGTCCTTTATGATGAGAAGATCAACCTTTAATCTGGACCATACTTCGTGCTGGGAGCCAATATAAAAGATATAGCAGCAAATTTGTTTTCTTTGGCTGCTTGTTCTCATTCTCACTATAAAGCCCTTTCATTCACTGGAATAAGAACTTACTTCTTCATGATTGCAACATATACTGAAGACCAAATGTGATACCCAGCCTTGTTGACTGAACAATTGCTGGATTCTTGACATTCTGTTGGTAGACAGCCACTTTTGGACTAGTTGGAGAGCAGCTTGTAAGCCATTCTAATAAATCACTTTCATAGATAAGTAGATAGATAGATAGATAGATAGATAGATAGATAGATAGATAGATAGATAGACAGATAGATAAATAGAGATAGATAGATAGATACACTTATTGATTAATACATATATACAGGTATAGATAAAGATATATTTTATAAGAACAAAACTTCTACAGAACACTGAACAATAAACATCTTAGTATTAGAAGTGGTTCTACAGTAACAGAAATATAAAGGTGATTTTTAAGTATCTGGAATAGGCTTTCCAATCTGTCAACACCTATAGCTACTGAAACCTCTCCAGTTACTGGACTCCCAAGGAAGCTCAGGGGGAACCAAAAGCCCATGGTGTGAACATAAAGAGACAAATGCATTTGATTATCTTGGTTCAACAATTGTGAGGGGCAAGAGATTTGGTGATTCTATATAAAATTTTTCAAAAATTGTGAAAACAATAAGGAAGATGATGATGCTGGTCAGTTGCTTCTAGCATCTCTGGATAAATTGATAAAGAAAAATAATGAACTCAGTGATAAAACTGAACAGCTCCAGGGATAAACAGTTTAAAGATATCTAAGTGTGTCCTGGAAGAGAAATTTTGTTTGAACAGCCATAGAACTCCGGTTGAAGGGAATCAAACTAAAGCTTTCATTCTAAGGTTAACTGAATTATAGTAAAAACTCAAGTCCCAACCTGGGAGTGTGTTAGCAATTAAAGTAAGGGCATGAATTGGCAAGAATTATATCCAGTAACTTTGGATGGGTACAAATGGCACCCAAGGTGTTGCCAAGAGTTTCCACCTAAAACCTGCGTAAAAAGAGTCTAAAACAGAGCTAAAAGCAGTTCCCAGTTGTCTCTTTCAAGCAATCGGCAGCCTGTGTGTTTGAGCTACTATGATGGGTTCCTGGCGCATGTGCTTGACCTGCAGTATGGCAGGAATGAGGCCTCTGCAAGCGGCACATTAAGCTACATGGTAGATTTAGCCTTTGCTAGTACAAAACAAAAAAAAGAGGTTTCTGGCCTACACACTGCTTTGATAAAAGCATAGACCCAAAATGGTTCCCAGAGCTGGCAGAAAATGTACCACCGCCATGTTGGGAAGCTGAAATGGGTGGAGCCAGCAGCCACAGCGCCAGTACTGTTTCAGGCTTAGAAGGCTGCAGTTTAAAGCAATAGGCTCAAGGTAATATAAAAAATAAGCCACGTAAAGAAGACTACCACACAGAGAATCTGGATTATGTTCTTTTTGATATTCATAACTGAAGAAAAACATTTGAATGCAAAAGCTGTTGAGTTATACCAAAATGTATATTTTAAGGGTACCTTGACTTCAAAATTTGGATGTAAGGATATGTTGTTTTGGAAAGGAGGCTCTGCTTTTGTTTCCACAGAAAGCCAGAGGCTATGGATTTGTTCCAGATTAAGATACATCAGGTTTGCCCAGCCAAGACCCCCTGAAAGGTCTCCGATGACACCATGGCCCAGATAATCCAACATCCAGATTGAATTCAAGGAAACTGGCTCAGACGATACACCCTCACGGATTACTCCATAACGCTAAAATTTTCTTTATGTTCCCATAAGATACAGCACCCCCCTCCAGCAGGAAGTAGTAAGAGAAGCTATGCCCAAATTCCCAAATATACCAAGCTGGCTTTGGAGATGTGTAAAAGTTAAAGCCTTCTTTAAAAAAAAGAAAAAGAAAAAAAAGGGGCAGTGCTGTGGGATGGTCTGTATGTTAAATTGCTCTGATTGGTCAATAAATAAAACACTGATTGGCCAGTGGCCAGGCAGGAAGTGTAGGTGGGACTAACAGAGAGGAGAAAGGAAAGAATAGGAAGGTGGAGGGAGTCACTGCCAGCTGCCGCCATGACAAGCAGCATGTGAAGACTTCGGTAAGCTACAATCCACGTGGCAAGGTATAGATTTATGGAAATGGTTTAATTTAAGCTATAAGAATAGCTAGCAAGAAGCCTGCCACAGCCATACAGTTTGTAAGCAATATAAGTCTCTGTGTTTGCTTGGTTGGGTCTGAGCGGCTGTGGGACTGGCAGGTGACAAAGATTTGTCCTGACTATGGGCAAGGCAGGACAACTCAAGCTAGAGATGGGACTATGTATTTGGACTAGATTGAAACTGAAAACTCTGAACCCATAGATTCTCAGGGTTTATCTCACCTCAGTCTTTCCACCCTCAATAGAAGATTCATTCACATCCTCACCCACTGAATATTGCCTTTTCTGCAATATTGATTTCCCTCAGAGCTAAAAAAATGTGGTTTTTGTTTTTGTTTTTGTTTGTTTTGTTTGTTTGTTTGTTTGTTTGTTTTGTTTTGTTTTGTTTTGTTTTGTTTTTGGCCTCTAGACTTATAACCAGACTTAAAGCAAATCAGGCTCCTGAAATGAATGTAGAAAATATACTTCAGCCGGGCAATCGTGGCACATGCATTTAATTCCAGCACTCAGGGAGTGGGGGTTGGGGGTTGGGGGCAGAGGCAGGCGGATCTTTGTGAGTTCAAGAACAGCCTGGTCTACAGAGTGAGATCCAGGAAAGGCACAAAGCTACACAGAGAAACCCTGCCTCAAAAAACCGAAAAAAAAAGAAAGAAAGAAAAAAAGAAAGAAAAGAAAAAGGAAAAAGAAAATGTAGATCATGAAGAGGTATGTAACATTCCTAAAGACCTTAATGAGTTTGCAAACTCATTCAAGTATAAATCTGGGTAAGATGTGTGTTAATGAATTTTAAGGGTATGTGACAATGGCAGAAGGAACATAAAACTGGATCAGGCTGAGTTCATTGATATGAGTACTCTGAGTAGAGATTCTGAGATAAATATTGGAATTCACATAGTTTTTAAAAGGTGTCATGAGTTTGTTTGAATGGTTGCCTGAAGCATTTGTTCAAAATGACCTATTGAACAGGAGTTGGTTGACAAAGGGATTTTAAGGATTAGGGAATTTCAATGCTAGAGGAGGTACACTGTACAAAACACAATCCTGCACAATGGGACGGCCCAGATGATATGTCCTTCACTAATCCTACATAACACAAAATTTTGAGTGATATTTGAAGCTTGTTGTCTTTATTTTTCTTATGCCAGATAGTCAGGTTTGGAGACTCCACTGCTCAGTTGGATAAATTAAATGTAATGAGTTTTTGGGCACCAGAGTAGATGGGACCAGGTGGCAGTACTGAATTGTCAAAGGCAAAGTGATTGTACATATTGTATTGGTCAGTATAGACAAAGCAATGTTCATAACTGCCTGAACCATAGTTGTCAGCAACGGAAAGGTGAATTTTAAGGTGGCATGATTGGTCAGGATCTTTCGTGCTTGCTAATCCATCACAATGTTTCCAGACATAATAAAGATAAGAAGCTACTACATGTTTGTTTGATCTGTAGAAATAAATATATCAAATAAAGGAAAGAAAGTCTTGACCCAAGGAATCTAAGTTAAAATACCATCGTGAAACTGAAAAGGGAAAAGGAAGATGTTAGAGGTGCCTTGTGTACCATCTACCATAAGGATCACTCTGAATTAACCAAGATATGCCAATTAGATGCTGACGTCCTAGATTTTTGTCTGTGAGATGAGACTTTCTTGTGAAAAGGCTTAGCATCTTTCCCTATGACACCCCCTATTTCCAATTGTGATTATATCCCCAGAATGCCAAGCACACATTGATTTAAGAACTTAAAATGGATAAGATTTGGACTTATTAAGGTTAAAATGTTCCATTCCTTGAAGCATTGTAGAAGGGAAGGAAAAGTTGTCTACCTCTTGCCTGCCTCCTTTATCAATGCCTGATCATACAGATAATCCTGTATAAAATTCTAGGCAGGAAAGTCATAAGGAAGAGATGCAGTTTGAGTTAAACCAGTTGTCACCATCGTCAACAGCCAGTTCCCTGTTTCTAATACATTTTGGAGTTCTGATTTATAAAGAAGCAAATGCCTTTGGACATGGGAAATGTTAGTGAACTGACATATGTTAATTAATCTCAGTGAAAATATGGCTCTGGAGATGGGAGTTCGCATTCCCCCTCCAGATCCAAGTGTGCCTGCCTCAAAATGTCCTGAAAATTTCATGCCATGACACTGTGACAAGGAAAGATGAAAACTGCAAACATTGCAAGAACCTAGGCATCATGACCCCTAAAGACAGCAAAGGGATAACTTATTGCATATAGAAACTACTCTTGTTTATCTTCTGACATAAAGTCATTCATCATAAAGTAAAGGCACTGGGATTATCATCTGTGGAGAAGACACAGAGGACCTTCAACCTAGAAGTTTCTCAGTCAGTAAATACACAAGACAAATTTTTTTCTGCATTTTTTATTTTATAATTTAGTTTAATTTTACATATCAGGCACAGATTCACTTGTTCTCCCCCCTCCCAACTCCCCTGCCTTCCCCCTAGCCCACCCCTGTTCTCATCTCCTCCAGGACAAAGACTCCCCTGGAGATTGAGTTCAACCTGGTAGATTCAGTGCAGGCAGGTCCAGTCCCCTCCTCCCAGGCTGAGCCAAGTGTCCCTGTATAAGCCCCAGGTTTCGAACAATCAACTCATGCACTGAGTACACTACCTGGTCCCACTGACTGGATGCCTCCCAAAGATAACAAGCTAATCAACTGTCTCACTTATCCAGAGGGCCTGATCCAGTTGGTTGTTCCTCAGGTATTGGTTCATAGTTCATGTGTTTCCACTCGTTTGGCTATTTGTCCCTGTGCTTTATCCGACCTTGGTCTCAACAATTCTCACTCATATAAACCCTCCTCTTTCTCACTAATTAGACTCCCAGCCACTACACCTGGGGCCTGGTGGTGGATCTCTGCAACCTATTCCCTCAGTCATTGGATGGGGTTTCTACCATGACAATTAGGGTGTTTGGCCATCCTATCACCAGAGTAGGTCAGTTCGGGCTATCTCTCAACCATTGCCAGTAGTCTATTGTGGGGGTATCCTGGTGGATTTCTGTGAGCCTCTCTAGCACTTTGCTTCTTCCTATTCTCATGTGGTCTTCTTGTATCATGGTCTTTTATTCCTTGTTCTCCCTCTCTGTTCTTGATCAAGCTGAGACCTCCAGCTCCCCTAAGCGTTCTTTCCCTTGAACCTTGCCCTTCATTACCCCCACTCACATCCATGTTGTTCATGTATATCTCAGCCATTTCTCTGTCATTGGGCAATCCTTGTGTCTTTCTTGGGGTCCTGTTTTCTATGTAGCCTCCTTGGAGTTGTGAGTAGAAGTCTAGTCATTGTTGTTTTACATCCAGTATCCTCCTATGAGTGAGTAGATACCATGTTTGTCTTTCTGAGTCTGGGTTACCTCACTCAGGATGATTTTTTTCTAGAACCATCCATTTGCCTGCAAACCTCATGATGTCATTGTTTTTCTCTGCTGAGTAGTATTCCATTGTGTATATGTACCACATTTTATTTATCCATTCTTCAGTTGAAGGGCAACTAGGTTGTTTCTGGATTCTGGCTATTACAAACAATGCTGAAATGAACATAGCTGAGCCAGTGCCCTTGTGGTATGATTGAGCATTCCTTGGGTATATGCCCAAGAGTGGTATAGCTGGATCTTGGGGGAGATTGATTCTCAATTTTCTAAGAAAGTAACATATGATTTCCAAAGTGATTGTAAAAGCTTTCATTCCTACCAGCAGTGCAGGAGAGTTCCCCTACCTCCACATCCTCTCTAGCATAAGGTGTCTTCAGTGTTTTTGATCTTAGCCATTCTGACAGGCATAAGGTGGTATCTCAGAGTTGTTTTGATTTGCATTTCCATGATAATAAGGGATGTTGAGTAATTCCTTAAATGTCTTTCAACCATTTGAGTTTCCTCTGTTGAGCATTCTGTTTAGTTCTATAGCCCATTTCTTAATTAGACTGTTGGGAATTTTGATGTCTAATTTCTTGAGTTCCTTATATATTCGGGATATCAGCCCTTTGTCAGATGTGGGGTTGGTGAAGATATTTTCCCATTCTGTAGGCTGTCGCTTTGCCTTGTTGACCATATCCTTTGCTCTACAAAAGCTTCTCAGTTTCAAGAGGTCCCATTGATTGATTGTTTCTCTCAGTGTCTGTGCTACTGGTGTTATATTTAAGAAGTGATCTCCTAAGCCAATATATTCAAGACTACTTCCTACTTTCTCTTCTATCAGGTTCAGAGTAGCTGGATCAATGATGAGGACTTTGATTCACTTGGACCTAAGTTTTGTGCACAGTGACAGATATGGATCTCCTTGCAGCCTTCTACATGTTGATATCCAGTTATGTCAGCACCATTTGTTGAATATGCTTTCTTTTTTCCATTGTACAGTTTTGGTTTCTTTGTCAAAAATTATATGTTCATAGGTGTGCAGATTAATGTCAGGGTCTTCAATTCGATTCCAATGGACCACATGTATGTTTTTTATGCCAGTACCAAGCTGTTTTTATTACTGGAGCTCTATAGTAGAGCTTGAAGTCAGGGATCATGATGCCTCCAGAGGTTGTTTTATTGTTCAGGATTCTTTTGGCTCTCCTGGGTTTTTTGTTTTTCCATATAACGTTGACTATTATTCTTCCCAGGTCTATGAAGAATTGTGTTGCTATTTTGGTGGGGATTGCATTGAATCCCTATCAAATTGCCATTTTTACTATGTTAGTCCTTCTGTTTCTATTGTGTGGAACAATTTAAAGAGTATTGGTATTAACTCTTCTTTCAAGATATGGTAGAATTCTGTGCTGAAACCATCTGGTTCTGGGCTTTTTTTGGTTGGGAGATTTTTAATGACTGTTTCTGTATCCTTAGGGGTTATTGGCCTATTTAAATAGTTTATCTGGTCTTGATTTAACTAAGGAATGTGGTACCTATCCAGAAAATTATCTATTTCTTTTAGATTTTCCAGTTTGGTGGAGTAGAGGTTTTTAAAGTATGACCTGATGATTTTTGGATTTCCTCATTGTCTGTTGTTATGTCCCCCATTTCATTTCTAATTTTAATTCAGATGTTCTCTCTCTGTCTTTTGGTTAGGATGGATAAGGGCTTGTCTATCTTGTTGATTTTCTCAAAGAACAAACTCGTTGTTTCATTAATTTTTGATATTGTTCTCTTTGTTTCTATTTTATTGATTTCAGCTCTCACTTTGATAATTTCCTGGTGTCTATTCTTCCTAGGAGACTTTGCTTCTTCTTGTTCCTGAGATTTCAGGTGTGCTGTTAAGTCACTAGTATGAGATTTCTCCAACTTCTTTATGTGGGCATTTAGTGTTATGAATTTCCCTCTTAGCACTTCTTTATAGTGTCCCATAAGTTTGGGTATGTGGTGTCTTCATTTTCATTGATCTCTAGGAAGTCTTAATTTCTTTCTTTATTTCTTCCTTAACCCATTGGTGATTCAGTTGAGCATTATTCAGTTTTCATGAGATTGTAGGTTTTCTGTAGTTTTTGTTGTTGTTGAAATCTATCTTTAAACATTTGTGGTCTGATAGAATGCAGGAGGTTAATCCAATTGTTGTGTATCTGTTGAGATTTGCTTTGTGTCCAAGTATGTGGTTGATTTTAGAGAAGGTTCCATGGGGTGCTGAGAAGAAGGTATATTCTTTTTTGGTAAGATGGAATATTCTGTAGATATTGATTATGTCCATTTGAATCATAACATCAGTTATGTCCTTTATTTCTCTGTTAAGCGTCGATTTGGGAGATCTGTCCAGTGGTGAAAGTAGGGTGTTGAATTCTCCCATTATTAATGTGTGAGGTTTTATATGTGGTTTTAGCTTTAGTAATGATTCTTTTATATATGTGGGTGCCCTTGTGTTTGGAGCATAAATGTTCAGAATTGCAACTTTATCTTGGTGGATCTTTCCTTTGATGAGTATGTAATGCCCTTCTTAATCTCTTTTGATTGATTTTAGTTTGAAGTCCATTTTGCTGGATATTAGGATGGCTACACCCCCTTGTTTCTTAGGACTGTTTGATTGGAAAGTCTTTTCCCAACCTTTTATTCATAGGTAGTGTCTATCTTTGAATCTGAGGTGTGTTTTTTGCATGTAGCAGAATGATGGGTCTTGCTTTTGTATCCATTCTGCAAGCCTGTGTCTTTTTATAGGTGTGTTAAGTCCATTGATATTAAGGGATATTAATGACCAGTGATTGTTCATTCCTGTTATTTTTTGGTGTTAGTATGTGTGTACTTGTCTTCTTTGGGGTTTACCTCTGTGGCTTTATCTATTGCCTGTGTTTTCGAGGGTGTATCTGACTTCCTTAGGTTGGAATTTTCCTTCTAGTGCTTTCTGTAAGGCTGGGTTTGTGAATAAGCATTATTTAAATCTGGCTTTGTCTTGGAATGTCTTGGTCACTCTGTCTATGATGATTGAAAGTTTTGCTGGGTATATAAGTCTAGGCTGGCATCCATGGTCTCTTAATGTCTGCATTACATCTGTTCAGGTCCTTCTGACTTTCAAAGTCTCCATTGAGAAATTGGATGTTATTCTGATGGGTTTGCCTTTATAAGTCACTTGGCCTTTTTCCTTTGCTGCTCTTAATATTCTTTCTTTATCCTGTACATTTAGTTGTTTAATTATTATGTGGCAAGGGGACTTTTTTGGGGGTCTAGTCTGTTTGGTGTTCTATTGGCTTCTTGTATCTTCATAGGCATTTCCTTCTTTAAGTTGGGAAAATTCTCTTCTATGATCTTGTTGAATATATTTTCTGTGCCTTTGAGTTGGTATTCTTCTCCTTCCTCTATCCCTATATTTTGTAGGTTTGGTCTTTTCATGGTGTCCCAAATTTCTCTCTCTCTTTTGTCCAGATGGGAGCTCCAGTACAGGATGGGGGCTCTTGTCCAGATGGGAAGTCTGGGTCAGGATTGGAGCTGGTGGCCAGTCTCTAAGTCTCAGGAAGTATCTGGGGTCTCTGGCAATGATGGGCGTGGGGGCAGGGCGTGGAGATTGCAGGGTGTGCTGGGAGTATTGGAGAAGGGGAGATTTCCCATTGGGGGTGGAAGGGATCCTGCCTGATGGCCAGAACCTGGGGCCAAGTGGGGCAGGTCTTCCCCAGACTGGCTGGTGCCCAGGGATGGGATCTAGGCTGAGTCCAGGCACTCACCTCTTGTCCAGATGGGAGGTCCAGGGCAGGATTCAGAAGACTAATTTTAATTAGAATTATTTGTTGTTGCTTTCTCCAGGAGGTTTTAAACATAGATTAAAAGATGTTTTGCTATGTATCTGCCACAGCTCTATATTTGCTACTCATACTCATTCAAAAGCAAGGACAAGGCTAATGTTCATCATCCTTTGTACAAACTGAAAAACAAAGGTAAAAGACATCTGGAATAAGCCCCTGAGGAATCTAATCATGAAGAGTAATGGGGTAAAAATAAGACAATCTAACTGTCCATTCAGTTCCTTCATGGGTCTCAGAGAGGAAATGTGTAATGTATAAAGAGAATACAGATTAACAATCTCAAGAGTGGATAAAAGGCCTCTTGGTGAAAGGCCCAACTATGTTAGTCTTGAGTTACTTACTAGGGAAGTGTAGAGGGCAAAACATACCTGATTTCTGAATAAATTGAGCCTGTGCTAACATCCCCTCCCTTAAACTCTCAAGCAACTGAGGGTTTTTTCTTATGGTGATTTCTTCAGGATCTGGAAAGCTACATTTTCAGAACTGGTAGTCTCCTCTAACCACACCTTTAAAAATAATCATAATTAGTCCCCCAGTCACTCTGGTATGGGAGCAGAGCCTTAAATCTTTTCATATTGACTCACAAAAGTACTCAGGCACCTTTCCTGCTTCGGGGCTGCCAACTCAACCTCAATTTTTGTTCATATAATTCAAATTATAGTGCTTGACCTTGGTTGTCCTAACATAAACAATAGGATCAACACCACAGTTTATGAGACACCTTGGCAAAGAGCCATATTCAACATCTTAGTGTAGACAAAATACTGGAATGGAATGGCAGCAACAAGAAATCTGATCCTTGAAGCATACACATTGATTCTAGGAAAGCATTTGAATGTTTAACTTCTCCATGACATCAATTGTGGTGTGGGCATGTGTTCGTCTATGGAAACTTATAGCTGTCAGACAACAGGATGGATAAAATTTCAACTTGACTTGGCAGATGAGTAGGTTTTTACCTCTTGAATCAAACCTGTGCTCTCTTCTTCATGCACATCTTGCAACAGACAAAATCCACAGGGAAATCTTCAAAGTCATTCTTGATTTCTGTGAAACCTTTGGAGCAGTGGCTCTAAACTGTAGACAAATTTCTAAATGGTCTCATTAGATAGAAAGCATGGAGACAAATACAGGGGTGGAAGCCTTAGAGATTAGGGAAATAGGAATAGCCACCAGCCAACCTTACCTCACCAGCTCTGCAGCTTCCAAATGCCAGCTACTTCCAATCTTACCTGTACCTTTATTGCCTTGTTGTTCTGCCTTCTCATTGGATATTTTAGCCCAGCTACCTTAGGATTGCTCAAAGTCTGGGGAAGATGCTATGTCCAGCTTGGGATATCTAAGGGGAAAAAATCTACATACACTAAGCTCTTATGTCTGTTAACTTTATTCTCTGGGATAAAATCCTGTCTACATAGCTTCAATTCTATACTGATACTCATGTCCTCTTTGTCCCCTCATTTACTGCCCTCTCATAGTCCTGCTAACAACTAGGCTCTTATGCTTCCAGCCTCATCTTCTTCCTCTGTTTCTTCGCCCTCCATCTTTACTTGCTCTCTACTCCTGGATCTGATGAACCCTACAAGAGTTCTGCCTTACCATCTATGAAACCTATGTTCTTTCCTTATCCCTGGCCATGCCATTCTGTAAGCCTCTACAGAAAATGCCTGTTGCTTCTTCCCCCCACCATACAATTCTCTGCCTCCTCAGAAATGTTGCTCCACCCTACCTTCCACCTTAATATGCAAAAACCTCTTTTGTTCTCAGTCAATTGCTCTGGAGAGCCACTAGACCTCAAGGCAAGGCAAGCTTTATTAGCACAAGAAGCACAGGTGTGGGTCTCCCACCAGCTTGTCTTTGCCTATGTGACCTTATCCAAGTACTGGCTTGAGCAGGGAAGTTCACACACACATTTTATGGGAATTATGAGCACAAGAAATTCATAACAAGGCACAAGTAATATTGTGGAACCAAAATAAGACCAAAATGCTCTCACCCCAAAACTAAAGGCCTAAGACTGCTCCTTTTAGCTACAGACCATAAGTTACTGGAACAGGCCAGAAGTTACTGAGACCAGTCAGTTCAGATTCCAGAAACCAGGAAGTGTAAAAGTACAGAGCCACAAGATAGTCACGAGGTAATGCCTGCCAGACTATGGAATGTCCTCTCCCTGGTTTCCAGGGTAACTGATCACAGAAATGCCTCCACCTGAGGGCAGCCAATGAGAAATGGTGGCGGGCAACCACTCCCTTAGAAGTAATTTCTAGAAGTCCCTAGAAGCGAGCCAATCAGAATTGTACCTATACTAGCACCCCTAAATGATGTAACCTTGAGACTTTTCCCTTTAAAAACTGAGCTTGCAGACAGGTGGGCGCTTCCTCCAGCCTCCACTGTGTTGGATGTATTGGACGAAGTCCCTGCCTAGGCTTGTATTGCTTTTGGATATCTAGAATTAAACCTTGCTTTTGCATTCCGGCATGCTCGTCTTTGGTGGTCTCTCTGGGGGTCACGATCTGGGCACAACAATATTAAGCTGTGTAACACCAAATAGTTCATGTTAGATGGCTTGCCAGTTGACTGACCCTTGGCCTGGTCAAGGTATAGCTTTAATATACAGCTGGGCTCCTTATATTCTTGTGGCCCACCACACTACCTCACTTCCTGGTTACCACATGTCTGTACAGACTTCCAGGTCTCTATGGTACTGGGACTAAAGGCATGTGTCACCACACTTGCCTTTGTTCCCTAGCATGACCTTGATCACACAGAGATCCTACCTGCTAAGTGATTGGACTAAGGGCATGTGCTACCACTGCCTGAATTCTATGATTATTTCCTCAGATCTCCAGGAAAACTTTATTAAAGCACAAATAAAATATCACCACATTTCAGCACAAATAAAATATTACCACATTATCCCTTTTTCATCTAATAAAAATAAAAAAATAAAGTTATAACTAATATAAGAAAAAACTATATACAATAACTACAATAACTATATACAATATATACAAGCAATAAATATGTCAACAATGTGTAGTCCATTTGCATTGACAATTTCAGAGAAAATATTTCATTATCTATCCTGTTTTGGGGAGTCCAAAATGTACCTAATATACTTTCTAACCTATCTTGTATTGCCAAGAGAAAACTATCTTATGATGTCTTTCAAACTTATGCACTTATCACCTCTTAGTGAGTTTCTTTTCTGAATTTCTTAACAAGGAAAACTGTTACTACAACTATCCAATCTTCAACTCTCTCTTAGTTAGTTTCTTTTCTGAATTTCTTAACAAGGAAAATTGTTACTACAAACTGTCTAATCTTCAACTTCAAATCTGGGAAATAACATTACCTAGTGTGACCCGTCCAGCAGGCCAGGTTATTCGAGGGTCTCGAGGAGGGACCACCTGTGAATCAATGGGGGGCGAGAGGGAAAGGAGACCAAGCGCGTGAAGAAAGACAAAGCAGTCTGAGTTGCATCAAGGCCTCACTTTATTGACTGGGTGTTAGAGCTTATAAACAGGGCTTCAGGTAGGGAGGGGGAGCAGGAGTGAGGAGAGGACAAAGAAAATTCCTAAGGAGGGTCAGCAGGAGGTCGCTTTGGTCCCAGGCCCCTGCAGCTAGCTGATTTAAAGAGGTTTATTTAATCCTACATTCCTAGGTTAGACTAAAAGCCTCCTATTTACACGAGGCTTGATAAATCGTGGCAGGTAACACAAGGTTCAAGACACCGCTGTCCAGAGTCGGTCTCCAACAGTTCCCCCTCTTTTCTCAAAAATGGACCAAGTCCATGTGATCGGGGTTGCGGAGGTCCGAGAGAGCCTCTGTCTTAGGCTATACAGGGGGACTCCCACGCATGGCAGGTGCCATGTTGAGCCGGTCTCAACGACCTCTGTACGCTCTTGTCTCCTGCGTGGGCCCTGTACTATTCCCGTCATTGAGTACTCTCTAGCAAGACCTTGGGGATGTTAGGGCTTTAGGACACTGAATCTGAATCCTTGATGGGGCTCCTGGCCAGCCTCTTCAGAATCTACTCTGTGATAATGAATCGAGACGTGTCGTGGTAAGGCCGAATCAATCTGATTTTTGATAAACCGAGTCAACTGCTGAAAGGCCCAGGGACCAAAGGTAATGAGAAGGAGAAGGAAAATAATCAGGGGTCCAGGAGGGTGGGGATCAGGGTAGAAAGCCAAGGGGATTCTTTAAAGCTTTTGTATAGAAGAGCAAACCCTGCTCCTAAGAGCAAGAGCCGCATCTTACTGAAGCCCCATAAAGGCTAATAAAGGAAAAACCCACAAGATTACAATTCCCATACAATTTCGTTTCACAAGATCATGGTCTGGGTACAGAGTGATCACAGACGGGTAATTTGCATCAACAGGTACATTTTTCCTGAAACCTCGAGGGAGGGGTATCAAGGCAGGAGTGGAGTTTACACAAAGGTCACAGTGGTCCTTCCTGGAACACCTGCAACTATCCCAGTCACAGTTGAGCACATCTCTTAGCAGAAATCTCTTTACATTGTTATATGGTTGCAGGGGAGATTGAACAATGGCTAAGTCAGGTTGCTCTTAGAACTAGATTTTTAGTTTCTCATTTCCTGGTGCTTGAAGTTTTTTCTTTTCCTGAGGCTTGGGGGTGTAAGCCTGAAGGGCTAGAGTCTTTCATTCCCCCATTTTCTTTTTGGCAAAATTTAATCTTAAAATTATGGTATTGCATTAGGTACCTTATGGCCTATTTTAGTAACTCATGGCCTGTAATGGCCATGCATAGTTCATGTACAATTAGCCATCTTGTCTCTATGTCAGGGAGTTTTCTTTTGACCCAGCATTTCAGCCTTTTTTGAACAAGGAAAATGGGACGATGTATTCTCTTTCTGGAACTGCTTCAAGCTGGCATTGTGGTGTCGTTATCAGGGCCCCACCCCCAAAAGGCTGAAAAGCTGGTCAAACACTGGGCAGGGGGCATTTGTCAGCAGCATGTAGCTGCCTGACCTCATAGGGACAGAGAAGAATCATGTTAGCTGGGCTGGTCCATGTTAGCCTTTAGCACGTCCGGAACCCACAGTCGTCTGGAGAAGTGGAGTCAGGAACTGAAACTTGGAGGTGTCTGCCAGCCAAGTAGAAATCTGTTGAGACAGATTTAAACTAGGAACAGAGGTTAAAATTTATGAACTTATTTGAAACCTTAGGTTCATACCCTTAGTGATGGGGAAAGCACTAATTCCAAGACCAGGAGAGAGGAAAAATACCATCTTTAGGAATACTTATCTGGGGTTCTTTTGACCTCTGTGGAGTGGGTCTATGTTTTTATGTCTTTTTTGATCCTTTGAGGCCTACTTACAAAATGACATAAAAGTTTTAGATACATTAGTATTACCAATTTGTACTGAAATCCATATTGTAGACAAAGCAGATAATGGGTATCTGTAAAACAGCAGAAGTAGACTTATACCTTTGAGTCCCAACAAGAACTACAGATTTGGGCATTTTTCTTCTGTCCAGAAAACCAGGTATAAATTGGACAGAGATTTTTGGCCTGGTGAGAAGCACTTTTAGGTTTACATTTAGATATATCTAGATGACATCTAAAACAAATCCAAAATGTTGAGCTTGTGACTGAACAGTAAGTGGTCATTGCTCTATCAGCTCATCAGGACTCCTAAATGTTAAGTTCTGAACCATAGAACAGGAGAGTAATTTGAAACATATCTTATTTTAGACTCAAACCCGAACCTTTATGATTTATTTAAATTTTTACATCTTAGAACATTTTCTTTTAAAGTGAGCTAACAGGCTAGCTATGGCCTTGCAAAAGGATCTGGTTGATGCTGCCATGCTGACAAAGTTAGAGCTAGCCATCAGTACTATCAGAAATCTGAGAAAGATAAACTATATCTGAGTGCAGACCAAGAAGCTTCCAATCCTATAAATTACAGTGATCAATCCCTACCCAGGTCTCTATAGCGTTGGAGGTACCAGTCAGAACAACATCAATCTTCTACCACCATCAAGCCCATAAGGCAGAGTACCTTTTCTGTGGAATAGGGACACGGAAGACTGACAGTGTCCTACTACTTGTCCATAATCTGGGCTGGGTCCTGGAGGCAGGCGTTGCATTGGGGCATCTTGCCCTGTGGTCAGTGTCGTTCACAATTCAGGTGGCATCTTCTTGTCATTCCATATCTTCTTTGGAGACCTTGGGAGTCATTGCTAGGAGCTGGGGAGCTAGGAGTCTCTGTTTCTGATAGTAAGTTTTTAATCAAATAATTTAAATGTCATATTCATCAGATCATTGACAGGATTGAGGACCATTATCTATTAAATGTATCTGAACCAAACAAATCTAGGCCTAATCTTGAAAATATCTCTAAGTTTGGTAATAATGACCAGGCTAATTTGTTCTCCTATAGATATATTAGTCAAATATACCTCTCAGTTTGTTTTTATTTAAATAGAACCGTTTATGCTTTAAACTAGTATCTGGATAGCCAGATGACTAGTATTAACTTGTATTCCTTAACACAGAAGGACATACATGCAAACTCAGACATTCAAAACCAAACATACATGTGGCCACATTTTCATTCATACCTGTAGAATAGACAGACATTTTTAAAACTATGACCCTTTGGAGTCTCCATGAAACAGCAGAATAGCAAGAGAAAGAAATCTGAAACATGTTTACTTAAACTTTAAAGTTAGACCTTAAAGTTTTATTATATTTTTTTTCAAACCCTCACGACATGCTTAAGCCTTTAAATTTTTATATCTTAAACTGCTTCCTCAAGTCAAAAAATCATTTATTTAAACTTTTATTTTAACCAACAATAATTTGAAACCAATTTTCTTAAATGATGGCAAGTATTTGTAACACATTGAACTCAAATGACCAAAACCCATGTAAATTTTTATTTTTCCTGTGGAAACAAAAGCATAATTTTCCTAGTATCTTGAACTGGTGATTTAACATTTCTTTTTCAAGCAATATCAGTGTTATGCCCAGATCGAGTCCCCAAAGAAGCTACTGGAGACCTCAGGTACAGAATGCAAAAGCAAGGTTTATACAAATGAAGTTTACAAGCCTTGGCAGGGGGGCTCGTTCCAAACCTCTCACACACAGCAGGGAGGTTGGAAGGAGCACATGCCTTTCTTTGTGAAGCTAATACAGACCACATAATTTATCTCCCACCGCCCACGTCCCTCTTTAGGTTCATATCAGTAGTTTTTTATGTTATCTTTATTTCTCATTTGTTTAGCAACCGTGTTTAGGAGTTTTATGAGCTGTCTCCCGGGTTTGGGGAGTTTGGGGAGTTTGGGATGTTTTATGAACACTTAGTCTCTGTCAGATGGTCATATATCCTAACTCTGTGTTTTCTTAAGTTTCTGTAGTTGATAAAGCCACCTGGAAAAAGGCGTCTAAGTTCTTATCTACATTTAAGAATCCTGGTTTTAACTTCTCTTTGTCTGTAGGGGATGAAGTTGGGGGGGTGGTTACCGAGGTTTCGCAATCAGGACAGAGAAGGGTTAACAAGAGAAATTCCTGGCTGGCAGAAGAGACTTTGAAGTTATCACAGTAAAGGAAGGGAGGGGGAGCAGTGGTCATAAAGTATGTCCTTGGCTGCCAGTGTTCCTGAAAAAAAAAGGTTTTGTTAACTCCTCTGACTAAAGTCAGATTCTCTGTTCAGTGTTCACACAGTTTTGTCAGTTGCAGGCAGCCATTGCCCTGTCCAGAGCAGGACATGAGAATCTTAGCCTGCCTGTACTGAGAACACAAACCCCCACCCTCGTGAGAGCAGCCAGCTGCCTGCAGTCCTGATAGCAAGAGAGATAGGGAGGGAGGGAGGTGGCCCTCGCTGTGCCTCTCTCTCCTCCCCGCAGGAAAATAAGGGAGATGAGTAGCAGAAACAGATGACATTTACACAGACAATCCAAGTACCAGCACATCAGCACTGAGATGATGATGGCCTCACTCACAGCAAGCAAGCCCCTCGATTGTGGCTCGCACATCCTTCTGGTGGGCTAGGCAAAGGTTTAGTGGAGAAGAAGGGGACTGTCCAATAGCGTCCGTCACAGTCAAGTCAACAATGAGAACAGTTAACACACTACACACAAGACCAAGGGCACACAAAAGAAAAACTTTGCCCCAACGATACAACCAACAAAGCTCCAAGAACAATGACAGCCTGATGTGCTCTGTGGAGAGTGACCCTCCAGGCTCAATCACACCAAAAACAATCCAGATCAAACAGACATCAGGGGGCTTTCACATCCCTGTCAGTCAGACATGTACCTTATTTCTTGGAAGAGAAACAGAGTGTAAAGTAACAATGACCACAATAAAACATACAAAAATCCCCACAAAATGTCTCTAACAATTTCCCGGGACAAAATACAAAGTGGCACTTCCTCCCACCATGGGGAAAGGTACCCAAAGATGCTCCTCTCCTAAGCACTCCCTGGAGGAGACTCCTAAAATCAAATGGTCACCTCTGAGGTGGCCCCAAATGGCTTGGGACTAGGGGGTCCCTTGCCCAAATCAGGGAATGAGAAGTCTCTCTTTCCCTCCCAGGATCACTGTCCGGACACGTCTGTCCCAGTGAGAGCCTGCAAAGTACAAACCAGTCGACCGGCACAAAACTTAACGAGACAAGACAGAGACAGAGACAAGACAGAGGGTCCCGGTGGGTCTTTTGGTCTTTTGTTCAGTGTGATTTGTGGCAACCTCACTCTTACCGTCTTTTGGGACAGACACATCATTTAATAGGTCCTCAGCAAGTGCCAGAAGATGTGACACCCTACTATCCTTTTCTGGAAATTGCTCGTGTTTTTTTTTGGAATTTGGCTGCCTATTCTTCTGGTGGATGGCTTCATCTCAGTGTCCTATTCTTCTCCATATCCCATACTTCTCAGCTTGTGGGTGGTTCCATCTCCTTTGTTAAATGCCAATCTACCATTGAGAGGTTAGACTCCACCAGCCTAGTTACTCTTTCAAGAATAACTGCTCCAGCTACTGTTCCACTGCACACCAGAAGCCATCGGTCCATTGCCTGTTCAGCTGCCTTCAAAGAAAGGGGCACTTTACCTTTTGAGGTTTGGAAAGCCACTTCAGCGATGGTGTCATATTGTCCTGGTGTCAGAGGACACCTGTTGCCAAAGCTGCAGCCACATTTGTCTTGGCAAAATCCAATCAGCTCTATTTATATGTTCAATTCAATGTTGGGCTATTTGCTGTTAATCTGTCCCCAAAAAAATTACTACAAGCTCTTTGCCAAGGTTCAGTTTCTGCCCATAATTTTTCATTGTCCTCCTTTGTTAAAGGCATGACAATTTCTGCTGGATCTATCCTTGCTAATTGATGAAGTCTCGATTTTCCTTTTAAAATTAAGTCAGAGATCTTTTCCCCATGAGTTTTAATTTTTTTTTTCTCTGATTATTTGGTAGAAATATCCATTCCAATATAATATCTTGCTTTTGCATTAAAATTTCTGTAGGAGAATGATTCAAGGTTAAAATAACCAAAACCACAATCAAGTTTTCGATCCACACAATTCACATTACCTTCCTGTACTTTCTTTTCCACCAAGGACAATTCTTTCTCAGCTTCAGGTGATAATTCTCTTGGACTATTTAAGTTCTTGTCATATTCTATGGTTTTCAACTAATTAGTCAATTCACTATTTTTCACCCCTACCATAGTTTGTAGATGGGAAATATTTCTGAATAATCTTTGAAAGTCATTAAGAGTCCATGATCGATCTCTGCTAATTGCTGTGGGATGGTCTGTATGTCAAATGCTCTGATTGTTCAATAAATAAAACACTGATTGGCCAGTGGCCAGGCAGGAAGTATAGGCAGGACTAACAGAGAGGAGAAAGGAGAGAACAGGAAGGTGGAGGGAGAAACTGCCAGCCGCCGCCATGACAAGAAGCATGTGAAGACACGAGCCACGTGGCAAGCTATAGATTTATAGAAATGGAATAATTTAAGCTATAAGAACAGTTAGCAAGAAGCCTGCCATGGCCATGCAGTTTATAAGCAATATAAGTCTTTGTGTTTACTTGGTTGGGTCTGAGTGGCTGTGGGACTGGCAGGAGAAAAAGATTTGTCCTGACTGTGGGCAAGGCAGGAAAACTCTAGCTACAGCTAATTGGCACCTTTTGGTATCTAATTTTTATAGATCTATTTTATATCCTACATAATTAAAGGGATCTCCTCTGTATCTTTTCAGAAGAAATTTGTGATCCCCAACAAGGCAAAATTTTCTTTAATTCTTCAAATATTCTTTCTAAAGTATCTACATTTGAATCAACTAGAAAAATATTGTCCATATAGTGATAAATCACAGATTTAGGAAATTGTTTTTTTTTAATTAAGAAATTTTCCATTCATCCTACAGTCACAGATTCCCCTGTCCTCCTGACTTCCACCCCCTAGGCACACTGTAACCCACCCCACATTCCTGCCTCCTCCAAGCCAAGGTCTCCCACTGGGAGTCAGCAGAGCCTAACACATTCAGTTGAGACATGTCTAAGCCACTCCTCCCTGTGCCAAGGCTGTGCAAATTGTCTCACCATAGGCACTAGGTTCCAAAAAGCTGGCTCATGCACTAGGGACATGTTCCAGTCCCAGTGCCTGGGGGCCCCCCAAACAGTTCAAGCTAAACAACTGTCTCACTTATTCAGAGGGCCTAGTCCAGTACCATGGGGGCTCCTCAGCTATTGGTGAACAGTTCATGTGTTTCCACTACTTTGGCTAGTTGTCTCTGTATTTTTTCCAATCATAGTCTCAATATCTTTTGCTCATAGAATCCCTCCTCTCTCTCATAGATTGGACTTGTGGGACTCCGCCTGGGACCCAATTGTGGATCTCTGCATCTGGTACCATCAGTCACTGGATGAGGGTTCTATGATGACAGTTAGGATATTCAGCCATCTGATCATCAAAGGAGGTCAGCTCAGGAAGCCTCTCAACCATTGCTGGTAGTCTATGGTAGAGTCATCATTGTGGATTCCTGAAGACCTCCCTAGCACTCTACTTATTCCTATTCCCATAGTGTCTTTATTTATCATGGTAACACTTCCCTTATTCTCCCACTCTGTTCCTGATCCAGGTAGAACCTCCTGATCCCCTAAGCTCTCTTTCCCCCAATTCACACCCTTCATTACCCCTTTCACCCCTAGTTTGTTCACATAGATCTCACCCATTTCTCCATTGATGGGTGTTCCATGTATCTTTCCTAGGGTCTGCCTTATTAGCTAGCCTCCCTGGAGCTATGGATTGTAGTCCATTATCTTTTGCTTTACATCTAGTATCCACTTATGAGTGAGTACAAACCATGTTTGTCTTTCAGAGTCTGGGTTATCTCACTCAGGATGATATTTTCTAGTTCCATCCATTTGCACTCAAACCTCATGGTGTCATTGTTTTTCTCTGCTGAGGAGTAATTCCATTGTGTATATGTACCACATTTTCTTTACCCAATCTTCATTTGAGGGGCATCTAGGTTGTTTCCACATTCTGGCTATTTCAAATAATGCTGCTATGAACATAATTGAGCATGTGTAGTTGTGGTATGATTGAGCATTCTTTGAGTAGATGCCCAGGAGTGGTTTGGCTGTGTCTTGAGGGAGATTGATTCCCAGTTTTCTGAGAAATCTCCATAATGGTTTCCAAAGTGGCTGTACAAGTTTGCATTCCCACCAACAGTGTAGGGGTGTTTCCCTTGCTCTACATCCTTTCCAACGTCAGCTGTCATCAGTGATTTTTATCTTAGCCATTGTGACAGAGGTAAGATGGTATCTCAGAGTCATTTTGATTAGCATTTCCCTGATGACTAAGGATGTTGAGCAATTCCTTAAATGACTTTCAGCCATTTGAGAGTCTTCTTTATATTTTTATTTTTTTCATTTTATTTTACAATACCATTCAGTTCTACATATCAGCCACGGATTCCCTTGTTCTCACCCCCTCCTGCCCCTCTCCTCTTCCCCCCAGCCCACCCCCCATTCCCACCTCCTCCAGGGCAAAGCCTCCCCGGAGGACTGAGATCAACCTGGTAGATTCAGTCCAGGAGGTCCAGTCCCCTCCTCCCAAACTGAGTCAAGCGTCCCTGCATAAGACCCAGGTTTCAAACAGCCAACTCATGCAATGAGCACAGGACCCGGTACCACAACCTAGATTCTTCTGTTGAGAATTCTCTGTTTAGCTCTATAATCCATTTTTAAAATTATACTGTTAGATATTTTGTTGTCTAGTTTCTTGAGTTTTTTGTATATCTGGAGATCAGCCCTCTGTCAGATGTGGGATTGGTGAAGAACTTTTCCCATTCTGTCAGCTGTTGTTTTGTATTATTGACCATGTCCTTTGTCCTGCAGAAGCTTCTCAGTTTCAAGAGGTCCCATTGATTGATTGTTTCTCTTAGTGTCTGTGCTACTGGTATTATATTTAGGAAGTGATATCTGGTGCCAATGCATTCAAGATTATTTCCTACTTTCTCTTCTATCGGGTACAGTGTAACTGGATTTATGTTGAGGTCTTTGAAACACTTGGACTTAAGTTTTGTGCATGGTGACAGATATGGATCTGTTTGCAATCTTCTACATATTGACATCCAGTTATGCCAGCACCATTCATTGAAGATGCTTTCTTTTTTCTACTATAGTTTTCCCCTCTTTGTCAAAAATTAGGTGTTCATATGTGTGTGGATTAATGTCAGGTCTTCAATTCAACTCCATTGGTCCACATGTCAGGTTTTTAATGCCAGTACCAAGCTGTTTTTATTACTGAAGCTGTATAGTAGAGCTTGAAGTCAGGGATCGTGATGCCTCCAGAGGTTATTTTATTGTACCGGATTCTTTTGGCTGTCCTGGGTTTTTTGTTTTTCCATATGAAGTTGAGTATTGTTCTTTCCAGGTCTGTGAAGAATTGTGTTGGGATTTTGATGGGGATAGCATTGAATTGCTTTTGGTATGATTACCATCTTAATATGTTAATTCTACCTATCTAGGATCATGGGAGATATTTCCATTTTCTGATATCTTCTTCAATTTCTTTCTTCAGAGACTTAAAATTCTTGTCATACAGGTCTTTCACTTGCTTAGTTAGAGGTACCGCAATGTATTTTATACTTTGTGGTTATTGTAAATTGTGATGTTTCTCTCATTTCTTTCTCAGCCCATTTGTCATTTGTGTATAGGAGGGCTACTGATTTTTTTTAGTTAATCTTGTATCCTGCCACAATACTGAAGGTGTTTATCAGCTGTAGACGTCCCTTGGTAGAATTTTTTGAGGTCACTTATGCATACTATCCTGTTGTCTGCAAATAGTGAAAGTTTGACTTCTTCCCTTCCAATTTGTATCCCTTGATCTCCTTTTGTTGTGTTATTGCTCTAGATAGAACTTCAAACACTATGTTAAATAAATATGGGGAGAGTAGACAGCCTTGTCTTGTTCCTGATTTTAGAAGGATCTCTTTGAGTTTCTCTCCATTTAATTTGATTTTGGCTGTTGGCTTGCTATAAATTGTCTTTATTGTGTTTACATATGTTTCTGATCTCTCCAAGACCATGATCATGAAGAGGTGTTGGATTTTGCCAAAGCCCCGTCCAGCATCTAATGAAATGATCATGTGTTTTTTTTTATTTCAGATTGTTTACATGATGTATTACATTGACAGACTTTTGTATGTTGAACTAAACTTGAATCACTTGGATGAAGCCTACATGATCATGGTACATAATTGTTTTGATGTGTTCTTGTAGTCTGTTTGCCAATATTTTATTGACTTTTTTGCATCAATGTTCATGAGGGATATTGGTCTGTAATTCTCTTTCTTTGTTGCATCTGTGTTTGGCTTGGGAATCCGAGTAACTCTAGCCTCATAGAAAGAGTTTGGTAACATTTCCTCTGTTTCTATTTTGTGGAACAATTTAAAGAGTATTGGTATTATCTCTTCTTTGAAGATCTGGTATACTTCTGCACTGAAACCATCTGGTCCTGGTTTTTCGATTTTTTGTTTTGTATTTTTTTTTGTTTGGGAGACTTTTAATAACTGTTTCTATTTCATTAGGGGTCTTTGGTCTATATAAATAGTTTATCTGGTCTTGATTTAACTTAGGTATGTGGTACCTATCTAGAAATTTGTCCATTTCTTTTAGATTTTCCAATTTTGTGCAGTAAAATTTTTTGAAGTATGACCTGATGATTCTCTGGATTTCCTAATAGTCAGTTGTTATGCCTCCCTTTTTATTTCTAATTTTGCTAATTTGTATGTTCTCTCTCTGCTTTTTGGTTTGTGTGGATAAGGGCTTGACTATCTTGTTGATTTTCTCAAAGAACCAACTCTTTGTTTCATTGACTCTTTGTATTGTTCTCTTTGTTTTTATTTTATTGATTTCAGTTCTCAATTTGATTATTTCCTGGTGTCTATTCATCCTGGGTGACTTTGCTTGTTCTTGTTCTAGAGATTTCAGGTGTGTTCTTAAGTCACTAATGTGAGATTTCTCCAACTACTTTATGTGGGCATTTAGTGCTATGAATTTCCCTCTTACCACTGCTTTCATAGTGGCCCATAAGTTTGAGTATGTAGTACATTCATTTTCATTGATCTCTAGGACGTCTTTAATTTCTTTATTTATTTCTTTCTTGACCCATTGGCGATTCACTTGGGCATTATTCAGTTTCCATGAGATTGTAGGATTTCTGTAGTTTTTGTTGTTGTTCAAATCTAACTTTAAACCATGGTGGTCTGATAGAATATAGGAGTTTTTTCCAATTTTTTTGGATCTGTTAAGGTTTGCTTTGTGACTGAATATGAGGTCGATGTTAGTGAAGGTTCCATGGGGTGCTGAGAACAAGGTATATTCTTTTTTGTTAGGGTACAATTTTCTGTAGATATTGATTAATTCCATTTGTGTCATAACATCTCTTAAGCCAATTATTTCTCTGTTAAATTTCGATTTGGCAGATCTATCCAGTGGTGAGAGTGGGGTGCTGAAGTCTCCCACTCTTAATGTCTGGGGTTTTATGTGTGATTTAACCTTTAGTAATGTTTCTTTTACATATGTGTTTGCCCTTGTGTTTGGGGCATAAATGTTCAGAATTGAAACTTCATCTTGGAGGATCTTTCCTCTGATGAATATATAATGTCTTTTTGATCTCTTTTAATTAATTTTAATTTGAAATCTATTTTGTCCCAAAATAGCTGCATCAGCTTGCTCCTTAAGACCATTTGATTGGGAAGGCTTTCCCCAGCCTTTTATTCTGAGGTAGTGTCTATATTTGAAGTTGATGTATGTTTCTTGTATGCAGCAGAAAGTTGGGTCTTGCTTTGATATCCATTCTATTTTTCTGTGTCTTTTAATAGGTTAATTAAGTCCATTGATATTAAGGTATATTAATGACCATTAATTGTTAGTTCAGGTTATCTTTTGGTGGTAGTGTGCATGTATTTCTCTTTTTTGGGATTTACTGCTGTAGGGATATCTATTGCCTGTGTTTTTGTGGGTGTATCTGATTTACTTAGGTTGGAATTTTCCTTCTAGTGCTTTCTGTAAGGGTGGATTTGTAGATAGATAATGTTTAAATCTGGTTTTGTCTTGGAATGTCTTGTTCACTCCATCTATGATGATTGAAAGTTTTGCTGGGTATATTAGTCTAGGCTGGCATCAATGGTCTCTTAGTGTCTGCATTACATCTGTCCATGTCCTTCTGGCTTTCAAAGTCTCCATTGAGAAATCGGGTGTTATTCTGATGGGTTTGCCATTATAAGTCACTTGGCCTTTTTCCTTTGCTGCTCTTACTATTTTGTCTTTATTTTGTATGTTTAGTTGTTTAATTATTTTGTGGCAAGGGGACATTTTGGGGGGTCTAGTTTGTTTGGTGTACTATAGGCTGCTTGTATCTTCATAGGTATTGTCTTCTTTAAGTTGGAAAATTTTCCTCAATGATCTTGTTGAATATATTTCTGTGCCTTTGAGTTGGTATTCTTCTCCTTTTTCTATCCCTATTATTCTTAGGTTTGGCAATTTCATGTTGTCCCAGATTCCTGGACATTTTGCTTTATGATTTTTTTGCTTTGGTGTTTTCTTTGACTGATGAATCTATTTCCTTTATTGTTTCTTCTACACCAGATTTTCTCTCCTCCGTCCCTTGTATTCTGTTGGTTGTGCCTGCATCTGTATTTCCTGTTTGTTTACTCAAATTTTCTATTTCCACCATTCCCTCTGTATATGTCTTCTTCATTGTTTCTATTTTTGTTTTCAGGTCTTAAACTGTTTCCCTTACATGTTTAATCGCTTTTCATGGTTTGCTTGTCTTTCTTTAAGGGATTTGTTGATTTCTTCCAATTTTTTATTTGTCTTTTCCTCTATTTCTTTTTTGATTTCTTCCATTTTTTTGTTTGCCTTTTCCTCCATTTCTTTAAAGGAATTTTTCCTTTTTTCTTGAAAGGCCTCTAGCATCTTCATGAAGCTATTTTTATAGTTGCTGTCTTCTGCTCCTTCTACAGTGCAATATTCAGGTCTTGATGTTGGAGAAGGGCTAGGTTCTGGTGATCCCATTTTGCTCTTTATGTTGTTGTACATAATTTTGCGTTGACATATGCCCATCTCTTCCTCTAATAGGTATAAGAGGTTCCTGTGTCTTAGCGAGTTGCTACTGGTCCAGTCTGTGCTTGTTGTGTCTGTGTCGCAGGGGCCCCCCTAGGTCCAAACTTAGCTATTGGTCTAATTGGAGCTGGGAGATTCTGTATCTCAGGGAACTGCTCTTGGCTCAACCCAAGCTTGTTGATTCTGTGACTCACAGAACCACTCTTGGTCTTCTTAGGGCTCTTAGTCCAGTCAGAGCTGACAGATTCTGTGTCTCATGAAGCCTCTCTTGGTCCTATTATAGGTGATAGATGGCTGTTGGACAAAATATTGGCACATTCTTGGGCTATTCAACATTTCCTATTGGATAACCCTCTGTTGTTATCTGAACTGGTTGAGAATCATTATAAGTAGGCATGAAGCCAGACCTTTCTCTGTCCTTTCCTTGTAAGGGTATTGAAAAGAAACAATCTTTTAAATTGATAATTATAAGAACCCATCCTTTAGGTATCAGAGTAGGCTAAGAAATTTCAAATTGTAGAGAGTCTATTTGGTGAATTACTTTGTTAATTGCTCTTAGGTCTGTTGCCATTCTCCATTTACCAGATTTCTTTTTAATAACAAATACAGGAGAATTTCAAATGCTGGTTGATTCTTCAATATGCTAAGCATTTAATTGCTCTTCTACCAGCTCTTCTAAAGCCTGCAGTTTCTCTGTTGTTAAAGGCTATTGATGAACCCATATAGGTTTGTCTGTTAACCATTTTAAAGGAAGAGGTGTTGGTGTCTTTGAAAGATCAGCAGTTGTTCTGCCCTGTTATTGTACAATCTGGATGGTTGGTAATTTCTCCTTAGAGTAATATCTCCTAATATTTCTCTCAGAAACATATGTTTGTTTCTTATTTTTTTCTGATGTTGGAGGAATATTATTCTGAGAGTTCCATTGTTGTAATAGATCATGGCCCCATAATTTCATAACTATATTAGCCACTTATGGCTTTAATTTTCCTCTCTGTCCTGGACCTACACATTCAAGCCATCTTGCACACTGTTTGCCTTGAGATAATGTTCCAATACCTAACAGCTGAACATTTACCTCCTGAAGAGGCCAATTTGGATGCCAAAATTCTGGTTTAATTATTGTAACATCTGCACTTGTGTATAATAATCCCTCCAAGTAAACATCATTTATTCATACTTTAAATTTCAGTCTTTGTTCATTTATAGAAGTTTGGCAAAAAAATTGCTTTATTGCTTCTCTTAAATTTCCTGATTTTTCTGCTACAGCTGTTCTATCACCCCCAGCAGCCTGGTTTATTTCAATGGGCATTTGGTTATTCAATTGCTGTTGTTACTTAAATAAACATTCGTTTAGGAACACCCTGTTTATACTCCCCTTTCAAATGACTTGTTAAATATAATTGATGTAACATACATCCCATCAACATTAATTATCCCCTCATTAAATGTTCCATTTTTAGACTGCCTAATGTTTTATCAAACAAAGACCAATTTCCTTCCATTGTAAAAAATGTTTCCAATTTTTTTTAATGTGGGAAAAACTCTTAACTACTTTTTCCCTTTAAGATATCTTAATTGACTTACAAAGTCTGCATAGAACAGTAGAAGTCCAAGGGAATTTCAAAGCAGCTATCTAGTGTGGTGGCAATCTGAGATGGAAATCGAGAGAGAGAGAGAGAGAGAGAGAGAGAGAGAGAGAGAGAGAGAGAGAAAGAGAAAGAGTGCCCACCAACATCAGGAGGGAGAATGTGAAAGAGAATCTGGCTATGTGCTCTGACCTGAGTCACAAGCAGTCTGGCCATGTATATCTCTGGCCGCTTGCAGCATTGGGCTCAGTGGAGCTGGGGCATGCAAAGCCACAGGCAAGTGGGTTTTGGGGAATTCCTACCCCACAGTTGGACACCAACTGTAGATGAATTTTGAAATGGTTTTATTAGACAAAACACATGGAGCCAAATACAGGGGTGAAAGCCTTAGATACCAGGGAAATAAGGATAGCCATCAGCCAACCTTATCTCACCATCTCTACAGCTTACAAATGTGAGCTACTGCCTGTCTTACCCACACCTTTATTGCCTTGCTGTTCTGCCCTCTCATTATCTATCTTAGCCCAGCTACTTCACTTCCTTGTCACCGCCTGTCTGTACAAAACTCCAGATCTCTATGGTTGATACTGGGACTAAAGGCATGTGTCACCACACTTGGCTCTGTTCCCTAGTATGGCCTTGAAAACACAAAGACTCCAACTTCTAAGTGATCAGATTAAGTGCGTGTGCTACCACTGCCTGACTTCTATGTTTACTTAAAATGGCTTGCTATTTCCTCTGATCTCCAGGCAAGCTTTAATAAAGCACAAAAAACATATCACCACACTAAACCTCTAAACCTACTTTCACCTTCCTAACACTATGACCCTTTAATAAATTTCTTCATATCCTGGTGACCACCATCCATAAAATTATGCAATTGCTAAAGCTACACAGAGAAACCCTGTCTCAAAAAAAAAAAAACAAAACAATAACAACAACAACAAAACCCTCCCCCAAAAAGACTCTACTTGGGCTGGAGAGATGGCTCAGAGGTTAAGAGCATGGCCTTCTCTTCCAGATGTCCTGAGTTCAATTTCCAGCAACTACATGGTGGCTCACAACATCTTTAATGAGATCTGGCTCCCTCTTCTGTATACATAATAAATAAATTTTTAAAAAAGAGATGCAGTTCAGCACCTATATTAAAAAAAGACTCTACTCACAGTGCCAAATATATATGTATATATATACATATATATTTGACATACATATATATGTCAACCCCTAGAACTATTTATAGACAATTTTATTCATGTCTCTCCTACTAGGCAGGGGCTGCTGTTATACCCCAGCAAGGCACCCCTAAAATAAGTGGATTAACTTAATATACTAAGTGTATTATTAGGCAACTTTTATGGATCATAATGTAAATATCTGATACACAACCCCCAAAGATGTCACAACTCCCAGTTGAGAACCACTGCTGTAGAGGGTTTTGGATGGTATTCTAGCTTGTATTCTTCTTTTTCTGAAAATAAAACTGTTTTTGTAATCATAGGGCTTATACTTATATTAATGCATGTAATATTTCTAGGTGAGAACTGTTACCTATATCAAATAATGCACTGTCATCAAATTACTGTCTGGTACCATGGATCTATGCAAACCAGAGAATTTTACTGATTCCCTCTGGATTATAACTAAGAACTATCCTGGGGGGGGGGCTTCCTTTCTCTGGTCTATGCTTAAAACTTCATCTCCTATCAGGAAGGAGTATCTGGAAAAGCATCACTCCCACAATGCCACTCAGTCTCCATCTCTAACAGAGATGTTATGAGAGGGTTCAGGGGAAATTAGGATGGTTAGAAAAGGAGAAATATACCATTAACAAGGACAAACTTCAACCTCTGGGGTGCCTTCCCATCCCCTTGATGGCAGCTGTTTGTTCTTATAAAGTCCTTGCTTTTGTTATTTATCTCTGTGATTACTGCTTCTTTGCTCCTATATCAATCTGTCATTTACTTTCACTCTCAGCTGCCCTTAGGGTCTTCCACTGTCATGTTCTGTCAGAGAGCCTTAGGATGTCCCTATTCTCTCTCCTGTGGAAGTTGTATTCCCGTTCTCAATCTCATATCTCAACTCTGCCTGTCAATGGGCATGTCAGCCAATATCTGTATGAGTGTGTCTTCTTCCAACATGTACAGCTTTTTGTCTGTCTCATGAAACAACTTTGGTGGTAGCTCCTGACTGCTGCTCCTCCAAAAAAAAAACCCATAACAATAGTCTGTGCCCCCTTTGAGGAAGAGACCATTAAAGGGTTCACATATGCTTTCTGTGTTTTTCACTACCTTGATGTGTGGTTGCATGTCTGCTCCATGGAAAGAGAGACTAACAAATGAGAAAATTATTCTATTAGATTGAACTGTAAAGAAGACTGTGGGGGGCATTATCTTAATTAGGGATTGATATAGAAGTGTCCAAATCATTGTGCATAATATTACTCCTGGGCAGGTGAAGGAACGTCTTCTGAGAATATGTTCAAAACCTTAGAAAGTGATAAAGACTTAAACAGTCCAAGAGAATCATCACCTGAAGCTGAGAAAAAAAATGGCCTTGGTAGAAAAGAAAATACAGGAAGTACATGTGAATCATGTGGATCTGAAGTTCGATTTCATTTTGGTTATTTTACCCTCTAGGCATTCTCCTACAGGAATTTTAATGAAGAGCGAAGATATTATATTGGAATGGATATTTCTACCAAGTAAACAGAGTAAAAAAATTAAAAACGTATATGGAAAAGATCTCTGATTTGATTTTAAAAGGAAAATTGAGACTTTGTCAATTAGCAGGGAGAGACGTGGCAGAAATTGTCATACCTCTGACTAAGGAGGACATTGTAAAATTATTAGCAGAAACTGAACCTTGGCAAAGAGCTTGCAGTATTTTTTGGTTGAGATTAACAGCAAATATCCCAAAAGCAATAGAATTGAACTTATAAAGAGAGCTGATTGGATTTTGCCTTGCATTGTATGAGAAACACCCATATGTGGAGCTTGTACATTTTATAAAGATGCAAACAAACAAGGAAAGGTAGGTTACAAATCAGAAAATTCAAGGAAAGTGCTTCAAAGTCCTTATAATTTGGCTCAAAAATTGGAATTGTATGCTATTCTGTTTGTACTAATGGATTTTTCAGAACCTCTCAACATATTTACCGACTCTCAGTATGTTGAAAGAATAGTCTTACATATTGAGGCTGCAAAATTTATTTCTGATGAGTCAGAATTAACTTCAGTATTTATTCAGTTAGAAGATATAATCAGGAATAGGAAGCATCCCTTATATATAACTCACATCCAATCCCACACAGGTCTTCCCGGCCCTCTAGTACAAGGTAATGATGAGATTGATAAATTGTTGATAGGAAATGTGCTAGAGGCCTCAGAATTTCAAAAGAAATCATGTCAATAGTAAAGTTTTAAAAAAGGAATTTTCCATAACCTGGTGACAAGCCCAGGAAATTATAAGGAAATGTCCTACTTGCTCCTTTTACAGTCAAACTCCACTACCAGTGGGATGTTACCCAAAGGGTACTCAGAGAAATGAAATCTGGCAGATGGATGTGTTTCACTTTGCAGAATTTGGAAAATTGAAACATATATACCATATCATTGATACTTATTCAGGATTTCAATGGGCAACTGCTTTGAGTTCTGAAAAAGCTGAATCTGTAATGATTCATTTGCTAGAAATTATGGCCATCATGGGTATACCTATACAAATTAAAACTAACAATACTCCAGCATATGTCTTTGGTAAAATGAAACAGTTTTTTGCTTATTAAAATATAAAGCATATTATACATATACTACATAATCCTACAGGCCAAGCAGTTATAGAAAGATCAAATAGAACTCTGAAGGATATGCTAAATATATAGAAAGGGGTAACAAAAACCCCTAGAAATAAATTACATAATGCTCTATTAACTTTGAATTTTCTCAGTGCTAATGACAAAGAAAAAAATAGCTGCAGAGAGACATTGGATAATAGAAAAAAATTACAGAATTAAATTGGCCTATATACTTTAAGGATGTGCTGACCTCAGAATGGAAACCATGATATGTGTTACATTGGGTATGAGGTTTTGCTTTTGTTTCTATAGGAGAAGATAAGCTGTGGATACCATCATAACTGTTAAAGGTTTGATGTGAACAAGAGAGACCTCTTAATTAGAAGAGGTGATAGTTCATCAACCAGCATGACCATTCAATTTAAACTAACTTATAACAGTAACAAATGCTTTTCATTTAATCAGATATAACTTGCCAAAAGGGAACATCCCCAAATTAAGCATGGGGAAAGGTTTTTGTTTTTGTCTTTTAGGAGAATGAAGGCCAAGGAATCTGAAGAACATGGTACAAATGAGACATCTGAAGAAAAAGGACAAATCATCTAGAAAAAAAAATGTCCCAAGAAAAAGAGTATATTGGCCTATTGTTATATCATCTATAAAATTTCATAAGTCTTCATAAATGTTTGTTTCTGCTCTTCTTTATAGACACTTAACACAAATGGTCTTTTTGTAGTCCCAGTTTAATTAAAAATTAAAGCTGGCTTTGGAGTTGGAGAATGGCTCTCTCCTTTTCTAAACACAAGTATGTTGTTAAAAGGAAAATGCAAAATCCCTGTATCATGCCAGAAGAAAGAGCCATCTTCTGATATTGGACAGAAGAAAACCAAAAAAATTTAGGGACTATTCTTTTGCTACTAATCTTAATTCTTTGATTCTATTTTGATTCTTTAAGCTTTTCTTAAGATAATGAATTTTATATCAAAATTTATAAAATTAATATATATTTTCAACTTTTGTTATGATATTACTGGTCATATAGAGTAATAACTAATTCTAGAATAAAAAGGCTTCAATTAGCTGGCTATGCACGTTTTTGTGTTTGAGTCTCTATCAGTTATCTGCAGGGAATCATGACCATGCCTAACAGGGAATTTGAAGTCTCCAGAAAGATGATGGGTCCCCACAACAATTCCATGTGTACAATAATAAACCACTAAGCTGACAAACATCACCCACGAATCAGCTTTGAACTACAATCTGCTTAGAAAAATTTTGAGATGGCTAGCTGAGATGATCCAGTTTCATAGACTACTCAAACAAGGACTTGAGGTAAGTCCTAAACTTTGACATTATGCAGAGACTGGACAACAAATGATATAGCTCCCTTTCCTAGAAATTGACAATTAACCCAAACTTTTTCTTTTCAGAATCCCCTAAAGATGCCTTTACCCATAAACAGCTGGAAGCAATTTTAAGACTATGACAACCACATTCCCAAAGAAGTGGTGTGGGACGAGTGGTGTATTGTCTTTCTGTGGGTTTTGGGTTGGGGATAATTTTCATTGTTTAGGAGGGTTGGTTACAAGTTGTGGTTAGTTGTTAGGAAATGGGCTAAGCAAAGGAGATTAGATTTAAGGTTCTTGCTTGAAAAAAAGATATATAGAAGTCATAGAATAGAGGGTAGATTATTGAATCTACTCTGAAAAGAAAAAAGAGGATATGGATATGATATAGATAAAAAGGAAGATTATTGAACCTACTTTTAAAAGACAATTACTAGTTGTAAATATTTTATATTGGATTGGATTTTTGTATATTGTATACATATTATATATATTGAGATTGATATTCTTAGAAAATACTGTATGTATATACCTAATATTGTTCAGGATATTATACTTATACAGTTCATTTAACAATATAATGCAATTTGCTAATCCTTGAATGTTATTATTACCAACTACTAAAATATAAAGAAATGAAAGTTAGTATTTAGACCTTACAATCAAACTTGTGTCATATTAGGTATATTTTCAAGGCTAAGCAGAGATATATATTAGATAGACAGGTCATCTTCAAACCCTTCAAAAATCTACAGAATATGGCATTTAAAATGTTTTAATAACTTAGAATTTTTTCTTTTTTATGAATATGAAACATGTCGGCTCCTGGCAGCACCAATCTACTTCAGAGAAGATACAGGCATTGAAGAAACTGCATATGGAGTTAACTTTCATTGTGGCATAAGTTAGCCACTGGGTGACAAAGTGTTCTCAAATTGACTGCTGACAAACAGGACAAAAATGGACAGACAGGACACTAAACAAGGGACTGCAGATTCTTGACAAGACAAGTGTGGTTGTGGCTTTAGCAATATTCGTACTCTGAGGACAGGACAATATGGCACCATCACTGAAGTGACTTTTGCAATCTGGAAAAGGCACAGTGCCCAATTCTACGAAGGCAGATGAACAGGCAATGGACCAATGGCTTCTGGTATGCAGTGGAACAGAAGCTGAAACAGTTATCCTTGAAAGGGTAACTGGGATGATGGAGTCTAACCTCTCAATGGTAGACTGGCATTTAATAAAATTGATGAAGCCACACACAAGCCAAGAAGAATGGAAAGCCAAATTCCAAAAACATCAGCAATTTCCAGAATTTAAAATCCTGAATCATGACAGGACTCTGGCAGAATTCAGGTTTATCTGGTACATGGACTGCTCTCACATAATGTGAGGTCAAACTGTAGGTTTTATGTACATCCCACTTAACTAATGAGTCTTTCAGATACACTAAACCTATAGGCTGAAGATGATACCCCAATGTTGCAGAGAAACCTTGGGTGACTGTCCAGGCAGCTGGCTGTTTCTGCCATAACTCACATTTTTTTTGGAAGCTGCTTGTTTGCACTTTCTGTTTTACTTAGTAATATTATTTCCTTCTTGGGTCTCTGAGGGAGTTGAAGAATAGATAGTTATAGTTATAGTTATAGTTATAGTTATAGTTATAGTTATAGTTATAGGTATTTGAAGATTAGGTAGTTATAGTATTCCTTGTTAAGAATTTCAGAAAACTCACTAAAGAGGTGTAAAGTGTATAAATTTGAAAGACATTATAAGATACTTCTCTGTTAGTAATTAAGTTAGGATAGAAAGTGATACAGATACATTACTTACCAAAATAGGATAGATAATGGAATATTTTCTGAGTTTGTCAAGTGCAAATGGACTAGACATTATTGAGGTATTTATTGCTTGTATATATTGTATATAGTAATTTTACTTATTGTATATAGTTTTTCTTATATTAGTTATAACCTTTTTCTTTTTATTAGAATGAAAAGGGGAAATGTAACGATATTTTATTTGTGCTGAAATGCAGTGATATTTTATTTGAATGTTAATAAATAAAGTTTGTCTAGAGATCAGAGGTCATAGCAAGCCATAAGCAGAAATCAGGCGGTGGTAGCACATGTCCTTATCAGACCAAATGGCAGGCAGACTCTCTATGTGGTCAAGGGCACAGCCATGTGTGGTGACTCACCTTTAATCCCAGTACCTACCATAGAGATCTGGAGGTTTGTATAGACAGGCAGTGATGAGGAAGTAATGTGGCTGGGCTTAGAGTCAATGAGAAGGCGGAATAGGAAGGCAATAAAAGTGCAGGTTAGACAGGAAGAAGCTCTCTCAGGAGGCTAACTGAGTGTTGGTAAACTAAGGTTAGTCAGTGGTTCTTTGCTATTCCTCTTATCTCTTTGGCTATTACCCCTGTATTTTGCTCTGTATTTCTTATTTAATAAAACTGTTTAGAAATTCATCTACATTTGGCATACAACATGGGGCTTGAACCCATGACCATGAGATTAAATGTCTCATACTCTCCCTACTGAGCTAGCTGGGAATCCCAGTACCTACCATAGAGACCTGGAGTCTGTACAGACAGGCAGTGATGAGGAAGTAATGTGGCTGGGCCTAGAGCTAGTGAGAAGGCAGAACAGGAAGGCAATAAAAGCGCAGGTTCGACAGGAAGAAGCTCTTGGGAAGCTACAGAGTGGTGGTATGCTAAGGTTAGTCAGTGGCTCTTTGCTATTTCTCTGATCTCTTCAGCTATTACCCCAGTATTTGGCTCTGTGTTTCTTATTTAATAAGACTGTTTAGAAATTCATCTACAATCATCAGTAGTTTTTGGTGTGCTACAGTTCACAGATAGTGAAGCCTGATAGTCCTCTTGTGTCTGGCTCCAAAGCCCCATTTTAGTCTTTCTGTTAAAGGGCGTGGGGTATAAAATCAGATAGGCAATGATCCCAGTTAGTTGGTATTTCAATCTTGGTGAAATTTAATTCCCCTGCATTTCAACAAAAGGAATCAAGTGGTTGCCAAATGTCTTCAGCAATGTTCTTTCCTTTTTTCTCAATAATGGGGCCTGTTATTTTAATGCCCTGCATAAATCCAGTCTGTTTTCCAATTACCCTTTTTTTGTCCCTTAAAATCTGCTATAATGTAAGAGGAGAAATGGATGCATCCAGAAGCATTTACCATATGGTGTGCATCAAAGCAAAGGATATCTGCTAAATCAAAGAATCCAAAGGAATAATTAAAAGAACCTTGAAGCAAGGCATAAAGAAGGCCCTAGATTTTGTTAGATGTATAAATTCCTAGGAAAGAAGGGGCAGTTACCACAACAGACAAATGCCCAAAGGTCTTTGGCCTGAACAATCATTGGCAGGATCAGTAGCAGGAGTGTCAGCAAAGGGAGAAGTCCTCCTTGAGATTTTCTTGATCTGTAGCAGGCTGTATGTCTCTGATTGGCACCCATATTGGCTTAGCTTGACCCTGTGGAAACATGCAAGCATATTCTTGCCCATTTGTTAATAAGGGGGCAGGAGATCTCCAGAGATGAAATATAGGGTCTCTCCATCTGACTAGAAGGAGTGATGTTTCTCTGGGGAGAGTGGTCCAATGCTTATAGGCTGGGCTAAGTCCATTGTCATCAATCGACAAGAAGTTCTTCTTAAACAGAGCTTCCTCCAGAGCCCAGTCTGAATCCCTCTTCAATTCCTTGGGTATTTTTTGTAAATCATCCTTTAGTGAGCAGTTTGTTCTTTCAACAATTGTTTGTCTTTGGGGGTTATATGGAATATCCATCGTGTGCTCTATTTTACATTCCCTAAGGAAATCCTTAAGCTGTTGAGAGGTATATCCTGGGTCATTATCTGTTTTTATGCTCCAAGGCACTCCCATGATCATCATAGAAGTTTTTACTACCTTGATTGCCTAGGAGGCCTTTTATCCAGTCTGTGCTAGGGCAAAGGTAAATGGGGAGTATGTATCCACTATTACATGTACACATTTTAAGTTGATGAACAGGGGGTGAGGGGTAATATCCGTTTGCCAGAACATATTGAGCATTGAGCCCCTGGAGTTAACTCCCCCTCTATTTAGTGGTCCTAGGGGACCTAGGGGGGTACAAGTTGTGCACATCCAGGCAAGATGTTTGTGTTGTGCTACAGGCAAATCAGGTAACAGCAGGGTATGAGGAGACAAGTGAAAATGTAGATGGAGTAATCTGGCTTGTTCTAATAAGGCCAGGTTTACTGTCATGATAAACTTGTCAGCCCTACTGTTGCCTGAAGCAAACATTCATGGCAGCCCCAAATTAGGTAGGATATGGGCTATATACCAGGGATGCCTCCTATTTGCTAGCATGTCTTGCATTGATTTCATGGTCATGGAGATGGGATCTCTATGAGTTTTTAGTTTATGAAAGGACAACAGCTTGTATGCCTGGGTCACATATTGGCTGTCTGAAAAAAATTTTATGGGCACTGACTGGCTCAACTCAAGTACTTTAAGAATGGTCAGGAGTTTTCACATTTGGACAGAGCCTGGGTTGAGTTGCATATGTGTTATTTTCTTTGCTATAGGGCATTGGGATTATTAGGCCAAAGTTCATTCCATTGGCACCTGTAAAGGCTATAGCCACTTGAGGAAGAGGGACATTTGAGGGATTAGCAAATGAGCTTAAAGTTAATTTAAGGAGTGGCAAGGCTGACAAAAGTTCATCTTGGGGAAAGTAGTTATCCAAGGTCCCTGGAAAACCTGTCCTCATTTTTTGGAAGGGAAGAGAGTCTGCCCATAAGGAATGAATATTTTGGAGGAAGAAGGGGAGGACAATCTTGTCTGTTTTGCAGCCCATGATTCTCCTAGCAGTTGCTCTTGCTTTAATGCCTATCTCAAAGGTAATATCAAACTTCGAGGTGATATGGAATAGTTCAGAATGTGATAAATGTATCCAGATTAGGGGGCCTGATTGCCCTAGTCCTTCACTATGCCATTCTTAGTCCAAAAGACTAGGGCTATCAGGCAAACATTAGGATCATGTTTCCTCAGAGAGGTGTTATAGGAAAGTTCACTATCCCTCTTTAAGAGATCCCTGGAAAGAAGGAGGAATGGCCCTCAGGAAGGGAAACGAGTTGTCTAATGTCTTCACTGGGAATTGGGAGAAATTGTTTGAGTCAATTAATAGTGCCACAGAGTATCTGGAGGACTGTAAGGGCGTGGAACTGTCATATTGTTATAGAGGCATTGAGGGGTTGGATGACTTGGCCAATTTGGCAACCCAAGAAGTCAAATGGGGGTAGCCATTGCATGTTTTCCAGGGCCACCATGAGGCATAGGGCTCCTAAGTCCTCAAGGACCAAGGGCAATAACTCCTGAAGTCTCTGTCTGCTAGGGTGAGCCAAGAGGATATTATTTATATAGTGGATCATTAATCCCTCACTAGGGACCCTAGCAAAGGCCCATTGAAGATACAACTGACAGATGAGTGGACTGGTTATCATATCCTTTGGTAATACATTCCAGTGGTAGCAGAGAACAGGTTTTTAAACATTGGGCTCCCAGACAGTGAAAGTAAAGTGCTCTCTGTCCTCTGGAATCAGAGATATTGAGAAAAAAAACTTTAACATCTATTACAAGAATATGCCATCCTGATGGAATAACACCTGGGTGCAGTAGCCCTGCCTGAGGGCAGCCCATCTTTTTCATTGTGGATTGATATGTCTTAAGTCTTGCAGAAGGTAAAATTTTCCCAACTTTTCCTTAATTACAAAAATGGTGGTGTTAAATCTACTGCAGGAAGACTCAATATGGCCCAGTGACAATTGCTCTTCAACTAACTCCTTAATGCTGATAATTTAGGTTCTATATAGGCCACTGGTCCACCTACACACACTTCTGCAATGTCCAATTTAATAGTATGGACCTTAGACTATACATATCTGTGAGGGGGCAGTGGCCCTTAGAATTGGGAGTCAAGGTTAGAATTTCCAACAGATTCACATGTCATGTCAAGAGTTACTATATCCTCATAAAAAGCCTTATCATCTGTGGTAACCATAGCCCTCATTTCCTCCAATAGATTGCAACTCCAAAGAGTTTGAGTTGTTTCAGCTATAATAGGGTATAATTGCCTCTGATTGCCATCGAGGCTCTTCCAGTGAACTGGTTGACGGGTTGTTTTGGAAGTCTTATCTGCTCCCAACCTGGTAATGTTTGGGCCATCTTTAAGTTTCCAATGTGGGAAGGTCTGGGCATCATTAAAAGATATTACAGTGGCTTCTGCCCCGATGTCCACTAGTCCCTTGGTGAGTCTACCATCCAGGTAAATAGTCATCATGGGAGAATGAAGAAATATAGGAAGGATCCAGAAAATCTTTGGTTTAGGGGGGTCCCCTCTTATTTGCTGGGCTGATGGTAGACACTCTTTAAGTTTAAAGGAATCCAGGGAAAGCTTCTATAATCACATGCCCAATGAAAACACTTTTGGCATTTGGGGCATTTGGTCTTGGATAGAGCTTAAGACCATATGTACAATGGTGGCCTGGCTGACCACAGCTCCAGCAATAATGGTCAGGTGGGTTGGGAGAGGAAGGCCCATGATCATTATCTATGTAAACTAATAGTGTGTTGAGAGAAGCATTAAGGGCTGATATGGGCCCTTCTTGAGGTTTGAGATTGTGAGTAGTAGTGATCCCCCATTTATGAATGTCCTCATTACACACTGCTACAACTACATTGTGGGTAGGGTCATTAAAGTAAATTGCTTAATGAGCATCTCCCTGGTTGGGCCAGGATCCACCCATTTCTCCACTGCCTCATTTACTTGTGCTAAGAAATCAGTAAACAATTCTCCAGGGTGATGAATAAGATCACAAAAGTAGACAGTTGAATCCCAAGGAATGCAGGATTTCAAGGCTTTAAATGCAAGTTCAGAGACTGCTGAATATAGGCATGCAGGCCAATTTGGGCTTGAGTTACAGGATTAACATATTGGCCCCAGCTGGTCAGCATGTTTAGGGAAATAGCAATATTATATTAAATATTGAGGCATGCCTGCGCTTCAGCTTGATCATCATAGGCCTCCCTATGGCAGGGCTATGGCAGGCTCAAACACTGCTTTCATCAAATAATACCAGCCATAATAGATTTGAAGGTGCATTGCCCATTGTCACACTACTTGCTCAAAATAGGGGGACTCAGGGCCTGACTCATTGAAAAATCGGCTAGAGGAGTAGGAATCCATGGCTGAGCCACTGAATTGGCACAAATGTTAACCAGAAATGCAAAAAGAATGGTTGGGTGATAACCAGAGAATTTAAGCCTGGGAGTGTCATGTGTGGTAGTCTCAGTTATTCCTGAGGGGCAATGGGGAGCAGAGGTTTAGTGGGTATCCTGTATATCTCACCAGGGATAAACAGTACATCGTGGTTTATTGTCCTTAAGGACAGATTTCTTGATTGGTTTCTTCGGGGGAGGTAGATGTGGCTATAGAGTGTTCTCTTCCCAATTGGAGGTATGCTCACATAAGGCAGTGGAGAGGTGAGGGAAAGTGAGGAGGATTTTTGTTCTGCACAATGGTCATTATAGGACCAGAGGACTGAAAGGACCAAGCAGATGCCATAACAGGCTACTCTGTCTTCTCTCAGGGATCAGGCCTCAATTTCAGTTTCCTGAGACTGAGCAAGCAGTCTCTGGGAGGGCCGTGAACAAAAGACATAGTCTTTGCAGTAGCTCCCTTTCTGCATGTACTCTGACTGCTCAAAGTTCAGCCAGATGTTTACTGTCTGGGACCCCTCACCAACTTAGAGTTACGTGCATGAGTCAAGGACAGAGCCGAGACCACTGAGCCAGTCCCCACAGTCAGTACATGCTAGGCTAGCCAGCCCCCATTGCAGCTCAAGGACAAAGCCTGGGAATTGTGCTGGACTGCCCCCAAAGTGATTATTGTAACCACCAACCAGTAAATTCAAAGGTTACATACCCTCACCCAATTAAAAGAGAACAGAGATAAAAATAATCCAATTTGAGTTGCACCCATGCAAAACCCCCAACCCCCCCCAACCACCCTGAAGGGCTTGTGGTATTTGCCTTTAAAAAGCTAGCCTCACAAAGAAAGAGCAGCTCCTCCCTGCCTCACTGTATTGGGTGTAAGAATGAGTTCCCTGTCTAGAATAGTATCTACAGAATAAACCTTGCTGTTGCATTCTGGACATCCAAGGTCTTTGGTAGTCTCTTTGGGGTCACAATCTGGGCGTAACAAGGACCTCCTCTGTAGTGCCTGATTTTATACTTGCTATGATTCCCAAAAGTATTGGGACAAAGGCCACATGGGGGGATTTCCCTTCCTGATTTCTAGTTTAAAAAAAGGACCATCTTCCATAATGATGGGTCCCAGATGTTTTCAGTAGATATCCAGGGTGCCATAATGAAAGCCTCATTCCAAAATTTTTCCAGATGGGAAGTTTTGACCCTAATGTCCCTAGTCAGAAGTAAAGCTTTAAGGGCTCTGAGCTGGGGATCCCTGGCAGCAGAAGGGAATGTTGTCAAAACAAAGGAACAATAGGCAAGGACAGACAAACAAACTTTGAAGTCAATAATCTACCCAGCAAATGTTCTAGAACCCCTGAGGAAGGGTTGAGGGATTTACAGAGACTGGAGAATCAAAAGCCTGTCTGTGAGTTTCAGAAGCTGGGCAGTTCGACAGTAAACAGAGTGTGCTTTACAGACAAAACAAATGTGGAAAAAGAATGAAAAGATATATATATATATCTTTTATATATATATATATATATATATAAAGACCCCAATACTCACCGCTGGTGGGGGGGAGGAAAACATGAAACATAAAGGTCAACTCACAAAACAGCAGAAGGGGGCAAATTAGTATGCTGAGTTGAGTGAGGGATCTGGACAGCAAGCCGGCCAGCAATACATAAAAAAGATGACCCAAAAGAAGTTAAAAAGGACCCAAAGGGGAAGGCCCAGGTAGGGGTCCATCCATGTTGGGGGCTAGAAAGTTGCTGATACTTCAGCTAGGGTCTTGTTAGCCTTGATACCAGGGGGTAGGGGGTGAGAAGATGTGGAGGCAATGGCTCAGCTCCAGGAGATTGTAAACAAGCTCATGTATTAAACAAAAGCCTGGAGTATATATGTGGGGCTATTGGCTGGCTTTTGCTTCTAGGTGCCGTGGTGTTTCTTGGTTGGCCCTGAATTGCACATCATTTTTCGGTTTGGAGCTTATGGGTCAGGTTTCCTCTGGCCAGAGTGCTTGTTGTGCATGTCACAGCTCATTGTTTGCTTAAGGCATGGCCCAGTGCTTTGGTCTTACCCGCCTCAAAGAAAGATATTATACATATTATACTATTTTCTAATTATATTTAGCTTTTTTTGGACAAATAAATATGGGCAAATCAGTACCAGTTACTAAAATAGCTGCCATCATTGATTTGCTCCACTTTTTATTTACTACCTATTTCTACATCAGCAGGAATAAACACTACAAGCAATCTTGGAACACTTAGAGGAATACAGAAGATCCAGGCCTAACAGTTGGTATGCATTGGGATGTATAGCCCTTTCCAAATTCTATGAGGTCGAGGCAGTACATACATTGCAGATGAGGAATTTGAGACTTAGATTAAGTAACTTCTTCAAGAATGTAGGAGACCAGCCCCCACACTTGTTTACCCCAGGAACTCTTGAGGAATGGGGGATAAGAGACTTAGTTATAAATAAAAAGGGAAGAGAGAACAGAGAGAAAACACAGCATAGACTTGGGTGAGGCTGGATCCTTATCCAAATGGGCCTAGAACTTTATTCCAAAGGTCTATTTATAACAATGCCAAGGGGTGGAGCAAAAGACCTCCTCCTTGCTAGTTACAGTCACAAGTCTGGTACCCACACCTGTGGTCCAATCAACCTCTTATGCTGTCCTGCTGGACACAGCCACTAGGAAAACTAGTGGGCTACAACAGGGCCCTCTTCTTTATATTTTAAGAGAAAAATAATCTTGATGCAACTGCATCAAACCTAACATAATAATTCTAACATGAATAGAACTATACAAAATTATAATTCCTACTCTCAACCTTCCTATGAACCTACAAATCTACATTCAGAAACAATTTCTTAATAGAGCTATATAAAACAAAACGTTATTTCACTCAAGTAACATGAAAATACTCTTTAAATTAAATATACTGAGGAATATTAATTCTCCCTTTTCTTTATATTTTAAAATAAATCTCAAGCCTAGTTAGAAAACCTAAATTTTGCTGTGCAGTGGTGGTGTACAACTTTAATCCCAGCACTCGGGAGTCAGACGCAGGTGGATCTTTGTGAGTTCAAGGCCAGCCTGGGCTACAGAGAGAGTTCCAGGAAAGTTGAAAAGCTACACAGAGAAACCCTGTCTTGAAAAAAACAAAACAAACAAACAAAAAACAAAAAGGAGAAAACCTAATTTTCTCTATAAGTAGTACCATTTTTACATAAACAGCTCCATCATCACCATTGACACAGTCTATATGCATAAGTAAATTCAAAGTGTCTCATTGTAATGAAGTCATTACTGTGCATTTCATTTCTTAATTTCAAAAAGTTGAGAAAGAGTTCTGGTACCATTCCTCAAAGTTCCTCTGAGCATTCATAGTCAGGGCCTGGCTTGTCAGCTGCCCTTAAGTCTGTGTAGAGCTGTCAGAGTTGTAATGACTCTGAAGCAAACAGGTCCAGAGGTCCCACAACCAAAACTTTTCAGTTCAAGCAAGTCTCTCTGAAACCACCGCTTTCATCTACTGCTGTGCTTTGCAGTCTGTAGCCTTCTGTAACTGGGCCACTCCAGGACCAGGCTAGAGAGCTTCATCTCATAGCCATAGGGGCTCAAGGCTCCTTCAGCTGCCCTGAGCTGAAACTGTGGTCTTCCCATAGCAACCCTGGCTTTGGCAGGAAAACCCAATTACCTACATCGTTGACAGTCCAAATGCTCAGCAAACCGAGTCTCAAATTTCTCTGTACACTGTCCTATTGTATGATTAATGTAGCCTCAGGCAACTCCATGAATGCAGTCACATCCCCCTGCTGGGAGCTCAGGTTGCAGTCTAAGCATTCTTGCAGTGCCTCAGGCTGACTGTTCAACCTGGAGTACTGTTCTCACCTCCATAGCTTATTGCTTTCCAGCGAGTCTTAGTTGCTTGTCCTGCACTGACACTATTCTGCTCTTGGCCTCAGGAAGCAGTCTGAACTCTGCAGTCTCCGCTGTTCACCACTGCTCTGCTCGCTGTTCATTTTTCCCTCAACATGGCATCACTGCTGGGCTTTCTGAACTGCTGCCTGCCGTTTTGCCTTTCTCATGGTGTACCATCTCAAAGGTTGCAGAACCTTACTGTTCACTTTTCTCACAGAGTGCCATCTCTGCATGGCTTTCCAGACTGTTGCTTGCTGTTAGCCTGTCTTGTAGCTTAGTTTCACAGCCAAAAGCCTGCGGACCCTCGCTGCTAGTGCTGGCTCTGTTTTTGCTGGCTCTTGGTGTCTGCTGTTGGGGAAGCGATGACGCTTCACGGATTTCAGCAGTGGACATTACTTTCTGCTGCTAGTTTTTTAGGTTAGCAGTTTCTGGAGCTGCTTCTTGCCATTATTGGTGGTTTCTGGAATTGCCAACTCTGCAGTCTTCCAATGGATTCATATCCCTCTACTAAACCTGTGGGAGCCCGTTCTGGTATTCCTCGTGGCTTTACCCAGCAGGTCCGCATAGAGGATGATCAGGACCACGGGCCTGAGTGCAGGTGTCTGAGATGGCCTGCACTTGGCTGTGCTGGGGGAGGAGGTCTTTTGCTCCACCCCTGGTGTCTCTATAAAAACCCTGGACCAGAGACAGTCCGGGCCCGTTGGAATAGGTTCCAGGCCCTCTCGAGGCTATCCTTTATTTTCTATCTGTTTATCTCCGCAACATTCTCCACTATAAATCCTTCTATCTAATATTTCCTGCTGCTCGCACTCAAGAAAACTCTGGGAAGCTGTGTGGGTGGTGGGTAAACGCCCCACAGAATGGCGCCGTGAACAGGGACTAAAGAAAAAAAGGGACTAAAGAAAAAAAGGGACTAAAGAAAAACAGGGACTAAAGAAAAACAGGGACTAAAGAAAAACAGGGACTAAAGAAAAACAGGGACTAAAGAAAAACAGGGACTAAAGAAAAAAAGGGACTAAAAAAAAGGGACAAAAAAAAGGGAGGACTAAAGACAAATGAACAGGGACTAAAGACAAAGTAATAGGGACTAAAGATAAAGGAAAATAATAGTTTTATTACAGAGTTTTTGGTTAAAGTGCTGAGTCAGCCCTGCCAGTGGAAAGACATGCGGTGTTATGAAAAAAAATAATATATATATATATATATATATATATATATATATATATATATATATATATATATATATTGGTGAGGCAGGGGTTTTATCCTCGAGAGAAAACGAAAGCGGACTGGAAGGATGTCTGATGCTGCAGTGAAATTCTCTTCTGTCAAAATTTTCTATCTTCTATCCCTTTTTTAAATTCTATCTGTGAAAAATAAGTAAGGTATAGGGTAGTAATATAGTTTAGGAAAAACTTAGAAGTGTAAGATTGTGTAGGGAAAAATAAGTAAGGCAACTGTACAGAAAAACTCTTCAATTTTCTAACTTTGGGGGCTTTGAAAGTAAACTGGGGAAAAAATCTTTCTTTGGGCTTTATGGGTAGTAAAAAAGCTCTTCTTTGAGCTTATGGGGAAGAAAAAGTTTCCTATGGAAGCTTTTGACTTGGGGACAGCTGAAATGCTAAGTCCAAGCAGCAGGAGAAAGTAATTTCTCCCTGAGGCAAAAATGGGGGCGTAAGAAGTCAAAGTTTAAAGTTGGGAAGTTTTGGGAAAAGTTGGTCTCTCTCCTGGGGGTAAAAAATCTTTCTCTTAAACTAGAAAGCTTTTCTTGGAAAATTTGGGGGGAAAAATCTCTCTAAAAAGCCTTAATCTTTCTCAAAAGCTCTCTTAAACTTAAAAACTAGAACTTTCAGAAAGGAGAGTAGAAGCACCTGAAGATATTAGTATGGGGACCACCTGTGATTAGCTCTAAGGGAAAACAACAAACTTAAGACAGCAAAACCTCTCTAAGTTCTCTTTCAAGCTTTAAAAATCCTCCCTGCAATGCAGGAGGCAAGGACAAGTTTCTATAAACCCCTTCTAAGCTCTGTCTCTTCAAGGTGGTAAAAGACAGTGGGTCAGAGGACCCTGAGGGAAACGCTTGGGAGAGTAAGGGTAAAGAGCTACCGAGAGCCCAAAAGGGCAGGAAACTACAGCCGAGCTGAGGCATCAAGGGTTTTGTCTGAGTGAGCCTTTCAGAAGGAAAAGGTGCTCCTAATTGTCCTATGCAAAGATTCCCTGAAACTGTTAGCATTGTATCCTCGCTTCTGAGCAAAAACCCAGAGGCGACTGGCCATCATCTCTGGGTTGGAGTGCATTTCGGGGATACTAGGGTTCCTGCAGTGGTAAACTTCCTGGAGCACAGAGCTGAGGCAGGAAGGTGCAGGACCCAGGGGAAGATTGCTAATAAACAAAGCAAGCTAAAGCCAGTGGGAACGGCACAGTTGTCCACTTTCCTACAAGTCCTGGGTTGATAGGTCCACAACTACAAAAAGATATCTGAGAAAAAGCTTTCCTGTCAGAGAAAGGACATTTCTGGGAAAACAGTAAAGCTGAACTGTGTCTGAAGCAGTCGTGCTGCCAAGTCAGAACGCTGTCTGGGGAAAGAGTCCAGCCAGGGCAGAACAGAACTATCCAGGAGTAAAGCTTTCTTTTCTGTCAGAGAAAGCATCTCTTTGAGAAAAGCTTTGTTTCAACTGACTCCCGATGAGATGAGGGAGTGTAGCCCTGAGGGGGGTGATGGCCTCTGGCATAAGCTCTGTCCTTGAGCTCCCAGACAAGCAAATGCAACCCACTGGGGGACTGGGCCAGGTGAAGGCCTGATGAGGCAAAGCACCTGTCCTAATGGGAGTTTAGAAATGGCGAAAACCTCCCTTGTTAGATTTTCAGTCTGTACGCAAACCACACAGACCCTGAAAACAGACAGAAAACCCCTACCTTCAGTAGCAGAGAAATCCGCCACTGTAGTGTTGGAAACTGTTTCTGGGGTAGAGGGGATAAATTGAGACCAAACTGGGAACTGTCTGGGAGAAAGACTCTGAAGAAACAGAGAAGGGACATAATCCTCCCCAGAAAATGTGACCTGAAAAAGCTGCTAGAATTTGAGGCATATTGGGAGAAAAAAAGCTCTTTCTTCCAAAGGCAGCTAGCAGAGGAACAGAGCCGCAGACAGATAGCTGAAGCTCTGCATCTGGGGAGGGGGGAAGGAACAAGCAAAATGAGAATAAGATCAGTGGGAGAAAATCTCTGAAGGAGCTATGGATAAGCTCTGTTGCAAATGATCTTATTTTTCACTGACTGGCTAAGGCAAAGACAAGCCCCGAGGAAAGTTACTATCAGAAATGCCAGCCTCAATGCCGGCTAACGAGGCAGGTGTGGTTCTGATTCGGGGGCCAGTGTCTGATGAAGGAGAGACACCTGTTGAAGCCAGCTGAGAGACCAGAAACCTCCCAATGTACCATAGCTGAAAATGTAAAATGCTTGTTCAAATCTCCCGTTGTAAAAGCAAAAATTTTGTTCAAACCTCCCAGGCAAGAATTTGTAAGCAAGTCTGGTAAGGGAGAACTTAGAAGTTGACTCTCAGACCCAAAAAGAACTATGGGAAATGACTGATATAAGGGAAATGATGTAGGGGACTGATATGGGACTGATATTATGGACTGATATAAGGGAAATGCATTCTGGGAAAGGTAGTTTTTCCGCTAAAGATGGCGACATTGCCCTGAAACACTTTTGTCAGCTCAAAAATACGTTCATGGTAAACTTAAAATACAGCCTTTAAAAAGAATAAGGAGGAAAATCATCTAAGAGTTTAAGTGTCAGTTCCAATGAAAAATTGAAAGGATATGGAACTAGGTGCTTCGCGGTTTAGGGTTCCTTTGGTAAAATGCCTTATTTACCCTAATAGCTGTGAAAAGTTTTTATGGTAGTTGGATGACAAAAAGCTACCTATAAGAGCAAACAAGCCACTTTAAAATCCTCAAAACAAGGGAAAGCAGTTTATACACTGAACTTTGTCTTAGATATGAAAAAACTTGTTGAAATTAAAAATTTTTTGCCTTTTGAACAAACTGCCTGCAATGAGTAATTCCTTTGCAAATCTAATAAGGAGACAAGGAAACAGTCATTCAGAAAAGAAATGACTGCTTTATAGATGGGAAACAAACTTCAGAAAATCTAGCTGTCTTATAGAATAGTTGCTTTACCTGAAAGTTCCTTATAAGAAATCAATGCTAAATATCACCGCTGCTAATAACATCAGGAGTTAAAGCTAATGAAGTGAAAATACTAAATTCTGAAACTCAAGTGAAATGGAAAGATCCCTGCTCGGGATTATGGAAGGGTCCCGATCCTGTGTTAATATGGGGTCGAGGACATGTTTGTGTTTTTTCACAAGAGGAGAATGAAGCTCGGTGGTTACTGGAGCGTCTGGTAAGGAGCGTGGAACTAAGAAAAGTCATCTCCAATGACATTTCCTATAAAGGAACCAGAATGAAAGTGGCTGGATTAGTATTTCTAAGGTTTTGTCACTGGTTAATACAAACAGTGAGGAAATAGAGTTCGGAGCTGTGCCGCTTTTGGCTTTACTAGCTCCTTTAGAAAAATACCTAATAGCTGTGCAGTATTGGCGAAGAGCTTTACAGAAGCTAAATACGGTAATTTCACCCTCAGCATCAAGTGAAGTTTTTCTGTAGAACAAACCAAAAGTACTGCAGTGATAGAAACGTTTGTTTGAATTGAAGTTCTTAGGGGAGCTATTATGAATTTGGGTGAAGGGACAGCCTCTAGTTAAAAACCGTTTACCGCTGACAGTGCATCTCTGCTGGTCCGGAAAGGCCGACTCGCAACTTTGGGGTGTGGCTTCGTCCTGAGAATGTTACAATCCCCTAGCAACAAGTATCACAACTCTATAATGACAGCACTCACTAAATCCCAGTGCTTTATAACAAAGCTAACTATAAACTGTAAACTTTAGAAATGATGTACGTACTTCCTGTCTAGTTAAGAGAATCTTTCCAATAGAGATGGTGAAGAAGTAGAAAGATGAAAATAAGATATGTGAGTTTGTAAAAATTCTGTCTTGTTAGATCTGTGTTAAGAAATCTTTAGGTGTTTGCTAAGTTAGATATATGCTAATGGTAGCCTATATAAGTTTATAAAATAGATCTATAGAGTTCCTTTAAGAGTATAAGCTTGTAAGATGCTAGTTGTAAATGTAAGTTTAAAATAAGAAATAAGATGGAATGAATATAAGTATATAAGAATTAATAAGAAATATATTTGCTAAAGTAGTTCTATAGTTTCCTTAAAGTATAAATAAGTCGATGTTAATATGTTATATGTGAGTTTGTAAAAATGTGTAAATGTTGAGTGAGTTTATGCTTAAGCACATGTTATGTGGGTTTGTAAAGTGTAAATGTTAAGTGTGAGTCTATTCTTAATGTATATGGTGAAAACACCTGAGACACAGGTAGTGTCCTAGTAGACTGCAAAGTAGGCAGTCTGAATGGTTTCAAAAGCTCCAGAAGCCGCTAAGAAGCTAAGAATGGTGGGCACCAGAACCAGCACAAGGCATCCGCAGCTGAGATCCGTGAAGTATCAACGCAGCACAGAAAAACCTGAGCTAACAGCAAAAACGGTGCGGTTTAAAATATTACTATAACTAAAAAGGTCTGTCTGTGAGAACAAAAGTTGCAGAGACGCTTGTTTGTACAAAAATTATTAACTGCAAAAAGTTTCAGTTGAAAAATGTCTCTTCATATTTGGAAGTGAAAGCCTGATACCAGAATTTATTTGTTTGAATTTTTTGAACTTAAAATGAGATAAAATTACAAAAACATTTTGGATATGGATTTCTTCAAATTTGGAAGGCTAGTACCAATATTTATCATTTGAATTTTGGTACTTAAATGAAATGAACAATAGAGATTTCATTGCAATGGGACAATTTTGAGCTTACTTATAGTAATGACCTAGGAACAGTTTCCTGGAATTGGGTTAAAAATGGAACTGTTTAAATGAAGAAATGTATTTCTACTTAGAATCAAGATGTAATTTTGTGTATGCATATATGCTTAATTAACTGGAGATTTATGAATTGTTTTGTGGAACTGTTTATGTAAAAATGGAATTACTTATGGAACTGGTTTTGTGTTACAAATGGAACTGTTTAAACAAAAAAGTTTGGGTTTTCTAACTAGGCTTGAGATTTTGCTTAAAAATTATAAAGAAAAGGAGGAGCTATGAGATTGAATTATGTTCGCAGAAACCTATTGATATTAATGCACCCTGGCTTTGTGGAATTGAGGAAATGTTTAAGTTTGACGTGAATACATCGAAGTTTTTCCTATGTTCTGTTAACAAGAAAATTCAAATGACTGAGTTAAAGTTGTAAGACGGAGAAAATTGTTAACTATATATAGCACCATATATGCTAATTCTAATGGTTCAGTTAAGAGTTTGCTTTGAGTTGTAAGATTGAGAGAATTGTGACTATGTATAGCAATATTTGTGTTAACCTGCTAATGGTAATGATGAAGCTAAGGGATTCTTTAAGTTTGTAGTTGCCTTAAGAGTTTTGGTTTAGAAAGGGCTTGAGGCAGCTAAGACTGCTGTGGTCACCTTGGAACTAATTCAAAAGAGAAATGCCATTTATATCATCCTCTACTCCCATACTGGGAGGTGTAACAGCTATGGAGATTGCTGTAAGCCATTAATAATTATTTTTTTATATATTAAGAAGTGGTGACCTGTGGGAGCCCGTTCTGGGGTTCCTGGTGGCTTTACCCAGCAGGTCCGCATAGAGGATGATCAGGACCACGGGCCTGAGTGCAGGTGTCTGAGATGGCCTGCCCTTGGCTGTGCTGGGGGGGAGGTCTTTTGTTCCACCCCTTGGCATCTCTATAAAATCCCTGGACCAGAGACAGTCCGGGCCCGTTGGAATAAGTTCCAGGCCCTCTCGAGGCTATCCTTTATTTTCTATCTCTTTATCTCCGCAACATTCTCCGCTATAAATCCTTCTATCTAATATTTCCTGCTGCTCGCACTCAAGAAAACTCTGGGAAGCTGTGGGGGTGGTGGGTAAACGCCCCACATAAACCTTCATCATATCCTTAGACCAAAAGCCTAAATATTCTAAACCTATATTTTTGACTAAATTTATGACCGATTTAAACCTACATTCTATAAGACTGCTTTATAAACCTTACTTGTGATACCTCAGTAAAAACCCCCACTCTATCCCCTACAGACAAAGAGAAGCTTAAACCAGGATTCGTAAGTGTAGATAAGAACTTAGACCCCTTTTCCCCAGGTGGCTGTATCTGCTACAGGGACTTTGGAAAACACAGTCAGGATATTCGACCAAAAGACTAAAAAGGGAGGCAGGTTAAAATAAATTATATGGTCTGTGCCTTTTAGAACTAGCCTCACAAAGAAAGGGGAGCACTCCTTCCAACCTCCCTGTTGTGAGTGAGAGATTTGGAAGAGCCTCCCTGGAGGCTTGTAAACTTAGAAAACACCTTACTTTTGCATTCTGTACCTAAAGTCTCCAGTGGCAGCTTTGGGGATGTGATCTAGGCACAACAAGACCCTCACTCTATTGTCTCAAAAAGCGGGCCTTAGACAAAGATATCTCAATATAGATAGACCCAGGCCAGTTTCAAGTCCCCAGAAATGATGGCGCCAGCCCCAGGAACAAAAGAACAGAGTCAGGATGTCTGATGGAAACCAATTAACCACAAGATGCCCCTCTCCAGAGATAACATGACCAGACCCTGGAGATGAGTTGTAAAACTCCTCCTGACAGGGCAAACAGATAAGCTAGAATAAGATAAAGTCCAGTCCCAGGAAAAACTGGACCAATCAAGGGTGGACCTGTACTAACCCCCTCCCCTCTAAGAAATTTTATGGGTTTTGCCTATAAAAACTAACTTCCCCAAGAAAGAGTAACTCTTCTCTGCCTCACTTGAGAAGGCTTGAGATGAGTTCCCTGTCATAACTTGTAACAGATAAACCTTGCTTTTGCATTCTGGTATGCTCGTCCTTGGTGGTCTCTCTGGGTGTTACAATCTGGGCACAACGTTTGGGGGCTCGTCCAGGATCCCCAGAGACCCTCCGCCGGGACCCCTAAGAGCTCCAGAGGTCCATCTGCACCAATCGGTAAGAGTGCTCTCTGTCTTATGTCTGTCCTGTATATGTCTCTCTCTTGTTACATTAGTTTTGTACTGGTCGACTGATTTGTACTTTTGCAGGCCCTCACTGGGACAGACGTGTCCAGACAGTGATCCTGAGAGGGGAAGAGGGACGCCTCCTTCCCTGATTTGGGCGAGGACCCCCTGGTCCTGAGCCATTTGGGCAAGGGACCCTCTGGTCCCGAGCCATTGGAGGCCACCTCAGAGGTGACAATTTGGTTTGGGTATCTCCCCCCCCCCACCCCAGGAGGGAGTGCCAACTTGTACTTTGTCCCAGGAAATTGCTGGTGTCTTTTTGTATCTTGTTTTGATTTTTGTTGTTTTCTCTCTTTGTTGGTTTTCATTGTCAACTTTCTCACCCCTAGACTTAACCTGCCGCTGCTACTTCAGAGACACAGTGTGTCACTGAGAGGGCAAGGCGGCCTGTGAACATCACAGGGCCTAGATGCAGCAGGTTCAGGTTGGGGGGGTGCCCAGCTCACTCAGAGAGCTGTATAATAGGGGCAGCCAGATTGGCCCAGAGGCTGCATGGGAACTAGGCATGGCTGTGTGCTAAGGTGGGCTGTGAGCACTATGGGGCCCAGATATTGCTGCCACATTCTGGCTGGGCTCCCATGTGGATATGGGACAGAGCTGTCCTCTTTCTCTTCCATGATGTTGCGTGGGGCTCCCAAGAACTGCCCTGGGGCTAAAACCTGATCAAGGTCTGGCTCCAAGAATGGAATGTCACTGCCTATGATTGATAAGCTACCACGGCTATGTTATAAGTTTAACCAACAGTTTCTTGTTTATGGTACAGTGCTGATGCAAATTTAGAGTTATTCTTGTTATGATATATGCATGTATTTCTGTTCTTGTTTAAAATATTGCAACTTTACAATATATTCTGGATTACTAAAGAAAATCACAAAAAAGACTTTGGTAAGAGTTTCTGTTTTTTTTTTTTTAAGAAAAAAGTGAAATTTGTCTAGAATAAATGTTTGAAGGATCAAAGAAATGGACTGAGGGCACATAAAAGGTTATAAAAGGTAAAAAAAATATAATATAAACTGTTCGTTATGGTTTCTTATACTTGCAAATACTAAATTTAATTCTGGTTGGTTTTCATCTTAAAAATGGCTAATGATTCTGCAAACTGCATATATATATATATATATATATATATATATATATATATATATATATGTATGTACAGGTATGTGACTTAAAAATGTAAACAAGCTTTAACTGTACACATGTATATGTATATATATATAAAACTTGGATCCAACTGTATGTATATGTGCCAGTAATTATTATTTTTTTTAAAAAAACGTGCTTTAAACAGCAACCACGTGGCTTCCTCCATCTTGGCTGGTGACCTCAAGGGCAGCCATGTGGCTGGCAGCCATCTTTTACTAAGGTTATAAAGATCTACTTGGGTTAACACATAAGTACTTATGTCTTTACCAAGTGTTCAACAGCAAGTTTCAAAATAAATTTAAATAGATAACTACATATGTTTGATAAATAAGGTATTTGATAAATATTAAAGCTGCACCTAAATGCTTTTTTTACACAAATATACCTTGCTCTGGCAGCTAAACTTTGTAATTTATGCCATGTTTTCTTCCCCTTAATACACACACACACACACACACACACACACACACACACACACACACATATATATATATATATATATATATATATATATATATATATATATATATCCAAGTCTCATTCAAGCCTACATAACAAACTTACATTCTACAGAACTACTCTACAAACCCTAAGTAAATCTTACCTAAGTCTTACTCACATTCTATAGGACTACCTTAGTAAATATACTACGTTAGCAAATATATTTCTCGTCTTATTTGAACTTACATTTACAACTAACATGGCCATTTATTACTACATGTCTTAAAGAAATTCTACAGATACAAACTTATATTAAGAAAACTCTCTATAGGGCTATCATTAGCACATTTCTAACTTAGAAAACACATAAAGATTTAATACCTAGAAGAGAGTTGACATTTTCTTAACAAGATAGAATAATTTTCTAATTATTTCTTAATTATTATCACTAGAACTAATTAGAAGACTCTTAATGAGACAAGAAGTATGCAAATCATTTTTAAAGTTCAAAGTGTATGGTAAAGTTAGTCATTCTGAAAGTTCTTGAGAGTTTGAAACAAGATTTGTCAATGACACTTTCAATGCTGGGATTTAGTGAGTTCTGTTGCTATGGGTTGTACCATTTGTTGCTAGAGAACTGTAACATTTTTGGAATACACACTACTCCCCAAAGTCACCTTTCCTCCCACCGAGCTCTCTCAGCCCTTCTGGAACCAGCAGAGATCCTCCACCACTGATGATTTCTCACTAGAGGCTGTCTCTTTATACCCAAATTCATAACAGCTCTCTGGTGCCAAAATTCAGACAAACATTTCTGTTATAGCAGAAAAGCTACTGTAAAGCCTCTCCTTAGGCTGAGGATAAAATTCCAGTTATTGAACTTCCATAAAGCTGTTAGCACAAAATTGTTGTGCAGCTATTAGACGATATAAGGCACTGTGTCAAACCTGCATTGACAGTACATTTCTCAGAAAGCCTTTTGGGTATGCTAGCAAACTTTCCTGTTCCCTTTACAGGGTTTCAATTTTGCAATGGGAGATTTTTCTTCCCGAAGCTGGCTTTAGGATGCCTGTGCCACCGTTTAACAGACATACCTTTTTAATTAGATCTTTTATCTGACTCAACTTCTGAGCAGTTTTGCATCCATTTGTCCATGCTCACACTGTGGCTTATTGCTTTAGGCAAAACCCTGAAGGCTTCACTCTGGGTCAGTGAGGCAAACCAAAAGCATTTGTTTCAGAAAGGCCCTTTCTCTGATAGAACAAAGAAAGCTTCTCTCCTGGATATCCCCCATTCTGTCCTGGCCTAGCTCCTTCCCCAGATAGTGTCTCTGACATTGTAGCAAAGCCACAGCAGACAGTCTCAACTTTGCTGCTTCATCAACAGCCCCTCCCTTCAGGGAGGAATCTGCCTGTCTCTGCAGAGGAATTTCTGACTGTTTTTTGCTAGCTATAAGAGACAGAGGTTAGAAGAGAGTTTTTTGGGAACTCAAGCCCTGCCTCCTTCATTGCAGGAAGAATTTTTATGGCTTGAAAGAAGGACAGAACTTAGAGAGGTTTTGCTGTTCTAAGAGGTTTGCCACAAGTGATTTCCCATACTAATTATCTCCAGGTGATAATTATCTGGCAGAGCAGAGGATTTTTGTTTCTGTCCACACCTGCTGCAGGGGAAATCTCCTTTCTCCTTTTTTTTAACTGTCCCCAGGCCAAAAGCTTCCATAGGAGTCTTTTTCTACCTGATAAGCTCAAAGAGATTTCCTCTGCCTGTAAAGCCCAAAGAAGATAGATTTTTCCCCCCAGTTTGCATTCATAGCTCCATAGTTAGGCTTATCTTATCCTATTTTACCTTAAGCATTATTTTCTTTATATTCCCAACCCAATATTTCTATTTTATACATTCCTTAATTTTTAAAGAGAGAGAGCAATCTAATGCTGCAGCCTCACATCGTTTCATTGCTTATCCTATACACCCAAGAATAAAATACCATTGCCTTCATTTTTCAATTCTGTATCAGCTTACCTACACTCAAAACACCCCCTGCAATCCCTTCACCAAATTCTAGTGTTATTTTTTTTTCATTCTTATCTTTTTTTTGTCTCTTTCAGGCACCATCTGTTGAGGACCAGCTCCCACAGGAACTCTTGAGAAATGAGGAATAAGAGACTTAGTTATAAATAGAGAGGGAGAGAAACAGACAGAAAACACAGGATAGACTCAGGTAAGCCTGAATCCTTATCCACTGGCCCAGAACTTTATTCCAAAGGTCTATTTATAACAATTCCAAGGGGTGGAACAAAAGACCCCCAACTTGCTAGTTACAGTCACTTGGTACCCAGGCCTGTGGTCCAATCAACCTCTTATGCAGTCCTTCTGGGTACAGACAATAGGAAACCTAGTGGGCTACAACACCAAACAAAAAGTCTGAAGGAGAGATCTCTTGCATTTGCAACATCTCTTTGAAGACGCCTAAAAGAAATTTTGTATTCACACACAAAACTTGTGTAGCTATCAACTTGTTCTAAATAAACCAAGAGTTTGGTTCTCTGGGTCTTTCAAAATTATTTCCTTCTTTATCAGTCTAACATGTTCTTTTCTTAAATATTTTCACATCCCAAACTGTGAAGGTCATGATCATGTGTTCATAAATTGCCAACCAGCAGTAGGAGGCAAAAGTACTTGTGAAATGTGTTTTGCAAAAATGAACATAACCAATACCAGGTGAAATCTTTTTATAAGGAAGCTGACAGCTAAATACATAAAAGCCGGTGCATCATAGGGAGGTGTTTATGTCTAATGAGACCAGAGCTGGAATTCATAGTTTTGGATCTCTAGACAGTATGTGCTGTTTTCATGGAGGAGGAAGCCCTGCTGTACAATGGGCAGTGGGCTTCTCCTATCTTTATGTTGGTGAAAAATCACAAATGGCTAGGCCTTTTTAGTGTACTGTGATCAAAAAGTGGTATACAGATCACAGGACAGCTTTTCCAAATTTGCTTTTTGTTGTTTTACATTCTGAATCAATGCATTCAAACTCATATTATTTTGATATGAGTAACATATTAACTACTGATCAATCACACTAAGACAAAACATGCTACTATAAATCCTTTGTTCCCATAAAATGAATGTCATTAAATAGTGAAAAAGAAATTTATGTCAGGTCTATAATTATCCATACTCATTAACAGTCACAAGATTGTTCAGTAGTTCAAAGTCTCTTTTGTCACTCAGGGAGTATTTCAACTGTAATACCTTGATCAATCATAAATTGACTAATATACTACTAACATAAAAATACAGAGTAAATATTACTGATATAAAAGGGAAGAAAGAGGACAAATTAAGGGAACAGGTGACAGAAAAAGACCTAAACCCATGAGGGTAAGCCCTGAGTCCAGCAGCTATATGATTCTCATCTAGTAACATGAGGTAGGCATTTGGGCTTCAATGAGCCATGGCCTTCTGTCACTGCTGGTTGTGCCATTTCTTCCTTGAGATGTCTGTTACATACATGCATCTTTCCATGACAGGTACCTCATATTTCTGGCATCCCCATCTTCCTGGGTACCCACTGGAGCCTGGGCTTTTCCTTTATACCTTCATTCAAGAGCCTTTATGGACCCCATTGTAGAAACATTAGCTCTGACACATATTATCTCAAAATATCATTCAAAATTATATTACCCTACAATATTAGATCTTCCCTTTCTCTAAATTCAGTACCATGTGGACCATGATGCCAAGTTCTTTGTCCAACTTGATATGGACCTGGCTCTTTGAGTTATTTTGGTTTTTGTTAACTTAACAAAATCTAGACTCATCGAAAAAGTGTGTCCCCTTACTGTGATGGTTATTTTTTGTTAGTTTGACACAATCTACAGTCTTCTGAGTAGAGGGAATCTCAATTGAGAAAATGTCTTCATAAAATTGTCTACAGAAAAAATTATGGAGCATTTTCTTGATTAATGATTTGTCTTTGAATGTACAGGCCTTGAGTGGGGTGCCCTGTGGTGATATTTTATTTGAGCCCTAACAAATAAAGATTGCATAGGGATCAGAGGGAAAAGCCAGCAACTATGTTAAACATAGAGGCCAGGCAATGGTAGCACATGTCTTTAATCCTAGCATTTGGGAGGCAGAGATTCATTTGGATCGCTGTGACTTCAAGACCTTACTGAGAACAGAGCCAGATGTGGTGGCACATGCCTTCAATCCCAGCACTAGTTAACCATAGATGTCTGGAGGTAACTACAGACAGACAGAAAGTGAATGTAGATCAACAAGGGACAAACAAGGTAATCCTTTGCCTTTACCATTGGAAAACTCCCTGAAGGAGGCCCACGTGATAAATTAAGTTCAGTCCTTTCTTGGCATCTTAGAAGAAACCCATTCCAAGAGTAATTAAATAACCAAATGCCTATTGTAAGAAACCACACTACTTATGGAGATAGAACAGCTATAGCACAGAGAACAAAAAATTCAGGAGAAACCAAAAAGCAAATTTTTCGGCAAACTTCTATAAATGAACAAAGATCAAAATTAAAAATAAGAATAAATATCATTCTCATTGAAGGTCTTGTACACACAGGTGCAGATGTAACAATAATTGCACGAGAATCTTGGCATCCAAATTGGTCTTCCCAGGAGGTAAATGTTCAGCTGTTAGGGACTGGAACATCATTGCAAGTGAAACAGAGCACAAGATATGTCAAATGTATAGGGCCAGAAGGGCAGAGAGGAAAATTAAAGCCATATGTAGCTAATATAACTATGAAATTATGGGTCCATGATTTATTACCACAATGGAATACCCAGATTAACATTCCTCCCACCTCAGAAACAAACCATGAACTAACATATGTTTCTGAAAAAAAATTAGAAGGTATTATAAAGAATAGACACTAACAATCCAGAATGTACAAGAACAGGACACAACAACTGCTGATCTTTCAAAGACACCAACAGCCCTACCTTTAAAATGGATAACAGACAAGTCTGTATGAGTTCAGCAATGGTCTTTAACAACAAAGAAATTCCAGGCTTTAGAAGAGCTGGTACAAGAGCAGTTAAATGCTCGGCATATTGAAGAATCAACCAGCCCTTTTAATTCGCCTGTATTTCTTATAAAAAATAAATTTGGTAAGTGGAGAACGGTAATAGATTTAAGAGCAATTAACAACATAATTCAGCCAATGGGCTCTCTACAATCTGGAATTCCTTTGCCTACTCTGTTACCTAAAGGAAGGCCTCTTACAGTTACCAATTTAAAAGACCTTATGAATACCTATACAAGAAAAAGGCAGAGAAAGATTTGCCTTCTTTGGGCCTACTTATAATAATTCTCAGCCAGTGAAGAGATATCAATGGAGGGTCCTCCTGTAGGGAATGTTAAATAACCTAACCCTGTGCCAATATTTTGTATGACAGCCATTGGAAATAATATGTAAACAACTTCCAAAATCTATAATTTATCATTATATGGATGATATTTTACAAGCTGACTCAAATGCAGATACTTTAGAAAGAATGTTTGAAGAAGTAAAGAAAATTTTGCATGCTTGGGGATTACAAATTTCTCCTAAAAGGATATGAAGAGGAGATTCTATTAATTATTTAGGATATAGAATATGTCTACAACGATTAGGCCTGAAAAGGTGCAAAATAGTAGATATTGATTATGACTCTTAATGACTTTCAATGATTATTCAGAGACATTTCAAGTCTATGCACTGATATTGGGGTAAAAATGCTGTACTGAGTAATTTGTTCAAAACCTTAGAGGGTGACAAGGATTTGAATAGTTCAAGAGAATTATCTGCTGAAGCTGAGAGAGAATTGTTTTTGTTGGAAAAGAAAATACAGGGTGCACATGTGGATCATGTGGATTCAAAGCTTGGTTGCATTTTGGTTATTTAAACCTCTAAGCATTCTCCTACAGTTATTTTAATGTGAAGGGAAAGTATTATAAGAAGTGCTAGAGCTTTGTGGAAAGAGGAAGTGATGTAGCTGGGCAAAGGAAGGAAGTAAGATGGCAGGACACAGAAAGATATATATTCATGAATATACAGGATGTACCTCTCTCCTTGGCTGAGGATTTCCTAGAGGTAAAATATGACTGGCTTGCTCTCTGATGCTTCACTTTTTACCCCAATACCTGGCTCTGGGAAGGCCATTCAGCAATTCATGCTACAGTGCCCCACTTGAATAAGGTATGCTGGGTTGTAGAAGAAAGGATGCTGAGTTGCCCTCAGTGAACAAGCAAGTGAGTAGAATTTCTCCATGTTCTCTACATCCATTCTTTCTCTAGGTTAATACGTTGACTGCTGACCTAAGTTCACTCACTAATGGACTGGTACGTTTCTCCTCTGACTTTCTCTGGTAAGCAACCCCCTCCCCAGAATCAAGTGCACTTATGGCATATCCACTTTAAACTGAGTAGCAAAAGATGTATAGCTCACACATTATCTTTTCAGGTTGAGCTCCCCAAACTCTTCCTACAAGAGCCTCCCCTATTCTGCCTGCCTAGATCTTGTCACACAGATCCTCCACTGCCAAACTGTGCTGAATTCCACCTGAACTACATCTACCTGTGCCATTGCTGCTCCCCAAGGCTATCTTGGGATGCAGACTGCTCACTATCTTTTCCTTGAGATCTTCCTTGAATCACTTCTGCTAACCAACCAGGCACATAATTCTAGGCATAAGATCCATCATATAGCTCCTGCACATGCTTTCACAGTTTAGTTACCCCAATCCTCAGTTTGCCTATGCCACTATTATTCTTCCAGGACTGTTTCTAATGGACATATCATCTTCAAGCTTTGTATGATGAGTTCCACAGACCTGGTAGTGTCATCCCCACCCTTCCACACCTGACTCCAGTCACACAGCTCTTTCACTGGATTTACTCGTGAGAACCCTTACTGATAATCTCACATTTGCATTTTTCATATGTAGATGCATAAATTGAAGATTGGTATTGACTTGTGGCACTTTCCTGACACTAACATGCATGGGCCATTAAGTGCATCTCAGCCCTCACTCAGACATGTAACTTCTGCAACAGCTTTCTCACATGAAATATCCTGGAAAAATCACACCTATATAATTAGAATTTTCTTTGTCCTGCCAACCAGCTCCCAAATAGAGACACTGGGACTAATTAATTATGAATGATGGGCCACGGCTTAGGCTTGTTCCACTTGATGTAATCTGTCTCTATTCACCTATGTTTTGACTTGGGACTTTCCCCCCCTTTCTTTCATTCTGTATGTCCTACTTTTCTGCTCCCTCCATATCTGTCTGGCTGGGCTCTGACATCTCCCTGCCTTCTCCTTTTCTTTCTCCCATTTTCTGAGCCTAAATTTATCCTCCTACTTACTCTCCCTGCCCCAAAGTTCTGCCTAAACCTCCTCCATCACTATTGTTCATTCTGCTTTTAATTAAAACTACCAGGTGCCTTAAACCAGCCAGGTAAAACAGAAACACGTGTTTACATAATTAAACAAATGAAACATGTCTTTACATACTTAAAGATATATTCTGCAACATAAACAAATGCAACACATCTTTACATAGTTAAACAAATCCAACGTATCTTTACATAGTTAAAAATGAAAAACACATTTGCATAATTAACAAATACTCCACAACACACCTGGGCTATGTACACACTCCAAGAACTAGAATAAGTTGAGCATATCACACATTACACAACAGGCTTTCCTAATAATGCATCCCTGAACTTAACTCTCCAGTTTCATCCTCATACTCCTTTGTCTCATAACACAGAGATCACATACCAGCTTTGCATTTGAACTCCAAAGAAATTAACCCTCCAGCACAAGCACCATAGTCACTAGATAGACATGAAGACCAGAAAGTGGTGGCACACAAACCCCTTAATCCTAGCATTTTGAAGGCATAGAATCATCCGGATCTCTGTGAGTTCAAAGTCACACTGGAAACAACCAGGCATGGTGACACATGCCTTTAATCCGAATAAGTGATGGCAGGAAGCAGAAAGGTATATAAGGTGTGAAAAACAGCAACTAGAGTTGGTTAAGATTTTAGGCTTTTGAGATTCATTCAGATGAGAACTCAGAGGCATTCAGTATAAGGAAACAGGGTCGGCTGAAATGTTGGTAACTGGCAAAGTGAGGTTCGCTGTGGCTGGTTCGGTCTCTCTGAACTTTCAGAATTTACCCCAATACCTGACTCCCAGGTTTATATTTATCAAAAATAAAATTTTCCCAATGAAAATAAGGGAATACTTATGAATATACAAGAAGCTTATAAAACACAAAATAGAGTAGACTCCCCCAAAATCCCCTGGCCACATAAAAATCAAACAACTAAACATATGGAATAAAGAAATAATATTAAGAGCAGCAAAGGAAAAATTCCAAGTGACTTACAAAGGCAGACCCATCAGAATAACACCCAACGTCTCAATGGAAACTCTAAAAGCCTAGACAGATGTAAAGCAGACACTAAAAGACCGCAGATGTCAGCCCAGACTACTATACCTAGCAAAACTTTAGGTCACCATAGTTGGAGTGCACAAAATATTCCAAGACAAAACCAGATTTAAAAAGTATGTGTCCACAAATCCAGCCACACAGAAAGTACTAGAAGGGAAACTCCAACCAAAGGAAGTTGGATGTACCCACAAAAACAGAAGCAAAAGACAACACCATGGCAGAAAATCCCAAAGAAGGGAAATGCATTCTCTACTACCAAAAGATAACAGGAATTAACAATCACTTGTCATTAATATCCTTTAATATCAATGGACTCAATTTGCCTATAAAAAGACACAAGCTAACAGAATGGGTATGGAAATGGATCGATCCTTTTGTTGCAGACAAGAAACACAACTCAACTTCTAAGACAGACATCACCTCAGAGCAAACGATTGGGAAAAGACCTTCCAATCAAATGGACTTATGAAGAAAACCGGTGTAGCTATCCTAACATTTAACAAAATAGACTTTAAACTAAAATCAATAAAAAGAGATTGAGAAAGATATTACATGTTAATCACAGAAATTACACCAAGATAAAGTCTCAATTCTGAACATTTATGCACCGAATACAAGAGCACACACATATGTAAAAGAAACACTACTAAAGCTTAAAGCACACATCAAACCCCACACATTAGTAGTGAGAGACATCAACACCCTGCTTTCACCAATGGAAGGAACTGCCAGACAGAAACTTAACACAGATATGAGGGATCTAACAGATGCTATGACTTAAAGGACTTAATAGATATCTACAGAACATTCCACTCTAACACAAAAGAATATTAAAGAATTGTTCAACATCCTTGCTAATCAAGGAAATGCAAATCAAAATGACTCTGAGATAACATCTTAAATCTGTCAGAATGGCTAAGATCAAAAACACTGATGACATATTTTAGACCCAATTACTTCTATTTTTCTATTATAAACCTGTGTAAGAGTCCTGATCATTTCCTGTGCCACAACCTGAAGGTGAGCCTGCATTGTAATGTCCTCCACAAGACAAATTATTCTACACATTTAAGTTCAGCCATATTCAGGTTTTCAGGACACAGGTACAATGCAGCCAGCTCTGTGCCAGCAGAGAACATGAATGACCACTGGCCCCTTTTACCTTACAGTCCTTGTTCCTCTTTGAATACTCATGAGCAGTTCCCACCTCTCCACATCCTTCTAGAATTGCACATTCCCCATGGAATGGCCAATTAAACTCTTTTGTAGATCATTTGATTGCATTTCCAAGGCATAGGTCCAAATATTTCTATTTTCCCCAAGTACTGATTCCAAAAGTTTAATAAGTTCATGGTTAGGTTTAAATCATTAACTTGAACAATTCTATTCCAAGGACCACTGCTGGGAAGTAGAAGGCAAAAACAGAGAGACGCTGCCAGCAGCCGCCATGACCAGCAGCATGTGAAGACACCGGTAAGCCACCAGCCACGTGGCAAGGTATAGATTTATGAAAATGGATTAATTTAAGATAAAAGAACAGTTAGCAAAAAGCCTGCCATGGCCATACAGTTTATAAGTGATATAAGCATCTGAGTGATTATTTTATAAGTGGATTGTGGGACTGCAGGGCTTGGGGAACCTAGAGAGAAGCCCTCCAGCAACAAATGGCGCCCAATGGCTCGAGTTTCCACCTTAAACCTGAGAATATTTAATAACCAATTCTAAACAGAGCCAAAACCAGGTTCCTGCTTTTTGTCTCATACGGGAAGCTAGACGCCACAAAATGCAGGTTTGAACACTGGCGGGTTCCTGGCGTGTGCATTTGACCTGCAGTATGGCGGGAATGAGGCATCTGCCAGCAGCATATTAAGCTGTGTGGTAGATTTAGTCTTTACTAGTATTTAAAAAAAATTTAAAATAAAAGATGTTTCTGGACTCCACGCTGCTTTGATAAAAGCTTAGACCCACTATTTCTGAGACTTGATGACTCCCAGAGCTGGCAGAAAATGTACCACTGCCATGTTGAGAAGCTGAAGTGGGCAGAGCCAGCAGCCACAGCGCCATTTCAGTCTTAGAATGGTGCAGTTTAAAGCAATAGGCTCAAAGTAATATAAATAATAAGCCACATAAAGATGGCTACCACACAGAGAATCTGGATTATGTTCTCTTTGATAGTCATAACTTAAGAAAAACATTTGATTACAAAAACTGTTGAGTGATGCCAAAATGTATATTTTAAAGGTACCTTGACTTCAAAATTTGGATTTAAGGATATGTTGCTTTGGAAAAGATGTTCTGCTTTTGTTTCCACAGAAAGCCAGAGGCTGTGGATTTGTTCCAGATTAAGGTACATCAGGTTTCACCAGCCAAGACCCCCTGAAAGGTCTCCGATGACACCATGGCCCAGATGATCCAACATCCAGAGCGGTTTCAAGGCAACTGGTTCACACAATACGGACTACCCCATAGGCCTAAAATTTTCTTTGCGTCCCCATAAGATACAGCACCCCCCTCCAGCAGGAAGTAGTAAGAGATGCTATGCCCAAATTCCCAAATATACCAAGCTGGCTTTAGAGGAGGAATTGGCTCACTCCCCCTCTAAACCCAGATATATTGCTTTAAAAAAATGGTTAGGAGATTCTTGTGTCCCAAAACAAAAGAGCCCTCTGGTGTGGGACAGAGAAAAAACAATATTTTTATTTAAAACAGGTTGATTATAAATGTGATCTCTTTCTAAAAAAAGAAAAGGGGATATGATATAGATATATGGGAGGATATGGAGATGATAAGATAAAAGGGTAGATTAATGAACCTACTTTTAAAGAACAACTTGTTTAAAATGTTTTACATTGGTATAGATTTTAGTTTATGTTTAAAATGGTTTACATTGGTATAAATTTTAGTTTATTGATACAAACTTAAAGTTAATTTTGTTATACTGTATATATATATTTCTATTCTTGTTTGAGGTATTATGTTTATGTAACTCATTTAAAATTATAATGGTTAATTGAAAATAGATTAATAATTAGTCATCTATGATAATCATATTTGTAGCCATGTTAGCTAAGTCTTCTAGGTAAACATAGATATATTTCAGATAGATAGGTAATCTTCAAACACTTCATAGACCTAGAGAATATGGCATTTAAATAACTTAGAATTCTGTTGACGTGAGACACAATTGCTCCTGGCTGCACCAATTTGATCCCGAGAGAATGTTGGGCTTCTAAGACATTTCCATTTGGAAGTTTGTCTTTTTGGCACAAAGTGGCCTACTGGGCAAAGAACTGTCCTTGCCTTGATGGCTGACAGTACAAATATAATGCTGTCCTTTCTGGACAAGCGGGACACAAGGAAAGTGACCACTGTACTCTGCCAAGACAGGGTAAGATGGTCTCTCAGAATTCCTGCTTCTAAAAATGGTCTGTCAGATACTCTAGGCCTGTAGCCAATTTAAATGAACCAACAATGCTGAGAAACATTAGGTGACTGTCCAGGCTGCCAGCTGTATTGGTCTACTCTTGCAAGATTCCCGAAAGTTGCTTACATCCATCTACCATTTCTCAGGTATCATTATGTTCCTTCTCAGGTCTTTGATGTGGTTGAAAACTAGATAGTTGTAATTTCCTCAGTTATGATAAAAGATAAGTTAGATATAAAACCTTAAACTTACAAATATAAGATAGATAGGACATCTTCTTTAATATTGTAACTGTAATTCTTGCTCGATAATTGTTTTGTTATATGTAATTTTACCATGTTAAAGTTAAAACCTTACTTTTTAAAAAAAGAAGAAAAGGGGAAATGCTGTGGATATCATTCTATATAAATATAACACTGATGGCCAGTGACCAGGCAGGAAGTAGGTGGGACAAGGAGAGAGGAGAATGCTGGGAAGTAGAAGGCTAAAGTGGAGAGACACTGCCAGTAGCCGCCATGACCAGCAGCATGTGAAGACACCGGTAAGCCACCAGCCATGTGGCAAGGTATAGATTTATGAAAATGGATTAATTTAAGATAAAAGAACAGTTAGCAAAAAGCCTGCCTCGGCCATATAGTTTATAAGTGATATAAGCGTCTGAGTGATTATTTTATAAGTGGATTGTGGGACTGCAGGGCTTGGGGAACCTAGAGAAAAGCTCTCCAGCAACAGACCACTTTTCTACATTACTTACCTGTCTCATTGTTATGACAAATATCTGACATGATGAAAGAAAGGAAAGAGAGGATATTCGAACATTATTTTCTCATAGTTTGAGGGTACTGTAACAGCAGAGGGTGTATGGTGTAGGAAGTATGAGACTTCCGGTCACTCTGTGCCTGTCACCAGGGAGTGGACAGCTCTGAATGTTTCTGATCTTCTAGATGTCTGCTTTTTATACAGTCTGAGTCTACTGCTCATGGAACGATGCCACCCATATTTATCAAAAATCATCCACCTCAATTACCCTAGCCTACATATTCTCACATACATGTTTAGAAGTCTTTTTATTTTATGATTCTACATCCTGTCATCAGCCACACATTGCTCATAATCAAAACAGTTCCTGACATCTGATCTTGCTTATGTGCTCAGTAGAATCTGGGTATATTGAGTTTAAATAAGTTACTATCTGTCAGGAACACTCATTTCTCTGTTACTTTTAATCTCAGTGGCTTCCAATTTAAAATTCCTTGTCACAGATCTATAGTTGTGACTCTACCATCTTCACCTGTAACTCTACTCTCCCTCTGTGTGGGTTTAATTTCTAGCATATACGTAATTTGTCCACTCAAATTAATGAAATTTAAATACCCTAGATGACTACTGCTTACCAAGTCCCATATAACATCACCACAAGCCATGGCACAAAGGTTCCTGTACAACCATACACATACACACACACACACACACACACACACACACACACACACACAAATTAATATAAAAATGATGTTTGGAGCATAAATTGTCAAGAAGAGGATAAAGAATGGTTAATATTGAATGTTGAGAGGACAAGATCTAAAATCAAGAAATACAGAAGCCTATGGTAATGCCTTAGAGAGGTTAATATGAGGTTAATTGGGCTGGGAAGAACCATCTGAAATAGAGTAGCATCATTTTTTGGACTGACGTTCCTGGCTGCATAACCAGGAGAGAGGTATGTGAGCATCTGCAGTGCTCTAACTACTCTCCCTGCTCCCTAACTACTAATGCAATATAGCAAGCCACTTGGGACTCTTGCCCCCCATGATATCTCAGTCATGATGTGTAGTTCCACAAATTAAGAGCCAGTATAAACTTTCCTTCCTTTACTTGCTCATGTTATATATTTTGTCAGAGAAAAGAATCAGGTATGTGATATGATGGGTGGTGGTGATGCAGATGGAAAGTCTAGATCAGTTGTTCTCAAACTTCCTAATGCTGTGACCCTCTAATACACTTCCCCATGTTGTAGGGCCCCCTCCAACCCCATCTGGATTGTAACTAAGAACTATCCTTGGATGGACTTCCTTTCTCTGGTCTATGCTTAAAACTTCATCTCCTATCAGGATGAAATACTGAGACAAACATCGCCCCCATAATGACACTCAATCTTCATCTCTAACAGGGATGTTATGAGAGGGTTCAGGGGAACTTGTGATGGTTACAAAAGGAAAAAGATCCCATTAATAAGGGCTGTTGCTTGCTCTTGATGTTCCCTTCCACAGGAGACTGTCACACTCAGAAAGTGCTAGTGGATAATAAAGGAGGAAAACAGCCTCTTGGTCCTTCCTGGGAAAGGATCGATCATGGAGGAGATGACTTCCTGAGGGGAAGAGCCTGGAGAGCCTATAAAAAGTCTTATCCAGAGCCCTAGGGCAGACTTCAACCTCTGGGGTGCCTTCCCATGCCCTTGATGGCAGCTGTTTGTCTGTTCTTATAAAATCCTTGCTTTTGTTATTTATCTCTGTGATTACTGCTTCTTTGCTCCTATATCAATATGTCATTTACTTTCACTCTCAGCTGCCCTTAGGATTTCCCACTGTCATGTTCTTTCAAGGAGCCTTAGGATGTCCCTATTCTCTCTCCTGTAGCTGTTGTATTCCTGTTCTAAATATCATATCTTCAACTCTGCCTGTCAATGGCCATGTCAGCCAATATCTGTTTGTGTCTTCTTCCAATATGTACAGCTTTTTGTCTGTCTCATGATACAACTTTGGTGGTAGCTCCTGACTACTCTTCCTCAAAAAAAACCCATAAAAATAGTCTGTGCCCCCTTTGAGGAAGAGGTCATTAGAGGGTTCACATATGCTTTCTGTATTCTTCACTACCTTAATGTGTGGGTGTATGGCTGCTTCCAGGAAAGAGAGAATAACAAATGAGAAAGTGGCTCGATAATACTGAACTGTAAGGAAGACTGTGGGGCATTATCATAAGTAAGGATGGATATAGAAGTGTTCAAATCATTGTGCATAATATTACCCAATGGAAGTTGGTCTTGGTGTGTATAATGCAGCAGGATAAGCAAGCCATGAGGCACAGTCCAGTAGCAGCTTTAGTCCATGGCTTCTGTTTCTGCTGCTGCCTCTAGGTTTCTGCCCTTCTTGAGTTCCTGCTCAGATTTCCAACAGTGATAGACTGTTAGCCAGACATGTAATATCAAAGATATCCTGTAATCTCAAAGTTTCTTTTGTTTATGGTATAATATTATTACAGCAATTGACATCCAAACAAAGACAGAAAATGGTGCCAGAACACTGTATTGCTGAGGTAGACCACACTATTTCTATTTGGGAATACTATGGTGACCTTTGAATTTGATGCTGAAAAGGTGTTCAATGCTAAGAGTTCAGTGTGCTGATTTATGGGATCTTGGAAGATTATCATGGCAAGAGCAACACAGATAATGGAGGCCTGGCCTTTGAAGTTTAGCCAGGAAGGAAAGATTCTAACAGGACAATTTGAAGAATTTTTGAGTTAGCATTTTGTTTCTACATGGCTGGGGTGGAGTAATCATCTGTAATTGAAAGAGATCAGCATCTCTGAAGGAAAAATCTCCTGGGAAGTGTTTTCTGAGGATAATCACACATGTGCTATGTTCAAGAGGGGGGCAATACTATACCTTATGCTGACAAACAAACCTAACAATATATATTATCCTCCTAGAATGTACTGGTTTTGAAAGCATGAAGGGGACATGTATAGCATCAGAGGCATAGGACTGTGAGGAGCATAAGAATCCTTTGTTGAATGTGCAGCCATAATGGAGATACAAACTCCAGGATTCAACGGGTAACAAAAAGATTGCATCTAGACACAATCTGGCAGCGTGAAAGTCTCTGAAAAGGGCATAAGAGAGGCTATTTGTAAAAGTGCAGCCCACTTGCATTGGAGACCTCAAATTAGTGGACATACCACTACCATGGTATGACCACCAAATATAAAAACAGGTGTGCAGTAGAGCCACATGAGCCTACGAGATATAAGGTGCATGCTATGGATTGCAAATCTGGAGAACAGGGAGTTACTATGTCCTTTGGAGCCCAGGAGTTCCTGCATGAATACCAGATGCAGGGCAATCAGCTATTTGTTTTGCTTTGATTTAATTGTAACTGTATCCTAATGCCCTCCATTTGGGAAAAGAAAGTATTCAAATTGCTTTTATGTTTTTTAATTTTACAGAAACCCATAATTATGAGACACTGAATATTTTATAAAGATTTTGAACAAAGATTTTCGATGTTTTCTAGAGCCTTGTGATACTTAGAGAGAATCTGGTCTTTCCATATCAAGTGTCAACAATCATGAAATTCTAGTCTATCAGTGTCCATTGGAGGATCTTTATTACAGCCCTGACTTGCTTCCTGGGAACTTCAGTTCCAATTCTTCCACATGGTCAGCTTCTACATGTATTATTTCACATGGATATTTTTCTCTCAGTGTATCTTGCTCTTCCACCCTCACAACCAAGATCCACCATTTTAGATACTTGACTCATCTCAGGGACAAAAGTCATGACATAAGCAACTCAGGAAGAAAGGTTTTATTTTGACTGTCTGTGTGAGGGAACATGCCATCATGCCCAAGAATTCATGAGGATAAGAGCACGAAGTTGCTTGTAGTAAGTAGTATATCAGCAGTTAGGAAGCAGTGAGCAATGACTGCTGGTGCTCAGCTTTCTGCTTTGTAAGCATGGTGGGTTCATAGTCCATAGAATGATGCCATCTACATTTAGGGCTGATCTTCTCACACTGAATCTAGAAAATCTTTGACATTAACCAGAGGCTCTTATCCTCTTCTTGACTCTAGCTCTTGTCTTTTTATCATTCAGTATTAACCGTCTTAAACCCACTTCCGGAAAATTTCACTTCATAATATTACATTACTACATTCATTTACTTGTGTGCAAGTGTTTGGAGTGTTTATGTGTTATTTTCTAACATGAGACCAGGTGCAACTGTAGACATATGGAGGTCAAGAGTCAACTTTTAGGTGTGTTATATGGGTCTTGAATGAGGGCTCAAAGCTTGAAGGAATCATCCAGTTTCATTGGGGTTAAGAAATTAGGTCCTGGAAAGAAAACTCAGAAAGACAGGAAAGGGAAATTACAACTGAGTAGAGAAGGGTACTAAACAGAGCAGGATGATTCCAGACCTGAGGTAGGAAAAGCATGCAGTAGCTGCCTGCCAAAAGTGACACTGACAGAGACGTGGAGGCTTTTAATAGAAAGTAAAAGGTATGGGTCTGAGAAAAACACAAAAACAACTCCCCACAGGAGTGAGCAATTGTGAGAGTCCCTAACAGTTGCAAATTGACAGAGAAACAGATAGTCTCTGGGCATAGGGAAAGAAAAAGAAGCAAAAGTGCACAAACTTTATTAAAACTGTCAAATAGTTTCCTCTAGACTAGTGGTTCTCAACCTTTCTAATGCTGCACCCCTCTAATAGAGTTCCCCCTGTTGTAGTTACTCCTAACCATTTTTTATGGCTACTTCATCACTGTAATATTGTTAATTTAAAGATAGAGGGTTGTCAAAGGGGTCTCAAACCACAGGTTGTGAACTAGTGCACAAGGCAATGGGAGGTGCACTCTAGCTGGATATCTGCTCTGAAGCTGAGGTCAGATCATTTTGATAGGCAATGCCACCTCCAGAGTCCCTCTCCTTCATGACTGGTCCTGAGCCAGTGTTCCTTGAACAGTTTCTGTTGCCACTGCTTCCTGCCTGTTAGCAGATTTTATCAGTTCCAATCTCCTGCTTGGTATGAGAAATGAGCATTCTTACTTAAAGGAGACAGGAATAATTTTTTAGAATGAACAATTTCCCTCAAATTCCCTCCATTGCCCGTTCTCAGAGATTAACATTGGATGGCACCAGACTGTGTGCAAATGGAATTTCTGGCTAATTCTTGCTGAGAAGACATGATGTTTCCAGGTATTGACCAGAAAGAAGGGAGCCCTTGGTTCGAAAGCAGATTCTTCATGCCAGTCAAGAAGGATGCATTAGGACACACATGTCTGTGTAAATATAGGATCTGGAACAGCCAGTTGATATTGTGCTGTGCTGGTGAGGTACCATCTATCATAGAGTGAATCTATGAAAACAATTACAAAACCAAGTGATCATGTGATTTAGGAAAAGTCACAAAAATCCCACATTGTGACACTTTAGATCTTTGTACTTATGAGGGGAGGAATACAGGCAAGAAACACCCCAAACCCCTCTGCAGGCCTTAGAGTAACCATAAGTGAGGGTAAGGAGTTCCTTACAGCTTTTTCTCTTGGGTGGCCTCTATGTGCTGACCACAGGGAGGTACATCCACAAGCGGGTGAATCCCAGCTGTGTAGCTAGAGTTTTCCTGCCTTGCCCACAGTGAGGACAAATCTTTGTCACCTGCCAGTCCCACAGCCACTCAGACCCAACCAAGTAAACACAGAGACTTATTTTGCTTACAAACTTTATGGCCATGGCAGGCTTCTTGCTAACTGTTCTTATAGCTTAAATTAATCCATTTCCATAAATCTATACCTTGCCACATGGCTAGTGGCTTACTGGCATCTTCACATGCAGCTTGTCATCATGGCGGCTGGCAGTGTATCTGACTCTGCCTTCCACTTCCCAGAATTATTCTCCTTCTTGTCCTGACTATATACCTCTTCCTGCCTGACTACTGGGCCATCAGTGTTTCATTTACTAACCAATCAGAGCAACACATTTGCCATACAGAACATCCCACAGCACAGCTGCCAAGGACTTTTCAAACAGGTTTCAATTAGGGCTCTCTGTTTTTAAATGACTGTGGTTTTAGTTCCAATTGTTGATTTTCTTTGTATTATAAACCTATGTAAGAGTCCTTATCATTTCCTGTGCCACAACCTGAAGGTGATCCTGCTTTGTAATGTCCTCCACAAGACAAATTATTCTACAAATTTAAGTTCAGCCATATTCAGGCTTTCAGGACACAGGTAAAATGCAGCCAGCTCTGTGCCAGCATAGAACATGAATGACCACTGACCCCTTTTACCTTACAGTCCTTGATCCTCTTTGAATACTCATGAGCAGCTCCCACCTCTCCACATCCTTCTAGAATTGCACATTCCCCATGTAATGGACAATTAAACACTTTTTTAGAACATTTGAGTACATTTCTAAGGCATAGGTCCAAATATTTCCACATTACACAAGTACTGATTTCAAAAGTTTAATAAATTCATGGTTAGGTTAATAACATTAACTAGAACAATTCTATTCCAAGGACCACTTTTCTACATTACTTTCCTGTCTCATTGTAACAAATATCTGACATGATGAAAGAAAGGAAAGAGTGGATATTTGAACATTATTTTCTCACAGTTTGAGGGTACTGTAACAGCAGAGAGTGTATGGTATAGGAAGTATGAGGCTTCTGGTCACTCTGTGCAGGTCACCAGGGAGCAGAGAGCTATGAATGTTTCTGATCTTCTAGATGTCTTCTTTTTTATGCAGACTCAGTCCACTGATCATGGAATGATGCCACCTATATTTATCATAAATGACCCACCTCACTTATCCTAGCCTAAATATTCTCATATACATGTTTAGAAGTCTTTTCATTTTATGATTCTATATTCTGTCATCTGCCACATATTGCTCATAATCAAAAGAGTTCATGACATCTGATCTTGCTTCTGTTCTCAGTTGAGTCTGGGTATATTGAGTTTATAATATATACTTTCTGTCAGGAACACACATATCTCTGTTACTTTCAATCCCATTGGCTTCCAGTTTAAAATTCCTTGTCACATATCTATAGATGTAACTCTACATTCTTCACCATTCACTCTACTCTCTGTCCTGTGTGGGTTTAATTTCCAGCACATACATAATTTGTCCACTCAAATTAATGAAATTTATATACCCCTAGATAGCTACTGCTTACCAAGTCCCCTATAACATCACCACAAGCCATGGAACAAATGTTCCCATACAACCACACACAAATACACACGTGCGCACACAAACATGCACAAACAAATTAATGTAATAAAAATGATATGTTGGACATATAAAACCCCACACATTACTAGTGTGCAATTTCAACACCCAACTTTCACCACTGCACAGATATCCCAAATCGAAATTTAACAGAGAAATAAAGGACTTAATTGATGTCATGATTCAAATGGAGTAATCAGTATCTACAGAACATTCCATCCTAACAAAAAAGAATATACTTTCTTCTCAACTCGCCATGGGACCTTCTGTAAAATCGACCACATACTTGGTCATAAAGCAAATCTCAACAGATACAAAACAATTGGAATAACCTCCTGTGTTCTATCAGACCACCATGGTTTAAAGTTAGATTTCAACCACAACAAAAACTACAGAAAACATACAATCTCAAGAAAACTGAATAATGCTCAACTGAATCACCAATGGGTTAGGGAAGAAATAAAGAAAGAAATTACACACTTCCTAGAGATCAATGAAACTGAAGACACCACATACCCAAATTTATGGGACACGATGAAAGTAGTACAAAGAGGGAAATTCATAGCACTAAATGCCCACATCAGAAGTTGGAGAAATCTCACACTAGTGACTTAACAGCACACCTCAAAGCTCTAGAAGAAGAAGAAGAAGAAGAAGCAAAGTCTCCCAGGAAGAATAGACGCCCGGAAATTATCAAAGTGAGAGGTGAAATTAATAAAATAGAAACTAAGAGAATAATACAAAAAATTAATGAAACAAAGAGTTGGTTCTTTGAGAAAATCAACAAGATAGAAAAGCCCTTATCCAAACTAACCAAAAGACAGAGAGAGAGAATCCAAATCAACAAAATCAGAAATGAAAAGGGGGACATAACACAGACATTGAGGAAATCCAGAGAATTACAAGGTCATATTTCGAAAACCTCTACTCCACAAAACTGGAAAACCTAAAAGAAATGGACATTTTTCTGGATAAGTACCACATACCTAAGTTAAATCAAGACCATATAAAATACTCAATAAAGTATTGGCAAACAGACTCCAAGAACAGATCATAACAATTATCCACCATGATCAAGTAGGCTTGATCCCAGGGATGCAAGGGTGGTTCAACATACGAAAGTCCATCAACGTAATACACCATATAAACAAACTCAAAGAAAAAAGCCACATGATCATCTCACTAGATGCAGAAAAGGCATTTGACAAAATCCAACACCCCTTCATGATAAAAGTCTTGGAGCGATCAGGAATACGGGGAACATACCTAAACATAATAAAGGCAATATATAGCAAACCAACAGCCAACATCAAATTAAATGGAGAGAAACTCAAAGCAATTCCACTAAAATCAGGAACGAGGCATGGCTATCCACTCTCCCTATACTTATTCAATATAGTACTTGAAGTTCTTGCCAGAGCAATAAGACAACATAAGGAGATTAAGGAAATACAAATTGGAAAGGAAGAAGTCAAGCTTTCCCTATTTGCAGATGACATGATAGTATACTTGAGTGACCCCAAAGATTCCACCCAGGAATTAATAAAGCTTATAAACACCTTCAGCAACATAGCAGGATACAAGATCAACTCAAAAAAAATCAGTAACCCTCCTATATACAATGGACAAAGAAGCTGAGAAGACAATTATAGATACATCACCCTTTACAATAGCCAAAAATGACATAAAATACCTTGGGGTAACACTAACCAAGCAAGTGAAGGACCTATATGACAAGAACTTTAAGTCCCTGAAAAAAGAAATTGAAGAAGATGTCAGAAAATGGAAAGATCTCCCATGCTCATGGATAGGCAGGGTTAACATAGTAAAACTGGCAATCTTACCTAAAACAATCTACAAATTCAATGCAATCCCATCAAAATACCAACACAATCCTTCACAGACCTGGAAAGAATAATACTCAACTTCATATGGAAAAACAAAAAACCCAGGATAGCCAAAAGAATCGAATTGAAGACCCTGACATTAACGTACACACCTATGAACATATAATTTTTGACAAAAAAGCCAAAAGTGTACAATGGAAAAAAGAAAGCATCTTCAACAAATGGTGCTGGCATAACTGGATATCAACGTGTAGAAGGATGCAAATAGAACCATATCTGTCAACATGCACAATACTTAAGTCCAAGTGGATCAAGGACCTCAACATAAATCCAGCTACTCTAAACCTGCTAGAAGAAAAAGTAAGAAGGAGTCTTGAATGCATTGGCATAGGAGATCACTTCCTAAATATAACACCAGTAGCACAGACACTGAGAGAAACAATCAATCAATGGGACCTCGTGAAACTGAGAAGCTTGTGTAGAGCAAAGGATACGGTCAACAAGGCAAAGAGACAGCCTACAGAATGGGAAAAGATCTTCACCAACTCCACATGTGACAGAGGACTGATATGCAGAATATATAAGGAACTCAAGAAATTAGACATCAAAAGGACCAACAGTCCAATTGAGAAATGGGCTTCAGAACTAAACAGAGAATTCTCAACAGAGGAAACTCAAATGGCTGAAAGACATTTAAGGAATTGCTCAACATCCCTAATCTTCAGGGAAATGCAAATCAAAACAACTCTGAGATACCACCTTACACCTGTCAGAATGGCTAAGATCAAAAACACTGAACATACCTTATGCTGGAGAGGATGTGGAGCTAGGGGAACTCTCCTCCACTGCTGGTGGTAATGCAAGTTTGTACAACCACTTTGGAAATCAATATGGCGCTTTCTTAGAAAATTGGGAATCAATCTCCCCCAAGATCCAGCTACACCACTCCTGGGCATATACCAAAGAAATGCTCAATCATACCACAAGAGCACTTGCTCAGCTATGTTCATATCAGCATTGTTTGTAATAGCCAAAACCTGGAACAACCTAGATGCCCTTCAACTGAAGAATGGATAAATAAATTGTGGCACATATACACAATGGAATACTACTCAGGAGAGAAAAACAATGACATCATGAGGTTTGCAGGCAAATGGGTGGATCTAGAAAAAAATCATCCTGAATGAGGTAACCCAGACTCAGAAAGACAAATATGGTATGTACTCAAGCATAGGAAGATGCTAGATGTGGAACAAGGATGACTGGACAGCTACTCACATCACCAGTGAGGCTTCCTGGAAAACGGGACAACAAGAAAGACACGGAGAAATGGATGAGCTCTACATGAACAGCCTGGACATGAGTGGGAGCGGTGAAGGGTGAGGGTTGAAGGAAAGAGAGCGGGAGATCCTATCCGGATCAAGAAAGAGTGGGAGAAAAAGGAGTGGGAACCCATGGTAAATGAAGACCACATGAGAAAAGGAAGGAACAAAGAGCTGGAGAGGCCCACATAAATCCACAAAGATACCCCCACAAAAGACTGCATGCAATGGTCAATAGAGACAGCCAGGACTGACCTACTCTGGTGATGGAATGGCCAAACACCCTAATAGTTGTGCCAGAAACCCCATCCAAGGACTGAGGAATCTGGATGCAGACATCCACGGCTAGGCCCTGGGTGGAGCACTGGGAGTCTAATTAGTGAGAAAGAGGTGGGTTTATATGAGCAAGAATTGTTGAGACCAAGGTTGGATAAAGCACACAGACAAATAACCAAATGAATGGAAACATATGAACTATGAACCAAAGGCTGAGGGGCCCCCAACTGGATTAGGCCCTCTGAATAGGTGAGACAGTCGATTGGCATGATCTGTTTGGGAGGCATCAAGGCAGTTGTACCAGGTCCTGGGCTCCTTGCATGAGTTAGCTGTTTGAAACCTGGGACTTATGCATTGACGCTTGGCTCAATCTAGGAGGAGGGGCCTGGACCTGCCTGGACTGAGTCTATTAGGTTGATCCCAGTGTTCAGGGGAGAGCTTGATCTGGAGGAGGTGGGAATGGAGGGTGTGCTGGGGAGAAGGGGAGGGGGCAGGAAGGGAGAGAACAAGGGAATCTGTGGCTATTATGTAGAACTGAATAGTATTATAAAATTTAAAAAAAAAGGCTCAGAAAAGACTTTCCAATCAAACGGTCTTAAGAAGCAAACTGGTGTAGCCATCCTAATATCTAACAAAATAGACTTCAAACTAAAATCAATCAAAAGAGATGAAGAAGGACCTTACATACTCCTCACAGTACAGATCCACCAAAATGAAGTTTCAATTCTGAACATTTATGCCCCAAAGAAAAGGAAACCCACATATATAAAAGAAACATTAGGAAAGCTTAAATACACATAGAACCGCACACATTAATAGTGGGAGACTTCAACACCCCACACTCATCAATGGACAGATCTACAAAATTGAAAGTTAACAGAGAAACAAGGGGCTTAACTGATGTTATGACTCAAATGGACTTAATAGGTATCTACAGAACATTCCATCCTAACAAAAAAGAAAATACCTTCTTCTCAGGACCCCCATGGAACTTTCTCTAAAATCTAACACATACTCAGTCAAAAAGAAAATCTCAACCTATACAAAAATTTGGATTAAATTCCTCTGTTCTATCAGACCATCATGGTTTAAAGTTAGATTTCAACAAAAAAAAATTACAGAAAACATACAATCTCATGGAAACTTAATAATGCTCAAATAAATCATCAATGGGTCAAGGAAGAAACAAAGAAAGAAACTAAAGATTTCCTAGAGATCAATGAAAATAAATACACCATATACCCAAAACTATGGAATGCTATGAGTGCAGTGCTAAGAGGAAAATTCATAGCACTAAATGCCCACTTAAAGAAGTTGGAGAAATCTCACACTATCAACTTAATAGCACAACTGAAAGCTCTACAACAAGAAGAAGCAAAGTCACCCAGGAAGAATAGGTGCCAGGAAATAATCAAATTGAGGGATAAATTCAAAAAAAATAAAAACAAAGAGAATAATACAAAGAATCAAAGAAGCAAAGAGTTGCTTCTTTGAGAAAATCAACATGATACACTAACGCTTATGCAAACTAACCAAAAGACAGAGAGAGAGCATCCAAATTATCAAAATCCAAAATAAAAAGAGAGACATAATATATGACACTGAGGAAATCCAGAGAACCATCAGCTCATTCTTCAAAAACCTGTACTCCACAAAACTAGAAAACTGAAAATAAGTGGATAATTTTCTGCATAGGCACCACATACCAAAGTTAAATCAAGACCAGATAAATTATTTAAATAGACCAATAGCTCTTAAGGAAATAGAAACAGTCATTAAAAGTCTCCCAAGCATAAAAAAGCCCAGGACCAGATGGTTTCAGCGTAGAATTCTATCAGATCTTTAAAGAGATACTACCAATTCTCCTTAAATTCATCCACACAAGAGAAACAGAAGGAACGTTGCCACACACCTTCTATGAGGCTAAAATTACCCTGATTCCAAAACAAACAAAGATACAACAAAGAAAGAGGACTACACACCAATCTTGCTCATGAACATTGATGCAAAAATACTCAATAAAATATTGGCAAACAGACTCCAAGTACACATCAAAACAATTATCCACTATGAATAAGTAGGATACATCCCAGAGATGCAAGGGTGGTTAAACATATGAAAGTCTGTCAAGATAATACACCATATAAACAATCTGAAAGAAAAAAAAACACATAATCATCTTACTAGATGCTGAAAAGGCCTTTCACAAAATCCAACACCCCTTCATGGTAAAGGTCTTGGAGATATCAGGAATACAGGAAACACACCTAAACATAATAAAGGCAATTTACAGCAAGGCAACAGATAATATCAAAATAAATGAAGAGAAAATCAAAGTGATTCCACTAAAATCAAGAACAAGACAAGGCTGTCCTATCTCCCCATACTTATTCAATATAGTACTTGAAGTTCTAGCTAGAGCAATAAGACAACATTAGGAGATCAGGGGGGTATAAATTGGAAGGAAAAGTCAATCTTTCACTATTTCCAGATGGCATGATAGTATACATAAGTGACCACAAAATTCAACCAAGGAACTCATACAGCTCAAAAACACCTTCAGCAGTGAAGCAGGATACAAGATTAACTCAAAAAATCAGTAATCTTCCTATATATAAATGACAAATGGGCTGAGAAAGAATCAGAGAAATATCACCCTTTACAATAGCCACAAAAAATGTAAAATACCTTGGAGTAACTCTAACAAAACTAGTGAATGACCTGTGTGACAATAACTTTAAGTCCCTGAAGAAAGAAATTGAAGAAGATATCAGAAAATGGAAAGATCTCCCATGATCATGAATAGGTAGGATTAACATAGTAAAAATGGCACTCTTACCAAAAGCAATGTACAGATTCAATGAAATCCCCATCAAAATACCAACACAATTCTTAGCAGACCTGGAAAGAACAATACTCAACTTCATATGGAAAAACAAAAAACCCAGGATAGCCAAAAGAATCCTGCACAATAATACAACATGTGGAGGTATCATGATCCCTGACTTCAAGCTCTACTATAGAGCAACAGTAATAAAAAACAGCTTGGTACTGCCATAAAAACCAACATGTGGACCAATGGAACTGAACTGAAGACCCTGACATTAATCTGCACTCATATGAACAAATGATTTTCGACAAAGAAGCCAAAACTGTACAATAGAACAAAGAAAGCATCTTCAACAAATGGTGCTGACATAACTGGATGTCAACATGTAGAAGACTACAAATAGATCCATACCTGTCACCATGCACAAAACGTAAGTACATGTGGATCAAAGACCTCAACATAAATCTGGATACACTAAACCTGATTGAAGAGAAAGTAGGAAGTAGTCTTGAACGAATTGACACCAGAGTTCACTTCCTAAATATAACAACAATAGCACAGACACTGAGAACAACAATTAATACATGGGACCTCTTGAAACTTAGAAGCTATTGTAGGGCAAAGGACATGGTCAGTAAGTCAAAATGACAGCTTGCAAAAAAGAAGAGCAAAGCTCTTCACCAACCCCACATCTGACAGAAGGCTGATATCCAGAATGTATAAAGAACGCAAGACACTAGACATCAAAATATCTAACAGTTCAATTAAAAAGTGGGATATTCAGCTAAACAGAGAATTGCCAGCAGAAGAAGGTCAAATGGCTGAAAGACATTTAAAGAATTGCTCAACATCCTTAGACATCAGGGAAATGTGAATCAAGACAACTCTGAGATACCATCTTACACCTGTCAAAATAGCTAAAATCAAAATCCCTGAAGACAACTTATGTTGGAGAGGATGTGGATCAAGGGGAACACTCCTGCACTGTTGGAATGAAAACTTGTATAGCCACTTTGCAAATCAATATGGTGCTTTCTTAGAAAATCAGGAATCAACCTCCCTCAAGATCCAGCTATACCACTCTTAGGCATATACCCAAGGAATTCTCAATCATACCACAACTATACATGCTCAACTATGTTTACAGAAGCATTATTTTTAATATCCAGAACCTGGAAACAATCTAGATGCCCCTCATCTGAAGAATGGATAAAGAAAATGTTGTATATATACAGAATGGAGTACTAGTCAGCAGAGGAAAAAAATGACATCATGAGGTTTGCAGGCAAATGGATGGAATTAGAAAATATTATCCTGAGTGAGGTAACCCAGAATCAGAAAGACAAACATGATATGAACTCCCTCATAAGTGGATACTAGACGTAAAGCAAAGGATAACCAGACTGCATCCTGCAGCTTCAGGGAGGCTAGCTAGTAAGGAGGACCCTAGAAAAGACACAAGGATCGCCAACAACAGAGAAATCAAATGAGATCTACATGAGCAAACTGGGTGTTAAAGGGGTAATGGAGGGCAAGGGATGGGGAAATGAGAATTTGTGGGAGTGGGAGGTTCAATCTGGATCAGGAACAGAGTGGGAGAACAAGGAAAGAGATACCATGATAAATGAAGGCACCATGGGAATAGGGAAAACAGAGAGCTAGGGAGGTCCCTAGGAATCCACAAAAATGACTCCACCATAGACTACTGGCAGTGGTTGAGAGGATGCCTGAGCTGACGTACTCTGGTGTTTAGATGGCTGAATACCCTAACTGTCATCATAGAACCCTCATCCAGTGACTGATCGAAGCTGATGCAGTGATCCACACCCAGGTCCCAGGCAGAGCTCCAGGAGTCCAATCGAAGAGAGAGATGAGGTATTCTATGAGCAAGAGATATCGAGACCATGACTGGAAAAAGTACAGACAACCAGTCAAACTAGTGGAGACACATAAACTGTTCACCAATAGCTGAGGAGCCCCCATGGTACTGTACTGGGCCATCTGGATAAGTGAGACAGTTGTTTGGCTTGAACTGTTTGGAGGTCCCCCAGGCCATGGGACTGGGACCATTTGCTTATGCATGAGACGGCTTTGGAGCCTATGCCTATGGTGAGACACTTTGTGCAGCCTTGGTGCAGGGAGGAGGGGCATGAACCTGCCTCAATGGAGTGTACTGGGCTCTGCTCACTCCTTATGGGAGACCTTGGCTTGGATGATATGGGAATGGGACGTGTGTTGTGTGGGAAGCCTGGGAGGGTGGGAGGAGGGAAGACGGGACATCTGTGGTTGACATGTAAAATGAATAGAAAGTCTCTTTTTTTTAAATGCAGGAAACTAATTCCAAAAAAAAGGAAAGCCATTTTCACTTTTTTCTCTTCTCTCTCTTCACTCTTTTCTTCTGCTTCATTTTGAGTATGTATCTAGAGGATGAGAGGTTCTCAAACTTTAACTGTACTAAGAAGGATTACTGGATATATATTTATAATCACCTGCATAACTAGGTGACAGCCATTTCTGGGGATACTTTTGATTTTTCTTTGGTTTTGTTTGTAAATTGATACAAGTTCATCTGGCAGGAGGAACCCCAGTTAATAAAATGCCCACTTCTGATTGCCTACAGGCAACCCTATAGGGAATTTCTTGATTAATGATTGATATAGGAGGACCTAACTCACTGGGCAATGTCACCTCTGGGTGTCTGGGCCTGGAAGGCATGAAAATGCAAGATGAGCAAGCTGAACCATCTGTGGGAAAGAACCAGTATGCAGTGGCTTCTTCATTTAGTTCCTGCCTCCAGTTTCTTCCCTGTAGTTCCTGTCCTGACCTCTTTTGATGATGGTCTATGATGTGGAAATATAAGCCACATAAAACATTGCCTCTCCAAGTTGCTTTTGGGAAACAAAATTTCCCAAGATCTTAGTAACTATGGACTTCCCATATCTAATCTATTTCTGTATCTAAGAGGTTTATGGTAGCAAGGTGGCACCATACTCTCAAGTGAAGACATTTTGCTTTTATAATTGAACGTCTTTCTTCCCTTCCACTATGGCAGTATTTTTTCTTTTGTTTTCATCAGTTTTTTTTTGGTAAAGCCACCAGGAATTATAATGATTAATTCATGCATAAATTCAAAAGTAAATTACTTTTTAAAAAGGCTATTAACACATCAGTGGGCTGTTTAAAATGTTGGTCCATTATGACTGTATATTCAGTGGTCATAGTCCACCATTCAGCCTTAGTAGCCATGGAAACATAAGATTTTTTAAAGTCAGTTTCTTCTCTGACAACTAGCAGTCACTTACCTTCGTAGAAGAGAAAAAGAGGCAAGTATTTTCCATTTCCAGGTGGTTTTATTAATCACATTCAATTTCACAGGGCACAGAATGCCAGAGAGGGTCATTGACATGCGATTAAGTATGTGTAAGTCTTGCTGAATATCATAAGTGCATGGAAGCCCTGTGTGTGACTAAAGGAAGCCAGGGAGCTGCACTGCTGTCTGTGTAGCTTCCTGAAGTTGAGTGTATGAATGAGCTTTCCTGTGTTGTTTCCTTACTGCAAAATAAGGATAATGATTGGGTGGGTAACATTTCAGGGCCAGTAATAACAGGTGTACCAATACTCCTGACATGTTAAAATGAGACTCCAACTAAGCCAATATCAGGAGGGGAATTGCTGCGGGCCGAAGGAATACATCATAAGAACTCAGCTGTTTATGGCAAAGTCACTACCTTGAGGAATCAGGGAATTCCTCCAGAGCAAGCCAAATCCCAAGGAGTTTTTGGTGTTACTTGGCTTGTTATATATCAGCTCTCTTCTGTTATGAATATCATGTGTGTCTTCATAGTGTTTCCAATTGACTTTCCCCTAAGAAGGACTAACAGGGTAGACTGATCACTCTCTGGACATACACATTCCAGGTATTTGGAGAACAGCCCACATGCAAGTCTCCTGACTTATGGTAAATGCCACAAGGAGACACCGCCTAGGAGAGGTGGACGTTAAGTAATAGCTTTACACAATTTAGCTTGGACCCTCCCTTTATATACCGAGACTTCCAGGGCACAGAAAGGGAAGAGAAAAGGGAATGGAAGAACTAGATGGGGAAGAACTTGAGAGGAACAAAATGAGATGGGGAAGAACTAGAATGGAGGACTAAAAGAGAGGACTAGAGGAAGGAGGTGGAAGATGAGGAAGAGCCAGATGTGGAAGAACAAGATGAGGAAGAGCCAGATGATAGAGAAGTTGACGGGAGAGGAGATGATATGGGAAGGAACAAGATGGATGAGAACCTTGAAGGGGCAGAACTAGATGAAGGAATTAAGATAGAACTTAGAGGGGATCAGAGACAAGTGTAGAGAGAAATCAGGCTAAAGATGACCTAAATATGAGAGCAGAATATAAGCTTGTAACTGTCACAGAATAATAAAGTATATGGACTAAGGAGTTTTGTGTACATAGATTCATTTCTTTTCATCAAAGATTAATTGTCAGCTGGTTGTAGATTCTTCCCAGACCCTGGGTGGGGACTATTGAGGGGCTGGACCCCCACAGTCCCCGATAGGGAATGGAAAGGATTGTGGCATCCAGGGGTTGGGGAGAATACTGCTCTGAGCTGAAATGTCTGCCTAACAGAACTTCTTTTTCTGAAGGTGTTTCTGTTCTTTCTCTGACTCCATTAATGGGCATTTCCTATTACTGAGAAGACCATCTGTGGTCTTGCTACCTTCCAAATGGATCTACTTATCCAGAATACACAAAGGTAAAAACCTTACATTATATGGAGGCTTTCACATACAGTCTTTATGAAACACAGGAATCCACTCCATGGCTTTCAAACATAGGCAGAAACAGATCCTGAAAAGCTAGCTCAGTGTTTTGGAACAACAGCAATCTTCATCCTGTTTCCACTATTTCTGTAAAACTCCACATTCCTGTAGTCCACTGCCTCAAACGTGCCTTGGCAAGGAAGAGGATGTGGGCAGAGTGTTACCCAAGCTACTATCAATTGAAGACCCATCTTGCTGATGGAACTTCCATAGTAGAACAGCTACTGCCTCCACTAAGTTAGAAAGTACATCTCATAGAGAATATGAAGCAAAGCATAGCAGCTGGGGAAGGTTTCCTGGCAAGAGATCCCATTTGTAAGTTCCTCAAACCTCCTTCAGGGACAGTGGTAATGACATTATCCACATGCCTAGTGAGTTAATGACTTTGCCTCCTTCCTTTCTGATAAATCATCATCTCTTAGGTAAATTTTTTCCCATGAGTGGCAGTACATCTGAAGATTTGAATTGATGAGTGATTTAAATAAGTTTGTGCAGAGAGTTAATGTGGAGTCTTAGTTTTTTTATTAAGAAAATTTTTCATTCATTTCACACACCAATCAAAGATCCCCCTCTTTCCTTCTTCTGCCCCCCAGCCTCTCCTTCCAACCCATCCCCCACTCCCTCCCACAAGAAGGTAAGGCCTCCCATGTGGAGGTACATTCAGTAGAGGCAAGTCCAAGCTTTTCCCCCTGCCTCAAGACTGCACCATCATAGGTAGTGGACCACCGTTCAAGCAACAGAGATAGATTCTGATCCTACTGCCAGGGGGCCTCCCAGGCAGATCAAGCTACACAACTGTCGCACTATGCAAAGGGTGTCCATCCCATGTAGGCTCCACAGCCATTGATCCAACTTTCATGAGTTCCCTCTAGTGTGGTTCTAGTCGTCCCTGAATGTTTCCCCATCATGATCCTGATGCACTTGCTCATTGAATCCCTCTTCTCTCTCTCTTTGACTGGACTCCTGGAGCTCTGTCTAGTGATTGGCTGTGGATCTCTGCATCTGCTTCCATCAATCATTGGAGAAAATTTCTGTGATAACAGTTAGGGTATTCACCAGTCTGATCTCTGGGGCAAGCCAGGTCAGTTCAGGCACCCTTTCTACTTCCGCTAGTAGCCCAGACTTGTGTCAACAATGGGAATTCCTAGCAACTTCCCGAGCACCAGGCTTTTTCTATCCCCATGATCTCTCTCTCTCTCTCTCTCTCTCTCTCTCTCTCTCTCTCTCTCTCTCTCTCTCTCTCTCTCTCTCTCTCTTGTATTTATTTCATTGCATTTCCCCTCTATCCCTATTCCAGTTCAATCATCCCATCCCCTATCCCCTACCCTCCATGGCCCACCCTTCATTCCCAGTTTACTGATGAAGATCTCATCTATTTCCCCTTCCCAGGGCAGTCCATGCTTCCCTCTTTGATTCTGCCCATTTAGTTAGCTTCTGTGGAGTTGTGGGTTGTTGCCTCATTACACTTTGCATTATATCAAGTATCCATTTATGAGAGAGTACATACCATGTCTGTCTTTATGAGTCATTCTGGGTTACCTCACTCAGAATCATATTTTCTAGTTCCATCCATTTGCCTGCAAACCTAATGATGTCATTGTTTTTCTATGCTGATTAGTATTCCATTGTGTATATGAACCACATTTTCTTAATTCATTCTTAAGTTGAGGGGCATCTAGGTTGTTTCCAGGTTCTGGCTATTACGAATAATGCTGATATGAACATAGTAGAATATGTGTCTTTGTGGTATGATTGAGTATTCCTTGGGTATATGTGCAAGAGTGGTATAGCTGGGTCTTGAGGAAGATTGATTCCCAATTTACTGAGAAAACACCATACTGATTTTCAAAGTAGCTGTACCAGTTTGCACTCCCACCAACAGTGGAGGAGTTTCCCCCTTGATCCACATCCTCTCTAACATAACCTGTCTTCAGGATTTTTGGTCTTAGCCACTCTGATGGGTGTAAGATGGTATCTCAGAGTCGTTTTGATTTACACCTCCCTGGTAATTAAGGATGCTGAGCAATTCCTTAAATGTCTTTTGGCCATTTGAAATTCTTCCTTTGAGAATTCACTCTTTAGCTCTAGACAATTTTTAATTGGATTTTTTGTTATTTTGTTGTCTAGCTTCTTGAGTTCTCGATATAATTTGGAGATCCTCCCTCTGTCAGATGTGGGTTGTAGAAAATATTTTCCCATTCTGTAGGCTGTTGTTTTGTCTTATTTACTGTATCCTAAGCCTTACAGAAGCTTCTCAGTTTTAGGAAGTCCCACTTATTAATTGTTGTTCTCAGTGTCTGTGCTGCTGGTGTTATATTTATATTTATATTTGTGACAATTCATTCAAGATTATTTTCTACTTTCTCTTCTATCAGGTTCAGTGTAACTCGTTTTATATTGAGGCCTTCGATCCACTTGGACTTAAGTTTTGGGCATTGTGACAGATATGAATCTATTTGCAATTTTCATGTTGACATCCAGTTATGCCAGCACCATTTGTTGAAGATGCTTTCCTTTTTTCCATTGTACAGTTTTGGCTTCTTTGTCCAAAATCAGGTGCTCATAGTAGTGTTGGTTAATGTCAGTGTCTTCAGTTCAACTTCATTCGTCCACATATTGGTTTTCATGCCAATATCAATCTCTTTTTATTACTCTATAGTAATTTTGCTATATTACTCTATTGCTCTATAGTAGCACTTGAAGTCAGGGATGGTGATACCTCCAGAGGTAGTTTTATTGTACAGGATTTTTATTGCAGTGATGTGATTGTTTGAGAACTTTTTAAATAAATATTTTTATTTTATAATTAACATAATTTTACATATCAGCCACGGACTTACCTGTCCTCCCTCCTCCAAATCCCCTTCATTCCAACCCAACCACCCACCAATTCCCACATCCTCAAAGGCAAGGTCTCCCATTGGGATTCAGCCCAGCCTGGTAGATCCAGTTGAGACAGGTCCAGTCCCCTGCACCAAGGCTGAGCAAGGTGTCTCAAATAGGCCCTAGTTTCCAAACAGCCAACACATGCACCAAGGACAGGTCCCAGTTCCACTGCCTAGGGGCCTCCTAAACAGTTCAAGCTCATCAATTGTCTCACTTATCCAGAGGGCCTGCTCCAGTTCCATGGGAGCTCCTCAGCTATTGGTTCACAGTTCATGTGTTTCTGTTAGTTTGTCTATTTGTCCCTGTGCTTTTTCCAATCCTGGTCTCAATACCTCTTGCTCATATAATCCCTCCTCTTCCTCGCTGGTTGATCTCCCGGAGCTCCACCTGGGGTTTGGCCATGGATCTCTGCATCTGCTTCCATCAGTCATTGGATGAGAGTTCTATCATGACAGTTAGGGTATTCAGCCATCCTATTACAAGTGGAGGTCATCTAACTCTCCTTACTATTGCCAGTAGTTTATAGTGGAGGTATATTTGTGAATTTCTAGGGACTTCCCTAGCACTCTGTTGCTTCCTATTCCCATGGGGGTCTTCATTTATCACGGTATCTCTTTGCTTGTTCTCCCAATCTGTTCCTGATCCAGCTAGGACCTCCCATTCCCCTAAGCGCACTTTCCCACGACCCTTGCCCTCCATTACCCCCACCCCCACCTCCAGTTTGCTCAGTATATATCATCCATTTTTCTGTCACGTGGCAATACCTGTGTCTTTCTTAAAGTCCTCTTTACTAGGTAGCCTCTATAGAGTTGTGAGTTGCAGTCTGGTTATCTTTGCTTTACATCTAGTATCCACTTATGAAGGAATACATACCATGGTTGTCTTTCTGAGTCTGGGTTACTTCACTCAGATTTTTCTCTAGTTCCATCCATTTGCCTGCAAACCTCATGATGTCATTATTTTTTCTCTGCTGACTAGTACTATATTGTGTATATATACAACATTTTCTTTATCCATTCTTCAGTTAAAGGGCACCTAGATTGTTTCCAGGTTCTGGATATTAGAAATAAAGCTACTATGAACATAGTTGAGCATGTGTAGTTGTGGTATGATTGAGAATTCCTTGGGATTGCATTGAATCTGTACATTGCTTTTGGTAAGATTGCCAATTGTACTGTGTTAATCTGCCTATTCATGATCATGGGAGATCTTTCCATTTTCTCATATCTTCTTCAATTTCTTTCTTCGGGGACTTAAAGTTCTTGTCACACAGGTCATTCACTTGTTTAGTTAGAGTGACCCCAAGGTATTTTATATTATTTGTGGCTATTGTAAAGGGTGATATTTCTCTGACTTCTGTCTCAGCCCATTTATTAATTATATACAGCAGAGCTACTGATTTTCTTTGAGTTAATCTTGTATCCTGCCACATTACTGAAGATGTTCATCAGCTCTATGAGTCCCTTGGTTGAATTTTCATGGTCACTTATGTATACTATCATATCATCTGCAAATAGTGAAAGTTTGACTTCTTCCTTTCAAAATTGTATCCCCTTGATCTCCTTTTGCTGTCTTATTGCTATAGCTAGAACTTCAAGTACTACATTGAATGAATATGGGGATAATGGACAGCCTTTTCTTGTTCCTGGTATTAGAAGAATCGCTTTGAGTTTCTCTCCATTTACTTTGATGTTGGCTGTTGGCTTGCTGTAAATTGCTTTATTATGTTTAGGTGTGTTTCCTGTATTCCTGATCTCTCCAAGACCCTTATCATGGAGAAGTGTTGGATTTTGTCAAAGGCCTTTTCAGCATCTCATGAAATGACCATGTAGATTTTTTTCTTTCAGTTTGTTTATATGGTGTATTACATTGACAGATTTTCCCATCGTGAACTATTTTGCATTTCTGAGATAAAGCCTACTTGATCATGGTAGATAATGTTTTTGATGTGTTGTTGGAGTCAGTTTGCCAATATTTTATTGATTATTTTTGCTTCAATGTTCATGAGGGAGATTGGTCTGTAATTTTCTTTCTTTGTTGCATCTTTTTGTGGTGTGCGAATCAGAGGAACAGTAGCCTCATAAAAGGAGTTTGGTAACATTCCTTCTGTTTCTATTGTGTGGAACAATTTGAAGAGTATTGGTATTAATGCCTCTTTGACAATATGGTAGAATTCTAAATTGAAACCATCTGGTCCTGGGCTTTATTTGGTTGGGAGCCTTCTAATGATTGTTTGTATTTCTTTAGGGGTTATTGGTCTATTTAAATAGTTCATCTGGTCTTGATTTAACTTTTGTATGTGGTACCTATCCAGAAAATTGTCCGTTTCATTTAGATTTTCCAATTTGGTTGAGTACACATTTTTGAAGTATGACCTAATGATTCTCCGGATTTCCTCATTGTCAGTTGTTACATCTCCCTTTTCATTTCTGATTTTATTAATTTGGATGCTCTCTCTCTGCCTTTAGGTTAGTCTGGATAAGGGCTTGTCTATCTTGTTGGTTTTCTCAAAGAACAACTCTTTGTTTCATTTATTCTTTATATTGTTTTCTTTGTTTCTATTTCATTGATTTCAGCTATTAATTTGATAATAACCTCACATCTATTCCTCCTGTGTGACTTTGCTTTTTCTTGTTCTAGAGCTTTCAGGTGTGCTGTTAAGTCACTAATGTGAGATTTCTCCAACTTGTTCATGTGGGCATTTAGAGCTATGAATTTTCCCTTTAGCACTGCTTTCATAGTGTCCCATAAGTCTGGGTATGTAGTACATTCATTTTCATTGAATTCTAGGATGTCTTTAATTTCTTTCTTATTTCTTCTTTAACCCATTGGTGAATTGTTTGAGCATTATTCAGTTTCCATAAGATTGTAGGCTTTCTGTAATTTTTGTTGTTGAAATTTAACTGTAAACCATGGTGGTCTGATAGAATATAGGAGGTTATTCCAATTTTTTTTTGTATCTGCTGAGATTTGCTTTGTGACCAAGTATGTGGTTGATTTTAGAGAAGGTTCCATCAGGTGCTGAGAAGAAGGTATTTTGTGTTAGGGTGGAATTTTCTGTAGATATCAATTAAGCCTATTTGAGTCATAACTTCAGTTAAGCCCCATATTTCTCTGTTAAGTTTCGATTTTGCAGATCTGTCCAGTGTTGAGTGTGTGGTGGTGAAGTCTCTCACTATTAATGTGTTTGGTTTGATGTTTGATTTAAGCTTTAATATTTTTTTTCATTTGTGGTATAAATGTTCAGAATCGAAACTTCATCTTGGTGGATTCCTGTGATGAGTATGTAATGCCCTTCTCAATCGCACTTGATTGATTTTAGTTTGAAGTCTATTTTGTGAGATAATAGGATAGCTATACCAGTTTGTTACTTAAGTCCATTTGATTGGAAAGACTTCCCATCCTTTTACTCTGAGGTAATGTCTATCTTTGAAATTGAGGTGTGTTTCTTGTATGGAGCAGAAAGATGGGTCTGCTTTCATATCCATTCTACTAGCCTGTTTCTTTTATAGGTGAATTAAGACCATTGATATTAAGGGATATTAATGACCAGTGATTATTAATTCCTGTTATCTTTTGGTGGTAGTGTGTGTGTATTTCTCTTCTTTAGGATTTACTGCTGTGGGATTATCTATTTCCTGTGTTTCATGGGTGTATCTGATTTCCTTAGGTTGGAATTTTCCTTTTAGTACTTCCAGTAGGGCTGGATTTGTGGATAGGTATTGTTTAAATCTGGTTTTGTTTTGGAATGTCTTACTCAATCTGTTTATGGTTATTTTAAAGTTTTGTTGGTTATGTTAGTCTAGGCTGGCATCCATGGACTCTTAGTGTCTGCATTGCAACTGTCCAGGTCCTTCTGGCTTTCAAAGTCTCCATTGAGAAGTAGGGTGTTATTCTGGTGGGTCTGCCTTCATAGGTCTCTTGGCTGTGTATCTAGCTGCTCTTCTCAGCCCTTTTATCATTTGTGTATAGGAGGGCTACTGATTTTATTTGAGTTGATCTTGTATCCTGCCACTTTACTGAAGGAGTTTTTCAGCTGTAGGAGTACCCTGGTAGAGTTTTGGGGGTCACTTATGTATACTATCACATCATCTGCAAATAATGAATGTTTGACGTCTTCCTTTCCAATTTGTATCCCTTTGATCTCCTTTTGTTGTCTTATTGCTCTAGCTAGAACTTCTAGTACTGTATTGAATAAATATGGGGAGTGTGGACAGCCTTGTCTTGTTCCTGAATTTAGTGGTATCGCTTTGAGTTTCTCTCCATTTAATTTGATGTTGGCTGTTGGCTTGCTATAAATTGCCTTTATTATGTTTAGAAATGTTCCTTGTATTCCTGATCTTTCTAAGACCTTTATCATGAAGGGGTGTTGGATTTTGTCAAAGGCTTTTTCAGCATCTAATGAGATGATCATGTGTTTTTTTCTTTCAGGTTGTTTATATGGTGTATTACACTGACAGATTTTTGTATGTTGAACCATCCTTGCATCCTTGGGATGAATCCTACTTGGTCGTGATGGATAATTGTATTGATGTATTCTTGGATTTGGTTTGCCAATATTTTATTGATTATTTCTGCTTCAATGTTCATGAGGGAGATTGGTCTGTAGTTCTTTTTCTTTGTTGCATCTTTGTGTGGTTTGGGTATCAGGATAATTGTAGCCTCATAAAAAGGGTTTGGTAGTGTTCCTTCTGTTTCTATTGTGTGGATCACTTTGAAGAGTATTGGTATTAGTTCTTCTTTGAAAGTCTGGTAGAATTCTGCACTGAAACCATCTGGTCCTGGGCTTTTTTTGGTTGGGAGACGTTTGATGACTGTTTCTATTTCTTTGGGGGTTATTGGTCTATTTAAATGGTTTATCTGGTCTTGATTTAATTTGGTATGTGTTATTTATCCAGAAAATTGTCCATTTCTTCCTGGTTTTCCATTTATGTGGAGTACAGGTTTTTGAAGTATGATCTGATGATTCTCTAGACTTCTTTGCTGTCTGTTGTTATGTCTCCCTTTTCATTTCTGATTTTGTTAATTTGTGTGCTCTATCTTTGCCTTTTGGTTAATTTGGCTAGGGGTTTGTCTATCTTGTTGATTTTTTCAAAGAACCAACTCTTTGTTTCATTGATTTTTTTGTATTGTTCTCTTGTTTTCTATTTCGTTTTATTAAGCCATCAATTTGATTATTTCTTGGCATCTATTTCACCTGGGTGAGTTTGTTTCTTTTTGTTCCTGAGCTTTCAGTTGTGCTGTTAATTCATTGGTATGGGACTGCTCCATCTTCTTTATGTGTGCATTTAGAGCTATGAATTTTCCTCTTAGCGCTGCTTTCATAGTGTCCCATAAGTTTGGGTATGTTGTACTTTCATTTTCATTGAATTCTAGGATATCTTTAATTTCTCTCTTTATTTCTTCCTTGACCCATTGATGTTTCAGGTGGGCATTATTCAGTTTCCATGAGTTTGTGGGTTTTCTATAATTTTTGTTGTTGTTGAGGTCTAACTTTAAGGCATGGTGGTGTGATAAGATACAGGAGGTAATTCCATTTGTTTTGTATCTGTTGAGATTTGTTTTGTGGCCAAGCATGTGGTCAGTTTTTGAGAAGGTTCCATGGGGTGCTGAGAAGAAGGTATATTCTTTTGTGTTAGGATGGAATGTTTTGTAGATATCTATTAACCCCATTTAAGTCATAACATCTTTTAGGTCCTTTATTTCTTTCTTAAGTTTCAGTCTGGTAGATCTGTCTTTTGGTGAGAGTGGTGTGTTAAAATCTCCCACTACTAATGTGTGGGGTTTGATGTGCGTTTTACACTTTAGTAGTGTTTCTTTTATGAATGTGGGTGCTTTTGTATTTGGATCATAAATGTTTAGAATTGAGACTTCCTCTTGGTGGATTTTTCCTGTGATAAATATGCAATGTCCATCCTGATCTCTTTTGACTGATTTTAGTTTGAAGTCTATTTTATTAGATATTAGGATAGCTACACTAGCTTGTTTCTTAGGTCCATTTGCTTGGAAATCCTTTTCCCAGCCCTTTACTTGGAGGTAGTGTCTGTCTTTGAAGTTAAGGTGTGTTTCTTGTATGCAGCAGATGGATGGGTCCTGTTTTCTTATCCATTCTGTTAGCCTGTGTCTTTTTATAGGTGAGTTGAGACCATTGATATTGATGGATATTAATGACCAGTGATTGTTAATTCCTGTTATTTTTGTGGTTGTGTTGTGTTGTCTTTCTTTGGTGTATGTTGATGCGGGATTATCTATTGCTTGATTTTTCATGGATGTGTTTAGCTTCTTTGGGTTGGATTTTCCCTTCTAGTGCTTTCTCTAGGGCTGGTTTGTGGACAGGTATTGATTAAATCTGGCTTTATCCTGGAATATTTTGTTCACTCTGCCAATAGTGATTGAGAGTTTTGATGGGTATAAAAGTCTGGGTTGGCATCTGTGGTCTCTTAGTGTCTGCATAAGATTTGCACATGATCTTCTAGCTTTCATAGTCTCTATTGAGAAGTCTGGTGTTATTCTGATGGGTTTGCCTTTATATGTTACTTGGTCTTTTTCCTTTGTGGCTCTTAATATTTTTTCTTTGTTCTGTGTGTTTAGTGTTTTGATTATTATGTGGGGAGGGGACTTTTTTTTTGGATCCAGCCTATTCGGTGTTCTGTAAGCTTCTTGTATCTTCATAGGTATTTCTTTCTTTAGGTTAGGAAAGTTTTCTTCTATGATTTTGTTGAATATATTTTCTGTGCCTTTGAGTTGGTACTCTTCTTCTATCCCTATTATTCTTAGGTTTGGTCTTTTCATGGTGTCCCAAATTTCTTGGATGTTTTGTGTTATGACTTTTTTGTCTTTATTGTTTTTTTTATGACTTATGAATCTATTTTCTCCTTTGTGTCTTCAGTGTCAGAGATTATCTGTTCCATCTCTTGCAATCGGTTGGTTATGCTTGTTTCCTAGTACCTGTTCATTTAGTCAGGTTTTCTATTTCCAGCATTCCCTCAGCATGTGTTTTCTTTACTGTCTCATATTAATTTTTCAGATCTTGGAATGTTTCTTTCATCTGTTTAATTGCTTTTTCTTGACTTTCTTTGACTTCTTCCCATTTTTTCTTTGTTTTTTCTTCCATTACTTTAAGGGAGTTTTTCATTTCCTCTTTAATGGAGTTTTTCATTTTCTCTTTAAGGGAAGTTTTTATTTCCTCTTTAATGGAGTTTTTCATTTCCTCTGTAAGGGATGTTTTTATTTCCTCTTTAATGGAGTTTTTCATTTCCTCTTTAAGGGAAGTTTTATTTCCTCTTTAATGGAGTTTTTCATTTCCTCTTTAAGGGAATTTTTTATTTCCTCTTTAAGGGAATTTTTTTCTTCTTTAAGGGCCTCTATCATCTTCTTAAAGTCATTTTAGGATTGATTTCTTCTGTTTTTTCTGTCTTGGTATGTTCAGGTCTTGCAGGTGTAGAATCACTAGGTTCTGATGTTGCCATATAGTATTTTATGTTGTTGCCTGTATTTTTGCACTGGCGTCTACTCATCTCTTCCTCTGCTTGGTACAGCTGGTGTCTATGTCTGAGAGTGCCTCTCTTGTTCTAATTTTTAGTCTTGGTTCACTAGGATTTCTTGGTTAAATTGGTGCTATTGGGCTGTTTCTTCAGGAGCAGCTGATCTCAGTTGGTGAAGCATATACTTATGATTCTGGTGATCTGGTTTGGTGGCTGGGCAGTGCCTTCTTCTGTGTTCCCAGGTCACGTTTTTTTCATTCGTCAACTCCTCAGCTGTTCTTGTTTCTTCAGACTTCAAACTTTAGGGATCTGAATCCTCTCCCAGATGGATTTCAGCTGAGCAGGGTAGTCTCACCAACACCTCCAAGTTGTTGGGTTTCGCAGGATCAGCAGCTGGGTCCTGGGTTGGCCTCAGATGGAGTGTTGAGATGCGTTCTGGTTCCATCCCACAGAGATAGCTTCTTCCCAGGGTGTTGGAGTTAGAAGCATCCCTGTTCCAAGATCTTTATTAAGAGCTTGTTTTCACTAGCTCTTCAGCGGGTAATAGCTCAGTTTCTGGTCTTTATTGGAACTGTGTTTCAGCTGCTGCCTGCTGTGCCTCCTGCCTCCCCACTGGGCTGTCCTCTGCCTCTGATGGGGCTGCCTGCCTCTGCCAGGCCTGTCTACCTCTGCTGGCCACCACTGCAGGTCTACCTGCCTCTGCTTGTCACCACTGCTGTGCCTGTCTACCTCTGTGGGCTGCCACAGGGCCTGTCTGTCTCTGCCGGCTGCTGCCTCGAGGCCTACCTGTCTTTGCCTGTTGTCGCCGCCAGGCCTGTCTTTCTCTGTGGGCCGAAACCAGGCCTCTCTGTCTCTGTGGGCCACCACCGGGTCTGTATGTCTTTGCCAGCCTGCTGGGCCTGTCTGTCTCTGCCAGCCACTGCCACCACCGGGCCTCTGGTATTTTCTTTGACTGATTAATTTATTTCCTCTATTGTATCCACTACACCAGACATTCTCTCTTTCATCTCTTGTATTCTGCTAGTTACTTGCATCTGTGTTTCCTGATTGTTTACTCATATTTTCTATTTCCAGCATTCCCTCTGTTTGTGTCTTCTTCATTGTTTCTATTTCCCTTTTCAGGTTTTGAACTGTTTCCTTAACATGTTTAATTGCTTTTTCATGGTTTTCTTGGCTTTCTTTAAGGGATTTATTGATTTCCTCCTATTTTTCAGTTGCCTTTTCCTCTATTTCTTTATTGATTTCTTCCAATTTTTTGTTTGTCTTTTCCTCAATTCCTTTAAGGGAATTTTTCATTTTTTCCTGAAAGGCCTCTATCATCTTCATGAAGCTATTTTTAAGGTCATTTTCTTCTGATTGTTCTACATTACTATGTTAGGTCTTACTGTTAGAAGAGGGGTAGGTTCTGTTGATGCCATATTGTTCTTTATGTTGTTGTATGTATTTTTTCATTGAAATCTGCCCATCTCTTCCTCTAATAGGTGCAAGAGATGCCTGTGTCTGAGCAAGCTGCTATTGATTCACTCTGTGCTTTATGTGTCTGTGACTCAGGGGGTCCCTTTGTGTCCATTCTTAGCTCTTTGTCTAATTGGAGCTGGCAGATTCTAAATATCAGGGAGTACACTTGGCCCAATGTAAGCTAGCTGATTCTGTGACTCATCTAGTTGCTCTTGGTCTTCTCAGGGCTCTTGGTATAGTCAGAGCTGGTGGAATCTGTGTCTTAGGAAGCCTCTCTTGGTTCAGTGAGAATTGGCAGAATCTGTGTCTCAAGAAGCCACCATTGATCCAATGAGAGCTGGTGGATTCCTTGTCTCAGCAAGTTGCTGGGGTTGTAGGCAGATGGATATTGGGTAGTGCTTGGGTTGTAGACTAAAGGGACCGAAGGGGGTATTAGTAGAGAAGCCTGGCCCAAGGAAATTTTCCCTGCTAGCCAGTAACTGGGGAGGAATTGTCTAGGGGTTCTTGGGGACTGTTTTATTCCCAGGGCCTGGGTCCCAGAGGCAGGACTCTCTGGGAGGGAGGGGAGTCATTCACCTCTTGGTACAATGTGAGAGGAAGATTCCTTGTCTCAGGAAGTTACTGGGATCCCAGGCACATGGGTATTGGAGTAGGGCTTAGGTCTTGTAGATTGCAGGGTCTGATAGGGGGGTAGGGGAGCCTGGCCATGGGGAGTTTTCCCTACTGGCCAGCAACCCATGGAGTCTTAGTTTTATGTTCAGAGAAGATATTTGAGTATGTGAAGAGCAAATGATGGAAATATACATGAAACCTCATATTTTACACAGAGATTTTAGTTTTCTTATACTAAGGAATGAGTTCAGAGTCTTATTCATCTTAGGTGATCACTATAACTCTAAGCTATATCCCCATCCCAAATACCTACATGTCTTGAAAGTCTTTCTCCATCTAGCTTTAATTATGAGATATATGTGGTTCTTGGTTTTTTAGTAATAATTACATTTCAGAAAATACTAATAAGAAGGACAGTGTACACTATTCCATTGATCTACCTAGAGTTCTTTATTTGGTGTATGTCTTTTGGGTTAATATACATTTGTCAATAAATATATGCATATGTATACACATATGTGTATATACTGGTATACACATGTACGCAGTATGAATGGCATTCTTACATGATTGGATATACCATGTGAATTATAGTTTTCATTTTTTTTATATAAGGAAAATTTAATAATATTTCTAGGTTTTCAAAAATTTGCTGTGATACAAAGAATGTTCCTGAGGACCTCATACCTGGTTAAGGCTTTATGTTACAACTTGTTATTGTCGACCTCCTTTATTATATAACATCTTCTTTTGCCAGGATTATGAGAATTAAGAACATTTTATTTATTTAACATTTCCAATAAATTTACCATATGTAAATCTACTTGTTAAAATATATTACACATAAAATTCATATCTTCCATGCTTTCTTTTTTTTTGGTAAATTTATTTTACAATATCATTTAGTTCAACATAATAGCCGCAGATTCCCCTGTTCTCCCACTCTCGCGCCCCCTCCCCCTCCCCTACCCAGCAGGCCATGTAGGTTACTTCCTTTTTTAATAGTCATGAGAAATTTTATCACATTATTTTAGAAGTGATAATTAATTGAGCATTCTTTTGTTTATTACCCTCATTTACATTATTCATAATATTCCTATATTACAAACACAGGTGAATAAACATGATCTTGGTGTGATATTGCCAACCCCCATCTCACTGTCAATTCCAAGCATTGAAACACCTGGTCAACAAATATGAACATATCAGCATTTGATGGATATTATGAAATTGTTGTCCAAAATATCATAAAGTAGCTATTCCCACTATACTCATGGAGCTTCAAGCTTCTCTTACTATTATCTACAATGTTCAGAATAGTAATCTGCACATAAACCACTGAAATATCTCCATGTGACAACAGGGAAAAGGTATGAGAGCTCAGTGCTCTCTAAGCCATGACTCCTTCTGTTTTTCTGCCTTCCCTTATATTCTCACTGACTCTATTCTTCTTTGATGCCTTCTTCAGATTTGCCAACATGAAGGAGTACATCTTCAAGTTCAGTGGCCTGATTTGCAGTACATCAGCTTTGGTATTTGAAATCATCCTTGCAAACAGCCAATGCTGGCGCCTGTGGGAGTTTAACAACAAGCTTGTGCAATTTGTGTCAATTGGACTCTGGGAAGCTTATTACACTCAGGACTTTAACATCTTTGGGTCTATGACCAGGATGGTGGTTCACACCCCTATCAATGAAACCTGGAACAAGTCATCAGAATTTCAGTATTTACAAGTGCTGATAGCATGGGCCATTTTGATGAAAATCCTAGTCCTGATTTTCACTTCAGTGGCCATTAAGATCAGCTGCATGAAAGACCCATTCATTGAGATACAGCTGTTTTGCTACAAGATGTCTGCCATATTTTTGGCTGTGAGTAGCCTTTTCACACTTGTTACTGTGACCTTGAACCACCTGGTAGACATGTATGGGCAAACCACACTTGACTTTCCACCTGACTTTCCTGTAAAGAAAGAAGATATTATAAAGAAACACTGCACAAATGTATTCCCAATGGGTGTCCTGACAGCCACGATGTCACTCTTTGGTTTCATTTTGTTCCTCTATGAGATGATCTCCTTGAAAATGCAGAGTCAATTGAAGGCACCATGTGTTTCCAAACGGGCTGAGCACAAGGCCTGAAGTGAGGGCTTTGGCATTTGTAACATCTACCAGGAGAATCCTTGAAGAAATTGCCCATTTTCACACAGTACTATGTAATCACCAACTCATTCCAAATAAAATATCAACTTGGTTTCTGAGATTTGTCTAAATTGTATATCCTCCCTTCCTGTCAAATACACTCCTTTCTTTAACTGTTTTCTCATTCTAACCTCTGTGGGTGATGATCATGTCTTTGGATGCTGCCAACAAGCAGCAGCAGGCAAGAGTACTGGTGAAATGTAAGTTGCTTAAATAAACATGATATATACAAGGTGAAAGAGGGTTTGTAAGTAAGCTGATACCTCAACACACATACACAAGAACCCCACATTCCTGTGTGGAAACACTTAAGTACTCAGATCTCTGGAGGGGAGAGTTGGATGTCTCAGCCATAGCACTGCTGACAGCATGGGATGCTCTCTTGAAGTAAGAAGGCAATGCTGCACACTGAAGATGCCATTGCCATCTGCAGCCTGTCTCTACTAGAAAGCAGTAGCCATTTCCTAATTTCCTGGTTGTGAAGATCACAAAAGGCCAGGCATCTCCAATGTGCTCTGGTGGGCCATGTGGTGTGCAGAAGACAGGAAAACTTGTCAGATTTGGTTTTCTTGTTTTATCATCTCCACCACTGTGTTCAATCTCACATTATAAGGCTTGATGGCACACACTCTTACACAGTGAGCAATCTCACCCACCTCAAGTTTATTGCTTTTAAGATACAATATTCTCCCCCTTGTTGCTATAAGTTGAAGTTCATTTCATTATGCAAAATACATTTATTCCATCTTTAAAACAGTCCCATGTTTCTTTGGGAGTCCAGTGTCCTTTTTGGGACATGGCATGTTTTCAACAATGAGACCCTGGACAATCATAAATCGACTCCCAGACTTCTAACATAAAATGGTACAGAGTAAACATTACCATTATAAAAGGGAGGAGTGGGGACACGGTAAGGGAAGAGTGTCTTGAATGAGGACCTAAACCCAAGAGGGAAAAATCTAAATCCCAAAGCTCGATATTATACCTGTCATAACATGATGGTATGTATCATTTTGGAGTCAAGGGGCTGAAGGAACCCTGGCCTTCCAGTTTTACTGGCTGTAGCACTGTAACCTTTACTTCTTTCTCTCTTTCATTCTTTCTTTCTTTCTTTTTTCTTTCTTTCTTTCTTTCTTTCTTTCTTTCTTTCTTTCTTTCTTTCTTTCTTTCTTCCTTCCTTCCTTTCTCTCTGTCTCTCTCTATCTCTCTGTCTCTATCTGTCTTTCTCTCTCTCTCTCTCATTTCTTGGATTTTTGAGACAGGGTTTCTCTGTGAAACAGAGTCATGGGTGTGCTTGAACTTACCCTGTAGAACTGGCTTGCCTCAAACATATAGAGATCCACCTGCCTGTGCCTCCTGAGAGCGAGGATTAAAGGTGTGTGCCACCATTGCCCTGCTTGAAGCCTCTTTCTTGAGCTCTCTACAATATATACATGTAGCTTTCTAGGCCAAGCACATCAAGGGCCTGTCTTCCAACATTCTACTGTCTCCACTGAAGCATCAAGTTAATATTCAGTTTCATGAAGGGGTCTTCTAGTATTACTGGATGGCCTTCATGGGTCTCCAGCCATGATGTACATTACATGACCTTAGGGGTTCTGAAACTGTGAATCAAGATACTATTTCTCCTGGGGGAAAAAATCTTTCTCTTAAACTATAAAGCATTTCTTGGAAAATTTGGGGGGAAAATCTCTCTAAAAACCCTTAATCTTTCTCTCTTAAGAAACTTAGAAACTATGCCGGGCGGTGGTGGCGCACGCCTTTAATCCCAGCACTTGGGAGGCAGAGCCAGGCGGATCTCTGTGAGTTCGAGGCCAGCCTGGGCTACCAAGTGAGCTCCAGGAAAGGCGCAAAGCTACGCAGAGAAACCCTGTCTCGAAAAACCAAAAAAAAAAAAAAAAAAAAAGAAAAAAGAAACTTAGAAACTAAAGCCTCTAACCTTCTCTCTCAGAAAGACGAGAGTAGAATCACCTGAAGATATTAGTATGGGGACCACCTGTGATTAGCTCTAAGGGAAAACAACAAACTTAAGACAGCAAAACCTCTCTAAGTTCTTTCAAGCTTTAGAAATCCTCCCTTAAATGCAAGAGGCCAGGACAAGTTCCTAAAAACCCCTTCTAAGCTCTGTCTCTTCAAGCTAGTAAAAGACAGTGGGTCAGAGTACCCTGAGGGAAACGCTTGGGGAGAGTAAGGGTGAAGAGCTACAGAGAGCCCAAAAGGGCAGGAAACTCTACCCGAGAAACGTAAAAAAGCCAAGCTTTTCAGTTACAGCCGAGCTGAGGCAGCAAAGGTTTTGAGTGAGCGTTTCAGAATGAAAAGGTGCTCCTAATTGTCCTATGCAAAGATTCCCTGAAACTTAGCATTGTATCCTCGCTTTTGACCAAAAACCTAGAGGCGACTGGCCAGCATCTCTGAGTTGGAGTGCATTTCGGGGATTCTAGGGTTCCTGCAGTTGTAAACTTCCTGGAGCACAGAGCTGAGGCAGGAAGGTGCAGGACCCAGGGGAAGATTTCTAATGAACAAACAAAACTAAAGCTGGTGGGAATGGCACAGTTGTCCACTTTCCTACAAGTCCCGGGTTGATAGGTCCACAGCTGCAAAAAGAAAATCTGAGAAAAAGCTTTCCTATCAGAGAAAGGACCGTTCTGGGAAAACAGTAAAGCTGAACTGTGTCTGAAGCAGTTGTGCTGCTGCTGAGTCAGAACACTGGGGAAAGAGCCCAGCCAGGGCAGAACAGAACTATCCAGGAGTAAAGCTCTTTTCTGTTAGAGAAAGCACCTCTTTGAGAAAAGCTTTGTTTCAACTGACTCCTGATGAGATGAGGGAGTGTAGCCCTGTGTGGTGATTGCCTGTGGCATAAGCTCTGTCCTTGAGCACCCAGACAAACAACCCACTGGGGGACTGGGCCAGGTGAAGGCCTGATGACGCAAAACACCTGTCCTAATGGGAGTTTAGAGATGGCAAAAACCTCCCTTGTTAGATTTTCAGTCTGTACGCAAACCACACAGACCCCGAAAACAGAAACAGAGAAAAAGCCCCTACCTTCAGTAGCAGGGAAAGCTGCCTCTCTAGTGTCGGAAACCGTTTCTGGGGTAGAGGGGATAAACTGAGACCAAACTGGGAACTGTCTGGGAGAAAGACTCTGAAGAAACAGAGGGGACAGATTCTCCTCAGAAAATGCTTGACCTGACAAAGCTGCTAGAATTGGAGGCGGCAGATTCAGGAGAGAAAAAGCCCCTACCTCCAAAAAGCAGCTAGCAGAGGAACAGAGCCTCAGATAGCTGAAGCTCTGCACCTGGGGGGGAGCGAGGAACAAGCAAAATGAGAATAAGATCAGTGGGAGAAAATCTCTAAAGGAGCTATGGAAAAGCTCTGTTGCAAATTATCTTATTTTTCACTGACTGGCTAAGGCAAGCACAAGCCCCGAGCAAAGTTGCTATCAGAAATGCCAGCCGCAATGCCGGCTAACGAGGCAGATGTGGTTCTGATTCGGGGGCCAGTGTCTGATGAAGTTGAAACACCTGTTAAAGCCAGCTGAGGAGAATAGAAACCTCCCAATGTGCCATAGCTGAAAATGTAAAATGCTTGTTAAAATCTCCCATTGCAAAAGCAAAAAACTTTGTTCAAACCTCCCGGGCAAGAATTTGTAAGCAAGTCTGGTAAAAGAGAACCAGTTGACTCTCAAACCCGATAAGAAATATGGGAAATGATATAAGGGACTGATATGGGACTGATATTATTATGGACTGATATAAGGGAAACGCATTCTGGGAAAGGTAGTTTTTCTGCTAAAGATGGTAACATTGCCCTGATACACTTTTGTCAGCTCTAAATTTAAAATACAGCTTTTAAAAGAATAAGGAGGAAAATCGTCTAAGAGTGTAAGTGTCAGTTCCAATGAAAAAATTGAAAGGATATGGAACTAGGCGCTTCGCGGTTTGGGGCTCCATTGATAAAATGCCTTATTTACCCTAATAGCTGTGAAAAGTTTTTACTGTAGTTGGATGACAAAAAGCTACCTTTAAGAGCAAACAAGCCACTTTAAAATCCTTAAAACAAGGGAAAACAGTTTATACACTGAACGTTGTCTTAGATATGAAGAAACTTATGTTGAAGTTAAAAAAGTTTTTGCCTTTTGAACAAACTACCTACAATGAGTAATTCCTTTGCAAATCTAATAAGGAGACAAGGAAACAGGCATTCAAAAAAGAAATGACTGCTTTATAGATGGGAAACAAAGTTAAAATCTAGCTGTCTTATAAAAGAGTTGCTTTACTTGAAAGTTCCTTACAAGAAATCAATGCTAAATATCACCGATGCTAATAACATCAGGAGTTAAAGCTAATGAAGTGAAAATACTAAATCCTGAAACTCAAGTGAAATGGAAAGATCCCTGCTCGGGATTATGGAAGGGTCCCGATCCTGTTTTAATATGGGGTCGAGGACATGTTTGTGTTTTTTCGCAAGAGGAGAATGAAGCTCGGTGGTTACTGGAGCATTTGGTAAGGAGCGTGGAACTAAGGAAGGTCAGCTCCAATGAGGTTCCTATAAAGGAACCAGAATGAAAGTGGCTCGATTAGTGTTTCTGAGGTTTTGTCACTGGTTAATGCAAACAGTGAGGAAATAAGAATTCGGAGCTTTGCCGCTTTGGGCTTTACTAGTTGCTTTAGAAAAATACTTTATATATCACCTAATAGCTGTGCAGTATTGGCAAAGAGCTTTACCGAAGCTAAATGTGGTAATTTCTCCCTCAGCGTGAAGTGAAGTTTTTCCGTAGAACAAACCAAAAGTGCTGCTGTAATAGAAACGTTTGTCTGAATTGAAGTTATTAGGGGAGCTATTATGAATTTGGGTGAAGGGACAGCCTCTAGTTAAAAACCATTTACCGCTGACAGTGCGTCTCTGCTGGTTCGAAAAGGCCGACTCGCAACTTTGTGGCTTTGTCCTGAGAATGTTACAATCCCCTAGCAACAAGTATCACAACTCTATAATGACAACACTCACTAAATCCCAGTGCTTTATAACAAAGCTAACTATAAACTGTAAACTTTAGAAATGATGTACGTACTTCCTGTCTAGCTAAGAGAATTTTTCTGATAGAGATGGTGATAATAATTAAGAGTAAGAAGTAGAAAGATGAATATAAGATATGTGAGTTTGTAAAAATTCTGTCTTGTTAGATCTGTGTTAAGAAATCTTTAGGTGTTTGCTAAGTTAGATAAATGCTAATGGTAGCCTATATAAGTTTGTAAAATAGATCTATAGAGTTCCTTTAAGAATATAAGCTTGTAAGAAGTATCTAAGGTAATCTTAAGACATGTAGAAATAAGCTTGTAAGATGCTAGTTATAAATGTAAGTTTAAATAAGAAATAAGATGGAATGAATATAATTATATAAGAATTAATAAGAAATATATTTGCTAAAGTAGTTCTATAGTTTCCTTAAAGCACAAATAATGACCCGTCCAGCAGGCCAGGTTATTCGAGGGTCTCGAGGAGGGACCACCTGTGAATCAATGGGGGGTGAGAGGGAAAGGAGACCAAGCGCGTGAAGAAAGACAAAGTCAGTCTGAGTTGCGTCAAGGTCTCGTTTATTGACTGGGTGTTAGAGCTTATAAACAGGGCTTCAGGTAGGGAGGGGGAGCAGGAGGAGTGAGGAGAGGACAAAGAAAATTCCTAGGGGAGGGTCAGCAGGAGGTCGCTTTGGTCCCAGGCCCCTGCAGCTAGCTGATTTAGTACAGGCTCCAAGAAGTTTATTTAATCGTACATTCCTAGGTTAGACTAAGAGCCTCCTATTTACAGGAGGCTTGATAAATCGTGGAAGGTAACACAGGTTCAAGACACAGCTGTCCGGAGTCGGTCCCCAACAGTTCCCCCTCTTTTCTCAAAAATGGACCAAGTCCATGTGATCGGGGTTGTGGAGGTCCGAGAGAGCCTCTGTCTTAGGCTATACAGGGGGACTCCCACGCATGGCAAGTGCCATTTTGAGCCAGTCTCAACGACCTCTGTAAGCTGTTGTCTCCTGCGTGGGCCCCGTACTATTCCCGTCATTGAGTACTCTCTAGTAAGACCGTGAGGACGTTAGGGCTTTAGGACTGAATCTGAGTCCTAGATGGGGCTCCTGGCTGGCCTCCTTGGAATCTACTCTGTGATAATGAATCGAGACGTGTCGTGGTAAGGCCAAATCAATCTGATTTTTGATAAACCGAGTCAACCGCTGAAAGGCCCAGGGACCAAAGGTAATGAGAAGGAGAAGGAAAATAATCAGGGGGCCAGGAGGGTGGGGATCAGGGTAGAAAGCCAAGGGGATTCTTTAAAGCTTCTATATAGAAGGGCAAACCCTGCTCCTAAGAGCAAGAGCCGCATCTTACTGCAGCCCCATAATGCCTAATAAAGGAAAAACCCACAAGATTACAATTCCCATACAATTTTGTTTCACAAGATCATGGTCTGGGTACAGAGTGATCACAGATGGGTAATTTGTGTCAACAGGTACATTTTTCCTGAAACCTCAAAGGGGGGGGTATCAAGGCGGGAGTGGCGTTTACACAAAGGTCACAGTGGTCCTTTCTGGAACACCTGCAACTATCCCAGTCACAGTTGAGCACATCTCTTAACAGAAATCTCTTTACATTGTTATATGGTTGCAGGGGAGATTGAACAATGGCTAAGTCAGGTTGCTCTTGGAACTAGATTTTTAGTTTCTCATTTCCTGGTGCTTGAAGTTTTCTCTTTCCCTGAGGCTTGGGGATGTAAGCCTGAAGGGCTAGGGTCTTTCATTCCCCCATTTTCTTTTTGGCAAATTTTAATCTTAAAATTATGGCATTACATTTAATAACTCATGGCCTATAATGTCCATGCATAGTCTATGTATAATTAGCCAACTTGTTTCTATGCCAGGGAGTTTTCTTTTGACCCAGCATTTCAGCCTTTTTTGATCAAGGAAAATGGGACGATGCATTCTCTTCTGGAACTGCTTCAAGCTGGCATTGGGGCGTCGTTATCAGGGCCCTCCCCCAAAAGGCTGAAAAACTGGTCAAAGACTGGGCAGGGGGCATTTGTCAGTAGCATGTAGCTGCCTGACACCATAGTGACAGAGAAGAATCATGTTAGCTGGGCTGGTCCACGTTAGCCTTTAGCATGTCCGGAGTCCACAGTCGTCTGGAGCAGTGAAGTCAGGAACTGAAACTTGGAGGTGTCTGCCAGCCAAGTAGAAATCTGTTGAGACAGATTTAAACTAGGAACAGAGGTTAAAATTTATGAACTTATTTGAAACCTTAGGTCCATACCCTTAGTAATGGGGAAAGCACTAATCCCAAGACCAGGAGAGAGGAAAAATACCATCTTTAGGAATACTTATCTGAGGTCCTTTCGACCTCTGTCTATGTTTTTATGACTCTTTTGATCCTTTGAGGCCTTTTTGCAGAATGACATAAAAGTTTTAGATACATTAGTATTACCAATCTGTACTGAAATCCATATTGTAGACAAAGCAGATAACGGGTATCTGTAAAACAGCAGAAGTAGACTTATACCTTTGAGTCCCAACAAGAACTACAGATTTGGGCATTTTACTTTTGTCCAGAAAGCCAGGTATAAATTGGACAGAGATTTTTGGCCTGGTGAGAAGCACTTTTAGGTTTACATTTAGACATATCTAGATCACATCTAAAGCAAATCCAAAATGTTGAGCTTGAGACTGAACAGTAAGTGGTCATTGTTCTATCAGCTCATCAGGGCTCCTAAATGTTAAGCTCTGAACCATAGAACAGGAGAGTAATCTGAAACATATCTTATTTTAGACTCATATCTGAACCTTTATGATTTATTTAAATTTTTACATCTTAGAACATTTTCTTTTAAAGTGAGCTAACAGGCTAGCTATGGCCTTGCAGAAGGATCTGGTTGATGCTGCCATGCTGACAAAGTTAGAGCTAGCCTAGCCATCAGTACTATCAGAAATCTGAGAAGGATAAACTATATCTGAGTGCAGACCAAGTAGCTTCCAATCCTATAAAATACAGTGATCAATCCCTACCCAGGTCTCTATAGCATTGGAGGTACCAGTCAGAACAACATCAATCTTCTACCACCATCAAGCCCATAAGGCAGAGTACCTTTTCTGTGGAATAGGGACACGGAAGACTGATAGTGTCCTACTACTTGTCCACAGTCTGGGCTGGGTCCTGGAGGCAGGTATTGCATTGGGGCATCTTGCCCTGTGGTCAGTGTTGTTCACAATTCAGGTGGCATCTTCTTGTCATTCCATATCATCTTTGGAGACCTTGGGAGTCATTGCTAGGAGCTGGGGAGCTAGGAGTCTCTGTTTCCGATAGTAAGTTTTTAATCAAATAATTTAAATGTCATATTCATCAGATCATTGACAGGTTTGAGGACCATTATCTATTAAATGTATCTGAGCCAAACAAATCTAGGCCTAATCTTGAAAATATCTCTAAGTTTGGTAATAATGACCAGGCTAATTTGTTCTCTTATAGATATATTAGTCAAATATAACTCTCAGTTTGTTTTTATTTAAATAGAACCATTTATGCTTTAAACTAGTATCTGGATAGCCAGATGACTAGTATTAACTTGTATTCCTTGACACAGAAGGACATGCATGCAAACTCAGACATTCAAAACCAAACATACATGTGGCCACATTTTCATTCATACCTGCAGAATAGACAGACATTTTTAAGACTATGACCCTTTGGAGTCTCCATGTAACAGCAGAATAGCAAGAGAAAGAAATCTGAAACATGTTTACTTAAACTTTAAAGTTAGACCTTAAAGTTTCATAATATATATTTTTTTCAAACCCTCATGACATGTTTAAGCCTTTAAATTTTTACATCTTAAACTGTTTCCTCATATCAAAAATCATTTATCTAAACTTTTATCTTAACCAACAATAATTTGAAACCAATTTTTTTAAATGATGGCAAGTATTTGTAACACATTGAACTCAAATGACCAAAACTCATGTAAATTTTTATTTTTCCTGTGGAAACAAAAGCATAATTTCCCCAGTATCTTGAACTGGTAATTTAACATTTTTTTTAAGCAATATCAGTGTTATGCCCAGGTCTCATCCCCAAAGAAGCCATCAGAGACCTCAGGTACAGAATGCAAAAGCAAGGTTTATACAAATGAAGTTTACAAGCCTCGGCAGGGGCGCTCGTTCCAAACCTCTCACACACAGCAGCGAGGTTGGAAGGAGCACAGGCCTTTCTTTGTGAGGCTAATACAGACCACCTAATTCATCTCCCACCGCCCGCGTCCCTCTTTAGGTTCATATCAATAGTTTTTCATGTTATCTTTATTTCTCATTTGTTCAGCAACCATATTTAGGAGTTTTATGAGCTGTCTCCCGGGTTTGGGGAGTTTGGGGAGTTTGGGATGTTTTATGACCACTTAGTCTCTGTCAGATGGTCATATATCCTAACTCTGTGTTTTCTTAAGTTTCTGTAGTTGACAAAGCCACCTGGAAAAAGGCGTCTAAGTTCTTATCTACATTTAAGAATCCTGGTTTTAGCTTCTCTTTGTCTGTAGGGGATGAAGTTGGGGGGGGTGTTACTGAGGTTTCACAATCAGGACAGAGAAGGGTTAACAAGAGAAATTCCTGGCTGGCAGAAGAGACCTTGAAGTTATTACAGTAAAGGAAGGGAGGGGGAGCAGTGGTCATAAAGTATGTCCTTGGCTGCCAGTGTTCCTGAAAAAAAGTTTTTGTTAACTCCTCTGACTAAAGTCAGATTCTCTGTTCAGTGTTCACACAGTTTTGTCAGTTGCAGGCAGCCATTGCCCTGTCCAGAGCGGGACATGAGAATCTTAGCCCGCCTGTACCTAGAGCATGCACCCCCACCCTCGTGAGAGCAGCCAGCTGCCTGCAGTCCTGATAGCAAGAGAGCTAGGGAGGGAGGGAGGTGGCCCTCGCTGTGCCTCTCTCTCCTTCTCCCCGGAAAATAAGGGAGGTGAGTAGCAGAAACAGATGACATTTACACAGACAATCCAAGTACCGGCACATCAGCACTGAGATGATGATGGCCTCACTCACAGCTAGCAAGCCCCTCGATTGTGGCTTGCACATCCTTCTGGTGGGCTAGGCAGAGTTCTAGTGGAGAAGAAGGGGACTGTCCCATAGCGTCCGTCACAGTCAAGTTAACAATGAGAATAGTTAACAAACTACACACAAGACCAAGGGCACACAAAAAAACTTTGCCCCGACGAGACAACCAACAAAGCTCCAAGAACAATGACAGCCTGATGTGCTCTGTGGAGAGTGACCTTCCAGGCTCAATCACACCAAAAACAATCCAGACCCCAGAATCTCTGTCCTACATCAAACAGACATTAGGGGGCTTTCACATCCCTGTCAGTCAGACATGTGCCTTATTTCTTGGAAGAGAAACAGAGTGTAAAGTAACAATGACCACAATAAAACACACAAAAAACCCTACAAAATGTCTCTAACAATTTCCTGGGACAAAATACAAAGTGGCACTTCCTCCCACCATGGGGAAAGGTACCCAAAGATGCTCCTCTCCTGAGCACTCCCTGGAGGAGACTCCTCAAATCAAATGGTCACCTCTGAGGTAGCCCCAAATGGCTCAGGACTAGGGGGTCCCTTGCCCAAATCAGGGAATGAGACGTCTCTCTTTCCCTCCCAGGATCACTGTCCAGACACGTCTGTCCCAGTGAGCCTGCAAAGTACAAATCAGTCGACCAGCACAAAACTTAACGAGACAAGACAGAGAGCGCTCTTACCGGTAGATGTCAATAAACCTCTGGACCCTTGAGTGTCCTGGTGGGGTCTTTTGGTCTTTTGTTCAATGTGATTTGTGGCAACCTCACTCTTACCGTCTTCTGGGATGGACACATCGTTTAATAGGTCCTCACCAAGTGCCAGAATATGTGACACCCTACTATCCTTTTCTGAATCCTTTAAAACATCTCTGATTACTCCATAGAAACTAAAGAATGCATCGGGGACGTTCTCTCCGTCCTTAAGCAAGTTATTGATATCCTTTCCGACTTTATTCCACGTCAAAGGGTGGATGCCCGGGCCATTAATAACCAGTCTGAGACATTTTTCTTCCATGAAACAGAAAAACTTAATTAAATCTTTTTTTTTCTTTGTTTTTGACTCTTATTCCCCTCTCCCTGAAATCTTCATTTCCTTAATGAAGAGAGCCTCTTTAGAGAGTACTTTACCCATTGATTGATGAACGGCACTTACCTCAAGGTTGCCCATGGCGCACGAGTGATGCTATTGGGGCACCTCTACCCTAGTGAGTCTGGCCAGACCACGTTTTCTCTTTGCCGTCCAATAGTGAGCTGCCATGCCTCGAGCCCCACGTTCGGGCGCCACTTGACCCGTCCAGCAGGCCAGGTTATTCGAGGGTCTCGAGGAGGGACCACCTGTGAATCAATGGGGGGCGAGAGGGAAAGGAGACCAAGCGTGTGAAGAAAGACAAAGCAGTCTGAGTTGCGTCAAGGCCTCACTTTATTGACTGGGTGTTAGAGCTTATAAACAGGGCTTCAGGTAGGGAGGGGGAGCAGGAGTGAGGAGAGGACAAAGAAAATTCCTAAGGAGGGTCAGCAGGAGGTCACTTTGGTCCCAGGCCCCTGCAGCTAGCTGATTTAGTACAGGCTCCAAGAAGTTTATTTATTCGTACATTCCTAGGTTAGACTAAGAGCCTCCTATTTACACGAGGCTTGATAAATCGTGGAAGGTAACACAGGTTCAAGACACAGCTGTCCGGAGTCGGTCCCCAACAAATAAGTAGATGTTAATATGTGAGTTTGTAAAAATGTGTTATGTTGAGTGAGTTTATGCTTAAGCACGTGTTATGTGAGTTTGTGAAAAAGTGTAAATGTTAAGTGTGTGTCTATTAATGTATATGATGAAAACACCTGTGACACAGGAGATAGTGTCCTAGTAGACCGCAAGGTAGGCAGTCTGAATGGTTTCAAAAGCTCCAGAAGCCGCTAAGAAGCTAAGAATGGCAGACTCCAGAACCAGCACAAGGCATCCACAGCTGAGATGCGTGGAATATCAACGCAGCACAGAAAAACCTGAGGTAACAGCAAAAACAGGCGCAGTTTAAAATATTACTATAACTAAAAAGGTCTGTCTGTGAGAACAAAAGTTGCAGAGACACTTGTTTGAACAAAAATTATTAACTGCAAAAAGTTTTGGTTGAAAAACATCTCTTCGTATTTGGAAGAGAAAGCCTGATACCAGAATTTATTTCTTGTTTGAACTTTTTTAACTTAAAATGAGATAAAATTACAAAAACATTTTGGTTATGCATTTCTTCAAATATGGAAGGCTAGTACCAATATTTATCATTTGAATTTTGGTACTTAAATGAAACGAACAATAGAGATTTCATTGCAATGGGACAATTTTGGCTTACTTATAGTAAAGACCTAGGAATGGTTTTGTGGAATTGGATTAAAAATGGAACTCTTTCAATGAAGAAATGTATTTCTACTTAGAATCAAGATGCAATTTTGTGTATGCATATATGCTTTATTAACTGGTGATTTATGAATTGTTTTGTGAAACTATTTATGTAAAAATGGAATTATTTATGGAACTGGTTTTGTGTTACAAATGGAACTGTTTAAACAGAAAAGTTTGGGTTTTCTAACTGGGCTTGAGATTTTGCTTAACATTATAAAGAAAAGGGAGAGTTAATATTCCTTAGTGTATTTAATTTAAATTGTTGTTTGAGTGAATTAATGTCATGTTTTGTTAGTAAGAAATGCAAATGGGGTATACTAAGAGACTACTTTTAAAGTGTGTAAAGAGTTTTATTAAGAAACTGCTTTTGGATGTTTTGCTAAGTTTTCAAAGTGTTAATGGTTAGATCAAATATATTGGTTTTCAATATGGGTTTGTAGGAATTGTATAAGTTTGGGTTCCTCTAACTAGGTTTGAGTTTTTGTTTAAAAATTATAAAGAAAAGGAGGAGCTATGAGATTCAATTATGTTCGCAGAAACCTATTGATATTAATGCACCCTGGTTTTGTGGAGTTGAGGAAATGTTTAAGTGTGATGTGAATACATCGAAGTTTTTCCTATGTTCTGTTAACAAGAAAATTCAAATGACTGAGTTAAAGTTGTAAGACGGAGAAAATTGTTAACTATATATAGCACCATATATGCTAATTCAAATGGTTCTGTTAAGAGTTTGCTTTGAGTTGTAAGATTGGGAGAATTATGACTATGTATAGCAATATTTGTTAACCTGTTAATGGTAATGATGAAGCTAAGGGATTCTTTAAGTTTGTAGTCGCCTTAAGAGTTTTTGGTTTAGAAAGGGCTTGAGGCAGCTAAGACTGCTCTAGTCACCTTGAACCTAATTCAAAAGATAAATGCCATCTATATCATCCTCTACTCCCATACTGGGAGGTGTAACAGCTATGGAGATTACTGTAAGCCATTAATAGTTATTTTTTATATATTAAGAAGGGGGGACCTGTGGGAGCCCGTTCTCAGGTTCCTCGTTGCTTTACCCAGCAGGTCCAAATAGAGGATGATCAGGACCACGGGCCTGAGTGCAGGTGTCTGAGATGGTCTGCACTTGGCTGTGCTGGGGGAGGAGGTCTTTTGCTCCACCCCTTGGCGTCTCTATAAAAACCCTGGGGCAGAGACAGTCGGGGCCCGTTGGAATAGGTTCCAGGCCCTCTCGAGGCTATCCTTTATTTTCTATCTGTTTATCTCTGCAAGATTCTCTGCTATAAATCCTTCTATCTAATATTTCCTGCTGCTCACACTCAAGAAAACTCTGGGAAGCTGTGGGGGTGGTGGGTAAACGCCCCACATAAGACCATTTAGCAATTCATGTTAGCCATCTTTCCCAAGTGAGTACTCCCAGAACCAAGAACACTGGTACCATCTCTACCATCCAAGGCCAAGAGCTGGATTCACAGATTGCACAGCAGTGTGGCCTGATGATGCTACCCGAACCTTTTCCTCTAGCTTCTCTCTGGCACTCCCAAGTTTAGAGGTCTAGTTACAGATGGGCAGACTCATATCAGCTTTGCCTTGGTAGGTTCAAAGAACCTCTCCCATCAGCACCATCTACCCAGTTCCTAGCCTAGTGGTTTTTGTAGATTTCCCTCACTTCTCTGTTTTGTTGTATACCAACTAAACTGATTAGGCCTGTACCATTTCTTTATTCCCCAGACCTATTTCTGGATGTTCATATTGCTTGCCAGATTTGCCCCATGAATTAAAAGCACATGGCCAGAGCCTTCTCCACACTCACAGACATAGTCCAGGTCACATTCAAACTGTTAATGAAGCTTCATTTCCTGGAGAGTTCACCAAGAACCAAGAATACCTGCACCATTTCCACAGTTCGAAGTTAACTCTGGATGCACACATGTACATCGGTTTTTCCCAATGACCAGAAATTTGCCCACTAGATCCATTTTCACTTATCCAGCAAGTAGCTCCTATAGAAGATTTTCCTAATAAGTTCCACAGAACCAAGCCTGCCAGAAGCACCTGCATCCTCCGAAACCTAGTTCTGGGTGTGCAGGTAGCACACAGGTTTTGACTGTTGAGCTCCCCAGAAACACACCCACAAGAACTACCCCCTCATTCTAGTCCTAGTTAAAGACTTGGGTTACATGCCTCCTGCTTGGGTTACCTTCGTGAGTTTCTCTGGAACCTGTGGAATCATGGGCCTACATTCTTAGCTCTGTATGTACTGGCTAGTCTGATGAAACACCACAGGATCTTGCAAGGACTCTACATCACTACACTTCTAAGTCAAGCTTCTTCTGTCTCACAGTCATTGACCTGGATTTCTCTGAAAAGGATTCTGAGAATCAAGGCTGCCTGTGCCATTTTCACAGCATCTCCTGATGTCCTGATTGCAGTTTTGCCTGGTGTGCTCCTCATAGGTTTCATGCCAGTGCATTATGCAAACTCGGAGGCTTAGTACCCATAACTGAGCTCCTGCATTAGCATTCCCTGGTCACTCCTGGAGCCAAGCCTGTCTATGCTATTAACACACTCCCAAGTTCTAGATGCACCAAACCTGCACTGATTTACATGGTGATGTTCTACAGAACATTTCCTGCCTGGGCTATGCATATACACATTGGCCTTGCTCTGAATGCCAGTTAACACTCAGTTACTTCACTTGCTTTCTCTTGCTTTTCTCTGCATCTGCCTCCACCAGTCACTGGACAAAGGCCCTATGATGACTGTTGGGGTATTCACCAGAATAGACCAGTCCAGGCACCCTCTAGGCCACTGCCAGCCTCCCAAGTGGGGTCATCCTTATCGAATCCTAAGATCCTCCTCAGCACCCAGCTTCTTACTATTCCTATGATGTCCTCATCTATCATGTTAACTTCTTCCCTACCCTCCAACTCTGTCCCTGTTCCAGCTTTCCCCTCCCATTTCTCTATGTTCTCATCATCCACTACTTGCCATCTGGCACCCCCTCATCCATTTCAGTCATGTAGATCTCATCTTCTTCTCCTTCACAGGGTCATCCATGTGTCCCTCCTAGGGTCTTTTCCTGTTAGCTAGCCTCTCTGGAGATGTGGGTTGTAGTCTGGACATCCCTTCACTCACATATAGTATCCACTTATGAGTGAGTACACACTATATTTGTCCTTCTGAGTCTGGGTTACCTCACACAAGATGATGTTTTCTAGATCAATCCTTTTGCCTGCAAATTTCATGATATCATTGTTTTTTACTGCTGAGTAGTACTCCATTGCGTATATGTGCCATATTTTCTTTATTGATTCTTCAGTTGAAGGGCATCTAGGTTGTTTCTAGGTTCTTGCTATTACGAATAATGCTGATATGAACATAGTTGAGCATGTGTTCTTGTGGTAACAGTGAGCATTTCTTTAATATATGACCAAGAGTGGTATAACTCGGTCTTTAGGAAGACTCATTCCCAATTTTCTGAGAAACCACCATACTGATTTCCAGAGTGGTTGCATAACCTAGATGTCATCATAGAGACTTTATCTAGTGACTGATGGAGGCAGATACAGAGATCCACATCCAGGCACCCAGCTGAGCCCCGGGAATCCAATTGTTGAGAGAGAGGAGAGATACTGCAGGGAAGGGGCATCATGATCATGAAGGGAGGATTTGCAGAGATGACTGGCCACACTAGTGGAAGCCCATGAATTGTGGACTGGTGTCTGTGGAGCACCCATGAGACTGGACTAGGCCCTTTGAAAATGAAAGATGGTTGTTTGGCTTAAACTGTTTGGGGGCACCCAGGCAGAGGGATCAGGATCTGTCCCAGGTACATGGGCAGGCTTCTGGAACCAGGTCCTGTGGAGTGACAGCCTTGGTGCAGTGGGAAGGTCCTGGACCTGCCTAGGCTCGGTGTGCTGGGCTCTGTTGACTCTGCATAGGAGATCTCGATTTGGGGAATGTGAGGATGCGAGGTGGCTTGGGAAAGAGGGCTGAGGGTGTGAGGAGGGAGGAGGAGGGGTCTGTGGATAACACCTGGAGTGAGTAGAAAAATTCTTAATAAAGAACAATGAAAGAAAAAAAGATCGTTTAATTGGAAAGACTTTTCCCACCCTTGAGGTGTGTTTCTTGTATGCAGCAGAAAGATGAGTCCTGCTTTCATATCCATTCTGTCAGCCTTTGTCTTTTTATGGGTGAATTAAGTCCATTGATATTAAGGGACATTAATGACCAATGATTGTTAGTTCCTGTTATCTTATGGTTGTAGTGTGAGTGTGTACTTCTCTTCTTTGGGGTTTATTGATGTGGTGTTATCTATTGCCTGTTTTTCTTGGACGTATCGAACTTCCTTAGGTTGGAATTTTCCTTCTGGTGCTTTCTGTAGGGGTAGATTTGTAGATAGGTATGGTTTAAATCGGGTTTTGACTTGGAATGACTTGTTCATTCTGTCTATGGTGATTGAAAGCTTTGTTGGGTATATCAGTCTAGGCTTGCATCCATGGTCTCTTTGTGTTTGCATTACATCTGTCCACGTCCTTCTAGCTGTCAAAATCTCCATTGAGAAACTGGTTGTTATTCTGATGGGTTTCCCTGTATAAGTCACTTGGCCTTTTTCCTTTGCTGCTCTTAGTATTTTTCTTTATTCTGTAGGTTTAGTTGTTTAATTATTATGTGGCCAGGGGACTTTTTTGGGGGAGGGGGTCTCTTCAGGTTTGCTCTTATATAGGCTTCTTGTATCTTCATAGGTATTTCTTTCTTTAAGTTGGGAAAGTTTTATTCTGTGATCTTGTTCAATATATTTTCTGTGCCTTTGAGTTAGTATTGTTCTCCTTCCTCTATCCTTATTTATTATTCTTAGGTTTGGTCTTTTCATGGTATGCCACATTTCTTGGACATTTTGTGTTATGTCTTTTTTTGGCTTTGGTATTTTCATTGAATGACTAATCCATTTTCTCTATTCAATCTTCTACACCAGAGATCCTCTCTTCCATCTCTTGTATTCTGTTGGTTATGCTTGCATCTGTGTTTCCTGTTTGTTTACTCAGATTTTCTATTTCCAGCTTTCCCTCTGTTTGTGTCTTTTTCATTGTTTCTATTTCCCTTTTCTGGTCTTGAACTGTTTCCCTCACCTGTTTAATAGCTTTTTCATGATTTTTTAAAAAGGGATTTATTGCTTTCTTCCAATTTTTATTTGTCTTTCCTATTATTCTTTATAGATTTCTTCCAATTTTTTGTTTGTCCTTTTCTCAATTTCTTTTTTGATTTCTTCCACTTTTTTGTTTGTCTTTTCCTCAATTACATTTATCATTGTTTTTCTTGAAATGCCTTTAGCATCTTCATGATGCTATTCTTAAGTTTGCTCTCTTCTGCTTCTGGTACATTGTGATGGTCATGTCCTGCTGTTGGAGGAGGCCTAGGTTCTGGTGATGCAGTATTGTTCTTTGTGTTGTTTTATGTACTTCTGCTTTGACAACTGTCCTTCTCCTCTAAAATCTATAAGAGGTGCCTGTGTCTGAGGGAGTTGCTGTTGGTCCCCTCTGTGCTTATTGCGTCTGTTTCTCAGGGGGCCCTTTTGAGTCTAACCTTAGCTCTTGGTCTAATTGGAACAGGCAGATTCTGTGTCTTAGGGAAATGCTCTTGGCTTGACCCAAGCTAGTTGATTCTGTGACTCATCGATACATTCTTGGTCTTATCAGGGCTCTTGGTCCAGTCAGAGCCAATAGATTCTATGTTTCAGGAAGCCTATCTGGTCCAATGAGAGGTGGCAGATACAACTTCTCAGAAAGCCACTCTTGGTCTAATGAGGGCTGGCAGATTCCCTGTCTCCTGAGGTTACTCTTGGTCCAATGACAGCTCTTTGAATAATGAGAGCTCTCTCCCTAAGCCCGATGAGAGCTGGGGGTTGGTTTTAAGCCTCAGAAAGTGGCTAGGAACTTGGGCAGATGGGTATGAGGGCAGAGTGTTAGATTGCAGGGTCTGCTGATGGGTCTTGGTGAATTGGGAGCTTTCCCACAGGAGCCCTGCCTGCTGGCTGTTAAATGCCCTTCACTAATCCTATGTAACACAAAATTATGAGAGGGGTACTAGCACATTTGAAGTTTGTTGTCTTTATTTTTCTTATGCCAGACAGATAGGGTTGGAGACTCTGCTGCTCAGTTGGATGAATTAAATGTAATGGGTTTTGGGTCACCAGAGTAGATGGGACCAGGCTGTAGTACAGAATTGCCAAAGGCAAAGTGGTTGTACATATTTTATTGGGCAGTATAGCCAAAGCAATGTTCATAACTCCCTGAACCATAATCGTCAGCAAAGGAAAGGTGAATTTTAAGGTCTCATGATTGGTCTGGACCTTTGGTGCTGGCTAATCCATCATGGTATTTCCAGACATGATATAGATAAGAAGCTACTAAATGGCTGTTTAATCTATAGCAGCAAAAAGAAATGTATCAAATAAATGAAAGAAAGACTCTGTACAGGGAGCCTAAATCTTATAATATACCATCCTGAAACGGAAAAGGAAAAGTAAAGATGTTAGAGTTGTCTTGTATGCCATCTACCTTAAGAATCACTCTGAGTTAAATAAGATATGCCAATTAAATCCTGATGTCATAGATTTTGTCTGTGAGATGAGACTTTCTTGTGAAAAGGCTGAGCATCTTTCCCTATGACACACCAGATTTCTTCTTCTGATTATTTCCCCAGATGCCAAGCACACATTGACTTAAGAACTTTGAATGGATAAGATTTTGACCTATTGAGGTAAAAATGTTCCATTCCTTGAAGCATTGTAGAAGGGAAGGAAAAATTGTCTTCCTCTTGTCTGCCTTCTTTATCAATGCCTGGTCATACATAAATCTTGTATATAATTCTAGGTAGGAAAGTCATAAGGAAGAGATGCACTTTGTACTCAGCTAGATGTCACCATAATCAGCAGCCAGTTTCCTGTTTCTAATACATTTTGGAGTTCTGATTTATAGAGAAGCAAATGCCTTTGTACATGGGAAATGTTAGTGAATTGTCTGATGCTAATTAATCTCAGAGAGAAGATGGATCTGAAAATGGGAGTTGACATTGCCATTTTAGGTCTGAGCATGTCTATTTCAAAATGTCCTGCAAAGTTCATAGCATGACACTGTGACAAGGAAAGAGGAGAAATACAAACAGTGTAAGAGCCCAGACACTATGACCCCTAAAGACAGCTAAGGGATAACTTATTGCAAATAAAAACTACTCTTGTTTATCTTCTGACATAAAATCAATCATCATTAATAAAAGGTCCTGGGATGATTATCTGTGGAGAAGGCATAGAGGGCCTTCAACCTAGAAGTTTCTCAGTCAGTAAATACAGAAGCCTAATTTTAATTAGAATTATTTGTTGTAACTTTCTCCAGAAGGTTATAAGGATAGATTAAAGGAGGTTTTGCTATGTATCTGCCACATCTCTATTTTTGCTGCTCATACTCATTCAAAACCAAGAATAAGGCTAATGTACATCTTCCACTGTACAAACTGTAAAACAAAGGGAAAAGATACCAGAACTGAGCCCCTGAGGAATCTAATTGTGAAGAGTGATGACGGTAAAAATACAACAAGTCTAACTGTCCATTCAGCTCCTTTATGTGTCTCAGAGAGGAAAAGTGTAATGTAAAAGCAGAATACAGATTGATGATCTCAAGAGTGGATAAAAGGAATCTTAGTGAAAGGCCTACCTGTGTTAGTCTTGAGTTACTTACTAGGGAATGGTAGAAGAGAAAATATACCCGAGTTCTGAATACATTCAGCATGTACTAACATCCACTCTCCTAGACTGTCAATCAACTGAGGCTTTATTTATGGTCATGGTTTCTTCAGAATCTCGAGTCCTAGATTTTGAGAACTGGTAGTCCCTCTACCGACATCTTTTACATAACTATAAAATTCTCCCATTCACTCTGGAGAGGGAACGGAGCCTTAAATCTCTTCACATTGACTCACGAATGTACTCATTCAGGCACCTTCCCTTCTTTGGGGCTGCCAATTCAACCTCAGTTTTTGTTCATGGAATTCAAAGTATAGCACTTTATCTTGGTTGTCCTAACACAAACAATAGGATCAACACTACACTTGATGAGACATTTTGGCAAAGAACTACATTTAACATCTTAGTGTAGACAAAATACTGGAATGGAATTGCAGCAGCAGGAAATCTGATCCTTCAAGCATACACATTGATTCTAGGAAAGCATTTGAATGTTTAAATTCTCCATGTCATCAATCATGGTGTGGGCATATGTTCATCGATGGAAATTTATAGCTGTCAGACAACAGGATGGATAAAATTTCAGCTTGACTTGGGAGATGAGTAGGTTTTTACCTCTTGAATCAAACCTGTGCTCTCTTCCTCATGCATATCTTGCAACAGATGAAATCCAAAGGGAAATCTTCAAAGTCATCTTTGATGTCTGTGAAACATTTGGTGCAGTAGCTCTAAACATCTAAACCTATTTTCACCTTCCTAACACTATGACCCTTTAATGGACTTCTTCTTATTCTGGTGACCACCATCCATAAAATTATACCATTACTACATTGTAACTGTAATTGTTCTACTTTTCTGAATCATAACATAAATATCTGATATGCATCCCCCAAGGGGGTCCCAACTACCAGGTTGAGAACCACTGCTGTAGAGGGTTTTGGAGGATTTTCTAGCCTGTATTGTTTATTTTTCCTCTAAGAAAGATAAAAATGTTTTTTTTTTTTTTTTTTTTTTTTTTTTTTTTTTTTTTGTAATCACGGGACTTATAGTTATTCTAATGCTTGTACTATTTCTAGGTGAGAACTGTTGCCTCTATCAAATAATGCACTGTCATCAAATGACTGTCTGGAGCCATGGATCTGTGGAAACCAGAGAATTTTACTGGATCCCTCTGGATTGTAACTAAGAACTATGCTTGGATGGACTTCCTTTCTCTGGTATATGCTTAAAACTTCATCTCCTATCAGGAGGAAATACCGAGACAAACATTGCACCCATAATGACACTCAATCTTCATCTCTAACAGGGATGTTATGAGAGGGTTCAGGGGAACTTGTGATGGTTACAAAAGGAAAAAGATCCCATTAATAAGGGATGTTGCTTGCCCTTGATGTTGTTCCCTTCTACAGGAGGCTTTCACACTCAGAAAATGCTAGTGGATAACAAAGGGGGAAAACAGCCTCTTGGTCCTTCCTGGGGAAGGACCAATCATGGAGAAGATGACTTCCTGAGGGGAAGAGCCAGGAGAGCCTATAAAAAGTCTTATCCAGAGCCCTAGGGCAGACTTCAACCTCTGGGGTGCTGTTCCATCCCCTTGATGGCAACTGTTTGTCTGTTCTTATAAAGTCCGTGCTTTTGTAATTTACCTCTGTGATTACTGCTTCTTTGCTCCTATATTAATCTGTCATTTACTTTCACTTTCAGCTGCACTTAGGGTCTTCCACTGTCATGTTCTGTCAGAGAGCCTTAGGATGTTCCTATTCTCTCTCCTGTGGCTTTTGTATTCCCGTTCTAAATATCATATCTTCAACTCTGCCTGTCAATGGCCATGTCAGCCAATATCTGTCTCAATTTGTCTTCTTCCAATTTGTACAAATTTTTGTCTGTCTCGTGAAACACCTTTGGTGGTAGCTCCTGACTACTGTTCCTCCAAAAAAAAAACCCATAAAAATAGTCTGTGCCCCTTTTGAGGAAGAGGCCATTAGAGGGTTCACATATGCTTTCTGTATTCTTCACTACCTTAATGTGTGGGTGTATGGCTGCTCCCAGGAAAGAGAGACTAACAAAGGAGCAAGTGACTTGATAAGACTGAACTGTAAGGAAGACTGTGGGGCATTATCATAAGTAAGGATGGATATAGAAGTGTTCAAATCATTGTGAATAATATTACCCCTTGGCAGGTGGTCCTGGTGTGTATAATGCAGCAGGATATACAAGCCATGAGGCACAATCCAGTAGTAGCTTTAGTCCATGGCTTCTGTTTGTGCTGCTGCCTCTAGGTTTCTGCCATTGAGTTCCTGCTCAGATTTCCAACAGTGATAGATTGTTATCCAGACATATAATATCAAACAAATCCTGTAATCTCAAAGTTTCTTTTGTTTATGGTTTTATATTATTACAGCAATTGACATCCAAACAAAGACAGAAAATGGTGCCAGAACACTGTATTTCTGAGGTAGACCACACTGTTTCTATTTGGGAAGACTATGGTGACCTTTGAATTTGATGCTGAAAAGGTGTTCAAGGCTAAGAGTTCAGTGTGCTGTTTTATGGGATCTTGGAAGATTATCATGGTAAGAGCAGCACAGATAATGGAGGCCTGGCCTTTGAAGTTTAGCCCGGAAGGAAGGATTCTAACAGGACTATTTGATGAATTTTTGAGTTAGCATTTTGATTCTACTTGGCTGGGGTGGAGTAATCATCTGTAATTGAAAGAGATCAGCATCTCTGAAGGAAAATCTCGTGGGAAATGTTTTCTGAGGATAATCACTCATGTGATATGTTCAAGAGGGGTGCAATACTATACCTTGTGCTGACAAACAAACCTAAAAATATATATTATCCTCCTAGAATGTACTGGTGTTGAAAGCATGAATGGGACATGTATAGCATCAGAGAGTTAGGACTGTGAGGAGCATAAGAATCCTTTGTTGAATGTGCAGTCTTAATGGATATACAAACACCAGGATTCAATGGGTAACAAAAAGATTGCATCTAGACACAATCTGGCAGCGTGAAAGTCTCTGAAAAGGGCACAAGAGAGGCTATTGGTAAAAGTGCAGCCCACTTGCATTGGAGACCTCAAATTAGTGGACATGCCACTACCATGGTATGACCACCAAATATAAAAACAGATGTGCAGTAGAGCCACCTGAGCCTACGAGATATAAGGTGCATGCTATGGATTGCAAATCTAGAGAACAGGGAGTTACTATGTCCTTTGGAGCCCAGGAGTTCCTGGATTAATACCACATGCAGGACAATAAGCTATTTGTTTTGCTTTGATTTAATTGTAACTGTATCCTAATGCCCTCCATTTGGGAAAAGAAAGTATTCTATGTACTGACCACAGGGAGGTACATCCACAAGCGGGTGAATCCCAGCTGTGTAGCTAGAGTTTTCCTGCCTTGCCCACAGTGAGGACAAATCTTTGTTACCTGCCAGTCCCACAGCCACTCAGACCCAATCAAGTAAACATTGAGACTTATATTGCTTACAAAATTTATGGCCATGGGAGGCTTCTTGCTAACTGTTCTTATAGCTTAAATTAATCCATTTTCATAAATCTATCCCTTGCCACATGGCTCATGGCTTACTGGCATCTTCACATGCAGCTTGTCATCATGGCAGCTGGCAGTGTATCTGACTCAGCATTCCTCTTCCCAGAATTATTCTCCTCCTTGTCCTGCCTATATACCTCCTCCTGCCTGACTACTGGGCCATCAGTGTTTTATTTACTAACCAATCAGAGCAACACATTTGCAATACAGAACATCCCACAGCACAGCTGCCAAGGACTTTTCTAACAGATTTCAATTAGGGCTCTCTGTTTTTAAATGACTGTGGTTTTAGTTCCAATTGTTGATTTTCTTTGTATTATAAACCTATGTAAGAGTCCTTATCATTTCCTGTGCCACAACCTGAAGGAGATTCTGCTTTGTAATGTCCTCCACAAGACAAATTATTCTACAAATTTAAGTTCAGCCATATTCAGGCATTCAGGACACAGGTAAAATGCAGCCAGCTCTGTGTCAGCATAGAACATGAACGACCACTGGCCCCTTTCACCTTACAGTCCCTGATCGTCTTTGAATACTCATGAGCAGCTCCCACCTCTCCACATCCTTCTAGAATTGCATATTCCCCATGGAATGGACAATTAAACACTTTTTTTTAGAACATTTGAGTGCATTTCTAAGGCATAGGTCCAAATATTTCCACATTACACAAGTACTGATTTCAAAAGTTTAATAAGTTCATGGTTAGGTTAATAACATTAACTAGAACAATTCTATTCCAAGGACCACTTTTCTACATTACTTTCCTGTCTCATTGTAACAAATGTCTGACATGATGAAAGAAAGGAAAGAGTGGATATTTGAACATTATTTTCTCACAGTTTGAGGGTACTGTAACAGCAGAGAGTGTATGGTATAGGGACTATGAGGCTTCTGGTCACTCTGTGAGGGCACCAGGGAGCAGAGAGCTATGAATGTTTCTGATCTTCTAGATGTCTTCTTTTTTATGCAGACTCAGTCCACTGATCATGGAATGATGCCACCTATATTTATCATAAATGACCCACCTCACTTATCCTAGCCTAAATATTCTCATATTCATGTTTAGAAATCTTTTCATTTTATGATTCTATATTATGTCATCTGGCACATATTGCTCATAATCAAAACAGTACGTGACATCTGATCTTGCTTCTGTTCTCAGTTGAGTCTGGGTGTATTGAGTTTATAATAGATACTTTCTGTCAGGAACACTCATATCTCTGTTAATTTCAATCCCATTGGCTTCCAGTTTAAAATTCCTTGTCACATATCTATAGATGTAACTCTACATTCTTCACCATTCACTCTATTCTCTGTCCTGTGTGGGTTTAATTTCCAGCACATACATAATTTGTGCACTCGAATTAATGAAATTTACATACCGCTAGATAGATACTGCTTACCAAGTCCCATATGACATCACCACAAGCCATGGAACAAATGTTCCCATACAACAACACAAAAACACACACGTGTGCACACAAACATGCAAAAACAAATTAATGTAATAAAAATGATATGTTGGACATATAAAACCCCACACATTAATAGTGGGCAAGTTCAACACCCCACTTTCACCACTGAACAGGTATCCCAAATCAAAATTTAACAGAGAAATAAAGGACTTAAATGATGTCATGATTCAAATGGAGTAATCAGTATCTATAGAACATTCCATCCTAACAAAAAAGAATATACCTTCTTCTCAACACCCCATGGGACCTTCTGTAAAATCGACCACATACTTGGTCACAAAGCAAATCTCAACAGATACAAAACAATTGGAATAACCTCCTGTGTTCTATCAGACCACCATGGTTTAAAGTTAGAATTCAACAACAACAAAAACTACAGAAAACCTACAATCTCAAGAAAACTGAATAATGCTCAACTGAATCACCAATGGGTTAGGGAAGAAATAAAGACAGAAATTACACACTTCCTTGAGATCAATGAAACTGAAGACACCACCTACCCAAACTTATGGGACACTATGAAAGTAGTACAAAGAGGGAAATTCATAGTACTAAATGCCCACATAAGAAGTTGGAGAAATCTCACACTAGTGACTTAACAGCACACCTCAAAGCTCTAGAAGAAGAAGAAGCAAAGTCTCCCAGGAAGAATAGACGCCAGGAAATTATCAAAGTGAGAGCTGAAATCAATAAAATAGAAAGAAAGAGAACCATACAAAAAATTAATGAAACAACATGTTGGTTCTTTGAGAAAATCAACAAAATAGACAAGCCTTTATCCAACTGACCAAAAGAGAGAGTGTATCCAAATTAGCAAAATCAGAAATGAAAAGGGGGACATAACAACAGACATTGAGGAAATCCAGAGAGTCATCAAGTCATACTCCAAAAACCTCTACTCCACAAAACTGGAAAATCTGAAAGAAATGAATAATTTTCTGGTTAGGTACTATATACCTAAGTTAAATCAAGACCAGATGAAATATTTAAATAGTCCAATAACCCTTAAGGAAATAGAAACAGTCATTAAAATTTCCCAAGCAAGAAAAGACCAGGACCAGATGTTTTCAGTGCAGAATTCTGACAGATCGTCAAAGAAGAGTTAAAAGCAATACCCCCTAAATTGCTCCACACAATAGAAACAGAAGGAATATTACCAAACTCCTCTATTAGTCTAAAATTACCCTGATTCCTAAACCAAACAAAGATAAAACAAAGACAGAGAATTAGAGACCAATATTACTCATTAACATTGATGCAATAAGATATTGGCAAACAGATTCCAAGAACCCATCAAAACAATTATCTAACATGATCAAGTTGGCTTCATCCCAAAGATGAAAGGGTGGTTCAACATACAAAAGTCCATCAATGTAATACACCATATAAACAAACACAAAAAAAACATGATCATCTCACTAGATGCAGAAAAGACTTTTGACAAAATCTAACACCCCATCATGATAAAGGTCTTGGAGCGATCAGGAATACAGGGAACATAACTAAATATAATAAAGGCAATTTACAGCAAGCCAACAGCCAACATCAAATTAAATGGAGAGAAATTCAAAACAATTCCACAAATATCAGGAAAAAAACAAAGCTGTCAGCTCTCCGTATACTTATTCAATATAGTATTTGAAGTTCTAGCCAGAACAATAAGACAATATAAGGAGATTAAGGGGATACAAGTTGGAAAGGAAGAAGTCAAGCATTCCCTATTTGCAGATGACATAATAGTATACATGAGTGACCCCAAAGATTCATCCAAGGAATTGATACAGCTTATAAACACCTTCAGCAATGTAGCAGGATACAAGATCAACTCAAAAATATCAGTAGCCCTCCTATATACAATTGACAAACAAGCTGAGAAGGAAATGAGAGATACCTCACCCATTAAAATAGACACAAATGTTATAAAATACCTTGGGGTAACACTAACCAAGCAAGTGAAGGTCCTATATGACAAGAACATTAAGTCGCAGAAAAAAGAAATTTAAGAAGATGTCAGAAAATGGAGAGATCTCCCATGCTCATGGATAGGCAGGACTAATATAGTAAAAAGGGCAATTTTACCATAGGAAATCTACAGATTCAATGCAATCCACATCAAAATACCAACACAATTCTTCACAGACCTGGAAAGAATACTACTCAACTTCATATGGAAAAACAAAAAACCAAGGAGAGCCAAAAGAATCCTGTACAATAAAACAACCTCTGGAAGCATCACGATCCCTGAATTCAAGCTATACTATAGAGCTACAGTAATAAAAACAGCTTGGAACTGGCATAAATACCAACCTGTGGACCAATGGAATAGAACTGAAGACTCTGGCATTAATCTGCACACCTATGAACATATAATTTTTGACAAAGAAGCCAAGAGTGTCCAATGGATAAAAGAAAGCATCTTCAACAAATAGTGCTGGCATAACTGGATATCAATGTGTAGAAGGCTGCAAATAGATCCATATCTATCACCGTGCACAAAACCTAAGTTCAAGTGGATCAAAGACCTCAACATAAAGCCAGCTACTCTGAATCTGCTAGAAGAGAAAGTAGGAAGTAGTCTTGAACGCATTGACACCAGAGTTCACTTCCTAAATTTAATAACAGAGACTGAGAGAAACAATCAATCAATGGGACCTCTTAAAACTGAGAAGCTTTTGTAGAGCAAAGATGTGGTCAACAAGGCAAAGCAACAGCCTACAGAATGGGAAAAAATCTTCACCAACCCCACATCGGACAGAGGACTGATATCCAGACTAAATAAGGAACTCAAGAAATTAAACATCAAAATGCCCAACAGTCCAATTAAAAAATGGGCTATAGAACTAAACAGAGAATTCTCAACAGAGGAAACTCAGATGGCTGAAAAACATTTAAAGAATTGCTCAACATCCCTAATTATCAGGGAAATGCTAATCCAAACAACTCTGAGATATCACCTTATGCCTGTCAGAATGGCTAAGATCAAAAACACTGAACATACCTTATGCTGGAGAGGATGTGGAGCTAGGGGAACTCTCCTCCACTGCTGGTGTGAATGCAAACTTGTACACCCACTTTGGAAATCAATATGGTACTTTCTTAGAAAATTGGGAATTGATCTCCCCCAAGATCAAGCTATACAACTCTGAGGCATATTCCCAAGGAATGCTCAATCATACCACAATGGCATTTGCTCAGCAATGTTAATATCAGCATGACTGAGGGAACTGGATGCAGAGATCCATGGCTAGGCCATGGGTGGAGCTCTGGGATTCCAATTGCCAAGAAAAAGGAGGGATGATATGAGAGAGAATTGTTGAAACCAAGGTTGAATAAAGCACAGGGACAAATAGCCAAATGAATGGAAACACATGAATTATGAACCAATGGCTCAGGGGCTCCCAACTGGATCAGGCCCTCTGAAGAGTTGAGACAGTTGATTGGCTTGATATGTTTGGGAGGCATCAAGGCAGTGGGACTGGGTCCTGTGCTTGGTGCATGAGTTGGCTGTGTGACACCTGGGGCTTATGCAGGGATACTTTGCTCAGCCTGGGAAGAGGGGACTGGACCTGCCTGGACTGAGTCTACCAGGTAGATCTCAATCCTCGGGGGGAGTCTTTGCCCTGGAGGAGAAGGGAATGGGAGGTGAGCTGAGGGGAAGGGGAGCGAGGCAGGAGAAGGGAGAACATGGGATTCGGGGTTGATATGTAGAATTAAATAATATTGTAAAATTAAATTAAATTAAATTTAAAAAATTGATATATTTGGACCATAAATTTTCAAGAACAGGATTTGGAATGGTTAATATTGAAAGTTGAGTATACAGGATCTAAAATCAAGAAATACAGAAGCCTAAGGAAGTGTCTCAAATAGGTTAAGATGAGGTTAATTGGGCTGGGAAGAACCATCTGAAATAAAGTAGCTTCATTCCTTGGACTTAGGTTCCTGGCTGCATAACCAGGAGAGAGCTAGGTGAGCATCTGCAGTGCTCTAACTACTCTCCCTGCTCCCTAACTACTAATGCAACGTAGCAAGCAACTTGGGACTCTTGCCCCCATGATCTCTCAGTCATGATGTATATTTCCTCAAATTAAGAGCCAGTATAAACTTTCCTTCCTTTACTTGCTCATGTTATGTATTTTGTCAGAGAAATGAATCAGGTATGTGATATGGTGGGTGGTGGTGAAGGAGATGGAAGATCTAGGTCAGTTATTCTCAGACTTCCTAATGCTGTGACACTCTAATACACTTCCCCATGTTGCAGTGACCCCCAGCCCCAACCATAAAGTTATTTTCATTACTACTACATAACTGCAATTTTCTATTGTTATTAATCATAACATAAATATCTGTGTATTGCAATGGTCTTAGGCAATCCCTGTGAAAGGGTCATTCAACCCAGAAAAGGGACCAGAAACCACAGGTTGAGAACCACTGATATAGATCCATTGAGAGAAAGTACTTACACAGTATATATAACACACACTCAGAAAGCTGACCTGATAAAGAATAGGGACTAATGTTCCCAGGAAGAAAACCAGGATATTTTTAGCGTCCTAAATGATGGCTGATAGATTAGAATGGTCCTATGCTACCCACCACATGGACCATCAGAGCACACTGGAAATGCCTGGGCACTTGTGGCATTTATTCATGACTGGGGAAATAGGAGATGGCTACTGCCTTCTAAGAGAGAGACGACAGATGGCAATAGCATACTCAGTGAACAGCATTGCCTTCTTTCCCCAAGAGAGCATCCCACACTCCCAGCAGTGCCAAGGCTAAAACTTCCTGCTCTACCTTTCAGAGATTTGAATACTTAAGTGTCTCCACACAAGAATGTGGTTTCTTTTTTTTGTGTTGAGGTGTCTGCTTACTTGCAAACCTTATTGCTCATGGGATTCACTAGGTTTACTTAGGAAACATGCCTTTATCCTGTACTCTTTCTTGCTATTGCTTGTTGGCACTGTGGAATGGGATCACGACCTGCAGTTTAGTATGTGAAATCATTTAAAGAATGGAATGTGTTTGGCAGCAAGGAAGGAATAAAACTTAGACACACTCCCAGAAATCAAGTTGATATTTTACATAGAATGAATTGGTGATTACACACTACTGTGTACAAAGGGCAATTTCTTCAAGGATTCTCCTGGCAGATGTTAAAATGCCAGAGCCCTCAGGTCAGACCTTTTGCTCAGCCAGTTTGGAAGCACACCGGGCCTTCACCTGACTCTGTACTGTCAAGGAGATCATCTCACAGAGAAACAAAATCACGCCAAAGAGTGACATCGTGGCTGTCAGGACACCCATTGGGAACACCTTTGTGCAGTGTTTCTTTATAATGTCCTCCATTTTAACGGGAAAGTCGGGTGAAAAGTCAAGAGTGGTTTGCCCATAGATGTCTACTAGGTGGTTCAAGGTCACAGTAACAAGTGTGAAAAGGCTGCTCACAGCCAAAATTATGGCAGACATCTTGTAGCAAAACAGCTGGATATCAATGAATGGGTCTTCCATGCAGCTGATCTTAATGGCCACTGAAGTGAAAATCAGGACTAGGATTTTCATCAAAATGGCCCATGCTATCAGGACTTGTAAATACTGAAATTCCGATGACTTGTTCCAGGTTTCATTGATAGGGGTGTGAACCAACATCCTGGTCATAGACCCAGAGATGTTAAAGTCCTGAGTGTAATAAGCTTCCCAGAGTCCAATTGACACAAATTGCACAAGCTTGTTGTTAAACTCCCACAGGCGCCAGCATTGGCTGTTTGCAAGGATGATTTCAAATACCAAAGCTGATGTACTACAAATCAGGCCACTGAACTTGAAGATGTACTCCTTCATGTTGGCAAATCTGAAGAAGGCATCAAAGAAAAATAGAGTCAGTGAGAATAAAAGGGAAGGCAGGAAAACAGAAGGAGTCATGGCTTAGAGAGCACTGAGCTCTCATACCTTGTCCCTGTTGTCACATAAAGATGTTTCAGTGGTCTATGTACAGATTATTATTCTTCACAGAGTAGTTAATGATATTTGTTGACTAGGAATTTCAATTCTTAGAACTGACAATGAGAAGAGAGTTTGCAATATCATATGTAATTCAATGCTTATTTTACCTGTATTTTCAATTTCTAAATATTTTAGTACCATAAAGTGAGGAAAAAGCAGAGGAATGCTCAAACTAATTGTCATTTCTAAAATATAGTACTATATAATATTACATGACTACTACAAACTAAAGACATTACTGACAGAACCAAAGATTAAAAAATCACATAGTAAACTCATTTATGTAAAAATAATTACGCACTTGACATAAATTTGTGTATACATATATGTATATACAAATTCATCTGTACATGATACACCTCATAAATGATAGTGTACAATGCTATTCCATCTTGTGAATTTTATAGAAATGTACCCTGCTCTAAAGAAAGCTATATGTATTTATTGAAACCAGAAAGAGTATGAACATCAACATCTATCTGTAATATTGCCGGGCATAGAGCTCAGTGGTAAAGTGATTATCTAATACACACAAAACCCTTAATTCAGCTTTAGTATCTGTAAACAAAAATCTATCTCTTAAATTGTCCAGAGACTGAGTCAGAGGAATAGGGAAATGGATAATTAACACATAAAATCATATAAATCCATAAATTGGATATTTACAATTATAACACATTTCTTACTTGAAATTTCATCTATAGATAATTAGCTTCATTTCAGTGAAACAAAAAGAATCCTGACATATTTTTGTAAGCATATATCTTCTTTCACAGAAAATTTACACTCTGTATTATTACTTTGAACTAACTTTTTTGCATCTTTTCTCAATTCCAATCTTAGGATGAAGGAAGGAGTTGAGTCATTTACTCAATAGGCAGGTGGATAACGTCACTGTCAACTGCGCATGCAGAAGGTTGAAGGGGCCTACACACTGGATCTCTTTGCAGGGAAACCTTCCCTAAACAGCTACCCGCTGTTCTAAAGTCTCTGTAGAATGTGTTTCCTGACTGAGTGAAGGCAGTAGCTGTTCTACTAGGGAAATTTCATCAGCAAGATGAGTGAGTTCACAATTCATGGTGACTTGGATAACACCCTGCCCACATCATCATCCTTTCCAAGGCAGGCCCGATTCAATGGACTACAAGAATGGTGTGCTTTGATTAGTACTGAAAACACAATGAACATTGCTGTGATTCCAGAAAAAAAAAATGAGCTAGCGTGGCAGTATCTGTTTCTTCTGGTGTTTGAAACACATGGAGTAGATGCATGTGATTCATAAAAACCATATTTGAACGATGCCATATATAACATAAAGATTTTATACCTTTGTGTATTATGGATAAGAAGATTCATTTAGAAGGTGGCAGGATCACAGTCGTTCTTCTCAGTAACAGTAAATGCCCATATATGCAGTCAGAGAAAGAGTGGAAAAACCTTCAAAAAAAGAAATTCTATTAGGCAGAATTTCAGCTCAGAGCAATGTCTCACCAACCCCTTGATTCCACAGTCCTTACCATTCATTCCTGTCCTTGGCCTAAGAAGAACTTCATTTGAACACTTCGGGAGTATTCATACATCTGACTCTCTAAGGACAGCCATCTAAACATTTCCCCCATTTTGTAAGTAAGGAAACAACAGAGAGAGGTTAATTCATAAACTCAACATCAAGGACCCACACAACTAAAACCCACCAGGCAGCTCAATGACTACCTGCAGTCTCACATGGGGCTTCTAGACACTTACGATATTGAACAGCATTTACACACACTTACCCACATGTCAATGGCCCTTTCTGGCATGCTTTGTCCTGTGAAATTGAATGTGATTAATCAAACCACCTGGGAATGTAAAATACTTGCCTCTTTTTCTCTTCTAGTAAGACTAAATGATAGTGCCGGGCATTGGTGGCGCACGCCTTTAATCCCAGCACTCGGGAGGCAGAGCCAGGCGGATCTCTGTGAGTTCGAGGCCAGCCTGGGCTACCAAGTGAGCTCCAGGAAAGGCGCAAAGCTACACAGAGAAACCCTGTCTCGAAAAAACCAAAAAAAAAAAAAAAAAAAAAAAAAAAAAAAAAAAAGACTAAATGATAGTGACTGCCAGTTGACAGAGAATTAACTCACTTTAAAAATTCTTGTTTCCATGGCTACTAGAGCTGAATGGTGGATTATGAGCAAAGAACACAGCTTCATAGCCATATTTGGCCATAAAGGACGGACCAGTGTACTTAATTTCCCTTTGTATGTGAATAGTCTTTGAAAGAGTAATTTCCATTTTGAAATCATGCATCAAATAAGTACTACAATGCCTAATGGGCATAACAGAGATAGTTATTTGAAAAAAAGAAAAAAAGTAAGCCTTCATCCCCCATTCCTTGCCCTCCAGTGTCTGTGTGGTGGAAGGATAGAAGTTTCACTTTAGGCCAAGTGTCTTCATTGGAGACTTTGAGACCACCTTACCTTGTAGAAACATCTTAGATAGAGACACAAAGTATATATTGTCAGTAATAACAGTTTATATGTATGTAAATTCATGTGGTACTTTGTTTTGAATAGAAAATTATCCTCCTTTTATCTTTCTATGTTTTACTTCAAACTGTTACTTTGATGATACTAGTTAGGGTTTCTATTGCTGTGGTAAAATCACGATGACCAAATTCAAGTTGGAGATGAAATGCTGCATGTAGCTCACATTGCCACATCATATTGCATCATCTCAACAGATTAGGGCAGGCACTCAAGGCAGAAACCAGACAGAATATGAATCAAGCAGGAGACATGGAAAAACACTGCTTACTGAGTTGCCCCACCCATAGCTTACTTAATGTGCATTTTTATATCATCCATTACCAGAGGCCCAGGTTTTCTACTGCTGACCTTCTGCCAGGACATCCTACATAAGATACTAATCTAAAAATTACTAACCTTTCCAGGACTGTGAAGAATTGTGTTGGTATTTTGATGGGAATTGCATTGAATCTGTAGATTTCTTTTGGTAAGATTGCCATTTTTACTATGTTAACCCTGCCTATCCATGAGCATGGGAGATCTTTCCATTTTCTGACATCTTCTTCAATTTCTTTTTTCAGGGACTTAAAGTTCTTGTCATATAGGTCCTTCACTTGCTTGGTTAGTGTTAGCCCAAGGTATTTCATGTCATTTGTGGCTATTGCAAAGGGTGATGTATCTCTAATTGCCTTCTCAGTTTCTTTGTCCATTGTATATAGGAGGGCTACTGATTTTTTTGACTTGATCTTGTATCCTGCTATGTTGCTGAAGATTTTTTGAGTTGATCTTGTATCCTGCTATGTTGCTGAAGGTGTTTGTAAGCTTTACCAGTTCTTCAGAGGAATCTTTGGAGTCACTCAAGTATACTATCATGTCATCTGCAAATAGTGAAAGCTTGACTTCTTCCTTTCCAATTTGTATGCCCTTAATCTCCTTATGTTGTCTTATTGCTCTGGCTAGAACTTCAAGTACTATATTGAAAAAGTATGGGGAGAGTGGACAGCCTCAATCATAGGAAGATGCCAGATGTAGAACAAGGATGACTGGTCTGCTACTCACATCACCAGTGAGGCTACCTGGAAAATGGGACCCCAAGAAAGACACGGAGAAATGGATAAGATCTACATGAACAGCCTGGACATGATTGGGAGCAATGAAGTGCAAGGCTTGAGGGAAAGAGAGCGGGAGATCCTAGCTTGATCAAGAAAACAGAGGGAGAACAAGGAATAGGAGACCATGGTAAATGAAGACCACATGAGAAAAGGAAGAAGCAAAGAGCTGAAGAGGCCCACAGAAATCCACAGTGATACCCCCACAAAGGACTGCTGGCAGTGGTCTAGAGACAGACGGGAAGGACCTACTCTGGTGATGGCATTGCCAAACACCCTAATGGTTGTGCCATAAAACCCATCCAGGGACTGAGGAATCTGGATGCAGACATCCACAGCTAGGAGTCTAATTAGTGAGAAAGAGAAGGTTTTATATGAGCGAGAATTGTTGAAACCAGGTTTGGATAAAGCACAGGGACAGATAACCAAATGAATGGAAACACATGAACTATGAACCAAAGGCTGAGGGGCCCCCAACTGGATCAGGCCCTCTGAATAGGTGAGACAATTGATTGACTTGATTTGTTTGGGAGGCATCTAGGCAGTGGTACCAGGTCCTGGGCTAGTTGCATGAGTTAGCTGTTTGAAACCTGGGACTTATGCAGGGATGCTTGGCTCAATCTGGGAGGAGGGGACTGGACCTGCCTGGAACGAGTCTGTGGGGTTGATCCCAGTCCTCGTGGGTGGCCTTGATCTGGAGGAGGTGGGAATGGGGGGTGTGCTGGGGAAAAGGGGAGGGGGCAGCGGGGAGAGAGAAAGGGAATCTGTGGCTATTATGTGGAACTGAATAGCATTGTAAAATAAATAATAATAAAAAAAATAATAACCAAGCAAATATACTATAGACTTGACGATAGGCAATTTATGGAGAGAATCCCTTAATTAAGATTTTTCTTTCCAGGTAACTCTTAAGTTCTTACAAACTGATAAAAGCTATGTAAATTTACACAATGTTATTTCTTACTATGATCACATCTTGAGAACATACCATACTGTAAGCATATACCTAAAAATATCCAAAGTATGTAAATGAATGGTAAAAAGAGAAGGAAATTTTTACTTCATTTTAAACCTTACCTCTTTGTACTACATAATGTATCTGTGGTATAATAAGCAATGAAGAAAACGTATACTTTCTGCTGCAAGGCAGCTTCCAGAACACACTGATATCAAAATCAGTGTGGATTTCTAAGAGTGAGTTGTGGAGATCAATGGGAAGTGCATAAACAACCTGTTACTGAACCAAGTCTGCCAGAAGCACCTGCATCCTCCCAAACCTAGTTCTGTGTGTGAAGATAGCACACAGGTATTGACTGCTGAGCTCCCCAGAAACACACCCACAAGAACTACCCCCTCATTCTAGTCCTAGTTAAAGACTTGGGTTACTTGTCTCCTGCATGGGTTACCTTTGTGAGTTTCTCTGGAACCTGTGGAATCATGGACCCACATTCTTAGCTCTATATGTACTGGCTTGTCTGATGAAACACCACAGGATCTTGCAAGGCCTCTATATCACCACACTTCTAAGTCAAGCTTCTTCTGTCTCACAGTCATTGAACTGGATTTCCCTGAAAAGGATTCTGAGAATCAAGGCTGCCTGTGCCATTTTCACAGCATCTCCTGATGTCCTGATTGCAGTTTTGCCTGGTGTGCTCCTCATAGGTTTCATGCCAGTGCCTTATGCAAACTCAGAGGCTTAGTACCCATAACTGAGCTCCTGCATTAGCATTCCGTGGTCACTCCTGGAGCCAAGCCTGTCTATGCTATTAACACACCCCCAAGTTGTAGACGCACCAAACTTGCACTAATTTACATAGTGATGTTCTACAGAATCTCTCCTGCCTGGGCTATGCATATACACATTGGCCTTGCTCGGAAGGCCAGTTAAGACTCAGTTACTTCACTTACTTTCTCTGCTGAGTACCCTGAGAACTGATCTGGTGCCTTGGCCTCCATACTCTACACCTTGTATAGCAGACTTGCCTGGTGAGATGCTCTGCTGTCAGCATATAAACTCCACTCTGGAATCAAGCTGTGTTCAAGCAGTATGTGCACCAACTTTACCTGGCAAGTGCCCCCAGAACCACCTATAGCTGTGCCCCCTTCAGCCCTAGGCCTTGTTCTGAATGCAGAGACCACACCCTGGCTTTCCCTAAGACTTTCCAATGAAACTTGAAATCTGTCACAATTCTCTTCTCCCAGCCATTGCTCCCTTTCAAGGAGCCAGTGGAGGATTTCTGAGGTGAGTTCTCCAAGAAGCAAAGCAATCTGCCCCATTCTAACTTATATGGCCTGGCTCTATACATATACCTCCTGGACTGGGTTTTCCTAGTGAGATCTTCTAGAACCAGTTTTCCCTGTACCATCATGCACACTATCCAGCCCTGTTTTGAGTGTACAGAACATATACTGTAGGAGGTTTCTTGCTATGCCAGCCCCAAATCATAACACAGAGACTTATTATTTATTAATTATAAATGTGCAGTCTTAGCTTAGGACTATTTCAAGCTAGCTTGTTTTCAAACTTAAATTAACATATTTCTATTAATCTATGTGTCACCCTGAGGCTCATTTACCTCATCTGTGTACTGTCCATCCTGTTTTCCTGCTTCCTCTGTATCTGATTGGCGGGGCACTGGCTGGCCCTGGTCTCTTTTTCTTTCTTTCAACCAACCCTGCCTATCCCGACTCTGCTATTGGCCATTCAGTTTTTTCTTTTTCAATTTTACATTTTATGTATTAATTAAAGTTTTTCAATTTTCATTTTTCTTTATTAAGAAATATTCTACTCACTCTACATACCACCCACAGATCTCATCTCCTACCTCCTCCAACCCCCCAGCCCGTCCTCCCAAGACACCACATATCCCCACAACCCATAAATCAAGGTCTCCCATGCAGAGTCAGCAGAGCCTGGCATACTGAGCCTAGGCAACTCCAAGCCCCGCCCCACTGCATCAAGGCTGTGCAAGGTGTCACACCACAGAAACTTGGCTCCCAGAAGCTTTCCCATGCACCAGGGACATTTCCCAATCTGCCCTTATGGGTAAAACCAAAAACAGTTTGAATCGAACAACTTCCTTCTGTATCCAGAGGGCCTAGTCCAGTCACATGGGGACGCCACAGCCACCAGTCTACAGTTCTTGGGCTTCCACCAGTGTGGCGAATCATCTCTCCATGTCTTCCTATCATGATCTCAATGTCCCCTGCATGGAGAATCCCTCCTCTCTCTTATCGATTAGATTCCCAGAGCTTAGCCATGTGCCTGTGCATGGATATCTGCATCTGACTCCACCATTCACTGGACAAAGACTCTATAATGACTGTTGGGGTATTCACCAGAATAGACCAGTCCAGGTACCCTCTTGACCACGGCCAGCCTGCCAGGGATCATCCTTGTCGAATCCTGAGACCCTCCTCAGCACCCTGCTTCTTCCTATTCCCATGATGTATAAATCTATCATGGTATCTTTCTCCCTGCCCTCCCATTCTGTCCCTGTTCCAGCTTGACCCTCCCATTTCCCTATGTTCTCTTCCCCCACATCTTGCCCTCTGGCACCCCCCCCATCGAGTTCACTCATGTAGATCTCATTCACTTCTCCTTCACAGAATCATCAATGTGTCCCTCCAAGGGTCTTTTCCTGTTAGCTAGCCTCTCTGGATTTGTGGGTTGCAATCCCTTCTCTCTCATTTAGTATCTACTTATGAGTGAGTACATACTAAGTTTGTCCTTCTGAGTCTGGGTTACCTCACTCAAGGTGATGTTTTCTAAATCTATCCATGCTATTACGAATAATGCTGATAATGAACATAGTTGAGCATGTGTTCTTGTGGCAAGATTGAGCATTTCTTGGATATATGAGCAAGAGTGGTATATCTGGGTCTTTAGGAAGACTTATTCCCAAATTTCTGAGAAACCACCATACTGATTTCCAGCGTGGTTGCATAACCTAGCTGTCATCATAGCGTCTTTCTCTAGTGAATGATGGAGGCAGATACAGAGATCCATATCCAGGCACCTGGGTGAGCCCCGAGAATCCAATTGGTGAGAGAGGGGAGCGATATTGCAGGCAAGAGACATAGAGATTATGATGGGAGGATGTGCAGAGATGACTTGCCACACTAGTGGAAGCCCATGAACTGTTCACTGGTGTCTGTGGAGCACCCATGGCACTGGAAATGGAAGATGGTTGTTTGGCTCAAACTGTCTGTGGGGCACCCAGGCAGGGGGATCATGATCTGTCCCTAGTCTATAGGCAGGCTTCTGGAACCAGGTCCTGTGGTGTGACAACTTGCACAGCCTTGGTGCAGTGGGAAGAGCCTGGACGTGCCTAGGCTCAGTGTGCTGGGCTCTGCTGACTCTGCATAGGGGACCTCGATTTTGGGGAAGTGGGGAAGCCAGGTGGCTTGGGCAAGAAGGCTGGGTGTGTGAGGAGAGAAGAGGAGGAATCTGTGGATAACATGTGGAGTGAGTAGAAAATTTCTTAATAAAGAAAAATGAAAAAAAAAAAGACCATTTAATTGGAAAGACTTTTCCCACCCTTTTATTCTGAGGTAGTGTCTAATTTTGAAATTGAAGTATGTTTCTTATATGCAGCAGAAAGATGAGTCCTGCTTTCATATCCATTCTGTCAGCCTGTGTCTTTTTAAAGGTGAATTAAGTCCATTTAATTTAATTTAAGGTGAATTGATATTAAGGGATATTAGTGACCAATGATTGTTAGTTCCTGTTATCTTTTGGTGGTAGTATGAATGTGTACTTCTCTTCTTTGGGATTTACAACACTGGTGTTATCTATTACCTATTTTTTCATGGATGTATCTGACTTCCATAGGTTGGAATTTTCCTTCTAGTGCTTTCTGTAGGGCTGGATTTGTAGATAGGTATGGTTTAAATCTGGTTTTGTCTTGGAATGTCTTGTTCACTCTGTCTATGATGATTGCAAATTTTGCTGGGTATATCAGTCTAGGCTGGTATCCATGGTCTCTTAGTGTCTGCATTACATCTGTCTAGGTCCTTCTGGCTTTCAATGTCTCCATTGAGAAACTGGGTGTTATTCTGATGGGTTTCCCTGTATAAGTCACTTGGCTTTTTTCCTTTGCTGCTCTTATTCTTTCTTTATTCTGTAGGTTTAGTTGTTTCATTATGATGTGGCCAGGGCATTTTTTATGGGGGGAGGGTCTATTCGGTTTGCTATTCTATAGGCTTCTGGTATCTTCATATGTATTTCTTAAGTTGGGAACGTTTTCTTCTGTGATCTTGTTCAATATATTTTCTGTGCCTTTGAGTTGGTATTCTTCTCCTTCCTCTATCATTATTCTTAGGTTTGGTCTTTTCATTGTATCCCAGATTTCTTGGACATTTTGTGTAATGTCTTTTTGGCTTTGATATTTTCTTTGACCGACTAATCCATTTCCTCTATTCTATCTTTTACACCAGAGATCTTCGCTCTCATTTCTTATATTCTGTTGGTTATGCTTGCATCTGTGTTTCCTGTTTGTTTACTCAGATTTTCTATTTCCAGCTTTCCCTCTGTTTGTGTCTTCTTCGTTGTTTCTCTTTCCCTTTTCTGGTCCTGAACTGTTTCCCTCACCTGTTTCATTGCTCTTCATGGTTTATTAAAAGGGATTTATTGCTTTTTTCCATTTTTTATTTGTCTTTTCCTCTTATTCTTTATAGATTTCTTCCATTTTTGTCTTTTTCTTAATTCTTTTATTGATTTTTTCCACTTTTTCTATGCCTTTTCTTCAGTTACATTTTTTCTTCAAATGCCTTTATCATCTTCATGATGTTATTCTTAAGGTTGCTCTCTTCTGCTTCTGATACATTGTGACATTAAGGTCCTGCTGTTGGAGGAGGGCTAGGTTCTGGTGATGCTGTATTGTTCTTTGTATTCTTTTATGTACTTCTGCTTTGACGTCTGTCCTTCTCCTCCTCTAATAGGTATAAGAGGTGCCTGTGTCTGAGCGAGTTGCTGTTGGTTCCCTCTGTGCTTGTTGTATCTGTTTCTCAGGGGGCCCTTCTGGGTCTAGCCTTAGCTCTTGGTCTAATTGGAACAGGCAGATTCTGTGTCTTAGGGAGCTGCTCTTGGGTTGACCCAAGCTAGTTGATTCTGTGACTCCTGGTTCCATACTTGGTCTTATCAGGGCTCTTGGTCCAGTCAGAGCCAATAGATTCTGTCTTTCAGGAAGCCTATCTTGGTCCAATGAGAGGTGGCAGATACTACTTCTCAGAAAGCCACTCTTGTTCTAATGAGCACTGGCAGATTCCCTGTCTCCTGAGGTTACTCTTGGTCCAATGACAGCTCTCTGACTCATGAGAGCTCTCTCCCTAAGCCCACTGAGAGCTGAGGGTTGGTTTCAATGCCTCAGGAAGTGTCTAGGATCCTGGGCAGATGGGTATGAGGGCAGAGTTTTAGATTGCAGGGTCTGCTGATGGGTCTTGGTGAATTGGTAGCTTTCCCACAGTAGCCCTGCCTGCTGGCTGTTAAACGTCCTTCACTAATCCTATGTAACACAAAATTGTGAGAGGGGCACTAGCACATTTGAAGTTTGTTGTCTTTATTTTTCTTATGCCAGACAGATAGGGTTGGAGACTCTGCTGCTCATTTGGATGAATTAAATGTAATGGGTTTTGTGGTGGTAATCTAATTGTACTGAAATGTGATTTTGATTGTATGTTAATAAATAAAGTTGCCCGGGGGTCAGAGCTATTAGAGCCATAGCAAGAGTGTGGTGTGGTGGCACACGTCTTTAATCCCATAGATCTCTTTATGTTCAGGGATACAGCCAACATTGGAGACATATGCCTTTAAGACCTAGGGAGCTGTACATTCAGACAGTGATGAGGCAGTCATGTCTTTGGGTTTACAGCCAATGAGAAGGCAGAACAAAATACTATAAATAGATGAACAGACAGGATATAGCTCTCTTTCGGGAAGCTGGGACACTGCAGGCGGAAGGGTGAGATTTTAGCTCTGAGCTCTGACCTCTCGGCTTTCTCTTTTACATTGTTTCTGTGTTTCCTATTTAATAAGACTGTTGGATACATCTACATCTGGCGCCCAAAGTGACAAGAATCCATTAAAAACCTCTTGGCTTAGGGGCAGGTCCGCTTTCCTGCAAGGGCGGCAGGCTGAGTGGCCAGCTTCTTAGTCCGAGCGGCAGCTTCTTAGTGCGAGCAGAGGCTTCCTAGTCTGAGCGGCGGCTTCCTAGCCTTGGTCTAGGTCTGCTTGACCTCAGGCTCGACTATCTGTGAGCTGCTTGCTTAAAGCCGGTGCTACAAACAACTCAGACCTGCCCTGCCGAACAGGGCCCTGCCTGTAAAGTCAACACACGTGGTTGGAGCATAAGGAAGCCAGACCCGAGCCTTGACTCGGCACAAGAAGGAACACATGGCTGAATTTAAGCTTTAGCCGGCTACGCTTTCTTGTGCGTTCTCTCTCTCTCTCTCTCTCTCTCTCTCTCTCTCTCTCTCTCTCTCTCTCCCTCTCTGGATTTACACCTTGGACACAGGTGGCTGTTTTGAAAATCCCCTCGGATTTCTACTGTTCTACGCAGATTTGGTAAGTAACAACATATCAGATATTTTAAAGGAAACTATTTTTTTCCACATTAAAAAAATGGGTTTTATGTGTACATTGGAAGAAAATTTGGTTTTGTTCGAAATTTTAGGCAGTCTGACAATGGAACAACTATATGAGAAGATTAGTATGGGTGGAATTATACAGTTTATCACTATGCTAATCCTCCTTTTAATATTTAAAAAGATAGTCAATTTAAGTGCCAGGATAACAGCTTTAGAAAACCTTGTTAAACCTGTAAAAATTCAGACAGAAGAAATTAACAGCGAAGTTGTTTCAAGTTTGGATCATAAGGTTATAGAAAGAAAGCCTGTTTTCACACAGTCACTCTTAATTTATCCTGTAACTGTACAGCAGATGCCTGATCAAATGGCTACACAAAATATTTGTGCTCCAATTGAAATGTTGGTTTTAAAAAGGTTTAAGGAGGCAATAGTATCTTATGGCATGCATTCCCCATATGTAAAGAAATGTTAAACTCTTGGTCAATATATAATAGGATTGTACCACAGGACTGGCGGGACCTTGCTCAAGGAGTTCTGGAACCCAGCCAGAGACTTCAGTTTCTGACCTGATTTAAGGATGAGGCTAAAAACATAGAAAGACAATGGAGGGATAAAGGAATACAAGTTTGCCAGGATCAGCTTATTGGAGAAGGCCAATATGCTTCAGTACAAACACAATGTTTATATGATGTCCAAACCCTAATTTAATGTCGAACGGCAGCCTTGAATGCATGGGACAGAGTTGAGGAACCAGGAAAAAAATCTGAGTCATTTACAAAGGTGATGCAAGGCCCAAAAGAGTCTTTTACAGATTTTTTACAAAGACTGGCTTTAGCAGTAAAGAGAATGGTCTCGGATTCAGAAGCTAGTAAGGCAATAATTGAATCTTTGGCCTTTGAGAATGCGAATGCAGCATGCAAAAGAATAATCAGGCCATTAAGGGCAAGATCTGCACCTTTGGAAGATTGGATTAGAGAAACAATTAATGTTGAGGCTGATGAGCATGATGATACGTGGGTAGGAGAAGTAATTTCAAAAGGTTTGAGGAGTGTTAGATGTTTTGGATGTGGAAAGCAAGGACATTTGAAAAGGGACTGTAGACAGGTCATTCCTAGAAACAATGTTTCTTCAAGGAACAATGGCAACAGAATGCCCCTTCCTTCTGGAGTATGCAGAAGGTGTGGTAAGGGAAAACACTGGAACAATGAATGTAGATCAACAAAGGGTAATCCTTTGCCTCAGTCTTCGGGAAACTCCCAGAGGGGCCTCGTGCAGGCCCCCATTGCAAATCCAGTTCAAACCTTTCCTGCAGCCATAGAGGAAATCCCTGCTCTGAGCGATTAAATAACCAAATGTCTATTGGAATAAATCATGCTGGTCAGGATGATGAAACAGAGAGAATAGAAAATTCAGGAGAAAACATAAAGAAAATTTTTTGGCAAACTTTTATTAATGAACAGAGACCAAAATTAACGATAAAAATAAATGGTGTTTTGTTGTCTGGTCTGGTAGACACAGGTGCGGACATTTCCATAATTGCACCAGAATTTTGGCATCCAACTTGGCCTCTTCAGGAGGTAAATGTTCAACTGTTAGGAATTGGGACAATATCTCAGGTGAAACAGAGTGCAAGATGGCTCAAATGTATAGGTCCAGAAAGACAGAGAGGAAAATTAAAACCATATGTGGCTAACATAACTATGAACCTGTGGGGTCGAGACATGTTGCAACAATGGAATACTCAGATTAACATCCCTCCAATCTCAGAAACAAATCATAAACTAGCACATGTTACTGAGAGAAATATTAGAAGTTATTATTCTAATGAGTGGTCACCGGCCATCCATATTACACAAGAACAGGGCACAATAACTGATGATCTTCCAAAGACACCAACAGCTCTACCTTTAAAATGGTTAACAGACAAGCCTGTATGGGTCCATCAATGGCCTTTAACAACAGAGAAACTCCAGGCTTTAGAAGAGCTGGTAGAAGAAGAGTTATATGGTCAGCATATTGAAGAATCAACCAGCCCTTGGAATTCTCCTGTATTTGTTATTAAAAAGAAATCTGGTAAATGGAGAATGGTAATAGACCTTAGAGCAATTAACAAAGTAATTCAGCCAATGGGCTCTCTACAATCTGGGATGCCTTTGCCTACTCAATTGCCAAAAGGATGGCCTCTCATAGTTATTGATTTAAAAGACTGTTTCTTTTCAATACCCTTACAAGAAAAAGACAGAGAAAGATTTGCTTTCACAGTGCCTACTTATAATAATTCTCAACCGGTTAAAAGATTTCAATGGAGGGTCCTCCCACAGGGAATGTTGAATAGCCCAACTCTGTGCCAATACTTTGTACAACAGCCATTGGAAAGTGATATGTAAAAAATTTCCTAATTCTATAATTTATCATTATATGGATGATATTTTACTAGCTGACTCAAATGCAGATACTTTAGAAAGAATGTTTGAAGAAATAAAGAAAATTTTGCCTTGCTGGGGATTACAAATTGCTCCTGAAAAAATACAAAGAGGCGATTCTATTAATTATTTAGGATATAAAATAGAGCTACAAAAAATTAGACCCCCAAAAGTGCAAATTAGGAGAGATAGACTACAGACTCTTAATGACTTTCAAAGATTATTTGGAGATATTTCTCATCTTCAAACTATTGTTGGGGTAAAAAATGATGAACTGACTAATTTGTTCAAAACCTTAGAAGGTAACAAGGACTTAAATAGTCCAAGAGAATTATCACCTGAAGCTGAGAAAGAATTGGCATTGGTAGAAAAGAAAGTGCATGAAGGACACGTGGATCGTAATGATCCAAAGCTGGATTGTATTTTGGTTATTTTACCTTCTAGGCGTTCTCCTACTAGAATATTAATGCAGAGGGAAGATATCATATTGGAATGGATATTTTTACCAAATAAACCAAATAAAAAATTAAAACTTATGTGGAAAAAATCTCTGACTTGATTTACAGAGGAAAATTGAGACTTCATCAGTTAGCAGGCATAGACCCAGCAGAAATTGACATACCATTAACTAAGGAGGACATTGAAAAATTATGGATAGAAAGTGAACCTTGGCAAAGAGCTTGCAGTAATTTTTTGGGAGAAATTAACAGCAAATATCCCAAAAGCAATAGAATTGATCTTATAAAGAGAGCTGATTGGATCTTGCCTCGAATTGTATGGCAAAATCCCATATCTGGAGTTCGTACATTTTATACAGATGCCAACAATGAAGGTAAGGCAGGTTACAAATCAGAAAATTTAAGTAAAATGGTTCAAAGTCCGTATAATTCAGTTCAAAAATCAGAATTGTATGCTATTCTGTTAGTATTAATGGATTTTTCAGAACCTCTCAACATAGTAACTGACTCTCAGTATGCTGAAAGAGTGGTGTTACATATTGAGACTGCAGAATTTACCCCTGATGCTTCAGAATTAACTTCACTATTTATTCAATTACAAGATACAATCAGGAAAAGGAATCATCCTTTATATATAACTCACATTCGATCCCATACTGGTCTGCCAGGCCCTCTAGCACAAGGCAATGATGAGATTGATAAATTATTGATAGGAAATGTGCTGGAGGCCTCCGAATTTCATAAAAAAACATCATGTCAATAGTAAAGGCTTAAAAAAGGATTTTTCCATAACCTGGCAACAAGCCAAAGAAATAGTAAAGAAATGTCCTACTTGTTCCTTCTACAATCAAATGCTATTACCAGTAGGATGTAACCCAAAGGGTACTCAGAGAAATGAAATCTAGCAGATGGACATGTTTCACTTTGCAGAATTTGGAAAATTGAAATATGTACAGCACACCATCGATACTTATTCAGGATTTCAATGGGCAACTGCTTTGATTTCTGAAAAACCTGATTCTGTAATCACTCATTTGCTAGAAGTTATGGCCATCATGGGCCATAACTGCACAAATCAAAACTGACAATGCTCCATCATATGTCACTGTTAAAATGAAACAGTTTTTTGCTTATTACAATATAAAGCATATTACAGGCATACCACATAATCCTACAGGTCAAGCAGTTATAGAAAGATCAAACAGAACTCTAAAGGATATGCTAAATAAACAGAAAGGGGTAACAAAAACCCCCAGAAATAGACTGCATAATGCTTTTCTAACTTTGAATTTTCTGAATGCCAATGAGAAAGGAACAAGAGCTGCAGAGAGACACTGGATAATAGAAAAAACTACAGAATTAAATCAGCCTATATACTTTAAGGATGTGCTGACCTCAGAATGGAAACCAGGGTATGTATTACATTGGGGACGAGGTTTTGCTTTTGTTTCTACAGGAGAAGATAAGCTGTGGGTACCATCAAAATTGATAAAGGTTCGATTTGAACAAGGGAGACCTCTTAATTAGAGGAGGTGATAGTTCATCAACCAGCATGAACATCCAATTTAAACTAACTTGTACCAGTAATACATGCCTTTTCATTTAATCAGATAATAACATGCCAAAAGGAAACATACCCAAAATTAGTCTTGGGGAAAGGTTTTTGTTTTTGTCTTTTAGGAGAATGAAGGTTAAGGAATCTGAAAAACACAAGACAAATGAGACAACTGAAGAAAAGGGACAAATCATCTATCCCAGGAAACAGAGTGAAACGGCGTATGGGTATATATAATCTAAAAAAAAAATTATGTCTTCTTAAATGTTTGTTTCTGCTTTTCTCTAAAGATTTAACACTATTGGTCTTCTAATAGTCCCAGTTCAATTAAAATTTAAAGCTGACTTTGGAGTTGGAGAATGGCTCTATCCTTCTTTAAACTCAAGCGTGTTGTTAAAAGGAAAATGCAAACTTCCTGTATCATGCCAGAATAAAAGAGCCATCTTCTGCTATGGTACAGGACAAAAGCAAAATTTATTAAGGAACTATTCTATTACTAATCGCAACTCTTTGATTCTATTCTGATTCTTTAAACTTTTCTTAAAGTATAAATTTTATATCAAAATTTACATCATAATTAAACAACTAAACCTACAGAATAAAGAAAGAATAAGAGCAGCAAAGGAAAAAAGCCAAGTGACTTATAAAGGCAAACCCATCAGAATAACTTCCAGTTTCTCAATGAAGACTTAGAAAGACAGAAGGATGTGGACAGATGTAATGCAGACACTAAGAGACCATGGATGCCAGCCTAGACTGATATACCCAACAAAGCTTTCAATCATCATAGACAGAGTGAACAAGACATTCCAAGACAAAAACAGATTTAAACCATACCTATCTACAAATCTAGAACTACAGAAAGCACTAGAAGGAAAATTCCAACCTAAGGAAGTCAGATACATCCATGAAAAAATAGGCAATAGATAACACCACAGTAGTAAATCCCAAAGAAGAGAAGTACACACTCACACTACAACCAAAAGATAACAGGAACTAACAATCATTGGTCATTAATGTCCCTTAATATCAATGGACTTAATTCACCCATAAAAAGACACAGGCTGACAGAATGGATATGAAAGCAGGACTCATCTTTCTGCTGCATACAAGAAACACACCTCAATTTCAAATTAGACACTACCTCAGAATAAAAGGGTGGGAAAAGTCTTTCCAATTAAATGGTCTTTTTTTCTTTCATTTTTCTTTATTAAGAAATTTTCTACTCACTCCACGTGTTATCCACAGACCCCTTCTTCTCCCTCCTCACACCCCCAGCCCTCTTTCCCAAGCCACCTCTAATCCTCACATCACCCAAATCAAGGTCTCCTATGCAGAGTCATCACAGCAATAGAAACCGTATCTAGAATTATCAAAGTAACAGTTTGAAGTAAAACATGGAAAGATAAAAGGAGGATATTTTTCTATTCAAAACAAAATAACTCATGATTTTATATACATATAATCTGTTATTACTGACAATATATACTGTATGTCTCTATCTAAGATGTTTCTACAAGGTAAGTTGGTCTCAAAGTCTCCAAAGAAGACACTTGGCCTAAAGTGAAACTTCTATTCTTCCACCACACAGACACTGGAGGGCAAGGAATGGAGGATGAAGGCTTATTTTTTTCAAATAACTATCTCTGCTATACCCATTAGACATTGTAGTACTTATTTGATGCATGATTTCAAAATGGAAATTACTCTTTTAAAGACTATTCACATACAAAGGGAAGTTAAGCACAATGGTCCATCCTTTATGGCCAAATATGGCTATGAAGTTGTTTTCTTTGCTCATAATCCACCATTCAGCCTCTGGGCATAGGGAAGCAAAACCCCACAAACTTTATTAAAATTGTCAAACAGTATCCTCTAGACTAGTGGTTCTCAACCTTTCTAATGCTGTACCCCTCTAATAGAGTTCATCCTGTTGTAGTTACCCCTAACCATTTTTTATGGCTACTTCATCACTGTAATATTGTTATTTTAAAGAATTGTATTGTCAATATTTTTGGAGATAGAGGGTTGTCAAAGGGATCTCAAACCACAGGTTGTGAACTAGTGCACAAGGCAATGGGAGGTGCACTCTAGCTGGGAATCTGCTCTGAAGCTGAGGTCAAATCATGTTCATAGGCAATGCCCCCTCCAGAGTCCCTCTCCTTCATGATTGGTCCTAAGCAAGTGTTCCTTGAACAGTTTCTGTTGCCACTGCTTCCTGCCTGTTACCAGATTTTATCAGTTCCAATCTCCTGCTTGGTATGAGAAATGAGCATCCTTTGTTAAAGGAGACAGGCTTAATTTTATAGAATAAACAATTTCCTTCAACTTCCCTCCATTGCCCTTTCTCAGAGATTAACATTGGATGGCACCAGACTGTGTGCAAATGGAGTTCTGGCTAATTCTAGCTGAGAAGACATGATGTTTCCAGGTATTGACCAGAAAGAAGGGAGCCAAGTGTCAGAGAAACGGATGAGATCTACATGAACAGCCAGACATGAGTGGGGGTAATGAAGGGCGAGGGTCAAGGGAAAGAGAGCTTGGGGGAGCATGAGATACCAGCTGGATCAGGAACAGAGAGGGATAACAAGGAATAGGAGACCATGGTGAATGAAGACAACATGAGAATAGGAAGAAGCAAAGTGCTAGAGAGGCCCACAGAAATCGATAAAGAAGCCCCCACAATAGACTGCTGGCAATTGTCAGAAGATAGCCCGAACTGACCTACTCTGGTGATAGGATGGCCAAACACCCTAATTGTTGTGCTAGAAACCCCATCCAATGACTGAGGGAACTGGATGCAGAGATGCATGGCTCGGCCATGGGTGGAGCTCTGGGATTCCAATAGCCAAGAAAGAGGAGGGATGATATGAGAGAGAATTGATGAAACCAATGTTGAATAAAGCACAGAGTCAAATAGCCAAACGAATGGCTATTTGTTTCAAACATGAATTGTGAACCAATGGCTCAGGGGCTCCCAACTGGCTCAGGCCCTTTGAAGAGTTGAGACAGTTGATTGGCTTGATCTGTTTGGGAGGCATCCAGGCAGTGTGTTGGGTCCTGTGCTCAGTGCATGAGTTGTCTGTGTGAAACCTGGGGCTTATGCAGGGATACTTTGCTCAGCCTGGGAGGAGAAGACTGGACCTGCCTGGACTGAGTCTACCAGGTCGATCCTGGTCCTCGGTGGAGGAAGGGGAGCCGGGCAGGAGAAGGGAGAACATGGGAATCTGAGGCTGATATGTAGAATTAAATAATATTGTAAAATAAAATAAAATTAAATCTAAAAAATTGATATATTTGGACCATAAATTTTCAAGAAGAGGATTGGGAATGATTAATATTGAATGTTGAGTGAACAGGATCTAAAATCAAGAAATACAGAAGCCTATAGTAATGTCTCAAAGTGGTTAAGATGAGGATAATTGGGCTGGGAAGAACCATTTGAAGAGAGTAGCATCATTCCTTGTACTGAGGTTCCAGGCTGCTTAACCAGGAGAGAACTAGGTGAGCATCTGCAGTACTCTAACTACTCTCCATGCTCCCTAACTACCAATGCAATGTAGCAAGCAACTTGGAACTCTTGCCCCCATGATCTCTCAGTGATGATGTGTATTTCCACAAATTAAGAGCCAGTATCAACTTTCCTTCCTTTACTTGCTCATGTTATGTACTTTGTCAGAGAAATGAATCAGGTATGTGATATGGTGCGTGGTGGTGATGGAGATGGAAGATCTAGGTCAGTTATTCTCAAACTTCCTAATGCTGTGACACTCTAATACACTTCCCCATGTTGCAGTGACCCCCTGCTATAAAGTTATTTTCATGACTACTATAACTGCAATTTTCTATTGTTATTAATCATAATGTAAATATCAGTGTTTTGCAATGGTCTTAGGCAATCCCTGTGAAAGGGTCATTCAACCCCGAAAAGGGGCCACAAACCACAGGTTTGAGAACCACTGATTTAGATTCACTCAGGGAAAGTATTCAGTCAGTGTAACACACACACAGAAAGCTGACCTGATAAAGAATAGGGACTAAAGTTCCAGGGAGAAAACCAGGATTTTTTTAGGGTCCTAAAGGATGGCTGATAGATTAGAATGTTCCTATGCTACCCACCACATGGACTATCAGAACACACTGGAAATGCCTGGGCATTTGTGGCGTTTATTCATGACTGGGGAAATAGGAGATGGGTACTGCCTTCTAAGAGAGAGAAGACAGATGGCAATAGCATACTCAGTGAAGAGCATTGCCTTCTTTCTCCAAGAGAGCATCTCCCACTCCCAGCAATGCCAAGGCTAAAACATCCTGTTCTACCTTTCAGAGATTTGAATACTTAAGTATCTCCACACAAGAATGTGGTTTCTTTTATTGTGTTGAGGTGTCTGCTTAATTGCAAACCGTACTGCTCATGGGATTTACTAGGTTTACTTAGGAAACATGCCTTTATACTGTACTCTTTCTTGCTATTGCTTGTTGGCACTGTCGAATGGGATCACAACCTGCAGTTTAGTATGTGAAATCATTTAAAGAATGGAATGCGTTTGACAGCAAGGAAGGAATAAAACTTAGACACACTACCAGAAATCAAGTTGATATTTTATATAGAATGAATTGGTGATTACACAGTACTGTGTACAAAGGGCAATTTCTTCAAGGATTCTCCTGGCAGATGTTAAAATGCCAGAGCCCTCACTTCAGACCTTTTGCTCAGCCAGGTTGGAATCACACTGGGCCTTCACCTGACTCTGTACTGTCAAGGAGATCATCTCACAGAGAAACAAAATCACGCCAAAGAGTGACATCGTGGCTGTCAGGACACCCATTGGGAACACCTTTGTGCAGTGTTTCTTTATAATGTCCTCCATTTTAACGGGGAAGTCGGGTGAAAAGTCAAGAGTGGTTTGCCCATAGATGTCTACTAGGTGGTTCAAGGTCACAGTAACAAGTGTGAAAAGGCTGCTCACAGCCAAAATTATGGCAGACATCTTGTAGCAAAACAGCTGGATATCAATGAATTGGTCTTCCATGCAGCTGATCTTAATGGCCACTGAAGTGAAAATCAGGACAAGGATTTTCATCAAAATGGCCCATGCTATCAGCACTTGTAAATACTGAAATTCCGATGACTTGTTCCAGGTTTCATTGATAGGGGTGTGAACCAACATCCTGGTCATAGACCCAGAGATGTTAAAGTCCTGAGTGTAATAAGCTTCCCAGAGTCCAATTGACACAAATTGCACAAGCTTGTTGTTAAACTCCCACATATATGTATAAAATACATATAGCTAAAGAAAGCTATATGTATTTTATTGAAACCAGAAAGCGTATACCCATCAACATCTATCTGTAATATAGCTGGGGATAGAGTTTAGTGGTAAAGTGATTATCTAACACACACAAAATCCTCAATTCTTCTTTAGTATCTGTAAACCAAATTCTATATGTAAAATTTTCCAGAGACTGAGTCAGAGGAATAGGGAAATGGATAATTAACACATAAAATCATATAAATGCATAGAAGTGGATATTTCCAATTATAACACATCTCTTACTTGAAATTTCATCTTTAGACAATTAGTTTCATTTCAGTGAAACAAAAAGTATCCTGACATATTTTTGTGAGCATATATCTTCTTTCACAGACAATTTACACTCTGTATTGTAACTTTGAACTAACTTCTTTGCATCTTTTCTCAATTCCAGTCTTAGGATGAAGGAAGGAGTTGAGTCATTTACTCACTAGGCATGTGGATAACATCACTGTCAACTTCGCATGCAGAAGGTTGAAGGGGCCTACACACTGGAACTCCTTGCCAGGAAACCTTCTCTAAACAGCTACCCCCTGTTCTAAAGTCTCTGTAGAATGTGTTTCCTGACTGAGTGAAGGCACTAGCTGTTCTACTAGGGAAGTTTCATCAGCAAGATGAGTTCACAATTCATGGTGGCTTGGGTAACACCCTGCCCATATCATCATCCTTTCCAAGGCAGGCCCAATGCAATGGAGTACAAGAACAGTGTGCTTTGAAGTAGTACTGAATACACAATGAACATTGCTGTTATTCCAGAAAAAAAATGATCTAGCTTGGCAGTATCCATTTCTTCTGGTGTTTGAAACACGTGGAGTAGATGCATGTGATTCATAAAGACCATATTTGAAAGATCCCATATATAACATAAAGATTTTATACCTTTGTGTATTATGCATTAGAAGATTCATTTGGTAGGTGGCAGGATCACAGTCGTTCTTCTCAGTAACAGTAAATGCCCATATATGCAGTCAGAGAAAGAGTGGAAAAACCTTCAGAAAAAGAAATTCTATTAGGCAGATATTTCAGCTCAGAGCAATGTCTCTCCAACCCCTTGATTCCACAATCCTTAACATTAACTCCTGTCCTTGGCTTAAGAAGAACTTCATTTGAACACTTCGGGAGTATTCATACATCTGACTCTCTAAGGACACCCATCTAAACATTTCCCCCATTTTGTAAGTAAGGAAACAACAGAGAGAGGTTAATTCATAAACTCAACATCAGGGACCTACACAACTAAAACCCGCAGGGCTACCTGCAGTCTCACATGAGGCTTCTAGACACTTACGACATTCAACAGCATTTACACACACTTACCCACATGTCAATGGCCCTTTCTGGCATTCTTTGTCCTGTGAAATTGAATGTGATTAATAAAACCACCTGGGAATGTAAAATACTTGCCTCTTTTTCTCTTCTAGTAAGACCAAATGTTAGTGACTGCCAGTTGACAGAGAATTAACTCACTTTAAAAATTCTTGTTTCCATGGCTACTAGAGCTGAATGGTGGATTATGAGCAAAGAAGACAACTTCATAGCTATATTTGACCATAAAGGACGGACCAGTGTGCTTAATTTCCCTTTGTATGTGAATAGTCTTTAAAAGAGTAATTTCCATTTTGACATCATGCGTCAAATAAGAACTACAATGCCTAATGGGTATAGCAGAGATAGTTATTTGAAAAACAGAAAAAAATAAGCCTTCATCCCCCATTCCTTGCCCTCCAGTGCCTGAGTGGTGGAAGGATAGAAGTTTCACTTTAGGCAAAGTGTCTTCATTGGAGACTTTGAGACCAACTTACCTTGTAGAAACATCTTAGATAGAGACACAATGTATATATTGTCAGTAATAACAGATTATATGTATATAAAATCATGAGGTATTTTGTTTTGAATAGAAAAATATCCTCCTTTTATCTTTCTGTGTTTTACTTCAAACTGTTACTTTGATGATACTAGTTAGGGTTTCTATTGCTGTGATAAAAGCATCATGACCAAATTCAAGTTGGAGAGAAACTGCTTCATGTAGCTCACATTGCCACATCATAGTGCATCATCTCAACAGATTAGGGCAGGCACTCAAGGCAGAAACCAGACAGAAAATGAATCAAGCAGGAGCCATGGAAAAACACTGCTTACTGAGTTGCCCCCCATAGCTTCCTCAATGTGCATTTTTGTATCATCCATTACCAGAGGCCTAAGTTTTCTACTGCTCACCTTCTGCCAGGACATCCTACATAAGATACTAATCAAAGAATTACTAACCAAGAAAATGTCCTATAGACTTGACTATAGGCAGTTTGATCACTTTGATGGAGAGAATCCCTTAATTATGCTTCTTCTTTCCAGGTAACTCTTAACTTCTTACAAACTGATAAAAGCTATGTAAATTTACACAATGTTATTTCTTACTATGGTCACATCTTGAGAACATACCATACTGTAAGCATATACCTAAAAATATCCAAAGTGTGTAAATGAATGGTAAAAAGAGAAGGAAATTTTGACTTCCTTTTAAACCTTATCTCTTTGTACTCCATAATGTATCTGTAGTATAATAAGCAATGAAGAAAACCTACACTTTCTGCTACAAGGCAGCTTCCAGAGCACACTGATATCAAAATCAGGGTGGATTTATTAGAGTGAGCTGTGGAGATCAATGGGAGATGCATAAACAACCTGTTACAGAACCAAGTCTGCCAGAAGCACCTGCATGCTCCCAAACCTAGTTCTGGGTGTGCAGAAAGTACACAGGTATTGACTGCTGAGCTCCCCAGAAACACACCCACAAGAACTACCCCCAAATTCTAGTCCTAGTTAAAGACTTGGGTTACTTGCCTCCTGTTTGGGTTACCTTTGTGAGTTTCTCTGGAACCTGTGGAATCATGGACCCACATTCTTAGCTCTGTATGTACTGGCTAGTCTGATGAAACACCACAGGACATTGCAAGGCCTCTATATCACCACACTTCTAAGTCAAGCTTCTTCTGTCTCACAGTCATTGCACTGGATTTCCCTGAAAAGGATTCTGAGAATCAAGGCTGCCTGTGCCATTTTCACAGCATCTCCTGATGTCCTGATTGCAGTTTTGCTTGGTGTGCTCCTCATAGATTTCATGCCAGTGCCTTATGCACACTCGGAGGCTTAGTACCCATAACTGAGCTCCTGCATTAGCATTCCCTGGTCACTCCTGGAACCAAACCTGTCTATGCTATTAACACACCCCCAAGTTGTAGACGCACCAAACTTGCACTGATTTACATAGTGATGTTCTACAGAACCTTTCCTGCCTGGGCTATGCATATACACATTGGGCTTGCTCTGAAGGCCAGTTAAGACTCAGTTACTTCACTTGCTTTCTCTTCTGAGTACCCTGAGAACTGATCTGGTGCCTTGACCTCCATACTCTACACCATGCATAGCAGACTTGCCTGGTGAGATGCTCTGCTGTCAGCATATAAACTCCACTCTGGAATCAAGCTGTGTTCAAGTAGTATGTGCACTAACTTTACCTGGCAAGTGCCCCCAGAACCACCTACCGCTGTGTCCACTTCAGCCCCAGGCCTTGTTCTGAATGCAGAGACCACACACTGGCTTTCCCTACGACATTACAATGAAACTTGAAATCTGTCACAATTCTCTTCTCCCAGCCATTGCTCCCTTTCAAGGAGCCAATGGAGGAATTCTGAGGTGAGTTCTCCAAGAAGCAAAGCAATCTGCCCCATTCTACCTCATATGCCCTGGCTCTAGACATATACCTCTTGGACTGGGCTTTCCTAGTGAGATCTTCTAGAACCAGTTTTCCCTGTACCATCTTACACACTATCCAGCCCTGTTTTGATGGAACAGAACATATACTGTAGGAGGCTTTTTTGCAATGCCAGCCCCAAATCATAACACAGAGACTTATTATTTATTAATTATAAATGTGCAGTCTAAGCTTAGGACTATTTAAAGCTAGCTTGTTTTCCAACTTAAATTAACATATTTCTATTAATCTATGTGCCACCCTGAGGCTCATTTATCTCATCTGTGTACTTTCCATCCTGTTTTCCTGCTTCCTCTGTATCTGTTGGCTGGGCACTGGCTGGCCCTGGTGTCTCGTTTTCTTTCTTTCAACCAGCCCTGCCTATCCCTCCTCTGCTTAGCTAATGGCCATTCAGTTTTTTCTTTTTCTATTTTCTATTTTATGTATTAATTAATGTTTTTCAATTTTAATTTTTCTTTATTAAGAAATATTCTACTCACTCTACATACCACCCACAGACCTCATCTCCTCCCTCCTCCAACCCCCCAGCCCTTCCACACAAGCCACCCCATATCCCCACAAACCCCAAATCAAGGTCTCCCATGCAGAGTCAGCAGAGCCTGGCATACTGAGGCTAGGTAGGTCCAAGCCCCGCCCCACTGCATCAAGGCTGTGCGAGGAGTCACACCACAGACACTGGGCTCCCAGAAGCTTGCCCATGCACCAGGGACATTTCCCAATCCCCCCTTATGGGTAACCCCCAAACAGTTTGAGCCGAACAACTTCCTTCTGTATCCAGAGGGCCTAGTCCAATCCCATGCGGGCTCCACAGCCACCAGTCTACAGTTCTTGGGCTTCCCCCAGTGTGTCCAGTCATCTCTGCATGTCTTCCCCTCATGATCTCAATGTCCCCTGCAAGTAGAATCCCTCCTCTCTTATTGATTAGATTCCCAGAGCTTAGCCATGTGCCTGTGCATGGATATCTGCATCTGCCTCCACCAGTCACTGGACAAAGGCTCTATGATGACTGTTTGGGTATTCACCAGAATGGACCAGTCCAGGCACCATCTAGACCACTGCCAGCCTGCCACTGGGGTCATCCTTGTGGAATCCTCAGAGCCTCCTCAGCACACAGCCTCTTCCTATTACCATGATGTCCTCATCTATCATGGTATCTTCCCCCCTGCCCTCCCATTCTCTCCCTGTTCCAGCCTGACCCTCCCATTTCCCTATGTTCTCTTCCCCCACATCTTGACCTCTGGCATCCTCCCACCATCCAGTTCACTCATGTAGATCTCATCCACTTCTCCTTCACAGAATCATAGATGTGTCCCTCCTAGGGTCTTTTCCTGTTAGCTAGCCTCTCTGGATTTGTGGGTTGCAATCCCTTCTCTCCCATTTAGTATCTACTTATGAGTGAGTACATACTATATTTTCCTTCTGAGTCTGGGTTACCACACTCAAGGTGAAGTTTTCTAGATCTATCCATTTGCCTGCAAATTTCATGATATCATTGTTATTTACTGCTGAGTAGTACTACATTGTGTATATGTGCCATATTTTCTTTATTCATTCTTCAGTTGAAGGGCATCTAGGTTGTTTCTAGGTTCTTGCTCTTACGAATAATGCTGATATGAACATAGTTGAGCATGTGTTCTTGTGGTAAGATTGAGCATTTCTTGGATATATGACCAAGAGTGGTATATCTGGGTCTTTAGGAAGACTTATTCCCAATTTTCTGAGAAACCACCATACTGATTTCCAGAGTGGTTGCATAACCTAGCTGTCATCATAGAGTCTTTCTCTAGTGAATGATGGATGCAGATACAGAGATCCATATCCAGGCACCAGGCTGAGCATCGGGAATCCAATTGTTGAGAGAGAGGAGAGATAATTGCAGGCGAGGGACATAGAGATCATGATGGGAGGATGTGCAGAGATGACTGGCCACACTTGTGGAAGCCCATGAACTGTGGACTCGTGTCTTTGGAGCACCCATGGCATTGGAAATGGAAGATGGTTGTTTGGCTCAAACTGTCTGTGGGGCACCCAGGCAGGGGGATCACGATCTGTCCCTGGTCTATAGGCAGGCTTCTGGAACCAGGTCCTGTGGTGTGACACCTTGCACAGCCCTGGTGCTGTGGGAAGGGCCTGGACCTGCCTAGGCTCAGTGTGCTGGGCTATGCTGACTCCACAAAGGAGACCGCGATTTGGGGGATGTAGGGAAGCCAGGTGACTTGGGCAAGAGGGCTGGGTGTGTGAGGAGAGAAGAGGAGGAATCTCTGGATAACATGTGGAGTGAGTATAAAATTTCTTAATAAAGGAAAATGAAAGAAAAATAGGCCATTTAATTGGAAAGACTTTTTCCACCCTTTTATTCTGAGGTAGTGTCTAAATTTGAAATTGAGGTGTGTTTCTTTTATGCAGCAGAAGATAAGTCCTGCTTTCATATCCATTCTATCAGCCTATGTCTTTTTATGGGTGAATTAAGTCCATTTAATTTAATTTAAGGTGAATTGATATTAAGGGATATTAATGACCAATGATTGTTAGTTCCTGTTATCTTTTGGTGGTAGTATGAGTGTGTACTTCTCTTCTTTGGGATTTACTACACTGGTGTTATCTATTGCCTATTTTTTCATGGATGTATCTGACTTCCTTAGGTTGGAATTTTCCTTCTAGTGCTTTCTGTAGGGCTAGATTTGTAGATAGGTATGGTTTAAATCTGGTTTTGTCTTGGAATGTCTTGTTCACTCTGTCTATGATGATTGCAAGTTTTGCTGCATATTTCAGTCTAGGCTGGCATCCATGGTCTCTTAGTGTCTGCATTACATCTGTCCAGGTCCTTGTGGCTTTCAATGTCTCCATTGAGAAAGTGGGTGTTATTCTGATGGGTTTGCCTTTATAAGTCACTTGGATTTTTTCCTTTGCTACTCTTATTCTTTCTTTATTCTGTAGGTTTAGTTGTTTAATTATTAATTGCCAGGGCATTTTTTTTGGGGGGGGGTCTATTCGGTTTGCTGTTCTATAGGCTTCTTGTATCTTCATATGTATTTCTTTCTTTAAGTTGGGAAAGTTTTCTTCTGTGATCTTGTTAAATATGTTTTCTGTGCCTTTGAGTTGGTATTGTTCTCCTTCCTCTATCATTATTCTTAGGTTTGGTCTTTTCATTGTATCCCAGATTTCTTGGACATTTTGTGTTGTGTCTTTTTGGCTTTGATATTTTCTTTGACTGACTAATCTATTTCCTCTATTCTATCTTCTACACCAGAGATCCTTGCTTCCATCTCTTATATTCTGTTGGTTATGCTTGCTTCTGTGTTTCCTGTTTGTTTACTCAGATTTTCTATTTCGAGCTTTTTCTCTGTTTGTGTCTTCTTCATTGTTTCTATTTTCCTTTTCTGGTCCTGAACTGTTTCCCTCACCTGTTTCATTGCTCTTCATGGTTTATTAAAGGTATTTATTGCTTTTTTTCAATTTTTATTTCTCTTTTCCTTTTATTCTTTATAGATTTCTTCCAATGTTTTTGTCTTTTTCTCAATTCCTTTATTGATTTCTTTCACTTTTTTGTATGCCTTTTCCCCAGTTACATTTTTTTCTTCAAATGCCCTTAGCATCTTCATGATGCTATTCTTTAGGTTGCTCTCTTCTGCTTCTTTTACATTGTAATATTCAGGTCCTGCTGTTGGAGGATGGCTAGGTTCTGGTGATGTTGTATTTTTCTTTATGTTGTTTTATGTACTTCTGCTTTGACATCTGTCCTTCTCCTCCTCTAAAAGCTATAAGAGGTGCCTGTGTCTGAGCGAGTTGCTGTTGGTCCCCTCTGATCTTTTTGTGCCTGTTTCTCAGGGGCCACTTCTGGGTCTAACATTAGCTCTTGGTCTAATTGGAACAGGCAGATTCTGAGTCTTAGGGAGCTGCTCTTGGGTTGACCCAACCTAGTTGATTCTGTGACTCCTGGAACCATTATTGGTCTTATCAGGGCTCTTGGTCCAATCAGAGCCAATAGATTCTGTCTTTTAGGAAGCCTCTTTTGGTCCAATGAGAGGTGGCAGATGCTACTTCTCAGAAAGCCACTCTTGGTCTCATGAGGGCTAGCAGATTCCCTCTCTCCTGAGGTTACTCTTGGTCCAATGACAGCTCTTTGACTAATGAGAGCTCTCTCCCTAAACTTGATGAGAGCTGGGGGTTGGTTTCTAAGGCTCAGGAAGTGGCTTGGATCCTGGGCAGATGGGTATGAGGGCAGAGTATTAGATTGTAGGGTCTGATGATGGGTCTTGGTGAATTGGGAGCTTTCCCACAGGAGCCCTGCCTGCTGCCTGTTAAACGCCCTTCACTAATCCTATGTAACACAAAATTGTGAGAGGGGCACTAGCACATTTGAAGTTTGTTGTCTTTATTTTTCTTATGCCAGACAGTTAGGATTGGAGACTCTGCTGCTCAGTTGGATGAATTAAATGTAATGGGTTTTGGACACCAGAGTGGGACCAGGCAGCAGTACTGAATTGCCAAAGCAAAGTCATTGTACATATTGTATTGGGCAGTATAGCCAAAGCAATGTTCTTAACTGCCTGAACCATAATTGTCAGCAAAGGAAAGGTATAGAATCAGAGGCTCAGTACTATGAGGAGAATAAGAATCCTTTGTTGAATGTGCAGACTTGATGAAGGTTCAAACTCCAGGATTAAATGGGTATCAAGAAGATTGCATTCTAGGCACAATCTGGCAGCGTGAAAGTCTCTGAAAAGGGCACAAGACTAGCTATTGGTAAAATACAGCCCACTTGCATTGGAGACATCAAATTAGTGGACATGCCACTATCATGGTATGACCACCAAATACAAAAACAGGTGTGCAGTAGAACCAGTCTGAGCCTATGAGATATAAGATGCATGCTATGGATTGCAAATCTGGAGAACAGGAACTTACTATGTCCTTTGGAGCCCAGGAGGTCCTGGATGAATACCCGATGCAGGGCAATCAGCTATTTGTTTTGCTTTGATTTAATTGTAACTGTATCCTAATGCCCTCCATTGGGAAAAGAATGTATTCAACTTGCTTTTATTCTTTTTAATTTTACAGAAACCCATATTTATGAGACATCCAATATTTTATAAAGATTTTGAACAAAGATTTTGGATGTTTTCTAGAGCCTTTAATACTGTAATTCACTTTGTTTGTTGCATCTTTGTGTTTGGGTATCCTGGTAACTGTAGCCTCATAAAAAGAGTTTGATAATATTCCTTCTGTTTCTATTGTGTGGGACAATTTGAAGAGAGTTGGAATTAGCTCTTCTGGTAGATTTCTGCCCTGAATCCATCTGTTCTGGGATTTTTCTGGTTGGGACACTTTTAGTGACTGTTTCTATTTCCTTAAGGTTTATTGGCCTATTTAAATAGTTTATGTGGTCTTGATTTATATTTGGTATGTGGTACCTATCCAGAAAACTTTCCTTTTCTTTTAGAGTTTTCAATTTTGTGTAGTACAAGCTTTTTAGTAAGACCTGATGATTCTCTGGATTTCCTCATTGTCTGTTATGTCTCCATTTTCATTTCTAATTCTGTTGATTTGGATGCTCTCTCACTCTCTCTACTTTTTGGTTACTGTGGATAAGGGATTGTCTATCTTGTTGATTTTCTCAAAGAACCAACTCTTTGTTTATTGATTATTTGTATTGTTCTCTTTGTTTCTATTTCATTGATTTCAGCACTCAATTTGATCATTTCATGGTATCAATTTCTCCTGGGTGAGTTTGATTCTTTTTGTTCTAGAGCTTTCAGGTGTCCTATTCAGTTACTAGTGTGAGATTTCTTCATCTTCTTCATGTGGGCATTTAGTGGTATGAATTTTCCTCTTATCACTGCTTTATTAATGTCCCATAAGTTTGGGTATGTTGTACTTTCATTTTCATTGATCTCTAGGAAATCTTTAATTTCTTTCTTTATTTCTTTCTTGACCCATTGGTGATTCATTTGGGCATTGTTCAATTTCTTTGAGACTGCTGGATTTCTGTAAATTTTGTTGTTGTTGAAATCTAACTTTAAGCCATTGGCATATACCCAAGGAATGCCCAATCATACCACAAGGACACATGCTCAACTATGTTAATAGCAGCATTATTTGTAATAGCCAGAACCTGGAAACAACCAAGATGCCCCTCAACTTAAGAATGGATAAAGAGAATGTGATATATATATATATATATATATATATATATATATATATATATATATATATATATACAGTGGTGTACTACTCAGCAGAAAAAAAAACAATGACATCATGAGGTTTGCAGGCAAATGGATGGAACTAGAAAAGATCATCCTGAGTGAGGTATACCCAGAAGGACTCAGAAGGACAAACATGGTATGTACTCAATCATAGGTGGATCTAGATATAAAGCAAAGGATAACCAGACTACAATCCACAGCTCCAGAGAGGCTATCTAGTAAGGAAGAACTTAGCAAGGGTGCATTGATTGCCCAACAATGGAGAAATGGATGAGATCTACATGAGCAGACTGGGGGCAAGGGGGGGAAGGGAGGGCAAGAGACAGGGAATGAGAAATTAGAGGAGTGGAAGGTTCAAGCTTTTATGATTGTCCAGGGTCTCACTGTTGAAAACCTGCCAAGTCCCAAAAAAGACACTGGATTCCCAAAGAAACATGGGACTGTTGTAAAGATGGAATAAATGTATTTTGCATAATGAAATGAACTTCAACTTATAGCAACAAGGGGGAGAATATTGTATCTTAAAAGCAATAAACTTGAGGTGGGTGAGATTGCTGACTATGTAAGAGTGTGTGCCATCAAGCCTTATAATGTGAGATTGAACACAGTGGTGGAGATGTTAAAACAAGAAAACCAACCCTGACAAGCTGTCCTGTCTTCTGCACACCACATGGCCCATCAGAGCACATTGGAGATGCCTGGCCTTTTGTGATCATCACAACCAGGGAATTAGGATATGGCTACTGCTTTCTAGTAGAGACAGGCTGCAGATGGCAATGGCATCTTCAGTGTACAGCATTGCCTTCTTACTTCAAGAGAGGATTCCATAATGCCAGCAGTGCCAAGGCTGAGACATCCAGCTCTCCCCTCCAGAGATCTGAGTACTTAAGTGTTTCCACACAGGAATGTGGGGTTCTTGTGTATGTGTGTTGAGGTGTCAGTTTACTTACAAACCTCTTTCACCTTGTGTATGTCATGTTTATTTAAGCAACTTACATTTCACCAGTACTCTTGCCTGCTACTGCTTGTTGGCAACATCCAAAGACATGATCATCACCCACAGAGGATAAAATGAGAAAACATTTAAAGAAAGGAGTATATTTGACAGGAAGGGAAGATATACAATTTAGACACACCCCAGAAACCAAGTTGATATTTTATTTGGAATGAGTTGGTGATTGCATAGTACTGTGTGAAAATGGGCAATTTCTTCAAAGATTCTCCTGGCAGATGTTACAAATGCCAAAGCCCTCAATTCAGGCCTTTTGCTCAGCACATGGTGCCCTCACCCGACTGTGTATTGTCAAGGAGATCATCTCATAGAGGAACAAAATGACACCAAAAAGTGACATTGTGGCTGTCAGGACACCCATTGGGAACACCTTTGTGCAGTGTTTCTTTATAATGTCTTCTTTCTTTACTGGAAAGTCGGGTGGAAATTCAAGTGTGGTTTGCCCATACATGTCTACAAGGTGGTTCAAGGTCACAGTAACAAGTGTGAAAAGGCTGCTCACAGCCAAAATTATGGCAGACATCTTGTAGCAAAACAGCTGGATCTCAATGAATGGTTCTTCCATGTAGCTGATCTTAATGGCCACTGAAGTGAAAATCAGGACAAGGATTTTCATCGATATGGCCCATGCTATCAGGACTTGTAAATACTGAAATTCCGATGACTTGTACCAGGTTTCATTGATAGGGGTATGAACCAACATCCTGGTCATAGACCCAGAGATGTTAAAGTCCTGAGTGTAATAAGTTTCCCAGAGTCCAATTGACACAAATTGCACAAGCTTGTTGTTAAACTCCCACAGGCACCAGCATTGGCTGTTTGCAAGGATGATTTCAAATACCAAAGCTGATGTACTACAAATCAGGCCACTGAACTTGAAGATGTACTCCTTCATGTTGGCAAATCTGAACAAGGCATGAAAGAAGAATAGAGTCAGTGAGAATACAAGGGAAGACAGGAAAACAGGAGTCATGGCTTTAAAAGCACTGAGCTCTCATACCTTTTTCCCTGTTGTCACATGGAGATATTTCAGTGGTCTATGTACAGATTACTATTCCGAACACTGTAAATAATAGTAAGAGAAGCTTGGAGATCCATGAGTATAGTGGCAATAGCTACTTTATGATAATTTTGACAACAATTTCATAATATCCATCAAATGCTGAAATGTTCATATTTGTTGACCAGGTGTTTCAGTGCTTGGAATTGACAGTGAGATTGGGGTTGGCAATATCACACTAAGATCATGTTTATTCACCTTTGTTTGTAATATAGAAATATTATGAATAATGTAAATGAGGGTAATAAACAAAGGAATGCTCAAATAAATTATCACTTCTAAAATAATGTGATGAAACTTCTCATGACTATTAAAAAAGGAAGTAACCTACATGGCCTGCTGAAATCAAAAAATGAAAACTATAATTCACATGGTATATCAAATCATGTGTGAATGTCATTCATACTGCTTACATGTGTATACAAGTATGTACACATATGCATATATTTATTCACAAATGTATATTATCCCAAAAGACACACACCAAATAAAGAACTCTAGGTAGATCAAAGGAGTAGTGTACACTGTCCTTCTTATTAGTATTTTCTGAATTGTAATTATTACTAAAAAACCATGAACTACTTATATCTCATAATTAAACCTAGATTGAGAATGACTTTCAAGACATGAAGGTATTTGGGATAGGGATATGGCTTAGAGTTATAGTGATCACCTAAGATGAATAAGACTCTGAACTCATTCCTCAGTATAAGAAAACTAAAATCTCTGTGTAAAATATGAGGTTTCATGGATATTTTCATTATTTTCTCTTCACATATTCAAATACCTTCTTTGAACATAAAACTAAGCCTCCATGGGTTGCTGGCCAGTAGGGAAAACTCCCCATGGCAAGGCTCCCCTAATCCCCTATCAGACCCTGCAATCTACAAGACCCAAGTCCTATTCCAATACCCAAGTGCCTGGGATTCCAGTAACTTCCTGAGACAAGGAATCTTCCAGCTCTCATTGGACCAAGATGTGAGTGACTCCCCTCCCTCCCAGTGAGTCCTGCCTCTGGGACCCAGGCCCTGGGAAACAAACAGTCCCCAAGAACCCCTAGACAACTCTTTCCCAGATGCTGGCTAGCAGGGAAAATTTCCTTGGGCCAGGCTTCTCCACTAACCCCCCCCATCGGACCCTACAGTCTACACCCCAATCAATACCCAATACCCATCTGCCTACAACCCCAGCAACTTGCTGAGACAAGGAATCCACCAGCTCTCATTGGTTCAATGGTGGCTTCCTGAGACACATAATCTGCCAGTTCTCACTGAACCAAGAGAGGTTTTCTAAGACACAGATTCCACCAGCTCTGACTATACCAACAGCCCTGAGAAGACCAAGAGCAACTAGGTGAGTCACAGAATCAGCTAGCTTGCATTGGTCCAAGTGTACTCCCTGATATTTAGAATCTGCCAGCTCCAATTAGACAAAGAGCTAAGACTGGACACAAAGGGACCCCCTGAGTCACAGACACAAAAAGCACAGAGTGGACCAATACCAGCTTGCTCAGACACAGGCACCTCTTTCACCTATTAGAGGATGAGATGGGCAGATTTCAATGCAAAATACATACAAAAACATAAAGAACAATATTGCATCAACAGAACCTAGCCTTCTTCTAACAGTAAGACCTAACATAATAATGTCGAACAATCAGAAGAAAATGACCTTAAAATTAGCTTCATGAAGATGATAGAGGCCTTTCAAGAAAAAAACTGAAAAATTCCCTTAAAGGAATTGAGGAAAAGACAAACAAAAAAATTGGAAGAAATCAACAAAGAAATAGAGGAAAAGGCAACTGAAAAATAGGAGGAAATCAATAAATCCCTTAAAGAAAGCCAAGAAAAGCATGAAAAAGCAATTAAACATGTGAAGGAAACAGTTCAAAACCTGAAAAGGGAAATAGAAACAATGAAGAAGACACAAACAGAGGGAATGCTGGATATAGAAAATATGAGTAAACAAACAGGAAACACAGATGCAAGTAACCAGCAGAATACAAGAGATGGAAGAGTCTCTGGTGTAGAGGATACAATGGAGGAAATAAATTAATCAGTCAAAGAAAATACCAGAGCCTCAGTGGCGGCGGCTGGCAGAGACAGACAGGCTCAGCAGGCTGGCAGAGACATACAGGCCTGGAGGCGGCCCACAGAGACAGACAGGCCTGGTGGCAGCCGGCAAATACTGACAGGCCCTGTGGTGACCCACAGAGATAGACAGGCCCTGCCTCAGCTGGCAGAGACATACAGGCCCAGTGGTGGCAGCCAGCAGAGACATACAGGCCTGGCGGCAGCCTGCACAGATACACAGTAACAGAAGCAGTGACAAGGAGAGGCAAGTAGACCTGCAGTGGTGGCCGGCAGAGGTAGACAGGCCTGGCAGAGGCAGGCAGGCACAGCAGAGGCAGACGGCAGCCCAGTGGGGAGGCAGGCAGGCCAAGCACGTGTCAGCCAAAACACATTTGCAATAAAGACCAGAAACTGAGCTATTACCCACTGAAGAGCTAGTGAAAACAAGCTCTTAATCAAGACCTTGAAACAGGGACGCTTCTAAACCCAACACCTGGGGAAGAAGCTATCTCTGTGGGATGGAACCAGAACAAATCTCAACACTCCATCTGAGGCCAACTCAGGGCCCAGCTGCTGATCCTGCGAAACCCAACAACTTGGAGGTGTTTGTGAGAATACACTACTCAGCTGAAATCCATCTGGGAGAGGATTCAGATCCCTACAGTTTGAAGTCTGAAGAAACAAGATCAGCTGAGGAGTTGACGAATGAACAAAATATGACCTGGGAACACAGAAGAAGGCGCTGCCCAGCCACCAAACCAGATCAACAGAATCATAAGTATATACTTCACCAACTGAGATCAGCTGCTCCTGAAGAAACAGCCCAATAGCACCAATTTAACCAAGAAATCCTAGTGAACCAAGACTAAAAATTAGAACGAGAGGCACTCTCAGACATAGACACCACTTGCACCAAGCAGAGGAAGAGATGAGTAGATACCAGCGTAAAAATGCAGGCAACAACTTTAAAACCTATATGGCAACATCAGAACCTAGTGATTCTACACCTGCAAGTACTGAACATACCAAGACAGAAAAAACAGAAGAAATCAATCCTCAAATGACTTTAAGAAGATGATAGAGGCCCTTAAAGAAGAAAAAAATTTCCTTAAAGAGGAAATAAAAAGTTCACTTAAAGATGAAATGAAAAACTTCCTTAAAGAGGAAATAAAACTTCCCTTAAAGAGGAAATGAAAACTCCATTAAAGAGGAAATACAAACTTCCCTTAAAGAGGAAATGAAAAACTCCCTTAAAGAAATGGAAGAAAAAATGAACAAAAATATGGAAGAAATCAAAAAAATCCAAGAAAAAACAATTAAACAGATGAAAGAAACATTCCAAGATCTGAAAAATCAATTTGAGTCAATAAAGAAAACACATGCTCAGGGAATGCTGGAAATAGAAATCCTGACTAAACGAACAGGAGCTACAGAAACACGCATAACCAACCAATTGCAAGAGATGGAACATAGAATCTCTGACACTGAAGACACAATAGAGAAAATAGATTCATCAGTCAAAGAAAACACTAAAGACAAAATAGTCGTAACAGAAAACATCCAAGAAATTTGGGACACCATGAAAAGACCAAACCTAAAAATAATAGGGATAGAAAAAGGAGAGGAATACCAACTCAAAGGCACAGAAAATATATTCAACAAAATCATAGAAGAAAACTTTGCTAACCTAAAGAAAGAAATACCTATGAAGATATAAGAAGCTCACAGAACACCGAATAGGATGGCTCCAAAGGAAAAAAAAAGTCCCCTCACCACACAATAATCAAAACACTAAACACACAGAACAAAGAAAAAATATTAAGAGCCACAAAGGAAATAGACCAAGTAACATATAAAGGCAAACCCATCAGAATAACACCAGACTTCTCAATAGAGACTATGAAACTAGAAGATCATGTACAAATCTTATGCAGACACTAAGAGAAATATTACATATAGAATTATTACATATATTACATATAGAGAAATATTACAAATAGATCCATATCTGTCACCATGCACAAAACTCAAGTCCAAGTGGATCAAAAGCCTTAACATAAATCCAGTTACACTAAACTTAATAGAAAAGAAAGTAGGAAGCACTCTTGAATGCATTGGCACCAGAGACCATTTCCTAAATAAAACACCAACAGCACAGACCCAGAGCACAATAATTAATAAATGGGACCTCTCAAAATTGAGAAGCTTTTGCAGGGCAAAAGACACAGTCAGTAAGACAAAAAGACAGCCAACAGAATGGGAAAAGATCTTCACCAACAACACATCGGACAGAGGATTGATCTCCACAGTATATATAGAACTCAAGAAACTAGACATCAAAATACTAAACAGTCCTATTAAAAATGGGCTAAAGGGCTAAACAGAGAATTCACAAAAAAGAATCACAAATGGCTGAAAGACATTAAAAGAAATGCTCAACATCCTTAATCATCAGAGAAATGCAAATCAAAATGATTCTGAGATAGCACCTTAAACCTGTCAGAATGGCTACAGTCAAAAACACCAATGACAGTCAATGATGGAGAGGATGTGGAGCAAAGGGAACACTCCTCCACTGTTGGTGGGAACGTAACCTTGTAAACCACTGTGGAAATCAGTATGGCAGGTTCTCAGAAAATTAGGAATCCAACTACCTCAAGACCCAGCCATCCCACTCTTGGGCATATACCCAAGGAATGCTGATTCATACCATAAAGATACATGCTCAGCTATGTTCATAGCAGCACTATTTGTAATAGCCAGAACCTGGAAACAACCTAGATGCCTGTCAACAGAAGAATGGATGAAAAAAATGTGGTACATATACACAATGGAGTACTACTCAGCAGAGAAAAACAATGAAAGCATGAAATTGGCAGGCAAATGGATGGAACTAGAAAAAATCATCCTGGGTGAGGTAATCCAAACCCAGAAAGACAGTCATGGTAAGTAGTCACTCATAAGTGGATTCTAGATATAAAATAAAGAACAATCAGACTACAACACATAGAATCATGGAGGCTAGATATACAGCATGGAGGTCCCTAGGACGACTGTGGCTTATAATAAATTTTGGTTTTACAAAAAAAAGAAATTTATGAAAGGAATTTGGACAATGACCAGTAAAATGAGAGAAAAGTCTAAGAAAGAATCTCTTTCAAAGGTAATTTGCAGAATATTACAAGGAGGTTTATTGAATTTCACGTGAGATGAAAAGTAAAGAATTATTCACTGATCTTGGCAGCACTACATGAGTTACTATGTTATTCAGGGATCTTCAGAGAAATGGAGCTAATGGTGTGTGTGCTTATGTTAGCAGACTGATCTTAAGTGTGTGGCTCATGGGACTGTAAAAATTGGCAATTCCAAATTCTTCAGGGTAAGAATTGGCCTGAAAAATCAGGAAAAAGTTGCTATTTGAGTGAGAAAGTAACCGACAGTGAGAATTCTCTTGCTGAAGACACTAGTCTCTTGAGAGTAAAGCCTTCACTGAATGAGGTCCATCCACATTATGAAGATCAATCTGCTTAACCCAAGGTAAAGTTATTGGTTTATGTTAAGTTAATAGAAGAAATATATTTATACTGTGCTATGAAAGCTGCCAGGGGGAAAAAAGCAATCACTAGTCCCAACAAGCTTTAAAGTCTATGAACCACAACAATGACAAGCCAGGCAAGGTACCCTCAATGGCACAATAGTGACACTTTTATCTTGAGAGTAACCAACAGCTTTTTAATTGAGTCCAAGGCCTCCTTGGTAGTGGGGCATTCATGCCTAAAACTGTAAACCTAGCCAATCACAAATGGTTAGAGAGGCCATAGACTCTACTACTGCTATCTCCTAATACAGTATGATTCCTAACTTCATTCTGAACACTTACCCTTGTATCTACAGAAGAGTATCTCTGACCCCTGACAAAGAAGCTTCTTAAAACAGATAGGGCTATTACAGAGATCCACAAATCAGAGAATTTGTTGAAATCAGAGGGTAAGTGACCGTAGGGTACCCAACTATGATTGATACATCTATGACACAATTTTTATACCTAAAGCTCAGGAAAAATCATGGAAGAAGGAGGTGGAAAAATTATAAGAGGCAGAGAGACCAGAGGTTAAATATCAAGCAGCTCTCCAGAGAAGTGATGGGACTATAAAAAGTCTTAAGCCGGGCTGTGGTGGCAGACACCTTTAATCCCAGCACTCGGGAGGCAGAGCCAGGCGGATCTCTGTGAGTTCGAGGCAAGCCTGGGGTACCAAGTGAGTCCCAGAAAAGGCACAAAGCTACACAGAGAAACCCTGTCTCGAAAAACCAAAAAAAAAAGGCTTTGACCTATTCAATATCCCTTTCATGATAAAACTCCCTAGGAAAAATGTAACCAGAGGGAACTTGAACAACTTCATAAAGAACATGTGCAGAATGGTTACAGGTGACATCACAGTGCTGCAAGAGGAAGTGGTTTCCTTTGGAGGTCAGGAACATGATTGGGAAGGTGGAATGTTCCCAGTCATATTGGACACATTAATAGACATTCTGGAAACTACAACACGCAAGGAGAACAAATAAAAGCCACAACAAGTAGTAAGAAAGAAATTGTCTTTAATTGAAGAACATTTTATTATCAAGACAGAACGTAAGGAATCTCAAAAAAAATACCAACCGTCCTATGACTAAGTCATAGATACCAAAACAAACAAACAAACAAACAAACAAACAAAAAATACAAACCACAGTTTTTTTCTCTATACTAACAATAAACATGATGGAACTAAAATTAAAAACACAACAACAACAACAAAAAAGAAAATACCAAAACCAAAAAAGGAATGACACAAAATGTCCAGGAAATCTTGGACACCATGGAAAGACCAAACCTAAGAATAATAGGGATAGAAGCAAGAGAAGAATACCAAATCAAAGGCACAGAAAATATATTCAACAAAATCATGGAAGAAAACTTTCCCAACTTAAAGAAGGAAATACCTATGAAGATACAATAAGCATATAGAACACCAAACAGACTGTGCACCCTCAAAATGTCCCCTCACCACATAATAATTAAACCACTAAACATACATAATAAAGAAAGAATATTAAGAGCAGCTAAGATAAAAGGCCAAGAGACCTATGAAGGCAGAACCATCAGAATAAAACCCTACTTCTCAATGGAGACTTTGAAAGCCAGAAGGACCTGGACAGATGTAATGCAGACACTAAGAGACCATGGATGCCAGCCTAGACTAACATAACCAACAAAACTTTAAAATAACCATAAACAGAGTGAATAAGACATTCTAAGAAAAAAAACAGATTTAAACAATACCTATCCACAAATCCAGCCCTACTAAAAGCACTAAAAGGAAAATTCCAACCTAAGGAAATCAGATACACCCACGAAACACAGGCAATAGATAATCCCACAGCAGTAAATCCCAAAGAAGAGAAATACACACACACTACCACCAAAAGATAACAGGAATTAATAATCACTGGTCTTTAATATCCCTTAATATCAATGGTCTTAATTCACCTATAAAAAGACACAGGCTAGTAGAATGGATATGAAAGCAGACCCATCTTTCTGCTCCATACAAGAAACACACCTCAATTTCAAAGATAGACATTACCTCAGCGTAAAAGGATGGGAAGTCTTTCCAATCAAATGGACTTAAGAAACATCTGGTATAGCTATGCTATTATCTCACAAAATAGACTTCAAACTAAAATCAATCAAGAGCGATTGAGAAGGGCATTACATACTCATCACAGGAATCCACCAAGATGAAGTGTCAATTCTGAACATTTATACCACAAATACAAGGGCACCCACATATGAAAACAAAATGATTAAAGCTTATATCACACATCAAACCAAACACATTAATAGTGATAGACCACCACCCCACACTCAACACTGGACAGATCGGCAAAATCGAAACTTAACAGAGAAATAAGGGGCTTAACTGAAGTTATGACTCAAATAGGCTTAAATGATATCTACAGAAAATTCCACCCTAACACAAAATACCTTCTTCTCAGCACCTGATGTAACCTTCTCTAAAATCAACCACATACTTGGTCACAAAGAAAATCTCAAAGATACAAAACAATTGGAATAACCTCCTATATTCTATCAGACCACCATGGTTTACAGTTAAATTTCAACAACAACAAAAATTACAGGAAACCTACAATCTCTTGGAAACTGAATAATGCTCAAACGAATCACCAATGGGTTAAAGAAGAAATAAGAAAGAAATTATAGACATCCTAGAATTCAATGAAAATGAATGTACTACATACCCAGACTTATGGGACACTATGGAAGCAGTGCTAAAGGGAAAATTCATAGCTCTAAATGCCCACATGAAGAAGTTGGAGAAATCTCACCTTAGTGACTTAACAGCACATCTGAAAGCTCTAGAACAAGAAAAAGCAAAGTCACACGGGAGGAATAGATGTGAGGAAATTATCAAATTAAGAGCTGAAATCAATAAAATAGAAACAAAGAGAACAATATAAAGAATAAAGGAAACAAAGAGTTGTTCCTTGAGAAAACCAACAAGATAGACAAGCCCTTATCCAGACTAACCCAAAGGCAGAGAGAGAGTATCCAAATCAATAAAATCAGAAATGAAAGGGAGATTTAACAACTGACAATGAGGAAATCCAGAGAATCATCAGGTCATACTTCAAAAACCTGTACTCCACCAAATTGGAAAATCTAAATGAAACAGACAATTTTCTGGATAGGTACCACATACCAAAGTTAAATCAAGACCAGATGAACTATTTAAATAGACCAATAACCCCTAAAGAAATACAAACAATCATTAAAAGGCTCCCAACCAAAAAAAGCCCAGGACCAGATGGTTTCAATTTAGAATTCTACCATATTGTCAAAGAGGCATTACTACCAATACTCTTCAAATTGTTCCACACAATAGAAACAGAAGGAATGTTACCAAACTCCTTTTATGAGGCTACTGTTCCTCTGATTCGCATGCCACAAAAAGATGCAATGAAGAAAGAAAATTACAGACCAATCTCCCTCATGAACATTGAAGCAAAAATAATCAATAAAATATTGGCAAACTGACTCCAGCAACACATCAAAAACATTATCCACCATGATCAAGTAGGCTTTATCTCAGAAATGCAAAGGAGTTCAACATGGGAAAGTCTGTCAAAGTAATACACCATATAAACAAACTGAAAGAAAAAATCTACATGGTCATTTCATGAGATGCTGAAAAGGCTTTTGACAAAATCCAACACTTCTCCATGAAAAGGGTCTTGGAGAATCAGGAATACAAGAAACATACCTAAACATAATGAAGGCAATTACAGCAACCCAACAGCCAACATCAAAGTAAATGGAGAGAAACTCAAAGCAATTCCACTAATACCAGGAACAAGACAAGGCTGTCCATTATTCCCATATTTATTCAATGTAGTACTAGAAGTTCTAGCTAGAGCAACAAGACAGCAAAAGGAGATCAAGGGGATACAAATTGGAAAGTAAGAAGTCAAACTTTCACTATTTGCAGATGATATGATAATATACATAAGTGACCATGAAAATTCAACCAAGGAACTCATACAGCTGATGAACATCTTCAGTAATGTGGCAATAGACAAGATTAACTCAAAGAAAATCAAGAGTTCTCCTGTATACAATTGATAAATGGGCTGAGACAGAAGTCAGAGTAATATCACCCTTTACAATAGCCACAAATAATATAAAATACTTTGGGGTAACTCTAACTAAACAAGTGAATGACCTGTGTGACAAGAACTTTAAGTCCCTGAAGAAAGAAATTGAAGAAGATATCAGAAAATGGAAAGATCTCCCATGATCACGAATAAGCAGATTAACACAGTACAATTGGCATTCTTACCAAAAGCAATGTACAGATTCAATGCAATTCCCATCAATTGCCCAACACAATTCTTCATAGACCAAGAAAGAACAATACACAACTTCATATGGAAAAACAAAAACCCAGGATAGCCAAAAGAATCCTATACAATAAAACAACCTCTGGAGGCATCACAATCCCTGACTACAAGCTCTATTATAGAGCTACAGTAATACAAACAGTTTGGTACTGTCATAAAAAGTGACATGTGGACCAATGGACCCGAACTGAAGACCCTGACATTAATCTGCACACATATGAACAAATGATTTTCGACAAAGAAGCCAAAACTGTATAATAGAACAAAGGAAGCATCTTCAACAAATGGTGCTGGCATAACTGGATGTCAACATATAGAAGACTGCAAACAGATCCATATCTGTCACTATGCACAAAACTTAAGTCCATGTGGATCAAAGACCTCAACATAAATACAGTTACTCTGAATCTGATTGAAGAAAAAGTAGGAAGTAGTCTTGAACGCATTGACACCAGAGATCACTTCCTAAATATAACAACAGTAGCACAGACACTGAGAACAACAATTAATACATGGGACCTCTTGAAACTTAGAAGCTATTGTAGGGCAAAGGACACAGTCAACAAGACAAAACGACAGCCTACAGAATGGGAAAAGCTCTTCACTAACCCCACATCTGACAGAAGGCTGATATCCAGAATGTATAAAGAACTCAAGACACTAGACATCCAAATACCCAACAGTCCCAATTAAAAAGTGGACTATACAGCTAAACAGAGAATTCTCATCAGAAGAGTCTCAAATAGTTGAAAAACATTTAAGGAATTGCTCAATATCCTTAGTCATCAGGGAAATGCAAATCAAAATGATTCTGAGATACCATCTTACACCCATCAGAATGGCTAAGATAAAAATCCCTGAATACAGATTATGTCGGAGAGGATGTGGATCAAGGGGAACACTCCTACGGTTGGTGGGAATGAAAACTTGTACAACCACTTTGCAAATCAATATGGCACTTTCTTTGAAAATTGTGAATCAACCTCCCTCAAGACTCATCTATACCCCTCTTGGGCATATACCCAAGGAATTCTCAATCATACCACAACTATGCATGCTCAACTATGTTCATAGTAGCTTTATTTCTAATATCCAGAACCTGGAAACAATCTAGATGCCCTTTAACTGAAGAATGGATAAAGAAAATGTTGTATATAAACACAATGGAGTACTAGTCAGCAGAGAAAAAACAATGACATCATGAGGTTTGCAGGCAAATGGATGGCACTAGAAAAAAATCTGAGTGAAGTAACCCAGACTCAGAAAGACAAACATGGTATGTACTCCCTCAGAAGTTGATACTAGATGTAAAGCAAAGGATAACCAGGCTGCAACAGACAACTCTATAGAGGCTACCTAGTAAAGAGGACTTCAAGAAAGACACAGGTATTGCCAAGTGACAGAAAAATGGATGAGATCTACTGAGCAAATTGGGGGTGGGGGTGGGGGTAATGGAGGGCAAGGGTCATGGGAAAGTTCGCTTAGAGGAATGGGAGGTCCTAGCTGGATCAGGAACAGAGTGGGAGAACAAGCAAAGAGATACCATGATAAATGAAGACCCCCATGGGAATAGGAAGAAACAGAGTGCTAGGAAGGCCCCTAGAAATCCACAAATATACCTCCACTATAAACTACTGGCAATAGTAAAGAGAGTTAGATGACCTCCACTTGTGATCAGATGGCCGAATACCCTAACTGTAATGATAGAACTCTCTTCCAGTGACTGATGGAAGCAGATGCAGAGATCCATGGCCAAACTCCAGGTGGAGCTCCAGGAGACCAACCAGTGAGGAAGAGGAGGGATTATATGAGCAAGTGATATTGAGACCATGATTGGAAAAAGCACAGGGACAAATAGACAAACTAACAGAACCACATGAACTGTGAACCAATAGATGAGGAGCTCAAATGGAACTGGAGCAGGCCCTCTGGATAAGTGAGACAATTGATGAGCTTGAACTGTTTAGGAGGCCCCTAGGAAGTGGAACTGGGACCTATCCTTGGTGCATGAGTTGGCTTTTTGGAAACTAGGGCCAATTCTGAGACACTTTGCTCAGCCTTGGTGCAGGGAACTGGACCTGCCTCAACTGGATCTACCAGGCTGGGCTGAATCCCCATGGGAGACCTTGCATTGGAGGATGTGGGAATTGTTGGGTGGTTTGGTTGGAATGAAGGGGAGTTGGAGGAGGGAGGACAGGTTAATCCGTGGTTGATATGTAAAATTTTGTTAATTATAAAAAAATATTTATTTAAAAAAGTTCTCAAACATACACATCACTGCAAAAAAAATCCTGTACAATAAAACCACCTCTGTCCAGGCAGGTCCAGTCCCCCCCCCCCCCCCCGCCCCAGACCGAGCCAAGCGTCCCTGCATAAGTCCCAATAAAATGTTGGATCATGAGGTTTGCAGGCCAATGGATGGAACTCGAAAATATCGTCCTGAGTGAGGTAACCCAGAAGGATTCAGAAGGACAAACATGGCATGTACCCCCTCATAAGTGGATACTAGATATAAAGCAAAGTGTAATGAGGCAACAACCCACAATTCCACAGAAGCTAACTAAAAGGGCAGAATCAAAGAAGGAAGCATGGACTGCCCTGGGAAGGGGAAATAGATGAGATCTTCATCAGTAAACTGGGAATGAAGGGTGGGCCATGGAGAGTAGGGTATAGGGGATGAGAGCATAAGGGAATGGGATGATTGAACTGGAAAAGGGATGGAGGGGAAATGAAATGAAATAAATACGAGAGAGAGAGAGAGAGAGAGAGAGAGAGAGAGAGAGAGAGAGAGAGAGAGAGAGAGATATCATGGGGATAGAAAAAGCCTGGTGCTAGGGAAGTTGCTAGGAATTCCCATGGATGACCCCAGTCTGGGATACTAGCAGTAGTGGAGAGGGTGCCTGAACTGACCTGGCTTGCCCCAGAGATCAGACTGCTGAATACCCTGTTATCACAGAACTTTTCTCCAATGATTGTTGGAAGCAGATGCAGAGATCCACAGCCAATCACTAGACCGAGCTCCAGGAGTCCAGTCAAAGAGAGAGAGAAGAGGGATTCAATGAACAAGTATATCAGGATCATGATGGGGAAACATTCAGGGACAACCAAAACCACACTAGAGGGAACTCATGAAAGTTGGATCAATGGCTGTGGAGCCTACATGGGATGGACACCCTTTGCATAGTGAGACAGTTGTGTAGCTTGATCTGCCTGGGAGGCCCCCCTGGCAGTAGGATCAGAATCCATCTCTGTTGCTTGAACAGTAGTCCACTACCTATGATGGTGCAGTCTTGAGGCAGGGGGAAAAGCTTGGACTTGCCTCTACTGAATGTACCTCCACATGGGAGGCCTTACCTTCTTGTGGGAGGGAGTGGGGGATGGGTTGGAAGGGGAGGCTGGGGGGGCAGAAGAAGGAAAGAGGGGGATCTTTGATTGGTGTGTGAAATGAATGAAAAATTTTCTTAATAAAAAAACTAAGACTCCACATTAACTCTCTGCACAAACTTATTTAAATCAATCATCAATTCAAATCCTCAGATGTACTGTCATCATGGAAAAAAATTTACCTGAGGGATGATAATTTATCAGAAAGGATGGAGGCAAAATCATTAACTCACTAGGCATGTGGATAATGTCATTACTACTGTCCCTGAAGGAGGTTTGAGGGACTTACAAATGGGATCTCTTGCCAGGAAACCTTCCCTAGCCGCTATGCTTGGCTTCATATTCTCTATGAGATGTACTTTCTAACTTAGTGGAGGTAGTAGCTGTTCTACTAAGGAAGTTCCATCAGCAAGATGGGTCTTCAATTGATAGTAGCTTGGGTAACACTCTGCCCACATTCTCTTCCTTGCCAAGGCACGTTTGAGGCAGTGGACTACAGGAATGGGGAGTTTTACAGAAATAGTGGAAAGAGGATGAAGGTTGCTGTTGTTCCAAAACACTGAGCTAGCTTGTAAGGCTCTGTTTCTGCCTATGTTTGAAAGCCATGGAGTGGATTCCTATGTTTCATAAAGACTGTATGTGAAAGCTTCCATGTAATGTAAAATTTTTACCTTTGTGTATTCTGGATAAGTAGATCCATTTGGAAGGTAGCAAGACCACAGATGGTCTTCTCAGTAATAGGAAATGCCCATAAATGGAGTCACAGGAAGAACAGAAACACCTTCAGAAAAAGAAGTTCTGTTAGGCAGACATTTCAGCTCAGACCAGTATTCTCCCCAACCCCTGGATGCCACAATCCTTTTCATTCCCCTCCTGATCTTGGCTTAGTTGGAGTCTCATTTTAACACTTCAGGAGTATTGGTATATCTGTTATCACTGGCCCTGCAATGTTACCCACCCAATCATTATCCCCATTTTGTAGTTAAGGAAACAACACAGGAAAGCTAATTCATACACTCAACTTCAGGAAGCTACACAGACAGCAGTGCAGCTCCCTGGCTTCCTGTAGTCACACACACGTATCCCAGGCACTTATGATATTCAGCAAGACTTATACATACTTAATCGCATGTCAATGACCCTCTCTGGCATTCTGTGCCCTGTGAAATTGAATGTGATTAATAAAACCACCTGGAAATGTAAAATACTTGCCTCTTTTTTCTCTTCTACGAAGATAAGTGACTGGTAGTTGTCAGGAAAGTAACTGACTTTAAAAATTCTTATGTTTCCATGGCTACTAAGGCTGAATGGTGGACTATGACCACTGAATATACAGTCATAATGGAACAACATTTTAAACAGCCCTCTGATGTTTTAATAGCCTTTTTAAAAAGTAGTTTACTTTTGAATTTATGCATGAATTTGTCATTATAATTCCCAGTGGCTTTACAAAAAAAACTGATGAAAACAAAAGAAAAAATACTACCATAGTGGAAGGGAAGAAAGACGTTCAATGATAAAAGCAAAATGTCTTCACTGGAGAGTATGGTGCCACCTTTCTTCCATAAACCTCTTAGATACAGAAACAGATTAGATATGAGAAGTCCATAGTTACTATGATCTTGGGAAATTTTGTTTCCCAAAAGCAACTTGGAGAGGCAATGGTATATGTGGCTTATATTTCCACATCATAGTCAGAGGTCAGGACAGGAACTCCAGGGAGGAAACTGGAGGCAGGAACTAAATGAAGAAGCCACTGCATACTGGTTCCTTCCCACAGGTGGTTCAGCTTTCTCATTTTGCTTTTTCACGCCTTCCAGGCCCAGACACCCAGAGGTGACATTGCCCAGTGAGTTAGGTCCTCCTATGTCAATCATTAATCAAGACATTCCCTATAGGGTTGCCTGTAGGCAATCAGAAGTAGGCAATATATTAACTGGGGTTCCTCCTGCCAGATTAACTTGTATCAATTTACAAACAATACCAAAGAAAAATCAAAAGTTTCCCCAGAGATGGCTGTCACCTATTATGCAGGTGATTATAAATATATATCTAGTAATCCTTCTTGGTACAGTTAAAGTTTGAGAACCTCGCATACTCTAGATACATACTCAAAATGAAGCAGAAGAAAAGAGTGAAGAGAGAAGAGAAAAAAGTGAAAATGGATTTCCTTTTTTTGGAACTAGTTTCCTGCATTTAAAAAAAAGAGATTTTCTATTCATTTTACATGTCAACCACAGATTTCCCATCTTCCCTCCTCCTACCCTCCCAGGCTTCCCACCCAACACACGCCCCATTCCCATATCTTCCAAGCCAAGGTCTCCCATAGCGTGTGAGCAGAGCCCATATACTCCAATGAGGCAGGTTCATGCCCCTCCTTCCTACACCAAGGCTGCACAAAGTGTCTCACCATAGGCATAGGCTTAAAGCCAGCTCATGCACACGCAACAGGTCCCAGTCCCATGGCCTGGGGGCCCTCCAAACAGTTCAAGCCAAACTACTGTCTCACTTATCCAGATGGCCTAGTACATTACCATGGGGGCTCCTCAGCTATTGGTGAACAGTTTATGTGTCTCCACTAGTTTGACTGGTTGTCTATGTACTTTTTCCAGTCACGGTCTCGATATCTCTTGCTCATAGAATCCCTCATCTCTTCGAATGGACTCCTGGAGCTCTGCCTGGGACCTGGGTGTGGATCACTTCATCAGCTTCGATCAGTCACTGGATGAGGGTTCTATGATGAGAGTTAGGGTATTCAGCCATCTAAACACCAGAATAGGTTAGCTCAGGCACCCTCTCAACCACTGCCAGTAGTCTATGGTGGAGTCATTTTTGTGGATTCCTAGGGACCTCCCTAGCTCTCTGCTTTCCCTATTCCCATGGTGTCTTCATTTATCATGGTATCTCTTTCCTTGTTCTCCCACTCTGTTCCTGATCCAGACTGAACCTCCCACTCCCACAAATTCTCATTTCCCCATCCCTTGCCCTCCATTACCCCTTTAACACCCAGTTTGCTCATGTAGATCTCATTCGATTTCTCTGTTGTTGGCAATCCTTGTGTCTTTTCTAGGGTCCTCCTTACTAGCTAGCCTCCCTGGAGCTGTAGGATGAAGTCTGGTTATCCTTTGCTTTACATCTAGTATCAACTTATTAGGGAGTATATATAATGTTTTTCTTTCTGATTTTGGGTTACCTCACTCAGGATGATATTTTCTAATTCCATTTATTTGCCTGCAATCCTCATGATGTCATTGTTTTTTCTCTTCTGACTAGTACTCCATTGTGAATATATACAACATTTTCTTTATCCATTCTTCAGTTGAGGGGCATCTAGATTGTTTCCAGGTTCTGGATATTAAAAATAATGCTGCTATGAACATATGAACATAGTTGAGCATGTGTAGTTGTGGTATGATTGAGAATTCCTTGGGTATATGTCCAAGAGTGTTATAGCTGGGTCTTGAGGGAGGTTGATTCCCAATTTTCTAAGAAAGCACTAAATTGATTTGCAAAGTGGCTATACAAGTTTTCATTTCAACAGTGCAGGAGTGTTCCCCTTGTTCCACATCCTCTCTAACATAAGCTGTCTTCAGGGGTTTTTATCTTAGCCATTCTGACAGGTGTAAGATGGTATCTCAGAGTTGTCTTGATTCGCATTTCCCTGATGTCTAAGGATGTTGAGCAATTCTTTAAATGTCTTTCAGCCATTTGAGCTTCTGTTGACAATTCTCTGTTTAGCTGAATATCCCACTTTTTAATTGAACTGTTAGGTATTTTGATGTATAGTGTCTTGAGTTCTTTATACATTCTGGATATCAACCTTCTGTCAGATGTGGGGTTGGTGAAGAGCTTCGCTCATCTTTTCTGCAAGCTGTCATTTTGAATTATTGACCATGTCCTTTGCCCTACAATAGCTTCTAAGTTTCAATAGGTCCCATGTATTAATTCTTGTTCTCCGTGTCTGTGCTACTGGTGTTATATTTAGGAAGTTATCTCCTATGCCAAAGGGTTGAAGACTACTTCCTACTTTCTCTTCTAGCTGGTTCAGAGTAGCTGGATTTATGTTGAGGTCTTTGATCCACATGGACTTAAGTTTTGTGCATGGTGACAGATATGGATCTATTTGCAGTCTTCTACATGTTGACATCCAGTTATGCCAGCACCATTTGTTGAAGATACTTTCTTTCTTCTATTGTACACTTTTGGCTTCTTTGTCAAAAATCATTTGTTCATATGTGTGCAGATTAATGTCAGGGTCTTCAGTTCGGTTCCATTGGTCCACACATCGATTTTTATGGCAGTACCAAGCTGTTTTTTATTACTGCTGCTCTATAGCAAAGCTTGTAGTCAGGGATCATGATACCTCCACAGGTTGTATTATTGTGCAGGATTCTTTTGGCTATCCTGGGTTTTTTGTCTTTCCATATGAAGTTGAGTGTTATTCTTTCCAGGTCTGTGAAGAATTGTGTTGGTATTTTGATGGGGATTACATTGAATCTGTACATTGCTATTGGTAAGATTGCCATTTTTACTATGTTAATCCTACCTATTCGTGATCATGGGAGATCTTTCCATTTTCTGATATCTTCTTCAATTTCTTTCTTCAGGGGTAAAGGTCTTGTTACACAGGTCATTCACTTGTTTAATTAGAGTTACCCAAAGGTATTTTACATTATTTCTGGCTATTTCAAGGGTGATATATGTCTGATTCTTTCTCAGCCCATTTGTCATTTATATATAGGACGACTACTAATTTTTTGAGTTAATCTTGTATCATGCTACACTGCTGAAGGTGTTTTTGAGGTGTATGAGTTCCTTGGTTGAATTTTTGTGGTCACTTATGTATACTATCATGTCATCTGGAAATAGTGAAAGATTTACTTTTCTTTTCCAATTTATATCCTCCTGATCTTCTTATGTTGTCTTATTGTTCTAGCTAGAACTTCAAGTACTATATTGAATAAGTATGGTGAGAGAGGACAGCCTTGTCTTGTTCCTGATTTTAGTGGAATCTCTTTGAGTTTCTCTTCATTTACTTTGAAGTTAGCTGTCGCCTTGCTGTAAATTGCCTTTACTATGTTTAGGGGGGTTTCCTGTATTCCTGATATCTCCAAGACTTTTATCATGAAGGGGTGTTGGATTTTGTGAAAGACCTTTTCAGCATCTAGTGAGATGATTATGTGGTTTTTGTCTTTCAGATTGTTTATATGGTGTATTATCTTGACAGACTTTCATATGTTGAACCACCCTTGCATCTCTGGGATGAATCCTCCTTAATCATAGTGGATAATTGTTTTGATGTGTACTTGGAGTCTGTTTGCCAATATTTTATTAAGTATTTTTGCATCAATGTTCATGAGTGAGCTTGGTGTGTAGTCCTCTTTTTTGTTGTATCTTTGTTTGGTTTGGGAATCAGGGTAATTTTAGCCTCATAGAAGGTGTGTGGTAACGTTCCTTCTGTTTCTCTTGTATGGATCAATTTAAGGAGAATGGGTAGTATCTCTTTGAAGATCTGATAGAATTCTGCACTGAAAACATCTGGTCCTGGGCTTTTTTTTATGGTTGGGAGACTTTTAATGACTGTTTCTATTTCCTTAAGAGCTATTGGTCTATTTAAATAGTTTATCTGGTCTTGATTTAACTTTGGTATGTGGTGCCTATGCAGAAAATTATCCACTTCTTTTCAGTTTTCTAGTTTGGTGGAGTACAGTTTTTTGAAGTATGAGCTGATGGTTCTCTGGATTTCCTCTGTGTCATATATTATGTCTCCCTTTTTATTTTGGATTTTAATAATTTGGAAGCTCTCTCTCTGTCTTTTGGTTAGTTTGCATAAGGGTTTGTATATCTTGTTGATTTTCTAAAAGAACAAACTCTTTGATTCATTGAATGTTTGCGTTATTCTCTTTGTTTCTATTTTTTTGAATTCAGCCCTCAATTTGATTATTTAATGGCACCTATTCTTCCTGGGTGACTTTGCTTCTTCTTGTTCTAGAGCTTTCAGTTGTGCTGTGAAGTTGATAGTGTGAGATTTCTCCAACATCTTTATGTGGGCATTTAGTGCTATGAATTTTCCTCTTAGCACTGCACTCATAACGTCCCATAATTTTGGGTATATTGTATATTCATTTTCCTTGATCTCTAGGAAGTCTTTAGTTTCTTTCTTTGTTTCTTCCTTGACCCATTGATGATTAGTTGAGCATTATTAAGTTTCCATGAGATTGTATGTTTTCTGTATTTTTTTTTTGTTGAAATCTAACTTTAAACCATGGTGGTCTGATAGAACACAGGAGGTTAATCCAATTTTTGTTGTATACGTTGAGATTTGCTTTTTGACTGAGTATGTGTTAGATTTTAGAGAACGTTCCATGGGGTCCTGAGAAGAAGGTATATTCTTTTTTGTTAGGATGGAATGTTCTGTAGATATCTATTAAGTCCATTTGAATCATAACATCAGTTAAGCCCCTTGTTTCTCTGTTAACTTTCAATTTTGCAGATCTGTCCATTGATGAGTGTGGGGTGTTGAAGTCTCCCACTATTAATGTGTGGGGTTCTATGTGTATTTAAGCTTTCCTAATGTTTCTTTTATATATGTGCGTTTCCTTGTCGTTGGGGCATAAATGTTCAGAATTGAAACTTCATTTTGGTGGATCTTTCCTGTGATGAGTATGTAAGGTCCTTCTTCATCTCTTTTGATTGATTTTAATTTGAAGTCTATTTTGTTAGATATTAGGATGGCTACACCAGTTTGCTTCTTAAGACCATTTGATTGGAAAGCCTTTTCTGAGCCTTTTATACTGAGGTAGTATCTATCTTTGAAATTGAGGTGTGTTTCTTTTATACAACATAAATGTGGGTCCTGTTTTCATATCCATTCTGTTAGCCTGAGTCTTTCACTGGTTGTATCTGATTTCCTTAGGTTGGTATTTTCCTTTTAGTGCTTTCAGTGGGGCTGGATTTGTGGATAGGTATTGTTTAAATCTGTTTTTTTTGGGAATGTCTTACTCACCCTGTTTATGGTTATTTTAAAGTTTTGTTGGTTATGTTAGTCTAGGCTGGCATCCATGGTCTCTTAGTATCTGCATTACATCTGTCCATGTCCTTCTGGCTTTCAAAGTCTCCATTGAGAAGTAGGGTGTTATTCTGATGGGTCTGCCTTTGTAGATCTCTTGGCCTTTTATCTTAGCTGCTCTTAATATTCTTTCTTTATTATGAATGTTTAGTGGTTTAATTATTATGTGGTGAGGGCACATTTTTTTTGGGGGGGGCACAGTCTTTTTGGTGTTCTATAAGCTTATTGCATCTCCATAGGTATTTCCTTCTTTAAGTTGGGAAAGTTTTCTTCCATGATTTTGTTGAATAAATTTTCTGTGCCTTTGATTTGGTATTCTTCTCCTGTTTCTATCCCTATTATTCTTAGGCTTGTCTTTTCATGTTGTCCAAGATTTCCTGGACATTTTGTGTTATTACTTTTTTGGCTTTGGTATTTTCTTTTTTTATTTATTTATTTTTTTAATTTTAGTCCCATCATGTTTATTGTTAGTATAGAGAAAAACTGTGGTTTGGGGTTTTTTTTGTTTTTTGATTTTATTTTGTTTTTTTGTATCTATAACTTAGTCATAGGAGTGTTGGTAATATTTTTTGAGATTTCTTATGTTCTGTTTTGATGATAAAATGCTCTTCAATTAAAGACAGTTTCTTTCTTACTGCTTGTTGTGGCTTTTATTTGTTCTCCTTGCGTGTTGTAGTTTCCAGAATGTCTATTAATGTGTCCAATATGACTGGGAACAGTCCACCTTCACAGTCATGTTCCTGACCTCCAAAGGAAACCGCTTCCTCTTTCAGCACTGTGATGTCACCTGTAACCATTCTGCACATGTTCTTTATGAAGTTGTTCAAGTTCCCTCTGGTTACATTTTTCCGAGGGCATTTTATCATGAAAGGGTGTTAAATGTGTCAAAGACTTTTTATAGTCCCATTACTTCTACGTTGAGCTGCTTGATATTTAACCTCTGGTCTCTCTGGCTCTTATAATTTTTCCACCTCCTTCTTCTATGATTTTTCCTGAGCTTTAGGTATAAAAATTATGTCATAGATGTATCAATCATAGTTGGGTACCCTATGGTCACTTACCCTCTGATTTCAACAAATTCTTTGATTTGTGGATCTCTGTAATAGCCCTATCTGTTTTAAGAAGCTTCTTTGTCAGGGGTCAGAGATACTCTTCTGTAGATACAAGGGTAAGTGTTCAGAATGAAGTTAGGAATCATACTGTATTAGGAGATGGCAGTAGTAGAGTCTATGGCCTCTCTAACCATTTCTGGTTGGCTAGGTTTACAGTTTTAAGCATGAGTGCCCCACTACCAAGGAGGCCTTGGACTCAATAAAAAGCTGTTGGTTACTCTCAAGATAAAAGTGTCACTATTGTGCCATTGAGGGTACCTTGCCTGGCTGGTCATTGTTGTGGTTCATAGGCTTTAAAGCTTGGTGGGACTATTGATTGCTTTTTCCTACTGGCAGCTTTCATGGCACAGTATAAATATATTTCTTCTATGAACTTAACATAAACCAATAACTTTACCTTGGGTTAAGTAGATTGATCTTCATAATGTGGATGGACCTCATTCAGTGAAGGCTTTACTCTCAAGAGACTAGTGTCTTCAGCAAGAGAATTCTCTCTGTCGGTTACTTTCTCACTCAAATAGCAACTTTTTCTTGATTTTTTCAGGCCAACTCTTACCCTGAAGATTTTGGACTTGCCAATTTGTACAGTCCCATGAACTACACACTGAAGATCAGTCTGCTAACATAAGCACACACACCAATAGCTCCATTTCTCTGAAGATCCCTGAATAACATAGCAACACACATAGATTAGAAATTAATTCTTTACTTTTCATCTCACGTAAAATGCTAGAATCCTCCTTGAAATATTCTGCAAGTTACCTTTGAAAGAGATTCTTCCTTTGATTTTTCTCTCACTTTACTGGTCATTGTCCAAATTCCTTTTATAAATTTCTTTTTTTTATTAAAACCGAAATTTATTATAAGCCACAGTCATCCTAGGGACCTCCATGCTATATAGAGAGAGCCTCCATGGTTCTATGGGTTGTAGTCTGATTGTTCTTCATTTTATATCTAGAATCCACTTATGAGTGAGTACATACCATGACTGTCTTTCTGGGTTTGGGTTACCTCACTCAGGATGATTTTTTCAAGTTCCATCCATTTGCCTGCAAATTTCATTGTTTTTCTCTGCTGAGTAGTACTTCATTGTATATATATACCACATTTTTTTCATCCATTCTTCTGTTGACAGGCATCTAGGTTGTTTCCAGGTTCTGGCTATTACAAATAGTGCCACTATGAACATAGCTGAGCATGTATCTTTATGGTTTGAATCAGCATTCCTTGGGTATATGCCCAAGAGTGGGGTTGCTGGGTCTTGAGGTAGTTCGATTCCTAATTTTCTGAGAAACTGCCATACTGATTTCCACAATGGTTGTACAAGCTTACATTTCCACCAACATTGGAGGAGTGTTCCCTTTAGTCCACATCCTCTCCAACAGTGACTGTCATTGGTGTTTTTGATCTTAGCCATTCTAACTGGTGTAAAGTGGTATCTCAGAGTCTTTTTGATTTGCATTTCTCTGATGATTAAGGGTGTTGAGCATTTCTTTAAATGTCTTTCAGCCATTTGTGATTCTTGTTTTGTGAAATCTCTGTTTAGCTCTTTAGCCCATTTATAATTGTACTGTTTAGTATTTTGATGTCTAGTTTCTTAAGTTCTTTATATACTGTGGAGATCAATCCTCTGTTAATTGTGGGGTTGGTGAAGACCTTTTCCCATTCTGTTGGCTGTCTTTTTGTCTTATTGACTGTGTCTTTTGCCGTGCAAAAGCTTCTCAATTAATTATTGTGCACAGGGTCTGTGCTGTTGGTGTTTTATTTAGGAAATGGTCTCCAGTGCCAACGTGTTCAAGAGTGCTGCCTACTTTCTTATCTATTAAGTTTAGTGTAACTGGATTTATGATCAGGTCTTTGATCCACTTGGACTTGAGTTTTGTGCATGGTGACAGATATGGATCTATTTGTAATATTTTCAATATTGATATCCAGTTATACATCCAGTTATACCAGCACCATTTGTTGAAAATTCTTTCTTTTTTCATTGTATAGTTTTGGCTCTTTTGTCAAAACCAGGTGTTCACATGTGCATGGATTAATGTCACGGTCTTCAATTTGGTTCCATTGGTCCACATGTTGGTTTTTATACCAGTACCAAGCTGTTTTTATTACTATAGCTCTATAGTAGAGTTTGAGGTCAGGGATGGTGATGCCATCAAAGGTTGCTTTATCGTTTAGGATTCTTTTAGCTATTCTGGTTCTTTTATTTTTTTCCATATGAAGTTGGGTATTTTTCTTTCCAAGTCTGTGAAGAATTGTGTTGGGATTTTGATGGGGATTGCATTTAATCTGTAGATTGCTTTTGGTAAGATTGCCATTTTTACTACGTTAATCCTACCTATTCTTTATCATGGGAGACCCTTCCAATTTCTGATATCTTCCTCAATTTCTTTCTTTAGAGATTTAAAGTTCTTATCAAAAAGGTCCTTCACTTGTTTAGTTAGTGTTATCCCAAGGTATTTTCTATTATTTGTGGCTATTGTAAAGGGTGATGTTTCTCTGACTTCTTTCTAAGCCCATTTATCATTTGTGTATAGGAGGGCTACTGATTTTTCTGAGTTGATCTTGTATCCTGCCACTTTACTGAAGGAGTTTATCAGCTGTAGGAGTTCCCTGGTAGAGTTTTTGGGGTCACTTATGTATACTATCATATCATCTACAAATAGTGAATGTATGATGTCTTCCTTTCCAATTTGTATCCCTTTGATCTCCTTTTGTTGTCTTATTGCTCTAGCTAGAACTTCTAGTACTATATTGAATAAATATGGGGAGAGTGGACAGCCTTGTCTTATTCCTGAATTTAGTGGTATCGCTTTGAGTTTCTCTCCATTTAATTTGATGTTGGCTGTTAGCTTGCTATAAATTGCCTTTATTATGTTTAGAAATGTTCCTTGTATTCCTGATCTTTCTAAGACCTTTATCATGAAGGGGTGTTGGATTTTGTCAAAGGCTTTTCCAGCATCTAATGAGATGATCATGTGTTTTTTTCTTTCAGGTTGTTTATATGGTGTATTACACTGACAGATTTTCGTATGTTGAACCATCCTTGCATCCTTGGGATGAATTCTACTTGGTCGTGATGGATAACTGTTTTGATGTATTCTTGGATTTGGTTTGCCAATATTTTATTGATTATTTTTGCTTCAATGTTCATGAGGGAGATTTGTCTGTAGTTCTCTTTCTTTGTTGCATCTTTGTGTGGTTTGGGTATCAGGGTAATTGTAGCCTCATAAAAAGGGTTTGGTAGTGTTCCTTCTGTTTTTATTGTGTGGATCACTTTGAAGAGTATTGGTATTAGTTCTTCTTTGAAAGTCTGGTAGAATTCTTCACAGAAATCATCTGGTCCTGGGCCTTTTTTGGTTGGGAGACATTTGATGATTGTTTCTATTTCTTTAGTGGTTATTGGTCTATTTAAATGGTTTATCTGGTCTTGATTTAATTTGGTATGTGGTATTAATCCAGAAAATTGTCAATTTCTTCCTGGTTTTCCAATTATGTGGACTACAGGTTTTTGAAGTATCATCTGATGATTCTCTGGACTTCTTCGTTGTCTCTTGTTATGTCTCCCTTTTCATTTCTGATTTTGTTAATTTGGGTGCTCTATCATTGCCTTTTGGTTAATTTGGCTAGGGGTTTGTCTATGTTGTTGATTTTTTCAAATAACCAACTCTTTGTTTCATTGATTTTTTTTGTATTGTTCTCTTATTTTCTATTTCGTTGTTTTAAGCCCTCAATTTGATTATTTCCTGGTGTCTTTTTCTCCTGGGTGAGTTTGTTTCTTTTTGTTCTAGAGCTTTCAGTTGTGCTGTTAATTCATTGGTATGGGACTGCTCCATCTTCTTTATGTGTGCATTTAGAGCTATGAATTTTTCTTTTAGCACTGCTTTCATTATGTCCCATAAGTTTGGGTATGTTGTACTTTCATTTTCTTTGAATTCTAGGAAATCTTTAATTTCTTTCTTTATTTCTTCCTTGATGCATTGATGTTTCAGCTGGGCATTATTCAGTTTCCATGAGTTTGTGGGTTTTCTATAATTTTTGTTGTTGTTGAGTTCTAACTTTAAGGCATGGTGGTGTGATAAGATACAGTAGGTTATTCCAATTTTTTTGTATCTGTTGAGATTTGTTTTGTGGCCAAGCATGTGGTCAATTTTTGAGAAGGTTCCATGGGGTGCTGAGAAGAAGGTATATTCTTTTGTGTTAGGATGGAATGTTCTGTAGATATCTATTAACCCCATTTGAGACATAACATCTGTTAAGTCCTTTATTTCTTTCTTAAGTTTCAGTCTGGTAGATCTGTCTTTTGGTGAGAGTGGTGTGTTAAAATCTCCCACTACTAATGTGTGGGGTTTGATGTGCATTTACACTTTAGTACTGTTTCTTTTATGAATGTGGGTGCTCTTGTATTTGGAGCATAAATGTTTAGAATGAGACTTCCTCTTGGTGGATTTTTTGTGATAAATATGTAAAGTGCATCCTGATCTCTTTTCATTGATTTTAGTTTGAAGTCTATTTTATTAGATATTAGGATAGCTACACCATTTTGTTTCTTAGGTCCATTTGCTTGGAAAGCCTTTTCCCAGCCCTTTACTGGGACGGAGGTACTGTCTGTCTTTGAAGTTAAGGTGTGTTTCTTGTATGCAGCAGATGGATGGGTCCTGTTTTCTTATCCATTCTGTTAGCCTGTGTCTTTTTATAGGTGAGATGAGACCATTGATATTGATGAATATAAATGACCAGTGATTATTAATTCCTGTTATTTTTTGTGGTTGTGTTGTGTTGTCTTTCTTTGGTGTATGTTGGTGTGGGATTATCTATTGCTTGATTTTCATGGATGTGTTTAGATTCTTTGGGTTGGATTTTCCCTTCTAGTGCTTTCTGTAGGGCTGGGTTTGTAGACAGGTATTGATTAAATCTGGTTTTATCCTGGAATATTTTGTTTACTTCGCCTATGGTGATTGAGAGTTTTGCTGGGTATAATAGTCTGGGTTGGCATCCATGGTCTCTTAGTGTCTGCTTAAGATTTGTCCATGATCTTCTAGCTTTCATAGTCTCTATTGAGAAGTCTTGTGTTATTCTGATGGCTTTGCCTTTATATGTTACTTGGTCTATTTCCTTTGTGGCTCTTATTATTTTTTCTTTGTTCTGTGTGTTTAGTGTTTTGATTATTATGTGGTGAGGGGACTTTTTTTTGGATCCAGCCTATTTGATGTTCTGTAAGCTCCTTATATCTTCATAGGTATTTCTTTCTTTAGGTTAGGAAAGTTTTCTTCTATGATTTTGTTGATTGTATTTTCTGTGCCTTTGAGTTGGTATTCTTCTCCTTCTTCTATCCCTATTATTCTTAGGTTTGGTCTTTTCATGGTGTCCCAAATTTCTTGAATGTTTTGTGTTATGACTTTTTTGTCTTTAGTGTTTTTTCTTTGACTGATGAATCTATTTTCTCTATTGTGTCTTCAATGTCAGAGATTATCTGTTCCATCTCTTGCAATCGGTTGGTTATGCTTGTTTCTGTAGGTCCTGTTTGTTTAGTCAGGATTTCTATTTCCAGCATTCCCTGAGCATGTGTTTTCTTTATTGTCTCAAATTCATTTTTCAGATCTTGGAATGTTTCTTTCAACTGTTTAATTGCTTTTTCTTGGCTTTCTTTGATTTCTTCCCATTTTTTGTTCATTTTTTCTTCCATTACTTTAAGGGAGTTGTTCATTTCCTCTTTAATGGAGTTATTCATTTTCTCTTTAAGGGAAGTTTTTATTTCCTCTTTAATGGAATTTTTCATTTCCTCTTTAAGGGATGTTTTTATTTCCTCTTTAATGGAGTTTTTCATTTCCTCTTTAAGGGAAGTTTTATTTCCTCTTTATTGGAGTTTTTCATTTCCTCTTCAAAGGAATTTTTTATTTCTTCTTTAAGGGAATTTTTTCTTCTTTAAGGGCCTTTATCATCTTCTCAAAAACATTTTAGAATTGATTTCTGTTTTTTTCTGTCTTGGTATGTTCAGGTCTTGTAGGTGTAGAATCACTAGGTTCTGATGTTGCCATATAGGTTTTAATGTTGTTGCCTGTATTTTTGCACTGGAGTCTACTCATCTCTTCCTCTGCTTGGTGCAGCTGGTGTCTATGAGAGTGCCTCTCATTCTAATTTTTAGTCTTGGTTCACTAGGATTTCTTGGTTAAATTGGTGCTATTGGGCTGTTTCTTCAGGAGCAGCTGACTTCAGTTGGTGAAGCATATACTTATGATTCTGGTGATCTGGTTTGGTGGCTGGGTAGCACCTTCTTTTGTGTTCCCAGGTCACGTTTTGTTCATTCATCATCTCCTCAGCTGATCTTGTTTCTTCAGACTTCAAACTGTAGGGATCTGAAACCTCTCCCAGCCAGATGGATTTCAGCTGAGCAGGGTAGTCTCACCAACAACTCCAAGTTGTTGGGTTTCGCAGGATCAGCAGCTGGGCCCTGGTTTGGTCTCAGATGGAGTGTTGAGATGCGTTCTGGTTCCATCCCACAGAGATAGCTTCTTCCCCGAGTGTTGGGGTTAGAAGCATCCCTGTTCCAAGATCTTGACTAAGAGCTTGTTTTCACTAGCTCTTCAGCGGGTAATAGCTCAGATTCTGGTCTTTATTGCAACTGTGTTTTGGCTGCCGCCTGCTGCGCCTCCTGCCTCCCCACCAGGGTGCCATCTGCCTCTGCTGGGCCTGCCTGCCTCTGCCATGCCTGTCTACCACTGCTGGCCACCACTGCAGGTCTACCTACCTCTGCTTGTCACCGCTGCTGTGCCTGTCTACCTCTGTGGGCTGCCACAGGGCCTGTCTGTCTCAGCTGGCCTGCGCCCTACCTGTCTGCTTCTTCAGGCTGCCCACGGGCCTGTATGTGTCTCCTGGCCACTGCAGCTAGGCCTACCTGTCTGTGCCTGTTGCCGCCGCTAGGCCTGTCTGTCTCTGCCAGCTGCCACCGTGCCTGTCTGTCTCTGTGGGCCACCACTGGGCCTGTATGTCTCTGCCAGCAGCAGCCGTCAGGCCTCTGGTATTTTCTTTAACTGATTAATTTATTTCCTCTATTGTATCCTCTACACCAGAGATTATCTCTTTCATCTCTTGTATTTTGATAGTTACTTGCATCTGTGTTTCCTGTTTACTCATATTTTCTATTTCCAGCATTACCTCTGTTTGTGTCTTCTTCATTGTTTCTATTTCCCTTTTCAGGTTTTGAACTGTTTCCTTCACATGTTTAATTGCTTTTTCAAGGTTTTCTTGGCTTTCTTTAAGGGATTTATTGATTTCCTCCTATTTTTCAGTTGCCTTTTCCTCTATTTCTTTATTGATTTCTTCCAATTTTTTGTTTGTCTTTTCCTCAATTCCTTTAAGGGAATTTTTCAGTTTTTTTCTTGAAAGGCCTCTATCATCTTCATGAAGCTATTTTTAAGGTCATTTTCTTCTGATTGTTCTACATGATTATGTTAGGTCTTACTTTTAGAACAGGTCTAGGTTCTGTTGATGCGATATTCTTCTTTATGTTGTTGTATGTATTTTTTCATTGAAATCTGTCCATCTCTTCCTCTAATAGGTGCAATAGGTGCCTGTGTCTGAGCAAGCTGGTATTGGTCCACTCTGTGCTTTTTGTGTCTGTGACTCAGGGGGTCCCTTTGTGTCCAGTCTTAGCTCTTTGTCTAATTGGAGCTGGCAGATTCTAACTATCAGGCAGTATACTTGGCCCAATGCAAGCTAGCTGATTCTGTGACTCACCTAGTTGCTCTTGGACTTCTCAGGGCTGTTGGTATAGTCAGAGCTGGTGGAATCTGTGTCTTAGGAAGCCTCTCTTGGTTCAGTGAGAACTGGCAGATTATGTGTCTCAGGAAGCCACAATTGATCCAATGAGAGCTGATGAATTCCTTGTCTCAGCAAGTTGCTGGGGTTGTAGGCAGATGGATATTGGGTAGTGCTTGGAGTGTAGATTGTAGGGTCCGATGGGGGGATTAGTGGAGAAGCCTGGCCCAAGGAAATATTCCCTGCTAGCCAGGTTTTGGGGTAGAGTTGTCTAGGGGTTCTTGGGGACTGTTTGTTTCCCAGGGCCTGGGTCCCAGAGGCAGGACTCTCTGGGAGGGAGGGGAGTCAGTCACCTTTGGTCCAATGCAAGCTGGAAGATTCCTTGTCTCAGAAAGTTACTGGGATCCCAGGCACATGGGTATTGGAGTAGGGCTTGGGTCTTGTAGATTTCAGGGTCTGATAGGGGGTTAGGGGAGCCTGGCCATGGGGAGTTTTCCCTACTGGCCAGCAACCCATGGAGTCTTAGTTTTATGTTCAGAGAAGATATTAGAGTATGTGAAGAGCAAATGATGGAAATATCCATGAAACCTAATATTTTACACAGAGATTTTAGATTTACTTATACTGAGGAATGAGTTCAGAGTCTTATTCATCTTAGGTGATCACTATAACTCTAAGCTCCCAAATACCTACATGTCTTGAAAGTCATTCTCAATCTAGCTTTAATTATGAGATATATGTTGTTCTTGGTTTTTTAGTAATAATTACATTTCAGAAAATACTAATAAGAAGGACAGTGTACACTATTACATTGATCTACCTAGAGTACTTTATTTGGTGTGTGATTTTTGGGTTAATATACATTAGTGAATAAATATATTCATATGAATACACATATGTGTACATACTTGTATACACATGTACGCAGTATGAATGGCATTCTCACATGATTGGATATACCATGTGAATTATAGTTTTCCTTTTTTAATTTCAGCAGGCCATGTAGGTTACTTCCTTTTTTAATAGTCATGGGAAATTTTATCACATTATTTTAGAAGTGATATTTAATTCGAGCATTCTTTTGTTTATTACCCTCATTTACATTATTTATAATTTTTCCATATTACAAACAAAGGTGAATAAACTTGAAATTAGTATGATATTGCCAACCCCCATCTCACTGTCAATTCCAAGCACTGAAACACCTGGTCAACAAATATGAACATTTCAGCATTTGATGGATATTATGAAATTGTTGTCCAAAATATAATAAAGTAGCTATTCCCACTATACTCATGGATGTCCAAGCTTCTCTTAGTATTATCTACAATTTTCAGAATAGTAATCTGCACATAAACCACTGAAATATCTCCATGTGACAACAGGGAAAAGGTATGAGAGCTCAGTGCTCTCTAAGCCATGACTCCTTCTGTTTTTCTGCTTTCCCTTATATTTTCACCGACTCTATTCTTCTTTGATGCCTTCTTCAGATTTGCCAACATGAAGGAGTACATCTTCAAGTTCAGTGGCCTGATTTGCAGTACATCAGCTTTGGTATTTGAAATCATCCTTGCAAACAGCCAATGCTGGCGCCTGTGGGAGTTTAACAACAAGCTTGTGCAATTTGTGTCAATTGGACTCTGGGAAGCTTATTACACTCAGGACTTTAACATCTCTGGGTCTATGACCAGGATGTTGGTTCACACCCCTATCAATGAATCCTGGAACAAGTCATCGGAATTTCAGTATTTACAAGTGCTGATAGCATGAGCCATTTTGATGAAAATCCTAGTCCTGATTTTCACTTCAGTGGCCATTAAGATCAACTGCATGGAAGACCAATTCCCAATGTGTTCCCAATGTGTGTCCTGACAGCCACGATGTCACACTTTGGTTTCATTTTGTTCCTCTATGAGATGATCTCCTTGAAAATGCAGAGTCAAGTGAGGGCACCATGTGCTTCCAAACTGGCTGAGCAAAAGGCCTGAAGTGAGGGCTTTGGCATTTGTAACATCTGCCAGGAGAATCCTTGAAGAAATTGCCCTTTTTCACACAGTAATGTGTAATCACCAACTCATTCCAAATAAAATATCAACTTGTTTTTTGGGGTGTGTCTAAATTGTATATCCTCCCTTCCTGTCAAATACACTCCTTTCTTTAATTGTGTTCTCATTCTAAACTCTGTGGATGATGATCATGTCTTTGGATGCTGCCAACAAGAAGTGGCAGGCAAGAGTACAGGTTAAATGTAAGTTGCTTAAATAAACATGACATATACAAGGTGAAAGAGGGTTTGTAAGTAAGCTGATACCTCAACAAACATACACAAGAACCCCATATTCATGTGTGGAAACACTTAAGTACTCAGATCTGTGGAGGGTAGAGCTGGATGTCTCAGCCTTAGCACTGCTGGCAGCATGGGATGCTCTCTTGAAGTAAGAAGGCAATGCTGCACACTGAAGATGCCATTGCTATCTGCAGCCTGTCTCTACTAGAAAGCAGTAGCCATTTCCTAATTCCCTGGTTGTGAAGATCACAAAAGGCCAGGCATCTCCAATGTGCTCTGATGGGCCATGTGGTGTGCAGAAGACAGGACAGCTTTGTCAGAGTTGGTTTTCTTGTTTTATCATCTCCACCACTGTGTTCAATCTCACATTATAAGGCTTGATGGCACACACTCTTACACAGTCAGCAATCTCACCCACCTCAAGTTTATTGCTTTTAAAATACAATATTCTCCCCCTTGTTGCTATAAGTTGAAGTTCATTTCATTATGCAAAATACATTTATTCCATCTTTAAAACAGTCCCATGTTTCTTTGGGAGTCCAGTGTCTTTTTTGGGACACGGCAGGTTTTCAACTGTGAGAGCCTGGACAATCATAAATCAACTCCCAGACTTCTAACATAAAATGGTACAGTGTAAACATTACCATTATAAAAATGAGGAGTGGTGACATGGTAAGGGATGAGTGTCTTGAATGAGGACCTAAACCCAAGAGAGAATACTCTGAATCCCGAAGCTCTATATTATACCTGTCATCTAGTGATATGATGGTATGTATCATTTTGGATTCAAGGGGCTGAAGGAACCCTGGCCTTCCAGTTTTACTGGCTGTAGCACAATAACCTATCCTTCTTTCTCTCTTTCCTTTTTTCTTTCTCTCTATCCCTTTTTCTTTCTTTCTTTCTTTCTTTCTTTCTTTCTTTCTTTCTTTCTTTCTTTCTTTCTTTCTTTCTTTCTTTCTTTCTTTTTCTTTCTTTCTCTCTCTCTCTCTTTCTTGCTTTCTTCCTTCCTTCCTTTCTCTCTGTCTCTCTCTCTGTCTCTATCTGTATCTCTCTCTCTCCCTCTCTCTCTCTCATTTTTTGGATGTTTGAGATAGGGTTTCTCTGTGAAACAGTCATGGGTGTGCTGGAACTTATTCTGTAGAATTGGCTTGCCTCAAACATACAGAGATCCACCTGCCTGTGCCTCCTGAGAGCTGGGATTAAAGGTGTGTGCCACCATTGCCCGGCTTGAAGCCTCTTTCTTGAGCTCTCTACAATATATACATGTAGCTTTCTAGGCCAAGCACATCAAGGGCCTGTCTTCCAACATTCTACTGTCTCCATTGAAGCATCAAGTTCATATTCAGTTTCATGAAGGGGGCTTCTAGACTTCCTGGATGGCCTTCATGGGTCTCCAGTCATGATATGCATTACATGACCTTAGGGGTTCTGAAATTGTGAATCAAGATTCTATTTACCATGTAATCTTGAGTTTGTGCTTACTGAAAATTCAGTTCCACATGGAATATTCTCCCCAACTCTTTTGCAGGTTGTGATGGAATGTGATGGAACCTGGCTATGCTGGATAGTGTTTTTTTGTTTTGTTTTTTGTTTTTTGGCTTTTTTGTCACCTTGATGCAATCTTGATTCATCTGAAAGAGTAAACTTTAGTTGAGTGAATGCCTTCAGGAAACTGGCCTTTAAGAGAGTGTGTGGAAGCTGGGTGTGGTGGATCATGCCATTGATCTCAGCACATAGAAGGCAGAGGCAGTGGTTTTCTATGGATTCAGGCCAGCCTATTCTACAGAGCAAGTACCAGTACAGTCAAGGTACACAGAGAAACCCTGTCTCAAGAAAGCAAAACTAAGCAAAAGAGAAAGTGTGTGGATCATTCTCTTGAGCAATGATTAACCTGGGAGGATCTAGTTCACTGTGTGTGACACATGTGTTCGAGAGTTGAATAAGGAAGCAAGCTGAGGTAGCCATGGAGAGAAAGCAGTGTTCCTTCATGGTCTGTGCTTCAGTTCCTGTCTCCAAGTTTCTGCCTTGGTTCCTTACCTATGTGTTCTGTCAGTGATGGACTGTGAAGCTCTTGCTCTGGCTTTCTCTAAGGTGAACTTCCCCAGAATCAAACACACCTGCACTATCTCTGCCCTCAAAGGCCTACCTTGAGATGCTTAGCTCAGATATGGTCTTTACCTAGTGAGATTTCCACAAGCTCTCCTGCCAGCCCAATCCACACTGTACCAGGCCCAGAGCTGGTCACATGGATCCTTCATTTAACTGTAGCTGGTGAATTCCCTAAGAGCCAGTACCACCCCCACACTCTAGATGAAGCCTATACTTCAGCTTTGCTCATAGAATTTCCCTGAACTTCTCCTGCCAGCACCATCTATGAAATCCCAAACCTAAGTCCCATAATGCAGCTCCTGCACTTGCTATTTATGTGTAGTTCCCCTACATCCCACCCTGCCTATGCTATCTGTACACACTAGGCCTACCTCCTATGCACAGATCTTGTAGCAACTTTGCTTGAACGGTCCACAGATATTCCCTTGCTTGTGCAATGTTTACTCTTTCAAGCCTGGTCCTAATCAGACAGCTCTTTTACCAAATTTCCTGATGAGTTCCCCCAGTAGTAAGCCCAGATGGGCAATATGCCTACTAAGAGGCCTAGATAGCAAAGTTTGTGTAGATCAAGCAAAGTGTTTACTTTGTGAGGAAGTCTTAGCCTCCCCTGTCAGCACTATACCCAACTCCCCAGACCTTGAGCAGGTCACCCTGGATTTCCCTATTGTACTCCCAGAACCAAGCTCACTCCTGCTGTCTGCACTCTCCTAGGCCTAAGTCTGCATGTCTATGTTGTTCACCCCCTATTTCTGGTCATCTCCCCATAGCCTTTCGTGCAATCAACATCACTTTATATCCCGGCTAAGCTCTAGCCAAACAAATGCCACACCAGATTTCACTGGTGATTTCTCTCTTGAGCAAGCACATCTGTGAATTCTTGATTTGAACTTACAGGTCTTGCACTGGTCTAACCTGGGAAAGTCCATGGAACCTCGGCCACCAATGACATCACCACACTCCCATGGCTATCTCTGGTGGTATAGTTCCTGAACCACCTTTCCTGGTTAGTTCTTCAAGAAGCCTTCCAACCTGGGTGATGACCATACTCCATACCAAGGTCTGTATGCACCCAGATTTGGCTTGTTGAGTTATCCAATATCTCACATTCAGAGACATCTACTTTTTCCAATATCTACCTTGTGTCATGAAGCTCTGGTGATAGCTTTCCCTTATAGTTATTCCACAACCAAGCACCCATGCACCATCTTCAAAGTCTTAACACATAAAACTCGTTGCATAGATCAAAGATTGGGTGTGCCTGTTGGCATTCCCTGGAAGCTTGCTTAACAGAGTCATCTGCTCTCTCAGCCCTAGCTCAGGTCATGCAGCTCTTGCAACAGCTTTCTGTGGTGATGTGTTATTTGTTCTCTAATAAATAAAGCTTACATGATGTTCAGAGGAAAAAGCCAGCCACTATATTAAACATACAATTCAGGCCTTTATTCCCATCATCCGGAAGGCAGAGATTCATCCAGATCTCTGGGAGTTCAAGGCCACAATAGGAACAGAGCCAGGCATGGTGGCACACACCTTTAAATTCCAAAACTATTTAGCTATAAAGTTGTGGAAGTCTATACAGACAGGAAGTGAAAGAGCTGGACAGTAAGAGAAAGTCGTGTAGCATGGAGGAGAGAGGCAGTAAGATGGCAGGGACAGAAAGGATATAGGCATGAGTAAACAGGAAGTGACTCTCTCTGGAAGTTGGTGAGATGAGGTTGGCTGTGGCTTGTACTATTCCTGTGATCTCAGTTTTTCCCCCAATATCTGGCTCCAGGCTTTTGTATTACTAAGACCATTTAGCAATTCATGTTAACCATCTTTCCCAAGTGAGTACCACAGAACCAAGAACACTGGCACCATCTCTACCATCCAAGGCCAAGAGCTGGATTCACAGATTGCACAGCAGTGTTGCCTGATGATGCTACCTGAACTTTTTCCTCCAGCTTCTCCCTGGCACTCCCAGATTTTGAGGTCTAGTTACAGATGGGCAGACTCATATCAGCTTTGCCTGGTAGGTTCAAAGAACCTCTCCCATCAGCACCATCTACCCAGTTCCTAGCCTAGCTGTTTTTGTAGATTTCCCTCACTTCTCTGTTCTGTTGTATACCAACTAAACTGAGCAGGCCTGTACCATTTCTTTATTCCCTACACCTATTTCTGGATGTTCATATTGCTTGCCAGATTTGCCCCATGAATTTAAAGCACATAGCCAGAGCCTTCTCCACACTCACAGACCTAGTCCAGGTCACATTCAAACTGTTAATGAAGCTTCATTTCCTGGAGAGTTCACCCAGAACCAAAAATACCTGCACCAGTTCCACAGTTCAATGTTAACTCTGGATGCACACATGTACATCAGATTTTCCCTATGACCACAAATTTGCCCATTAGATCCATTTTCACTTATCCAGCAAGTAGCTCCTATAGAAGATTTTCCTGTTAAGTTCCACAGAACCAAGCCTGCCAGAAATACCTACATCCTCCCAAACCTAGTTCTGGGTGTGCAGGTAGCACAAAGGTTTTGAATGATGAGCTCCCCAGAAACACACCCACAAGAACTAACCCCTCATTCTAGTCCTAGTTAAAGACTTGGGTTACTTGCCTCCTGCTTGGGTTACCTTCGTGAGTTTCTCTGGTACTTGTGGAATCATGGACCCACATTCTTTGTCTGTATGTACTGGCTAGTCTGATGAAACACCACAGGATCTTGCAAGGCCTCTATATCACCACACTTCTAAGTCAAGCTTCTTCTGTCTCACAGTCATTGCACTGGATTTCCCTGAAAAGGATTCTGAGAATGAAGGCTGCCTGTGCCATTTTCACAGCATGTCCTGATATCCTGATTGCAGCTTTGCCTGGTGTGCTCCTCCTAGCTTTCATGCCAGTGCCTTATGTACACTCGGAGGCTTAGCACCCATAACTGAGCTCCTGCATTAGCATTCCCTGGTCACTCTGGGAGCCAAGCCTGTCTATGCTATTAACACACTCCCAAGTTCTAGACGTACCAATCCTGCACTGATTTACATGATGATGTTCTACAGAACCTCTCCTGCCTGGGCTATGCATATACACATTGGCCTTGCTCTGAATGCCAGTTAAGACTCAGTTACTTCACTTGCTTTCTCTGCTGAGTACCCTGAGAACTGATCTGGTGCCTTTCCCTCCATACTCTACACCTTGCATAGCAGACTTGCCTGGTGAGCTAAAAAGATGCTCAACTGTCAGCATATAAACTCCACTCTGGAATCAAGCTGTGTTCAAGCAGGATGTGCACCAACGTTATCTGGCAAGTGCCCCCAGAACCACCTATATCTGTCCCCCTTCAGCCCCAGGCCTTGTTCTGAATTCAGAGACCACACACTGGCTTTCCCTACGACATTCCAATGAAACTTGAAATCTGTCACAATTCTCTTCTCCCAGCCATTGCTCCCTTTCAAGGAGCCAATGGAGGATTTCTGAGGTGAGTTCTCCAAGAAGCAAGGCAATCTGCCCCATTCTACCTCATATGGCCTGGCTCTATACATATACCTCCAGGACTGGGTGTTCCTAGTGAGATCCTCTTGAATCAACTTCCCTGTACCATCTTGCACACTATGCAGCCCTGTTTTGAGTGTAAAGAACATATAATATAGGAGGCTTTCTTGCAATGCCAGCACAAATCATAACACAAAGACTTATTAATTAATTATGAATGCAAAACCTTAGCTTAGGCCTATTTTTAGCCAGCTTATTTTTTAATTTAAATTAACCTGTATCTATTAATTTATGTGCTGCCCTGAGGCTCATTTACCTCATCTGTGTACTGTCCATCCTGTTTTCCTGTTTCCTCTGTATCTGCTTGGCTGGACATTGGCTGGCTCTGGTGTTTCTCTCTTTCTTTCCACCAGCCCTGCCTATCCCTCCTCTGCTTAGCTATTGGCCATTCAGGGTTTTATTTTTCAAGTTTACTTTTTATGTATTAATTAAAAATTTTCAATTTTCATTTTTTTATTAAGAAATATTCTACTCACTCTACATAACACCCACAGATCCCATATCCCCCTCCTCCAATCCCGCATCCCATCCTCCCAAGCCACCCCATATGCACACAACCCCCAAATCAAGGTCTCCCATGCAGAGTCAGCAGAGCCTGGCATACTAAGCCTAGGCAACTCCAAGCCCTGTCCCACTACATCAAGGCTGTGCAAGGAGTCACACCACAGACACTAGGTACCCAGAAGCTTGTCCATGCACCAGGGACAGATCCCAATCCCCCCTTATGGGTAACCCCCAAACAGTTTGAGCCGAACAACTTCCCTCTGTATCCAGAGGGCCTTTTCCAGTAACATGGGGGCTCCACAGCCACCAGTCTACAATTCTTGGACTTCCACCACTGTGGCCAGTCATCTCTGCATGTTTTCCCATCATGATCTCAATGACCCCTGCATGCAGAATCCCTCCTCCCTCTTTTTGATTAGATTCCCAGAACTTAGCCAGGTGCCTGTCCATGGGTATCTGCACCTGCCTTCATCAGTCACTGGACAAAAGTTCTAAGATGACTGTTAGGGTATTCACCAGAATAGACCAGTCCAGACACCCTCTAGACCACTGCCAGCCTCCCATGTGGGATCATCCTTGTGGAATCCTGAGAGCCTCCTCAGCACCCAGCCTCTTACTATTCCCATGATGTCCTCATCTATCATGTTATCTTCGTCCCTACCCTCCAACTCTGTCCCTGTTCCAGCTTTCCCCTCCCATTTCTCTATGTTCTCATCACCCACTACTTGCCCTCTGGCAACCCCTCATCCAGTTCAGTCATGTAGATCTCATCCACTTCTTCACAGTGTCATCCATGTGTCCCTCCGTGGTTCTTTTCCTGTTAGATAGCCTCTCTGGATTTGTGGGTTGCAATTCCTTCTCTCCCATTTAGTATGTACTTATGAGTGAGTACACACTATGTTTGTCCTCATGAGTCTGGGTTACCTCACTCAAGATGATGTTTTCTAGATTCATCCTTTTGCCTGCAAATTTCATGTCATTGTTTTTTACGGCTGAGTAGTAATCCATTGTGTATATGTGCCATATTTTCTTTATTGATTCTTCAGTTGAAGGGCATCTATGTTGTTTCTAGGTTCTTGCTATTACGAATAATGCTGATATGAACATAGTTGAGCATGTGTTCTTGTGGTAATATTGAGCATTTCTTGGATATATGACCAAGAGATGTATATCTGGGTATTTAGGAAGACTTATTCCGAATTTTCTGAGAAACCACCATACTGATTTCCAGAGTGGTTGCATAACCTAGATGTCATCATAGAGCCTTTTTCTAGTGACTGATGGAGGCAGATACAGAGATCCACATCCAGGCACCCGGCTGAGCCCCAGGAATCCAATTGTTGAGAGAGAGGAGAGATACTGCAAGCAAGGGGCATCAAGATCATGAAGGGAGGATTTGCAGAGATGACTGGCCACAATAGTGGAAGCCCATGAACTGTGGACTGATGTCTGTGGAGCACCCATGAGACTGGACTAGGCCCATTGAAAATGAAAGATGGTTGTTTGGCTCAAACTGTTTGGGGGGCACCCAGGCAGGGGGATTGGGATCTGTCTGATCTGCATGGGCAGGCTTCTGGAACCAGGTCCTGTGGAGTGACACCCTGCACAGCCTTGGTGCAGTGGGAATGTCCTGGACCTGCCTAGGATCGGTGTGCTGGGCTCTGTTGACTCTGCAAAGGAGACCTCGATTTTGGGAATGTGAGGATGCATGGTGGTTTGGGAAAAGGGGCTGGGGGTGTAGGAGAAAAGAGGAGGAGTCTGTGGATAACACGTTGAGTGAGTCGAAAATTTCTTAATAAAGAAAAATGAAAGAAAAAAAGACCATTTAATTGGAAAGACTTTTCCCACCCTTTAATTTTGAGGTAGTGTCTAAATTTGAAATTGAGGTGTGTTTCTTGTATGCAGCAGAACGATGAGTCCTGCTTTCATATCCATTCTGTCAGCCTTTGTCTTTTTATGGGTGAATTAAGTCCATTGATATTAAGGGATATTAATGACCAATGATTGTTAGTTCCTGTTATCTTTTGGTTGTAGTGTGAGTGTGTACTTCTCTTCTTTGGGCTTTATTGATGTGGTGATATCTACTGCCTGTTTTTCTTGGATGTATCTGACTTCCTTAGGTTGGAATTTTCCTTCTGGTGCTTTCTGTAGGGCTGGATTTGTAGATAGGTATGGTTTAAATCGGGTTTTGACTTGGAATGTCTTGTTCATTCTGTCTATGGTGATTGAAAGCTTTGTTGGGTATATCAGTCTAGGCTGGCATCCATGGTCTCTTAGTGTTTGCATTACATCTGTCCATGTCCTTCTAGCTGTCAAAGTCTCCATTGAGAAACTGGGTGTTATTCTGATGGGTTTCCCTGTATAAGTCACCTTGGCTTTTCCCTTTGCTGCTCTTAGTATTCTTTCTTTATTCTGTAGGTTTAGTTGTTTAATTATTATGTGGCCAGGTGACTTTTTTGGGGGAGGGGGTCTATTCAGATTTGCTCTTATATAGGCTTCTTGTATTTCATAGGTATTTCTTTCTTTAAGTTGGGAAAGTTTTCTTCTGTGATCTTGTTCAATATATTTTCTGTGCCTTTGAGTTGGTATTGTTCTCCTTCCTCTATCCTTATTATTCTTAGGTTTGGTCTTTTCATGGTATGACACATTTCTTGGACATTTTGTGTTATGTCTTTTTTTGGCTTTGGAATTTTCATTGAATGACTAATCCATTTTCTCTATTCAATGTTCTACACCAGAGATCCTCTCTTCCATCTCTTGTATTCTGTTGGATATGCTTGCATCTGTGTTTCCTGTTTGTTTACTCAGATTTTCTATTTCCAGCTTTCCCTCTGTTTGTGTCTTCTTCATTGTTTCTATTTCCCTTTTCTGGTCTTGAACTGTTTCCCTCACCCGTTTAATAGCTATTTCATGATTTCTAAAAGGGATTTATTTCTTTCTTCCAATTTTTATTTGTCTTTCCTCTTATTCTTTATAGACTTCATCCAATTTTTTGTCCTTTTCTCAATTTCTTTATTGATTTCTTCCACTTTTTTGTTTGTCTTTTCCTCAATTACATTTTTCATTTTTTTCTTGAAATGACTTTAGCATCTTCATGATGCTATTCTTAAGATTGCTCTCTTCTGCTTCTGGTACATTGTGATATTCAGGTCCTGCTGTTGGAGGAGGCCTAGGTTCTGGTGATGCTGTATTGTTCTTTGTGTTGTTTTATGTACTTCTGCTTTGACATCTGTTCTTCTCCTCCTCTAAAAGCTATAAGAGGTGCCTGTGTCTGAGCGAGTTGCTGTTGGTCCCCTCTGAGCTTGTTGTGTCTGTTTCTCAGGGAACCCTTCTGAGTCTAACATTAGCTCTTCGTCAAATTGGAACAGGCAGATTCTGTGTCTTAGGGAGCTGCTCTTGGGTTGGCCCAAGCTAGTTGATTCTGTGACTCATGGATCCATTCTTGGTCTTATCAAGGCTCTTGGCCCATTCAGAGCCAATAGATTTTATCTTTCAGGAAGGGTATCTTGGTCCAATGAGAGGTGGCAGATACTACTTCTCAGAAAGCCACTCTTGGTCTAATGAGTGCTGCCTGATTCCCTCTCTCCTGAGGTTACTCTTGGTCCAATGACAGCTCTCTGACTAATGAGAGCTCTCTCCGTAAGCCCGATGAGAGATGGGGGTTGGTTTCTAAGCCTCAGGAAGTGGCTAGGATCTTGGGCAGATGGGTATGTGTAGTGGGTAGCCATTCCAGCTTGGTTCTGGAAGTTTCAACCCCCATTGAGACTCTGGGAACTGTCACGCCTACAAGGCAGAGAGGCGCCTGGGGACCCGAGAGCTGGATGGGCCAGCGCTCGCTCTGGGCGCTCTCTCGGTGCCGGAATGCTGACCAGTGCAGATTGACTGTGCAGAGCTCCGGAGAACACCACTGGACTGCGTTACACCTTCCCCAGACCCTGCGACCTACCCATTACTTAATTTGTGAGTTACGCCATTTAATAAATATACTTTTAACTATGTGGAGTGGCCAAAATAATTTCTCCAATATCTGGCGCTCACGTGGGGCAAACTTCAAAGGCCTGGGCGGCTCCCGCCATCTCCTCCCTAGCTGGCGGGTACCTAAACACGCCTGCAAAGTTCCATATAACCAGGGAACACCTACAGGGTTCCATTCCCGAAAAAGGGAGCAGCTAGTCCGATCTCAATTCCCTAGCCTAGCCCCAGACCAGCGAAAGAGGCAGGAAAGTGCTAGCTCCAATTTCTGCCATCTCCCTCTGACTCCAGCCAAGATCGCCAGCAGGCCCTGCTTCGGAGCTGTACCAATGCCACCTGCTGGCTGAAAAGTGCTACTACACGAAAGGTAAGCATATTGTTTCAAGTAAAGGTACTTGATAATTTTACACCTTAAAATTGACTAACAAATTTTGAGTAATTCGTGTAATATGGCCGACAACATTACCTCACAAGAGTTTAAAAACCTTTTTGCCTGTATGATGAATGACATCTTCCTGGAAATATACGACATTCCTAAGGCATATCTGGGTTATACCATTTTGGCATTCATCATAATAATTCACACAGTGTTCAAACACTGGTTTAAGAACAAAGATGAGTCATTATTGGGACTGATACAGGCTTTAAAAGATAGCAATGAAGGCTTACAGAAAAAGATTCTCTCTCTGGAATTTGCTTTCAAAGATAGCAATGAAGGCTTAGAGAAAGAGATTCTTTCTCTAGAATCTGCTAATCAGGATTTACAAAACAGGCTTGTACCCAAAATTGATTTTATTGATAATAAATATGAATATTTAATGGATAGAACACTAACTCTCCAGAGTGAAGTTGTGGCTACTCAGACAGTATATAAGGAAGAAAGATTATCGTTAATTGATAGGATAAGTTCCATGGAATCATGTGTTTCTGAGGAACATAAAAACTTCTATGATTCCATGAGAAATATGGAGTCCCTTGCAAGAGAGGAGGTTCACTCCCTAGAACAGACCCTAGGTGCTCGTTTGCAAGCCCTAGAAGGAACTCTCAGTAAACATGACAAGGGAACTAATAAGCAGAAGGTCAAGACCATAGAGGTTGTAACATCTCCAAATGGCTCTCATACAATGGCTTATCCTGTTATTGTCCATGAGAAGCCAGCAGATGACACACGCCCCGAGCCATATATGACATATACATTACAACCAATTTCAACAAGGGACTTTAAAAATATAAAGGAAGCAGTAGTTACGTATGGGATACAATCCACATATGTAAAACAGATGTTAAATTCGTGGTCTACCTCACATAGAATCATTCCAGATGACTAGCATCAGTTAATTTCAGCTGTTCTAGAATATAGTCAGCAGTTACAGTGGAAAAGCTGGTTGAGAGAAGAGGCAAAAAATTTAGAACAACAAGGTAAAATCAGAGGTTTTGTGATCTCCCAAGATCAAATACTTGGTGAGGGATGTTTCCCTGACAGGAATGTACAAGCCACTTATGATGAGCATACAATATCCCTATGCCGTACAGCAGCTCTAAATGCTTGGGAAAAAATTCCAGAACCTGGAAAACCAACTGAGGTATACACAAAGATATTTCAGGGACTGCATGAACCCTTCACTGATTTTTTTACAAAGACTGAACAGAGCTATAACAAGAGCTGTGTCAGACAAAGAATTAAGAAAAGTATTAACTGAGTCCTTGGCGTTTGACAATGCTAATGCAGAATGCAGAAGAATACTTACACCATTAAAGATCAGATCAGCTCCTTTGGAAGAATGGATTCAATATACTAATGGTGTTCAGTCTCTTAACTACAGTAATGAGGCTTGGATAGGAGAGACAAATCCCAGAGGTGAAAGAAGGCCCCGTGTTACCAAATGTTTTAAGTGTGGTACACCAGGTCATATAAGTAAAAACTGTACATGGGGTACTCCTAGAAGCAATACTCCTTCTAGGAATAGCCTAAACAGGAGACCCCAACCACCTCCTGGATTATGTAGAAGATGTGGCAAAGGCCGACATTGGACCAGTGAGTGCAGATCAAAAATAGATATACAAGGCAACCCTTTACTGGCGGGAAACGCCTCAGGGGGCCTCTTGCAGGCCCCCAAACCAAATGTAGTACGAACATTCCCTGCCACTGTGGAAGAAATTCCTCTCCAGGACAACTGAATAAACCAATGCCTAATGTAAAAACCGATACTGCAATGGATGATAAAACAGCTTTGATAGCTGGATCACAGTTTACAAAGAACACTATAAAACAAATATTTTGGCAGACTTCCATAAATGAACAAAGACCAAAGCTTAGAATTCGAATTAATGGCCTGGTTCTGGAGGGCCTGGTAGACACAGGTGCAGTTGTGACTATAATTACACCACAATCATGGCATCCGAATTGGCCTCTTCAAGAGGTAGATGTCCAACTGTTAGAGATTGGCACCCTATCTCAGATAAAACAGAGTTCGAGATGGGTTGAATGCATAGGGCCAGAAGGACAGAGAGGAAGGCTGAAGCCTTATGTAGCAAATGTAGCAGTAAATCTTTGGGGCCGAGATCTGTTACAACAGTGGAATACCCAGATTAAAATTCCTACACTTTCAGAAAAGGAATACAGACCAATGCATGTTTCTAGGAATAATATCATAACATGCTATAAAAATCAGTCACCAACCATTCAGGCTGTTCACAAACAGAGCACGACTGTTGTTGAACTCTCAGAAGTACCAACTGCCTTACCTTTAAAATGGCTAACTAATAAACCTGTCTGGGTTGGACAATGGCCTTTGACAAAAGAGAAGCTACAAGCTTTAGAACAGCTGGTTCAAGAGCAGTTAAATGCTCAACACATTGAAGAATCTACCAGTCCTTGGAATTCTCCTGCATTTGTTATTAAAAAAAAAATCTGGTAATTGGAGAATGCTGACAGATCTGAGAGCTATTAATAAAGTAATTCAGCCAATGGGCTCCCTACAGACTGGGATGCCCTTGCCCTCTATGCTACCAAAAGAATGGCCTATAATAGTTATTGACTTAAAAGACTGTTTCTTTACCATACCCTTACAGGAAAATGATAGAGAAAAATTTGCCTTCACAGTACCTAATTATAATAATTCTCAGCAAGTCAAGAGATATCAATGGAAGGTCCTCCCACAGGGAATGTTAAACAGCCCTACTTTGTGTCAATACTTTGTGCAGAAACCATTAGAGATAATTCGTGTAAAGTTTCCACAATCCATAATTTATCACTATATGGATGATATCCTATTAGCTGATCCAAAGTTAGATACATTGGAAAGCATGTTTGAAGAAGTAAAAAAAGTTTTGCCTCGCTGGGGACTGCAAATTGCTCCTGAAAAAATACAAAGAGGAGATTCTATTAATTACTTAGGATATAAGATAGAGCTACAAAAAATTAGACCCCAAAAGGTACAACTAAGAAGAGATAGATTGAAGACTCTTAATGATTTTCAAAAGTTATTAGGAAGCATTTCCAACTAACTGGGTATCATGGGAATACCCAAAGATGGACTACAAAATTTGGCAAATACTCTAGAAGGGGACAAAGAATTAAATAGTCCAAGAGAATTATCAGCCGAAGCTGAGAAGGAATTGGCTCTAGTAGAAAAGACAATTCGAGAAGCACATGTGGATCGTGTGGATCCAGAACTTAAATGCATTCTTGTCATATTCCCCTCCAGACATTCCCCAACAGGTATTTTGATGCAGAGGGAAGATATTATATTGGAATGGATATTCCTACCACGTAAACCAAATAAGAAGTTAAAGACTTATATAGAAAAGATCTCTGATTTGATTCAAAAGGGTAAATTAAGACTTTGCCAGTTGACAGGAATGGACCCAGCAGAAATTGTAGTACCATTAACTAATGAGGAAATTTCATCACTATGGAAAGATAATGAATACTGGCAGAGAGCCTGCAGTAACTTTTTGGGAGAGATTAACAACCACTATCCCAAAAGCAAGAGAATAGAATTCATAAAGAAGACTGAATGGGTCCTTTCTCACATTGTACAACAAAAGCCAATTTCTGGAGTCCTCACATTCTATACTGATGCAAATAAATCAGGGAAAGCAGGATATAAATCAGGAGACTTAAGTAAAGTGGTGCAAAGTCCATATAGCTCTGTACAAATGGCAGAACTGTATGCCATTCTTATGGTACTGATGGACTTCACAGAACCCCTCAATATAGTCACTGACTCTCAATATGCAGAGAGAGTTGTTTTACATATTGAAACTGCTGAATTTATTCCTGATAATACAGAATTAACTTCATTATTCATACAATTGCAGGAAATCATCAGAAAAAGGGAACATCCTATATATATAACACATATCAGATCCCATACAGGTCTGCCAGGACCTTTAGCACAAGGTAATGATGAGATTGATCAGTTACTAATAGGTAATGTGCTAGAAGCTTCAGAATATCATAAAAAACACCATATAAATAGCAAAGGTTTGAAGAAGGATTTCTCCATCACTTGGCAACAGGCTAGGGATATTGTGAAAAAATGTCCTACTTGTTCCATCTATAACCAAACTCCATTACCTGCAGGGAGTAATCCAAAAGGTATACAAAGAAATGAAATTTGGCAGATGGATGTGTTTCATTTTGCAGAATTTGGAAGATTAAAGTATGTACATCATACCATTGACAACTATTCAGGATTTCAATGGGCAACTCCTATGAGTTCTGAAAAGGCTGATTCTGTGATTACACACCTATTAGAAGTTATGGCCATCATGGGAATACCTGTACAAATTAAGACAGACAATGCCCCAGCATATGTCTCCAATAAAATGAGACAGTTCTTTGCTTATTATAATATAAAGCATGTTACAGGTATACCACACAATCCCACAGGCCAAGCAGTCATAGAGAGATCCAATCGAACTTTAAAGGATATGCTAAATAAACAGCAACAGGTAACAATGACTCCTAGAAATAGACTGCATAGTGCTTTATTAACCTTGAATTTTCTCAATGCTAATGAGAAAGGAATAACAGCTGCGGAGAGACATTGGACAACAGACAAAACTCCTAAGCTAAACCAACCAGTTTATTTTAAGGATGTGCTGACCTCAGAATGGAAACCTGGATATGTTCTACGTTGGGGAAGGGGTTTTGCCTTTGTTTCTGCAGGAGAAGAAAAGCTATGGATACCAACAAAATTAATAAAAATTCAATTCGAACAGGAAAAACCCCTTGATGAAGACTAGTAAAAGATCATCCACCAATGTGACATCTCTACAAGTTGTAAGAAAAATTTAACAATCAAAGGGTGGGGTAGGGTTCTGTTTTTGTCTTTCCAGGATAATGGAAATACCCATCTTCCAAAACTCATAAGGCCTTGGATATCCGGATGTTTACAGCAGAAAGGAAGAATCTATTGGTACCAATCTACACATGGTAAAATCTCACTGTCTAACATCTTTCTCTCTATCAATCTAGAAAAGTTGTGGTTCCAATTCAATTATAGCCAAGCTGGTTTTGGAGATGGAATTGGCTCACTCCTTCTCTAAACCCAAGCATATTGCTAAAAGAAAAGTTTAAGAGATTCTTCAGTCCCATATCAGAAGAGCCCTCTGGTGTGAGACAGAAGGAAACCAATAAAAAGGGACCATTGTCTTCTAAATTCTAATTCTCTCCATGCTTACTCTTGATTTCTCAGAATCCTTTCTTACATGCTATGTCCTCTTTAAATCCAAACCTCCCATTTTTGATAACAAATAAGTTTTTCCAATAGCAATCTCAGAAGTCACCAGAAGGAAGATGGGGCCCCAACAACAACAACTCTACCCAATCCAGAATGATGCCATGGTAATCATCATCATACTACACTTCTTGCCAGAATTTCAGACAATCTTACCCATTACTCTAAAACTTGCTGCAGAACCTACAGTTAGTCTAACTGAGATTTAACTATCTGAGCTTTCTCACAGTACCCAACAGAGATAACATCACCCCCTAAATGGCAGGAAGCAATTCTAAGAAAACGACGCCCCTTCTCCCTTAGGTTTCATAATTCTCAGGGTTATGGATGACGGTTATAGGGTTGGGGGTGGAAGAAAATATTAACTCAGGATTGTAAAAAAAAGAGAAAAAAAGGGGGGTGGGGTGGGGGGAGAAGAAATGGAACAGATAGGTATAAGATATGATGGTAAATCATTGTATATACTAGTAAACAAACTTAGTAAAATAGCAACCTTAGATAATTTGCACTGTAATTTGTACTGTTATAGATTCTTATATGTTGATACAAATGTAAACTATTTTTATACTCCTGTTTAAGATAATTTGTATATTGATACAAATACAGAACTATATTTGTTATAATGTACATATATTTCTACTCTTATTTGAAACATTTTTTTTTTTTTGGTTTTTCGAGACAGGGTTTCTCTGCGTAGCTTTGCGCCTTTCCTGGAGCTCACTTGGTAGCCCAGGCTGGCCTCGAACTCACAGAGATCCGCCTGGCTCTGCCTCCCAAGTGCTGGGATTAAAGGCGTGCGCCACCACCGCCCGGCTGAAACATTTTTATATTGATACAAATGTAAATTTATATCTGTCATACTTTATATATGCTCTACTTCTGTTTAGGATATTCGGTATATTGATATATATTTAATATTATTGTCATATTGCATATCGCACTATATATTCCTACCTCTGTTATAAATATCTTGTGTATTGTCACAATTTTGAAGTCATCGTTCTTCACCATACATTTGCTTATAGACTGTTTACCTTATTTATTTGAAGCCTTAGTCCTTAGGTTATTTTGATAGATAAGATTTATAGATTTATAGTTGCCTATGCCTGTCATCTCTATAGTTACGTTAGTTAGGTTATCCAGATTTACAGATACATAGGTCAGATGGGCAGGTAATCTTCAAACACTTCATAGACCTAGAGAATATGGCATTTAAATAACTTAGAATTCTGTTGACATGAGACACAATTGCTCCTGGCTGCACCAATTGATCCCGAGAGAATGTTGGGCTCCTAAGACATTTCCATTTGGAAGTTTGTCTTTTGGCACAAAATGGCCTACTGGGCAAAGAACTGCCCTTGCCTTGATGGCTGACAGTACAAATGCAATGCTGTCCTTTCTGGACAAGCGGGACACAAGGAAAGCGACCACTGTACTCTGCCAAGACAGGGTAAGATGGTCTTTCAGAAATCCTGCTTCTGAAAATGGTCTGTCAGATACTCTAGGCCTGTAGCCAATTTGAATGCACCAACAATGCTGAGAAACATTAGGTGACTGTCCAGGCTGCCAGCTGTCTTGGTCTACTCTTGCAAGATTCCCGAAAGTTGCTTGCATCCATCTACCATTTTTCAGCGACCATTATGTTCCTTCTCAGGTCTTTGATGGGACTGAAGACTAGCAGTTATAGTTACAACTTAGTATATATATCTTAGATAGAACATATTAAGAATTAGGTTCAGGTTCTTTAGGATAGGACACCTTTGAATGATCTTTATAACATGCTGTTTACCTATGCTCTATACTTCTCTGGATTTTAGTATGTGTTTCTTGCTTGATATTGTTTGCATTGGTTGTAGTGACATCTTATCTAGGTCATTATCTCTCATTATTTCTGGACAATATTTGATAACCATTCCTTTGTATATAGTCTTGTATTAGTTTAGAACCTTCTTATTTAGACAAAAAGGGGGAGATGTAGTGGGTAGCCATTCCAGCTTGGTTCTGGAAGTTCCAACCCCCATTGAGACTCTGGCAACTGTCATGCCTACGAGGCGGGGCGAGGGGAGGCGCCTGGGGACCCGAGAGCTGGATGGGCCAGCGCTCGCTCTGGGCGCTCTCTCGGTGCCGGAACGCTGACCGGTGCAGATTTACTGTGCAGAGCTCTGGAGAACACCGCTGGACTGCATTACACCTTCCCCAGACCCTGTGACCTACCCATTACTTAATTTGTGAGTTATGCCATTTAATAAATATCCTTTTAACTACGTGGAGTGGCCAAAATAATTTCTTCGATAGGTATGAGGGCAGAGTGTTAGATTGCAGGGTCTGCTGATGGGTCTTGGTGAATTGGGAGCTTTCCCACAGGAGCCCTGCCTGCTGGCTGGTAACTGCCCTTCACTAATCCTATGTAACACAAAATTGTGAGAGGGGCACTAGCATATTTGAAGTTTGTTGTCTTTATTTTTCTTATGCCAGACAGATAGGGTTGCAGACTCTGCTGCTCAGTTGGATGAATTAAATGTAATTGTTTTTTGGGCACCAAGGTAGATGGGACCAGGCAGCAGTACAGAATTGCCAAAGGCAAAGTGATTATACATATTATATTGGGCAGTATAGCCAAAGCAATGTTCATAACTGCCTGAACCATAATTGTCAGCAAAGAAAAGGTGAATTTTAAGGTGGCATGATTGGTCTGGACCTTTGGTGCTGGCTAATCTATCATGGTATTTCCAGACATGATATAGATAAGAAGCTACTAAATGGCTGTTTAATCTATAGCAGCAAAAAGAAATGTATCAAATAAATGAAAGAAAGACTCTGTACAGGGAGCCTAAATTTTATAATATACCATCCTGAAACTGAAAAGGAAAAGTAAAGATGTTAGAGTTGTCTTGTGCACCATCTACTTTAAGAATCACTCTGAGTTAAATAAGATATGCCAGTTATATTCTGTTGTCCTAGATTTTGTCTGTGAGATGAGACTTTCTTGTGAAAAGGCTGAGCATCTTTCCCTATCTAACAACTGATTTCTTCTTCTGATTATTTCCCAAGATGCCAAGCACACATTGACTAAAGAACTTTGAATGGATAAGATTTTGACCTATTGAGGTAAAAATGTTCCATTCCTTGAAGCATTGTAGAATTGAAGGAAAAATTGTCTTCCTCTTGTCTGCCTCCTTTATCAATGCCTGGTCATACAGATAATCTTGTATATAATTCTAGGTAGGAAAGTCATGAGGAAGAGATGCCCTTTGTGTTCAGCCAGTTGTCACCAAAATCAACAGCCATTTTCCTGTTTCTAATACATTTTGGAGTTCTGATTTATAGAGAAGCAAATGCCTTTGTACATGGGAAATGTTAGTGAATTGTCTGATGCTAATTAATCTCAGAGAGAAGATGGCTCTGAAAATGGGAGTTGACATTCCCATTTCAGGTCCAAGCATGTCTATTTCAAAATGTCCTGCAAAGTTCATAGCATGACACTGTGACAAGGAAAGAGAACTACAAACAGTGTAAGAGCCTAGACACTATGACCCCTAAAGACAGCTTAGGGATAACTTGTTGCAAATAAAAACTACTCTTGTTTATCTTCTGACATAAAATCATTCATCATTAATAAAAGGTCCTGGGATGATTATCTGTGGAGAAGGCATAGAGGGCCTTCAACCTAGAAGTTTCTCAGTCAGTAAATACAGAAGCCTAATTTTAATTAGAATTATTTGTTGTAACTTTCTTCAGGAAGTTATTAGCATGGATTAAAGGAGGTTTTGCTATGTATCTGCCACATCTCTATTTTTGATGCTCATACTCATTCAAAACCAAGAATAAGGCTAATGTACATCTTCCACTGTACAAACTGTAAAACAAAGGGAAAAGATACCAGAACTGAGCCTCTGAGGAATCTAATTGTGAAGAGCGATGAGGGTAAAAATACAACAAGTCTAACTGTCCATTTAGCTCCTTTATGGGTCTCAGAGAGGAAAAGTGTAATGTAAAAACAGAATACAGATTGATGATCTCAAGAGTGGATAAAAGGCCTCTTGGTGAAAGGCCTACCTGTGCTAGCTTTGAGTTAATTACTAGGGAATGGTAGAGGAGAAAATATACCCAAGTTCTAAATAAATTCAGCATGTACTAACATCCACTCTCCTAGACTGTCAATCAACTGAGGTTTTATTTATGATGATGGTTTCTTCAGATTCTGGAGTCCTAGATTTTCAGAACTGGTAATCTCTCTACAGACATCTTTTACATAACCATAAATATTCTCCTGGTCACTCTGGAGAGGGAACAGAGCCTTAAATCTCTTCACATTGACTCACGAATGTCCTCACACAGGCACCTTCTATGCTTTAGGGCTGCCAATTCAACCCCAATTTTTGTTCATGGAATTCAAAGTATAGCACTTTATCTTGGTTGTCCTAACACAAACAATAGGATCAACACCACAGATGATGAGACATTTTGGCAAAGAACTACATTTAACATCTTAGTGTAGACAAAATACTGGAATGGAATTGCAGCAGCAGGAAATCTGATCCTTCAAGCATACACATTGATTCTAGGAAAGCATTTGAATCGTTAAATTCTCCATGACATCAATCATGTTGTTGGCATATGTTCATCAATGGAAATTTATAGCTGTCAGACAATAGGATGGATAAAATTTCAACTTGACTTGGGAGATGAGTAGGTTTTTACCTCTTGAATCAAACCTGTGCTCTCTTCCTCATGCACATCTTGCAACTGATGAAATCCACAAGGAAATCTTCAAAGTCATTTGATTTCTGTGAAACCTTTGGAACAGTGGTAAACCTCAAAACCTACTTTCACCTTCCTAACACTATGACCCTTTAATAAATTTCTTCATATTCTGGTGACCACCATCCATAACATTATACCATCAGTACTTTATAACTATAATTGTTCTACTTTTATGAATCATAACATAAATATCTGATATGCAGCCCCAAAGGGGGTCCCAACTCCTAGGTTGAGAACCACTGTTGTAGAGGGTTTTGGATGATTTTCTAGCCTGCATCCTTTATTCTTCCTCTAAAGAAGATAAACTTTTTTTTTAATCACGGGACTTATAGTTATTCTAATGCTTGTACTATTTCTAGGTGAGAACTGTTACCTATATCAAATAATGCACTGTCATCAAATAACTGCCTGGAGCCATGGATCTATGCAAACCAAAGAATTTTATTGTATCCCTCTGGATTGTAACTAAGAACTATCCTTGGATGGCCTTCCTTTCTCTGGTCTATGCTTAAAACTTCATCTCCTATCAGGAGGAAATACCGAGAAAAACATAATGACACTCAATCTTCATCTCTAACAGGGATGTGATGAGAGGGTTCAGGGGAACTTGTGATGGTTAGAAAAGGAAAAAGATCCCATTAATAAGGGATGTTGCTTGTCCTTGATGTTCCCTTCCACAGGAGGCTGTCACACTCAGAAAGTGCTAGTGGATAATAAAGGGGGAAAACAGCCTCTTGGTCCTTCCTGGGGAAGGACCAATCATGGAGGAGATGACTTCCTGAGGGGAAGAGCCTGGAGAGCCCTAGGGCAGACTTCAACCTCTGGGGTGCCTTCCCATCCCCTTGATGGCAGCTGTTTGTCTGTTCTTATAAAGTTCGTGCTTTTGTTATTTATCTCTGTGATTACTGCTTCTTTGCTCCTATATCAATCTGTCATTTACTTTCACTCTCAGCTGCCCTTAGGGTCTTCCACTGTCATGTTATGTCAGAGAGCCTTAGGATGTCCCTATTCTCTCTCCTGTAGCTGTTGTATTCCCGTTCTAAATATCATATCTCCAACTCTGCCTGTCAATGGGCATGTCAGCCAATATCTGTCAGAGTGTGTCTTCTTCCAATATGTACAGCTTTTTGTCTGTGTCATGAAACAATTTTGCTGGTAGCTCCTGACTACTGTTCCTCCAAAAAAACCCATAAAAATAATCTGTGCCCCCTTTGAGGAAGAGGGCATTAGAGGGTTCACATATGCTTTCTGTATTCTTCACTACCTTGATGTGTGGGTGTATGGCTGATTCCAGGAAAGAGAGACTAACAAATGAGAAAGTGGCTCGATAAGACTGAACTATAAGGAAGACTGTGGGGCATTATCATAAGTAAGGATGGATATAGAAGTGTTCAAATCATTGTGCATAATATTACCCCTTGGCAGGTGGTCCTGATGTGTATAATACAGCAGGATACACAAGCCATGAGGCACAATCCAGTAGCAGCTTTAGTCCATGGCTTCTGTTTCTGCTGCTGCCTCTAGGTTTCTGCCCTTCTTGAGTTCCTGCTCAGATTATCAACAATGATAGACTGTTAGCCAGACTTGTAATATCAAAGAAATCCTGTAATCTCAAAGTTTCTTTTGTGTATGGTTTTATATTATTACAGCAATTGACATCCAAACAAAGACAGAAAATGGTGCCAGAACACTGTATTGCTGAGGTAGACCACACTGTTTCTATTTGGGAAGACTATGGTGAACTTAGTATTTGATGCTGAAAAGGTGTTCAATGCTAAGAGTTCAGTGTGCTGTTTTATGGGATCTTGGAAGATTATCATGGTAAGAGCAGCACAGATAATGGAGGCCTGGCCTTTGAAGTTTAGCCAGGAAGGAAAGATTCTAACAGGACAATTTGAAGAATTTTTGAGTTAGCATTTTGTTTTTACTTGGCTGGGGTGGAGTAATCATCTGTAATTGAAAGAGTTCAGCATCTCTGAAGGAAAATATCCTGGGAAGTGTTTTCTGGGGATAATCACACATGTGTTATGTTCAAGAGGGGGGCAATACTATACATTGTGCTGACAAACAAACCTAAAAATATATATTATCCTCCTAGAAGGTACTGGTTTTGAAAGCATGAAGGGGACATGTATAGAATCAGAGGCTTAGGACTGTGAGGATCATAAGAATCCTTTGTTGAATGTGCAGCCTTAATGGAGATACAAACTCCAAGATTCAATGGGTAACAAAAAGATTGCATCTAGACACAATCTGGCAGCGTGAAAGTCTCTAAAAAGGGCACAAGAGAGGCTATTTGTAAAAGTGCAGCCCACTTGCTTTGGAGACCTCAAATTAGTGGACATGCCACTACCATGGTATGACCACCAAATATAAAAACAGGTGTGCAGTAGAGCCACCTGAGCCTACGAGATATAAGGTGCATGCTATGGATTGCAAATCTGGAGAATAGGGAGTTACTAGGTCCTTTGGAACCCAGGAGTTCCTGGAGGAATACCAGATGCAGGGCAATCAGCTATTTGTTTTGCTTTGATTTAATTGTAACAGTATCCTAATGCCCTCTATTTGGGAAAAGGAAGTATTCAACTTGCTTTTATGATTTTTAATTTTACAGATACCCATAATTATGAGACACTGAATATTTTATAAAGATTTTGAACAAAGATTTTTGATGTTTTCTAGAGCTTTTTGATACTTAGAGAGAATCTGGTCTTTCCATATCAAGTGTCAACAATCATGAAATTCTAGTCTATCAGTGTCCATTGGAGGATCTTTATTACAGCCCTGACTTGCTTCCTGGGAACTTCAGTTCCAATTCTTCCACATGGTCACCTTCTACGTGTATTATTTTACATGGATATTTTTCTCTCAGTGTATCTTGCTCTTCCACCCTCTTAACAAGATCCACCATTTTAGATACTTGACTCATCTCAGGGACAAAAGTCATGACATAAGCAACTCAGGAAGGAAGGTTTTATTTTGGCTGTCAGTGTGAGGGAACATGCCATCATGCCCAAGAATTCAGGAGGATAAGAGCACGGAGTTGCTTGTAGTAAGTAGTATATCAGCAGTTAGGAAGAAGTGAGCAATGACTGCTGGTGCTCAGCTTTCAGCTTTATATGCAGTCTGGGTTCATAGTCCATAGAATGATGCCATCTACATTTAGGGCTGATCTTCTCACACTGAGTCTAGAAAATCTTTGACATTAACCAGAAGCTCTTATCCTCTTCTTGACTCTAGCTCTTGTCTTTTCATCATTCAGTATTAACTGTCTTCAAACCACTTCCTGCCAATTTCACTTCATAATAGTACATTACTACATTCATTTACTTATGTGCAAGTGTTTGGAGTGTTTATGTGTTATTTTCAAAGATGAGACCAGGTGCAACTGCAGACATATGGAGGTCAAGAGTCAACTTTTAGGTGTGTTATATGGGTCTTGAATGAGGGCTCAAAGCTTGAAGGTATCATCCAGTTTCATTGGGGTTAAAACTTAGGTCCTGGAAAGAAAACTCAGAAAGACAGGAAAGGGAAAAACAATTGAGTAGAGAAGGGTACTAGACAGAGCAGGATGATTCCAGACCTGAGGTAGGAAAAGCATGCAGTAGCTGCCTGCCAAAAGTGACACTGACAGAGAAGTGCAGGCTTCTGATAGAAAGTAAAAGGTATGGATTTGAGAAAGACACAAAAACAACTCCCCACAGGAGTGAACAATTTTGAGAGTCCCTAAAAGTTACAAATTGACAGAGAAACAGATAGTCTCTGGGCATAGGGAAAGAAAAAGAAGCAAAACTGCACAAAGTTTATTAAAACTGTCAAACAGTATCCTCTAGACTAGTGGTTCTCAACCTTTCTAATGCTGCACCCCTCTAATAGAGTTCCTCCTGTTGTAGTTACCCCTAACCATTTTTATGTCTACTTCATCACTGTAATATTGTTAATTTAATGAATTGTATTGTCAATATTTTTGGAGATAGAGGATTGTCAAAGGGATCTCAAACCACAGGTTGTGAACTAGTGCACAAGACGATGAGAGGTGCACTCTAGCTTAGAATCTGCTCTGAAGCTGAGGTCAGATCATTTTGATAGGCTATGCTCCCACCAGAGTCCCTCTCCTTCATGATTGGTCCTAAGCAAGTGTTCCTTGAACAGTTTCTGTTGCCTCTGCTTCCTGCCTGTTAGCAAATTTTATCAGTTCCAATCTCCTAGTTGGTGTGAGAAATGAGCATCATTTCTTAAAGGAGACAGGCATAATTTTTTAGAATAAACAATTTCCCTCAACTTCCCTCCATTGCCATTTCTCAGAGATTAACATTGGATGGCACCAGACTATGTGCAAATGGAGTTCTGAGTAATTCCTGCTGAGAAGACATGATGTTTCCAGGTATTGACCAGAAAGAAGGGAGCCCTTGGTTGGAAAGCAGATTCTTCATGCCAGTCAAGAAGGATGCATTAGGACACACTTGTCTGTGTAAATATAGGATCTGGAACAGCCAGTTGGTATTGTGTTGTGCTGGTGAGGTACCATCTATCATAGAGTGAATTTATGAAAACAATTACAACCCCCAGTGATCATGTGATTTAGGAAAAGTCACAAAAATCCCACATTGTCACAGTTTTGATCTTTGTACTTATGAGAGGAGGAATACAGGCAAGAAACACCCCAAACCCCTCTGCAGGCCTTAGAGTAACCATAAGTGAGGGTAAGGAGTTCCTTACAGCTTTTCTCTAGGGCAGCCTCTATGTGCTGACCACAGGGAGGTACATCCACAAGCGGGTGAATCCCAGCTGTGTAGCTAGAGTTTTCCTGCCTTGCCCACAGTGAGGACAAATCTTTGTCACCTGCCAGTCCCACAGCCACTCAGACCCAACCAAGTAAAAACAGAGACTTATATTGCTTAAAGTTTATGGCCATGACAGGCTTCTTGCTAACTGTTCTTATAGCTTAAATTAATCCATTTCCATAAATCTATACCTTGCCACATGGCTCATGGCTTACTGGCATCTTCACATGCAGCTTGTCATCATGGCTGCTGGCAGTGTATCTGACTCAGCATTCCACTTCCCAGAATTATTCTCCTCCTTGTCCTGCCTATATATCTCCTCCTGCCTGACTACTGGGCCATCAGTGTTTTATTTAGTAAACAATCAGTGCAACAGATTTCCAATACAGAACATCCCACAGCACAGCTGCCAAGGACTTTTCTAACAGGTTTCAATTAGGGCTCTCTGTTTTCAAATGACTGTGGTTTTAGTTCTAATTGTTGATTTTCTTTGTATTATAAACCTATGTAAGAGTCCTTATCATTTCCTGTGCCAAAACCTGAAGGTGATCCTGCTTTGTAATGTCCTCCACAAGACAAATTATTCTACAAATTTAAGTTCATCCATATTCAGGCTTTCAGGACACAGGTAAAATGCAGCCAGCTCTGTGCCAGCATAGAACATGAACGACCACTGTCCCCTTTCACCTTACAGTCCTTGATCCTCTTTGAATATTCATGAGCAGCTCCCACCTCTCCACATTTTTCTAGAATTGCACATTCCTCATGTAATGGACAATTAAACACTTTTTTAGAACATTTGAGTACATTTCTAAGGCATAGGTCCAAATATTTCCACATTACACAAGTACTGATTTCAAAAGTTTAATAAGTTCATGGTTAGGTTAATAACATTAACTAGAACAATTCTATTCCAAGGACCACTTTTCTACATTACTTTCCTGTCTCGTTGAAACAAATATCCTACATGATGAAAGAAAGGAAAGAGTGGATATTTGAACATTATTTTCTCACAGGTTGAGGGTACTGTAACAGCAGAGAGTATATGGTGTAGAAAGTATGAGGCTTCTGGTCACTCTGTGCAGGTCACCTGGGAGCAGAGAGCTATGAATGATTCTGATCATCTAAATGTCTTCTTTTTTATGCAGTCTGAGTCCACTGATCATGGAATGATGCCACCTATATTTATCATAAATGATCCACCTCACTTATCCTAGCCTAAATAATCTCATATACATGTTTAGAAGTCTTTTCATTTTATGATTCTATATCCTGTCATCTGCCACATATTGCTCATAATCAAAACAGTTCGTGACATCTGATCTAGCTTCTGTTCTCAGTTGAGTCTGGGTATATTGAGTTTATAATAGATACTTTCTGTCAGGAACACTCATATCTCTGTTACATTCAATCCCATTGGCTTCCAGTTTAAAATTCCTTGTCACACATCTATTGATGTAACTCTACATTCTTCACCAGTCACTCTACTCTCTGTCCTGGGAGGGTTTAATTTCCAGCACATAGATAATTTGTCCACTCGAATTAATGAAATTTATATACCCCTAGATGGGTACTGCTTACCAAGACCCATATAACATCACCACAAGCCATGGAACAAATGTTCCCATACAACCACACACAAACACACACGTGTGCACACAAACATGCACAAACAAATTAATGTAATAAAAATGATATGTTGGAAATATAAAACCCCACACATTAATAGTGGTCAAGTTCAACACCCCACTTTCACCACTGGACAGATATCCCAAATCGAAATTTAACAGAGAAATAAAGGACTTAATGGATGTCATGATTCAAATGGAGTAATCAGTATCTATAGAACATTCCATCCTAACAAAAAAGAATACACCTTCTTCTCAACACCCCATGGGACCTTCTGTAAAATCGACCACATACTTGGTCACAAAGCAAATCTCAACAGATACAAAACAATTGGAATAACCTCCTGTGTTCTATCAGACCACCATGGTTTAAAGTTAGATTTCAACAACAACAAAAACTACAGAAAACCTACAATCTCATGAAAACTGAATAATGCTCAACTGAATCACCAATGGGTTAGGGAAGAAATAAAGAAAGAAATTACACACTTCCTTGAGATCAATGAAACTGAACACACCACATACCCAAATTTATGGGACACTGTGAAAGTAGTACAAAGAGGGAAATTCATAGCACTAAATGCCCACATAAGAAGTTGGAGAAATCTCACACTAGTGACTTAACAGCACACCTGAAAGCTCTAGAACAAGAAGAAGCTAAGTGTCCCAGGAAGAATAGATGCCAGGAAATTATCAAAGTGAGAGCTGAAATCAATAAAATAGAAACAAAGAGAACCATACAAAAAAATGAATGAAACAATGAGTTGGTTCTTTGAGAAAATCAACAAAATAGACAAGCTTTTAACCAAACCAAACAAAAGAGAGAGAGCATCCAAATTAGCAAAATCAGAAATGTAAAGGGAGACATAACAACAGACATTGAGGAAATCCAGAGAGTCATCAGGTCATACTTCAAAAACCTCTACTCCACAAAACTGGAAAATCTGAAAGAAATGAATAATTTTCTGGTTAGGTACTATATACCTAAGTTAAATCAAGACCAGATGAACTATTTATATAGTCCAATAACCCTTAAGGAAATAGAAACAGTCATTAAAATCTCCAAGCAAGAAAAGCCCAGGACAAGATGTTTTCAGCACAGAAGTCTGCCAGATCTTCAAAGAAGAGTTAAAAAAATACTCCCTAAATTGCTCCACACAATAGAAACAGAAGGAACATTACCAAACTCCTCTATTAGGCTATACTTACCCTGATTCCTAAACCAAACAAGGATACAACAAAGACAGAGAATTACAGACCAATATTACTCATTAACATTGATGCAAGAATACTCAATAAAATACTGGCAAACAGATTCCAAGAACCCATCAAAACAATTATCTAACATGATCAAGTTGTCTTCATCCCAAAGATGCAAGGGTTGTTCAACATACAAAAGTCCATCAATGTAATACACCATATAAACAAACTCAAAGAAAAAAAACACATGATCATCTCACTAGATGCAGAAAAGACTTTTGACAAAATCCAACACCCCTTCATGATATAGGTCTTGGAGCGATCAGGAATAGAAGGAACAAACCTAAATATAACAAAGGCAATTTACAGCAAGCCAACAGCCAACATCAAATTAAATGGAGAGAAACTCAAATCAATTCCACAAATATCAGGAACAAGGCAAAGCTGTCAGGTCACCGTATACTTATTCAATATAGTACTTGAAGTTCTAGCCAGAACAATAAGACAATATAAGGAGATTAAAGGGATACAAATTAGAAAGGAAGAAGTCAAGCTTTCCCTATTTGCAGATGACAGGATAGTATACTTGAGTGACCCCAAAGATTCGTTCAATGAATTGATACAGCTTATAAACACCATCATCAATGTAACAGGATACAAGATCAACTCAAAAATATCACTAGCCCTCCTATATACAATTGATTGAGAAGGAAATGAGAGATACCTCACCCATTAAAATAGCCACACATGTTATAAAATGCCTTGGGGTAACACTAACCAAGCAAGTGAAGGTCCTATATGACAAGAAATTTAAGTCCCTGAAAAAAGAAATTGAAGAAGATGTCAGAAAATGGAGAGATCTCCCATGCTCATGGAGAGGCATGACTAACATAGTAAAAATGGCAATTTTACCATAGGAAATCTACAGATTCAATGCAATCCCCATGAAAATACCAACACAATTCTTCACATAACTGGAAAGAATACTACTCAACTTCATATGGAAAAACAAAAAAACAAGGAGAGCCAAAAGAATCCTGTACAATAAAGCAACCTCTGTAAGCATCACGATCCCTGACTTAAATCTCTACTATAGAGCTACAGTAATAAAAACAGCTTGGAACTGGCATAAATAAAAACATGTGGACCAATGGAATAGAACTGAAGACTCTGGCATTAATCTGCACACCTATGAACATATAATTTTTGACAAAGATGCCAAGAGTGTCCAATGGAAAAAGGAAAGCATCTTCAACAAATGGTGCTGGGATAACTGGATATCAATTTGTAGAAGGCTTCAAATAGATCCATATCCATCACCGTGCACAAAACCTAAGTTCAAGTGGATCAAAGCCCTCAACATAAATCCAGCTACTCTGATCCTGATAGAAGAGAAAGTAGGAAGTAGTCTTGAACGCATTGGCACCAGAGATCACTTCCTAAATATAATAACAGTAGCTCAGACACTGAGAGAAACAATCAATCAATGGGACCTCTTGAAACTGAGAAGCTTTTGTAGAGGAAAGGATATGGTCAACAAGGCAAAACAACAGCCTACAGAATGGGAAAAGATCTTCACCAACCCCACATCTGACAGAGGACTGATACCCAGAATATATAAGGAACTCAAGAAATTAAACATCAAAATGACCAACAGTCCAATTAAAAAATGGGCTATAGAACTAAACAGAGAATTCTCAACAGAGGAAACTCAAATGGCTGAAAGACATTTAAGGAATTTCTCAACATCCCTAATCATCAGGGAAGTGCTAATCCAAACAACTCGGAGATACCACCTTATGCCTGTCAGAATGGCTAAGACCAAACACTGAACATACCTTATGCTGGAGAGAATGAGGAGCTAGGGGAACACTCCTCCACTGCTGGTGGGAATGCAAACTTGTACACCCACTTTGGAAATCAATATGGCACTTTCTTTGAAAATTGGGAATTAATCTCCCCCAAGATCCAGCTATACAACTCTGATGCATATTCCCAAGGAATGCTCAATCATACCACAAGGGCACTTGCTCAGCAATGTTCATATCAGCATTGTTTGTAATAGCCAGAAACAGAAAACAACCTAGATGCCCTTCAACTGAAGAATGGATAAATAAAATATGGTATATATACACAATGTAATACTACTCAGCAGAGAAAAAACAATGACATCCTGAGGGGTGCAGGCAAATGAATTGATCTAGAAAAAATCATCCTGTGTGAGGTAACCCAAACTCACAAAGACAACCATGGTATGCACTCAATCATAGGAGGATATTAGATGTGGAACAAGGATGACTGGCCTGCTACTCACAACACCAGGGAGAGTACCTGGAAAACAGAAGCCCAAGAAAGACACGGGAATTGCCCAGTGTCAGAGAAATGGATGAGATCTACATGAACAGCCTCGACATGAGTGGGGGTAATGAAGGGCGAGGGTCGAGGGAAAGAGAGCTTGAGGGAGCAGGAGATACCAGCTGGATCAGGAACAGAGAGGGAAAACAAGGAATAGGAGATCATGGTGAATGAAGACCACATGAGAATAGGAAGAAGCAAAGTGCTAGAGAGGCCCACAGAAATCCACAAAAATACCCCCACAATAGACTGCTGGCAATGGTCAAGAGACAGCCTGAACTGACCTACTCTGGTGATAGGATGGCCAAACACCCTAATTGTTGTGCTAGAAACCCCATCCAATGTCTGAGGGAACTGGATGCAGAGATCCATGGCTAGGCCATGGGTGGAGCTCTGGGATTCCAATTGCCAAGAAAAAGGAGGGATGATATGAGAGAGAATTGTTGAAACCAAGGTTGAATAAAGCACAGGGACAAATAGCCAAATGAATGGAAACACATGAATTATGAACCAATGGCTCAGGGGCTCCCAACTGGCTCAGGCCCACTGATGAATTGAGACAGTTGATTGGCTTGATCTGTTTGGGAGGCATCAAGGCAGTGGGACTGGGTCCTGTGCTCAGTGCATGAGTTAGATCGGTGAAACCTGGGGCTTATGCAGGGATACTTTGCTCAGCCTGGGAAGAGTGGACTGGACCTGCCTGGACTGAGTCTACCAGGTTGATCTCAATCCTCGGGGGGAGTCTTTGCCCTGGAGGAGAAGGGAATGGGAGGTGAGCTGGGGGGAAGGGGAGCGAGGCGGGAGAAGGGAGAACATGGGATTCTGGGGCTGATATGTAGAATTAAATAATATTGTAAAATAAAATTAAATTAAATTTAAAAAAATTGATATATTTGGACCATAAATTTTCAAGAACAGGATTGGGAATGGTTAATATTGAATGTTGAGTGTACAGGATCTAAAATCAAGAAATCCAGAGGCCTAAGGAAATGTCTCAAATAGGTTAAGATGAGGTTAATTGGGCTGGAAAGAACCATCTGAAATAAAGTAGCATCATTCCTTGGACTGAGGTTCCTGGCTGCATAACCAGGAGAGAGCTAGGTGATCATCTGTAGTGCTCTAACTACTCTCCCTGCTCCCTAACTACCAATGCAATGTAGCAAGCAACTTGGGACTCTTGTCCCGATGATCTCTCAGTCATGATGTATATTTCCTCAAGTTAAGAGCCAGTATAAACATTCCTTCCTTTATTTGCTCATGTTATGTATTTTGTCAGAGAAATGAATCAGGTATGTGATATGGTGGGTGATGGTGAAGGAGATGGAAGATCTAGGTCAGTTATTCTCAAACTTCCTAATGCTGTGACACTCTAATACACTTCCCCATGTTGCAGTGACCCCCAACACCAACCACAAAGTTATTTTCATTACTACTTTATAACTGCAATTTTCTATTGTTATTAATCATAACGTAAATATCTGTGTATTGTAGCAGGATTCTTAAAAGTTCTTATTAATAAAATCAAACCTGAGGCGAGTTATTGGGGTCTATGCTGGTAGATCTGAGAGACAGAACAAGCCACAGCTATCTCACCTCACCGGATCCTCAGCTGGTCTTGTCTCCTCAGACTGGAGGCCTCTGAGTCCTCATCCAGAATGGGTCTCAGCTGAACTGCTGCTCAAAAGCCTGAATGCTTAACCAGCCAAAATCTTGTAGTTTCTGGTCCTCACGCCTTATATATCTTTCTGCTTTCTACCACCACTCCCTGGGATTAAAGGCTGGCTTTCTGGGATTAAAGGCGTGTCACCATGCTTGGCTATTTCCAATGTGGACTTGAACTCACAGAGATCCAGAGGGATTTCTATCTCTGGAATGCTAGGATTAAAGGTGTGAGTGCCACCATTTTCTAGCCTTTGTATCTAGTGGCTGTCTGTTCTCTGACCCCAGATAAATTTATTAGAGTACACAATATTTTGGGGAACACAATACCACTACAGTGTATTGCAATGGTCTTAGGCAACCCTGTGAAAGGGTCATTCAACCCCGAAACGGGGCCATAAACCACAGGTTGAGAACCACTGATATAGATCCATTGAGAGAAAGTATTTACACAGTATATATAACACACACTCAGAAAGCTGACCTGATAAAGAATAGGGACTAATGGTACCAGGAAGAAAAACAGGATATTTTTAGGGTCCTAAAGGATGGCTGATAGATTGGAATGGTCCTATGCTACCCACCACATGGACCATTTGTGGTCCATTTGTGGCATTTGTGGCATTTATTTATGACTGGGGAAATAGGAGATGGCTACTGCCTTCTAAGAGAGAGAGACGACAGATGGCAATAGCATACTCAGTGAACAGCATTGCCTTCTTTCTCCAAGAGAGCATCCCATACTCACAGCAGTGGCAAGGCTAAAACTTCCTGCTCTACCTTTCAGAGATTTGAATACTTAAGTGTCTCCACACAAGAATGTGGTTTCTTTTTGTGTGTTGAGGTGTCTGCTTACTTGCAAACATTATTGTTCATGGGATTTACTAGGTTTACATAGGAAACATGCCTTTATACTGTACTCTTTCTTGCTATTGCTAGTTGGCACTGTCGAATGGGATCACGACCTGAAGTTAAGTATGTGAAAACATTTAAAGAATGGAAAGCGTTTGACAGCAAGGAAGGAATAAAACTTAGACACACTCCCAGGAATCAAGTTGATATTTTATATAGAATGAATTGGTGATTACACAGTACTGTGTACAAAGGGCAATTTCTTCAAGGATTCTCCTGGCAGGTGTTAAAATGCCAGAGCCCTCACTTCAGACCTTTTGCCCAGCCAGGTTGGGAGCACACCGGGCCTTCACCTGACTCTGTACTGTCAAGGAGATCATCTCACAGAGAAACAAAATCACGCCAAAGAGTGACATCGTGGCTGTCAGGACACCCATTGGGAACACCTTTGTGCAGTGTTTCTTTATAATGTCCTCCATTTTAACGGGAAAGTCGGGTGAAAAGTCAAGAGTGGTTTGCCCATAGATGTCTACTAGGTGGTTCAAGGTCACAGTAACAAGTGTGAAAAGGCTGCTCACAGCCAAAATTATGGCAGACATCTTGTAGCAAAACAGCTGGATATCAATGAATTGGTCTTCCATGCAGCTGATCTTAATGGCCACTGAAGTGAAAATCAGGACAAGGATTTTCATCAAAATGGCCCATGCTATCAGCACTTGTAAATACTGAAATTCCGATGACTTGTTCCAGGTTTCATTGATAGGGGTGTGAACCAACATCCTGGTCATAGACCCAGAGATGTTAAAGTCCTGAGTGTAATAAGCTTCCCAGAGTCCAATTGACACAAATTGCACAAGCTTGTTGTTAAATTCCCATAGGCGCCAGCATTGGCTGTTTGCAAGGATGATTTCAAATACCAAAGCTGATGTACTGCAAATCAGGCCACTGAACTTGAAGATGTACTCCTTCATGTTGGCAAATCTGAAGAAGGCATCAAAGAAGAATAGAGTCAGTGAGAATACAAGGGAAGGCAGGAAATCAGAAGGAGTCATTGGTTAGAGAGCACTGAGCTCTCATGCCTTGTCCCTGTTGTCACATAAAGATGTTTCAGTGGTCTATGTACAGATTATTATTCTTCACAGATTAGATAATAATATTTGTTGACTAGGAATTTCAATGCTTAGAACTGAAAATGAGAAGAGAGTTTGCAATATCATATATAATTCAATGCTTATTTTACCTGTATTTGCAATTTCTAAATATTTTAGTACCATAAAGTGAGGAAAAAGCAGAGGAATGCTCAAACTGTCATTTCTAAAATATAGTACTATATAATATTACATGACTACTACAAACTAAAGTCATCAATGAAAGAACCAAAGATAAAGAAAAAAATCACATAGTAAACTCATTTATGTAAAAATAATAACACACTTGACATAAATTTGTGTATACATATATGTATATACAAATTGATCTGTACATGATACACCTCATAAGTGATAGTGTACAATGCTATTGCACCTTGTGAATTTTACAGACATGTACCCTGCTCTAAAGAAAGCTATATGTATTTTATTGAAACCAGAAAGAGTATGAACATCAACATCTATCTGTAATATTGCCGGGCATAGAGCTCAGTGGTAAAGTAATTATCTAACACACACAAAAACCTCAATTCTTCTTTAGTATCTGTAAACCAAAATCTATGTGTTAAATTGTCCAGAGACTGAGTCAGAGGAATAGGGAAATGGATAGTTAACACATAAAATCATATAAATTCATAAAAGTGGATATTTCCAATTATAACATATCTCATATTTGAAATTTCATCTTTAGATAATTAGTTTCATTTAAGTGAAACATAAAGAATCCTGACATATTTTTGTGAGCATATATCTTCTTTCACAAACAAATTACACTCTGTATTGTAACTTTGAACTAACTTCTTTGCATCTTTTCTCAATTCCAATCTTATAATGAAGGAAGGAGGTGAGTCATTTACTCACTAGGCAGGTGGATAACGTCCCAGTCAACTGTGCATGCAGAAGGTTGAAGGGGCCTACACACTGGATCTCCTTGCCAGGAAACCTTCCCTAATCAGCTACCCCCTGCTCTAAAGTCTCTGTAGAATGTGTTTCCTGACTGAGTGAAGGCACTGTTTTACTAGGGAAATTTCATCAGCAAGATGAGTTCACAATTCATGGTGGCTTGGGTAACACCCTGCCCACATCATCATCCTTTCCAAGGCAGGCCCGATTCAATGGACTACAAGAATGGTGTGCTTTGATTAGTACTGAAAACACAATGAACATTGCTGTTATTCCAGAAAAAAAAATGAGCTAGCGTGGGAGTATGTGTTTCTTCTGGTGTTTGAAACACGTGGAGTAGATGCATGTGATTCATAAAGAACATATTTGAAATATCCCATATATAACATAAAGATTTTATACCTTTGTGTATTATGAATAAGAAGATTCATTTAGAAGGTGGCAGGATCACAGTCGTTCTTCCCAGTGACAGTAAATGCCCATATATGCAGTCAGAGAAAGAGTAGAAAAATCTTCAGAAAAAGAAATTCTATTAGGCAGAATTTCAGCACAGTTCAATGTCTCTCCAACCCCTTGATTCCACAATCCTTACCATTCATTCCTGTCCTTGGCTTAAGAAGAACTTCATTTGAACACTTCGGGAGTATTCATACATCTGACTCTCTAAGGACACCCGTCTAAACATTTCCCCCATTTTGTAAGTAAGGAAACAACAGAGAGAGGTTAATTCATAAACTCAACATCAGGGACCTACACAACTAAAACCTGCAGGGCAGCTCAATGACTACCTGCAGTCTCACATGGGGCTTCTAGACACTTACGACATTCAACAGCATTTACACACACTTACCCACATGTCAATGGCCCTTTCTGGCATTCTTTGTCCTGTGAAATTGAATGTGATTATTAAAACCACCTGGGAATGTAAAATACTTGCCTCTTTTTCTCTTCTAGTAAGACCAAATGTTAGTGACTGCCAGTTGACAGAGAATTAACTCACTTTAAAAATTCTTGTTTCCATGGCTACTAGAGCTGAATGGTGGATTATGAGCAAAGAACACAGCTTTATAGCCATATTTGGCCATAAAGGACGGACCAGTGTGCTTCATTTCCCTTTGTATATGAATAGTCTTTGAAAGAGTAATTTCCATTTTGAAATCATGCATCAAATAAGTACTACAATGCCTAATGGGCATAGCAGAGATAGTTCTTTGAAAAAAAGAAAAAAAAAATAAGCCTTCATCCCCCATTCCTTGCCCTCCAGTGTCTGTGTGGTGGAAGGATAGAAGTTTCACTTTAGGCCAAGTGTCTTCAATGGAGACTTTGAGACCAACTTACCTTGTAGAAACATCTTAGATAGAGACACAACATATATATTGTCAGTAATAACAGATTATATGTATATAAAGTCATGAGGTACTTTGTTTTGAATAGAAAAATATCCTCCTTTTATCTTTCTGTGTATTACTTCAAACTGTTACTTTGATGATACTAGTTAGGGTTTCTATTGCTGTGGTAAAAGCACCATGACCAAATTCAAGTTGGAGAGGAAATGCTTCGTGTAGCTCACATTGCCACATCATAGTGCATCATCTCATTAGATTAGGGCAGGTACTCAAGGCAGAAACCAGACAGAAAATGAATCAAGCAGGAGATATGGAAAAAAACTACTTACTGAGTTGCCCCCCCCCCAGGTTTTCTACTGCTCACCTTCTGCCAGGACATCCTACATAAGATACTAATCAAAAAATTACTAACCTTTCCAGGTCTGTGAAGAATTGTGTTGGTATTTTGATGGGGATTGCATTGCATTGCATTTGGTAAGATTGCCATTTTTACTATGATAACCCTGCCAATCCATGAGCATGGGAGATCTTTCCATTTTCTGACCTCTTCTTCACTTTTTTTTTCAGGGACTTAAAGTTCTTGTCATATAGGTCCTTCACTTGCTTGGTTAGTGTTAGCCCAAGGTATTTTATGTCATTTGTGGCTATTGCAAAGGGTGATGTATCTCTAATTGCCTTCTCAGCTTTTTTGTCCATTGTATATAGGAGGGCTACTGATTTTTTTGAGTTGATCTTGTATCCTGCTATGTTGCTGAAGGTGTTTATAAGCTTTATCAATTCCTGGGTGGAATCTTTGGGGTCACTCAAGTATACTATCATGTCATCTGCAAATAGGGAATGCTTGACTTCTTCCTTTCCAATTTGTATGCCATTAATCTCCTTATGTTGTCTTATTGCTCTGGCTAGAACTTCAAGTACTATATTGAAAAAGTATGTGGAGAGCGGACAGCCTCTCTCATAGGAAGATGCTAGATGTAGAACAAAGATGACTGGACTGCTACTCACATCACCAGTGAGGCTACCTGGAAAACGGGACCCCAAGAAAGACACAGAGAAATGGATGAGATCTACATGAACAGCCTGGACATGAGTGGGATCAATGAAGGGCGAGGTGTGAGGGAAAGAGAGTGGAAGATCCTAGCTGGATCAAGAAAAGAGAGGGAGAACAAGGAATAGGAGACCATGGTAAATGAAGACCACATGAGAAAAGGAAGAAGCAAAGAGCTGAAGAGGCCCACAGAAATCCATGGCAATACCCCCACAAAGGACTGCTGGCAGTGGTCGAGAGACAGCCGGTGGGGCGAGCTCCTCGGCCAGCAAGGAAGAATGGCTACCACTCGAGGATTCTTCTCAGATCACACTTTATTGGAGTGCCTCCTGATTAAGGGAGAGCTGGAGGTAAGGTGCCCCGAGAACTAAATTGCAGCTGCTTATATGAGGATTCAAGCAAATGGGTCAGTCCGTGATTGGATCCCGCCAGAATGCCAGCATGGGGAGCCACGGGATAGGCTGAGGACATAGAGCCAATTACCATATATGCGCATGCACAGGCCTCGGGACATGTAGTCCTAGGAGCATAGCCAAATATGTAGTTGTTTACAGCTAGGCTACCAGGAAGTCAGCGCCATCTTAGAATGGCAGCTCCCCACATCTCCCTCTTCTTTATTTCAACCATATCACCCAATCAGGTCCCCACCTCATGATGTGTTGAACGATCTTGGTGAGCGATTGTAAATAATTGTCCACATACCTTCCCAAGTGCAATGGACTGCCAGTCCTAGGGGTGCAAAGGCTATGTGGATATTGGTTGTTCTTTAAGGCAGAAAGCCAGATTTGAGGGGAGGAGCCACACTCACAAGCAGCTAATGCTTGAGTGATAATGACCTTGTCCTTTTTTGTACGTGCTCACAAACGGCAGACCAACCACAGACAAAACACGCATCCTCCAAGGCAGCATGCCAAAAATATACCCACCCCCACCCATTCTTTAAACAGGGAAACGGTAGAAGCGATCCAGGAGGACGGTCCCTCTGCCAGGCTGAGATCCACTCTTGTGGAGTTAATGGTCACCACCGCCACTCTCAGTTTCTCCAGGGTCTCTTCAAATTCTCCGGACCAATTTCCTATAAGATAACTGGACAATCATTTAGACAAATTCACTGCTCGGGAACCATTCTGAAACTGCACACTAGTGACACACAAACCAGGCATTCTCCACTCACAGCCCAATTGGGCTAGCTCCCAAAGGATGTCAAATTGTTCTTGCACCAGGTCAATGCACTGATTAAGCACCATGAGACCACCTTTCATCTGTGCATTTAAAGAAGTCTGAGTATCCAGTGCTTGGGCCACTGCAGTAGACAAACTACTTAAAGTAGCGGCTATTTGCACTGTGGTGGACATAGCTAAACCAGCAACAGTGGCGGCACCTGCAGCAATAGAAATGGCAACTATAATGGCTGCAGTTATTCCAAAATCCCTTCTTGGCCTAAACAGTGTCATTGTGCTAGGCACTTCCACTGGTACTGGAATCCATAGAGGCACTCGAGCAACCAGAGCTCTGGTAAATTTCTCGCTGTACCAACACTGGGACATCCAGCAGGTATTGTTTGTACAGTTTAAAAAGCTGGCATTGGATAGGACAAACAAAAACGGAGGGTATACACACACAGGGATAGATCTGTAAGTGGTGCTATTCACCACAGTTTGATTAACCTTAAGGCAAGCACATGAAACATTAAAGGCAGGAGAGGCATCTTCTCCAAAACCTATCAGAGAATGGTTGGAATAACGGGTAAATGTAGAAACGCCATCTACCTTGTAAATGCTTTCCTAAACCTTTTGATGGAACATATCCTTGAAGCTTCATGATATTTTTGCTTGCCTCTGAATAATCATTAGTTAACCTTAGTTGTAATTGTTGTTGGATATCTCTGCCCCATAAATTAATGGGGATATCTACTACAAAAGGTTTAATGGTTCCTTGCTGATCCTCTGTCCTCTAAATCAACTCTTTTGCACTGATGGAGGGAGTATGAGCATAGTCTAGTCCTTGCAATGTTTGAGAGGAGCTTTATAGAGGACAATGCTTAGGCCAGGCACTGGACTGGATAATACTTCGGTCTGCACCTGTATCTAATAGTCCTGAAAATACCTTTCCTTCTATCTCTAATTCCAGCATGGGTCTTTGATATAAATCCATGGATAAACATGCCAAATCTACTCCTGTAGAGCCAAAACCGCCATTTTTCCTCTCTTTATCCTTGGCCTCCTGAAACTGCTCATGCATGGAGGGCAAGATAAGTAATTGAGCAATTCTATCTCCTGGAGCTATGGATATAATACTGTGGGGAGAATGGCACAGTACTTTAATTACTCCTGTTTAATCTGAGTCTATAACCCCAGGAAATATAAACAATCCTCTCATGGTGGAGGAAGACCGTCCCAGTACTATTCCTACAGTTCCCTTTCTAATGGTCCGGACATATCGGTTTCAATTGCTTGTACTCCTACCTTGTGAGTCAGTATCAGTCCAGTGGTGGCACAGAGGTCCAACCCTGGGGAGCCTGGGGTTGCTCTCCTTGCTGAGGAGGGGGCCTCATGTTGGGACCCTGTATTGCCCCAAAAACTTTTGGGCCCTGGGGACGTGGGCCCCTCACCCCGTTTTTTGGCTCTTGGTCAGTAGACTGAGGGATGGGTTGACCATTAATGTCCTTGACCGACCTACATTCATTTGCCCAATGTTTTCCATTTTTGCACTTAGGACACAGGCCGGGCTGCCTCACTGTAGAATTCTGAGCCGAGGACAGGAGTTCCCTTGTCCTAGGGCACTGCCTCTTAAAGTGTCCCTTCTGGCCACAGTTGAAACATCCTTCATTTTTTCTCGATTGTGCAGTTTGAGTGGCCGCGAGGACTGCCGCTGCTAGACCAGCATTACTTAGCAGTCCCCCAATTTCCCGACAGGCTTTTAGCCAAGCTTCCAGTCCCTTTCCTTTCCACGGGGTAATGGTTCTTCTACATTCTTTTGTGCTTTGCTCATATACTAATTGTTGAACCAGAGGCATAGCTGTTTCTACGTGTCCGAATATCTTTCCTGCAGCCTCTAGCATTCTGGCTACAAAATCTGAAAAAGGTTCATTAGATCCTTGAATGATCTTAGTCAAATTCCCTGAAATTTCTCCTTTATTTGGTAATGATTTCCAAGCCTTAGAATAAAGCTCACTTATTTGTTGATAAACTTCAATAGGATATGCCAACTGATTCACAGTCCATTGTCCTTGACCCAGTAGCATGTCAGCCGTCCACTGTGGTCGATTATTCTGGAGGTTAATTCTAGCTTGTACCTGAGCTTTATCTGTAACTATAGATTTAAAATCCAAATACTGTCCTGTAGTTAAACATGCTCTAGCTATTTCAAACCAATCTGTTGGAGTCATAGCCTGAGTAGTGAGCCTAGTCAATAATGTTAAGGTATAACTGGCTGTTACTCCGTAAGCTCGAGCAGCCTCTACCAGGTCTTTTAATTGTTTGTAAGGCACAGGTTCATGATACCTGTTGTTTGATTGCGGGTCTTCAAAAACTGGAAACTCGGACGCTAGCCACGCCCAGGTGTCCCTCCTGATAAAATGACAACCTTCACCTGTTTGCAGATACGAAGGTGGTGCCAGGGGTGGATGTGGTCCCGAAGGCGCCGTTGGTTCCACATTCACCCCAGCAGAAACATTATAAGGAGGGGGTCGCTGCCACCCATATCTCTCTTCCTCATATTTAGCGGCGGCTTCCTCTAAATTTTCCTCCTCATCTGAATCTAATTCATTATCAGATAAATCAAGTTTTGCAAATTCCTCTAATACTGGATACAAAGGGTTCCCTTTCTTTTCTGAATTTTCTTACTTCTCTGGTTTATTTTCTTTAATTTCCTTTTCTTTATTCTTTTCTTTCTTCTTTTTAGGCCTACTTAAGTTCTCTCCTTTAGAGTCTGACTCTGATAGACTGTCCTGGTGAATAATTAATGCCTTGCATCCCTCTCTAATGATTTCCACATTATGTCCTTCCTTAAGACATGCATGTACCAGCCTCCATAGAGGCATAGTACCCTTACCCAGCCTGTCTTCTTGCTTAGCCTTTTCCAGATCTTTTCCTAACTTCTCCCAACATCCCAGGTTAAGATCCCCAGACACAGCAAACCATGGGGCATTCTTGTCGATTCTCTTCGACCCCTCACTTGGTGTCCGAAGTTTCCCGGGTTTCGGCACCAGCTGCGGTGAGCTCCTTGGCCAGCGAGGAAGAACAACCACCACTCGAGGATTCTTCTCAGATCACACTTTATTGGAGCGCCTCTTGATTAAGGGAGAGCTGGAGGTGAGGTGCCCTGAGAACTAAATTGCAGCTGCTTATATGAGGATTTAAGCAAACAGGTCAGTCCGTGATTGGATCCCGCCAGAATGCGAGCACGAGGAGACACGGGATAGGCTGAGGTTATAGAGCCAATTACCATATATGCGCATGCACGGGCCTCGGGACACGTAGTCCTAGGAGCATAGCCAAATATGGAGTTGTTTACAGCTAGGCTACCAAGAAGTCAGTTTCATCTTAGAATGGCAGCTCCCCACAAGCCGGGACTGACCTACTCTGGTGATGGGATGGCCAAACACCCTAATGGTTGTGCCATAAACCCCATCCAAGGACTGAGGAATCTGGATGCAGACATCCACGGCTAGGCCCCAGATGGAGCGCTGGGAGTCTAATTAGTGAGAAAGAGAAGGGTTTATATGAGCAAGAATTGTTGAAACCAGGTTTGGATAAAGCACAGGGACAAATAACCAAATGAATGCAAACACATGAACTATGAAGCAAAGGCTGAGGGGCCCCCAACTGGATCGAGCACTCTGAATAGGTGAGACAGTTGATTGGCTTGATCTGTTTGGGAGTCATCTAGGCAGTGGTACAAAGGTCCTGGGCTCATTGCATGAGTTAGCTGTTTGAAACTTGGGACTTATGCAGGGACACTTGGCTCAATCTGGGAGGAGGGGACTGGACCTGCCTGGACTGAGTCTGTCGGGTCAATCCCAGTCCTCGTGGGTGGTCTTGATCTGGAGGAGGTGTGCTGGGGGGAAGGGGACGGGGGCAGGGGGAGAGAGAGCAAGGGAATCTGTGGCTATTATGTAGAACTGAATAGTATTGTAAAATAAATAATAATAAAAAAATACTAACCAAGAAAATGTACTATAGACTTGACTATAGGCAATTTATGGAGAGAATACATTAATTAAGCTCCTTCTTTCCAGGTAACTCTTAAGTTCTTACAAACTGATAAAAGCAATGTAAATTTACACAACATTATTTCTTACTATGGTCACAACTTGAGAACATACCATACTGTAAGCATATATCTAAAATTATCCAGAGTGTGTAAATGAATGGTAAAAAGAGAAGGAAATTTTGACTTCCTTTTTAAACCATATCTCTTTGTACTCCATAATGTATCTGTGGTATAATAAGCAATGAAGAACACCTACACTTTCTGCTACAAGGCAGCTTCCAGAACACACTGATATTAAAATCAGGGTGGATTTCTTAGAGTGAGCTGTGGATATCAATGGGAAGTGCATAAACAACCTTTTACTGAACCAAGTCTGCCAGAAACACCTGCATGCTCCCAAACCTAGTTCTGGGTGTGCAGCTAGCACACAGGTTTTGAATGATGAGCTCCCCAGAAACACACCCACAAGAACTACCCCCTCATTCTAGTCTTAGTTAAAGACTTGGGTTACTTGCCTCCTGCTTGGGTTACCTTCGTGAGTTTCTCTGGAAGCTGTGGAATCACGGACCCACATTCTTAGCTTTGTATGTACTGGCTTGTCTGAGGAAACACCACAGGATCTTGCAAGGCCTCTATATCAACACACTTCTAAGTCAAGCTTCTTCTGTCTCACAGTAATTGCACTGGATTTCCCTGAAAAGGATTCTGAGAATCAAGGCTGCCTGTGCCATTGTCACAGCATCTCCTGATGTCCTGATTGCAGTTTTGCCTGGTGTGCTCCTCATAGGTTTCATGCCAGTGCCTTATGCACACTCGGAGGCTTAGCACCCATAACTGAGATGCTGCATTAGCATTCCCTGGTCACTCCTGGAGCCAAACCTGTCTATGCTATTAACACACCCCCAAGTTGTAGACGCACCAAACTTGCACTGATTTACATAGTGATGTTCTACAGAAACTTTCCTACCTGGGCTATGCATATACACATTGTCCTTGCTCTGAAGACCAGTTAAGACTCAGTTACTTCACTTACTTTCTCTGCTGAGTACCCTGAGAACTGATCTGGTGCCTTTCCCTCCATACTCTACACCTTGCATAGCAGACTTGCCTGGTGAGATGCTCTGCTGTCAGCATATAAACTCCACTCTGGAATCAAGCTCTGTTCAAGCAGTATGTGCACCAACTTTACATGGCAAGTGCCCCCAGAATCACCTATAGCTGTTACCCCTTCAGCCCCAGGCCTTGTTCTGAATGCAGAGACCACACACTGGCTTTCCCTACGGCATTCCAATGAAACTTGAAATCTGTCACAATTCTCTTCCCCCAGCCATTGCTCCCTTTCAAGGAGCCAATGGAGGAATTCTGAGGTGAGTTCTCCAAGAAGCAAAGCAATCTGCCCCATTCTACCTCATATGGCCTGGCTCTAGACATATACCTCCTGGACTGGGTTTTCCTAATGAGATCTTCTAGAAACAGTTTTCCCTGTACGATCTTGCACAGTATCCAGCCCTGATTTGCGTGTACAGAACATATACTGTAGGAGGCTTTCTTGCAATGCCAGCCCGAAATCATAACACAGAGACTTATCATTTATTAATTATAAATGTGAAGTCTTAGCGTAGGCCTATTTCAAGCCAGCTTGTTTTCAAACTTAAATTAACATATTTCTATTAATCTATGTGCCACCCTGAGGCTCATTTACCTCATCTGTGTACTGTCCATCCTGTTTTCCTGCTTCCTCTGTATCTGATTGGCTGGGCACTGACTTGTCCTGGTGTCTCTTTTTCTTTCTTTCTTTCAACCAGCCCTGCCTATCCCTCCTCTGCTTAGCTATAGGCCATTCAGTTTTTTCTTTTTCTATTTTACATTTTATGTATTAATTAAGTTTTTCAATTTTCATTTTTCTTTATTAAGAAATATTCTACTCACTCTACATACCACCCACAGATCTCATCTCCTCCCTCCTCCAACCCCCCAGCCCTTCCTCCCAAGACACCACATATCCCCACAATCCCCAAATCAAGGTCTCCCATGCAGAGTCAGCAGAGCCTGGCATACTGAGCCTAGGTAAGTCCAAGCCCTGCCACACTGCATCAAGGCTGTGCAAGGAGTCACACCACAGACACTGGGCTCCTAGAAGCCTTGCCATGCACCAGAGACATTTCCCAATCCCCCCTTATGGGTAACCCCCAAACAGTTGGAGCCGAACAACTTCCTTCTGTATCCAGAGAACCTAGTCCAGTCCCATGGTGACTCCACAGCCACCAGTCTACAGTTCTTGGGCTTCCACCAGTGTGGCGAGTCATCTCTGCATGTCTTCCCATCATGATTCCAAAGTCCCCTGCATGCAGAATCCCTCCTCTCTCTTATTGATTAGATTCCCAGAGCTTATCCATGTGCCTGTGCATGGATATCTGCATCTGCCTCCACCAGTCACTGGACAAAGGTTCTATGATGACTGTTGGGGTATTTACCAGAATAGAACAGTCCAGGCACCATCTTGACCACTGCCAGCCTCCCAAGTGGGGTCATCCTTATGGAATCCTGAGAGCCTCCTCAGCACCCTGCCTCTTCCTATTCCCATGATGTCCTCATCTATCATGGTATCTTCCTCCCTGCTCTGCCATTCTGTCCCTGTTCCAGCTTGACCCTCCCATTTCTCTATGTTCTTTTCCCCCACATCTTGACCTCTGGCATGCCCCCCATCCAGTTCACTCATGTAGATCTCATCCACTTCTCCTTCACAGAATCATTGATGTGTCCCTCCTAGGGTCTTTTCCTGTTAGCTAGCCTCTCTGGATTTATGGGTTGCAATCCTTTCTCTCCCATTTAGTATCTACTTATGAGTGAGTACATACTATGTTTGTCCTTCTGAGTCTGGGTTACCTCACTCAAGGTGAAGTTTTCTAGATCTATCCATTTGCCTGCAAATTTCATGATATCATTGTTATTTACTGCTGAGTAGTACTACATTGTGTATATGTGCCATATTTTCTTTATTCATTCTTAAATTGAAGGGCATCTAGGATGGTTCTACGTTCCTGCTATTACAAATAATGCTGATAATGAACATAGTTGAGCATGTGTTCTTGTGGTAAGAGTGAGCATTTCTTGGATATATGACCAAGAGTGGTATATCTGGGTCTTTAGGAAGACTTATTCCCAATTTTCTGAGAAACCACCATACTGATTTCCAGAGTGGTTGCATAACCTAGCTGTCATCATAGAGTCTTTCTCTAGTGAATGATGGAGGCAGATACAGAGATCCACATCCAGGCACCAGAGATGACTGGCCACACTAGTGGAAGCCCATAAACTGTGGACTCGTGTCTGTGGAGCACCCATGGCACTGGAAATGGAAGATGGTTGTTTGGCTCAAACTGTCTGTGGGGCACCTAGGCAGGGGGATCATGATCTGTCCCTGGTCTATAGGCAGGCTTCTGGAACCAGGTCCTGTGGAATGACACCTTGCACAGCCTTGGTGCAGGGGGAAGGGCCTGGATCTTCCTAGGCTCAGTGTGCTGGGCTCTGCTGACTCCACGTAAGAGACCTCGATTTTGGGGATGTGGGGAAGCCATGTGGCTTGCTCAAGAAGACTGGGGGTGTGAGGAGAGAAGAGGAGGAGTCTGTGGATACAATGTGGAGTGAGTAGATAATTTCTTAATAAAGAAAAATGAAAGAAAAAAAGACCATTTAATTGGAAAGACTTTTTCCACCCTTTTATTCTGAGGTAGTGTCTAAATTTGAAATTGAAGTGTGTTTCTTATATGCAGCAGTAAGATGAGTCCTGCTTTCATATCCATTCTGTCAGCCTGTGTCTTTTTAAAGGTGAATTAAGTCCATTTAATTTAATTTAAGGTGAATTGATATTAAGGGATATTAATGACCAATGATTGTTAGTTCCTGTTATCTTTTGGTGGTAGTATGAGTGTGTACTTCTCTTCTTTGGGATTTACTACTGTGGTGTTATCTATTGCCTATTTTTTCATGGATGTATCTGACTTCCTTAGGTTGGAATTTTTCTTCTAGTGCTTTCTGTAGGGCTAGATTTGTAGATAGGTATGGTTTAAATCTGGTTTTGTCTTGGAATGTCTTGTTCACTCTGTCTATGATGATTGCAAGTTTTGCTGGGTATATCAGTCTAGGCTGGCATCCATGGTCTCTTAGTGTCTGCATTACATCTGTCCAGATCCTTCTGGCTTTCAATGTCTCCATTGAGAAACTGGGTGTTATTCTGATGCGTTTGCCTTTATAAGTCACTTTCCTTTTTTCCTTTGATGTTCTTATTCTTTCTTTATTCTGTAGGTTTAGTTGTTTAATTATTATGTGGCCAGGGCATTTTTTTTTGGGGGGGGGCTCTATTTGGTTTGCTGTTCTATAGGCTTCTTGTAACTTCATATGTATTTCTTTCTTTAAGTTGGGAAAGTTTTCTTCTGTGGTCTTGTTCAATAGTTTTTCAGTGCTTTTGAGTTGGTATTCTTCTCCTTCCTCTATCATTATTCTTAGTTTTGGTCTTTTCATTGTATCCCAGATTTCTTGGACATTTTATGTTATGTCTTTTTGGCTTTGATATTTTCTTTGACTGACTAATCCATTTCCTCTATTCTATCTTTTACACCAGAGATCTTCGCTCCCATCTCTTATATTCTGTTGGTTATGCTTGCATCTGTGTTTCCTGTTTGTTTACTCAGATTTTCTATTTCTAGCTTTTTCTATGTTTGTGTCTTCTTCATTGTTTCTATTTCCCTTTTCTAGTCCTGAACTGTTTTCCCTCACCTGTTTCATTGCTCTTCATGTTTTTTTTAAAAGGGATTTATTGCTTTTTTCCAATTTTTGTTTGTCTTTTCTTCTTATTCTTTATAGATTTCTTCCAATTTTTATATGTCTTTTTCTCAATTCCTTTATTGATTTTTCCACTTTTTTGTATGTCTTTTTTCAGTTACATTTTTTTTCTTCAAATGCCTTTATCATCTTCATGATGCTATTCTTAAGGTTGCTCTCTTCTGCTTCTGATACATTGTGACATTAAGGTCCTGCTGTTGGAGGAGGGCTAGGTTCTGGTGATGCTGTATTGCTCTTTGTGTTCTTTTATGTACTTCTGCTTTGATGTCTGTCCTTCTCCTCTAATAGGTATAAGAGGTGCCTGTGTCTGAGCAAGTTGCTGTTGGTTCCCTCTGTGCTTATTGTGTCTGTTTCACAGGGTGCCCTTCTGGGTCTAACCTTAGCTCTTGGTCTAATTGGAACAGGCAGATTCTGTGTCTTAGGGAGCTGCTCTTGGGTTGACCCAAGCTAGTTGATTCTGTGACTCCTGGATCCATTCTTGGTCTTATCAGGGCTCTTGGTCCAGTCAGAGCCATTAGATTCTGTCTTTTAGGAAGCCTCTTTTGGTCCAATGAGAGGTGGCAGATACTACTTCTCAGAAAGCCACTTTTGGTCTAATGGGGGCTGACTGATTCCTTCTCTCCTGAGGTTACTCTTGGTCCAATGACAGCTCTCTTACTAATGAGAGCTCTCTCCCTAAGCCCGATGTGAGCTGGGCTTGGTTTCTAAGGCTCAGGAAGTGGCTAGGATCTTGGGCAGATGGGTATGAGGGCAGAGGGTTAGATTGCAGGGACTGCTGGTGGGTATTGGTGAATTGGGGGCTTTCCCACAGGAATCCTGCCTGCTGGCTTTTAAACGCCCTTCACTAATCCTATGTAACACAAAATTGTGAGAGGGGCACTAGCACATTTGAAGTTTGTTGTCTTTATTTGTCTTATGCCAGACAGTTAGGACTGAAGACTCTGCTGCTCAGTTGGATGAATTAAATGTAATGGGTTTTGGGCACCATGGTGGGACCAGGAAGCAGTACTGAATTGCCAAAGGCAAAGTGATTGTACATATTGTATTCAGTAGTATAGCCAAAACAATGTTCTTAACTGCCTGAACCATAATTGTCAGCAAAGGAAAGATATAGAATCAGAGGCTCAGGACTCTGAGGAGCATAAGAATCCTTTGTTGAATGTGCAGCCTTGATGGAGGTTCAAACTCAAGGATTTAATGGTTAACAAGAAGATTGCATTCTTGGCCCATCTGGCAGCGTGATAGTCTCTGAAAAGGGCACAAGACTAGCTATTGGTAAAATGCAGCCCACTTGCATTGGAGACCTCAAATTAGTGGACATGGCACTACCATGGTATGACCACCAAATACAAAAACAGGTGTGCAGTAGATCCAGCCTGAGCCTATGAGATATAAGGTGCATGCTATGAATCGCAAATCTGGAGAACAGGAACTTACTATGTCCTTTGGGCCTAGGAAGTCCTGGATGAATACCAGATGCAGGGCAATCAGCTATTTCTTTTGCTTTGATTTAATTGCAACTGTATTCCAATGCCCTCCATGGGGAAAAGAATGTATTCAACTTGCTTTTATTCTTTTTCATTTTACAGAAACCCATATTGATGAGACATTGAATATTTTATAAAGATTTTGAACAAAGATTTTGGATGTTTTCTAGAGCCTTTTGATACTGTAATTCACTTTCTTTGTTGCATCTTTGTGTTTGGGTATCCTGGTAACTGTAGCCTCATAAAAAGATTTTGATAATATACCTTCTGTATCTATTGTGTGGGACAATTTGAAGAGTGTTGGAATTAGCTCTTCTTTGAAATTCTGGTAGATTTCTACCCTGAAGCCATCTGTTCTTGGATTTTTCTTATTGGGACACTTTTCATGACTGTTTCTGTTTCCTTAAGGGTTATTGGCCCATTTAAATAGTTTATGTGGTCTTGATTTAAATTTGGTATGTGGTGCCTATCCAGAAAACTTTCCTTTTCTTTTAGAGTTTTCAATTTTGTGTAGTACAGGTTTTTTAGTAAGACCTGATGATTCTCTGGATTTCCTCATTGTCTGTTGTTATGTCTCCAATTTCATTTCTAATTCTGTTGATTTGGATGCTCTCTCACTCTGTCTGCTTTTTGGTTACTGTGGATAAGAGCTTGTCCATCCTGTTGATTTTCTCAAAGAACCAATTCTTTGTTTATTGATTATTTTTATTGGTCTTTTTGTTTCAATTTCATTGATTTCAGCACTCAATTTGATTATTTCCTGGTATCAATTTCTCCTGGGTGAGTTTGATTCTTTTTGTTCTAGAGCTTTCAGGTGTGCTATTAAGTCACTAGTGTGAGATTTCTTCATCTTCTCCATGTGGGCATTTAGTGGTATGAATTTTCCTCTCAGCACTGCTTTCTTAATTTTGGGTATGTTGTACTTTCATTTTCATTGGTCTCTAGGAAATCTTTAATTTCTTTATTTCTTTCTTGACCCATTGGTGATTCATTTGGGCATTGTTCAATTTCTTTGAGACTGTAGGATTTCTGTAAATTTTGTTGTTGTTGAAATCTAAATTTAAGCACTGACATATGCCCAAGGAATGCCCAATCATACCATAAAGACACATGCCACTTCCTGAAACTTAGAGACCGGCCCCCAGCTCCCATCCTGCCCCTGACTTCCCTTCTGGACCAGAGGTGAGTATCCGGGCCCAACCCAGACACCATCCCTGGGCACCAGCCACTCCGGGAAGACCTGCCCAACTTGGCCCCAGGTTCTGGCCACTGGGCAGGTCCCCTTCTGGCCCCACCGGGAGGGATCCCCTTTTCTAAGCCCCCCCACCCCCCGGCAGCCCCTGCATATCTCCGTGCCCTGCCCCCACGCCCATCTTCCTGAGACCCCAGCCACTTCCTGAGGCTTAGAGACCAGTCCCTAGCACCCATCCTGCCCCCGGCTTCCCTTCTGGACGAGAGGTGAGTATCTAGGCCTAACCCGGACCCCATCCCTGGGCACCAGCCACAATGGGAAGACCTGCCCAACTTGACTTAATTCACCTATAAAAAGACATAGGCTTGCAGAATGGATATGAAAGCAGGACCCATCTTTCTGCTGCATACAAGAAACACATCTCAAATTCAAAGACAGACACCACCTAAGAATAAAAGGCTGGGAAAAGACTTTCCAATCAAATGGTCTTAAGAAACAAGCAGGTGTAGCCATCCTGATATCCAACAAAATAGACGTCAAACTAAAATCAATCAAAAGAGATCAAGAAGGGCATTACATCTTCATCACAGGAATGTTCCACCAAGATGAAGTTTCAATTCTGAACATTTATGCCCCAAACACAAGGGCACCCACATATGTAAAAGAAACATTACTAAAGCTTAAACAACATATAAAACCCCACACATTAATAGTGGGAGATCTCAACACCCCACTTTCACCACTGGACAGATCTCCCAAATCGAAACTTAACAGAGAAATAAAGGACTTAACTGATGTCATGACCCAATGGGTTAAGGAAAGAAATAAAGAAAGAAATTAAAAACATCCTAGAGATCAATGAAAATGAAGACACCACATACCCAAACATATGGGACACTACGAAAGCAGTGCAAAGAGGGAAATTCATAGCACTAATTGCCCACATAAATAATTTGGAGAGATCTGACACTAGTGACTTAACAGCACACCTGAAAAGCTCTAGAACAAGAAGAAGCAAAGTCTCCCAGGAAGAATAGATGCCAGGAAATTATCAAAGTGAGAGTTGAAATTAATAAATTAGAAACTAAGAGAATAATACAAAAATTAATGAAACTAAGAGTTGGTTCTTTGAGAAATTTAACAAGATACACAAGCCCTTAACCAACCTAATGAAAAGACAGAGAGAGCACAACCAAATCAACAAAATCAAAAATGAAAAGGGAGACATAACAACAGACATTGAGGAAATCCAGAGAATTATAAGGTCATATTTCAAAAACGTCTACTCTAAAAAACTGGAAAACCTAAAAGAAATGGACATATTTCTGGATAGGTACCACATATCTAAGCTAACTCAAGACCAGATAAACTATTTAAATAGTACAACAACCCCAAAGGAAATAGAAACAGTCAATAAAAGTCTCCCAACCAAAAAAAGCCCAGGACCAGATGGTTTCAGCCCAGAATTCAACCAGATCTTCAAAGAAGAGTTAATACCAATATGCTCTAAATTGTTCCACATAATAGAAACAGAAGGAACATTACCAAACTCCTTCTATGAGGCTACAATTACCTTGATTCCTAAACCAAACAAGGATGCAACAAAGAAAGAGAACTACAAAGCAATCTCCCTCATGAACATTGATGCAAAAATACTCAACAAAATACTGGCAAACAGACTCAAAGAACACATCAGAACAATTATCCACCATGATCAAGTAGGCTTCATCCCAGGGATGCAAGGGTGGTTCAACATATGAAAGTCCATCAATGTAATACACCATATAAACAAATTCAAAGAAAAAAAACACATAATCATCTCACTAGATGCAGAAAAGGCATTTGACAAAATCCAACAAACCATCATGATAAAAGTCTTGGAGCAATCAGGAATACAGGGAACATACCTAAACATAATAAAGGCAATTTACAGCAAGCCAACAGCCAACATCAAATTAAATGTAGAGAAACTCAAAGCAATTCCAATAAAATCATGAACAAGGCAAGGCTGTCCACTCTCCCGATACTTATTCAATATAGTACTTGAAGTTTTAGCCAGAGCAATAAGACAAAATAAAAAGATTAAGGGCATACAAATTGGAAAGGAAGAAGACACGCTTTCCCTATTTGCAGATGACATGATAGTATACTTGAGTAACCCCAGTGATTCCCCCCAGGAATTGATAAAGCTTATAAACACCGTCAGCAACATAGCAGGATACAAGATCAACTCAAAAAAAATCAGTAGCCCTCCTATATACAATGGACAAAGAAGCTGAGAAGGCAATTAGAGATACATCCTTTACAATAGCCACAAATGACATAAAATAACTTGGGGTAACACTAACCAAGCAAGTGAAGGACCTATATGACAAGAACTTTAAGTCCCTGAAAAAAGAAATTGAAGAAGATGTCAGAAAATGGAAAGATCTCCCATGCTCATGGATAGGCAGGGTTAACATAGTAAAAATGGCAATCTTACCAAAAGCAATCTACAAATTCAATGCAATCCCATCAAAATACCAACACAATTCTTCACAGACCTGGAAAGAATAATACTCAACTTCATATGGAAAAACAAAAAAAAAACAGGATAGTCAAAAGAATCCTGTACAATAAAACAACCTCTGGAGGCATCAGAATCCCTTACTTCAAGCTCTACTATAGAGCTACAGTAATACAAACAGCTTGGTATTGGCATAAAAACTGACATGTGGACCAATGGAATCGAATTGAAGACCCTGATATTAACCCACATACCTATGAACATATAATTTTTGACAAAGAAGCCAAAAGTGTACAATGGAAAAAAAAGCATCTTCAACAAATGGTGCTGGCATAACTGGATATCAACGTGTAGAAGGCTGCAAATAGAGCCATATCTGTCAACATGCACAATACTTGAGTAGAAGTGGAGAAAGGACCTCAACATAAATCCAGCTACTCTAAACCTGCTAGAAGAAAAAGTAGGAAGGAGTCTTGAACGCATTGGAATAGATCCCTTCCTAAATATAACACCAGTAGCACAGACACTAAGAGAAACAATCAATCAATGGGACCTCTGGAAACTGAGAAGCTTTTGTAGAGCAAAGGATATGGTCAACAAGGCAAAGTGACAGCCTACAGAATGGGAAAAGATCTTCACCAACTCCACATGTGACAGAGGACTGATATCCAGAATATATAAGGAACTCAAGAAATTAGACATCAAAACGACCAACAGTCCAATTGAGAAATGGGCTTTAGAACTAAACAGAGAATTCTCAAGAGAGGAAACTCAAATGGCTGAAAGACATTTAAGGAATTGCTCAACATCCCTAATCATCAGGGAAATGCAAATCAAAACAATTCTGAGATACCACCTTATGCCTGTCAGAATGCCTAAGATCAAAAACACTGAACATACCTCATGCTTGAGAGGATGTGGAACTAGGAGAACTCTCCTCCACTGCTGGTGGGAAGGCAAGTTTGTACAACCACTTTGGAACTCAATATGGCGCTTTCTTAGAAAATTGGAAATCAACCTCCCCCAAGATTGAGCTACACCACTCCTGGGCATATACCCAAGAAATGCTCAATCATACCACAAGAGCACTTGCTCAGCTATGTTCATATAAACATTGTTTGTAAAAGCAAAAACCTAGAACAACCTAGATGCCCTTCAAATGAAGAATGGATAAATAAATAAATTGTGGCACATATACACAATGGAATACTACTCAGCAGAGAAAAACAATGACATCATGAGTTTTGCAGGCAAATGGATGGATCTAGAAAAAATCATCCTGAATGAGGTAACCCAGACTCAGAAAGACCAATATGGTATGTACTCAAGCATAGGAAGATGCTAGATGTGGAACAAGGATGACTGGACTGTTACTCACATCACCAGTTAGGCTACCTGGAAAACGGGACCCCAAGAAAGACACAGAGAAATGGATGAGCTCTACATGAACAGCTTGGACATGAGTGGGAGCTGTGAAGGGCGAGGGTTGAGGGAAAGATAGCGGGAGATCCTAACTGGATCAAGAAAAGAGAGGGAGAAAAAGGAGTGTGAACCCATGGTAAATGAAGACCACATGAGAAAAGGAAGAAACAAAGAGCTGGAGAGGCCCACAGAAATCCACAAAGATACCCCCACAAAAGACTGCTGGCAATGGTCGAGAGACAGCCGGGACTGACCTACTCTGGTGATGGGATGGCCAAACACCCTAATAGTTGTGCTAGAAACCCCATCCAAGGACTGAGGAATCTGGATGCAGACATCCACAGCTAGGCCCATGGTGGAGCACTGGGAGTCTAATTAGTGAGAAAGAGGAGGGTTTATATGAGTGAGAATTGTTGAGACCAACGTTGAATAAAGCACAGGGACAAATAACCAAATGAATGGAAACACATGAACTATGAACTATGAACCAAAGGCTGAGGGGCCCCCAACTGGATAAGGCCCTCTGAATAGGTGAGACAGTTGATTGGCTTGATCTGTTTGGGAGGCATCTAGGCAGTGGTACCAGGTCCTGGGCTCATTGCATGAGTTAGCTGTTTGAAACCTGGGATTTATGCAGGGATGCTTGGCTCAATCTGGGAGGAGGGGACTGGATCTGCCTAGACTGAGTCTGTCAGGTCGATCCCAGTCCTCGGGGGAGACCTTGATCTGGAGGAGGTGGGAATGAGGGGGTGTACTGGGAGGAAGGGGAGGGGGGCAGGAAGGGAGAGAACAAGGGAATCTGTGGATATTATGTAGAACTGAATAGAATTGTAAAATTAAAAAAAAAAGGCTCAGAAAAGACTGTCCAATCAAACGGTCTTAAGAAGCAAACTGGTGTATCCATCCTAATATCTAACAAAATAGACTTCAAACTAAAATCAATCAAAAGAGATAAAGAAGGAACTTACATACCCCTCACAGGAAAGATCCACCAAAATGAAGTTTCAATTCTGAACATTTATGCACCAAAGACAAGGAAACCCACATATATAAAAGAAACATTAGAAAAGCTTAAATACACATAGAACCCCACACATTAATAGTGGGAGACTTCAACACCCTACACTCATCAATGGACAGATCTGCAAAATTGAGAGTTAACAGAGAAACAAGGGGCTTAACTGATGTTATGACTCAAATGGACTTAATAGATATCTACAGAACATTCCATCCTAACAATAAAGTATATACCTTCTTCTCAGGACCCCCATGGAACTTTCTCTAAAATCTAACACATACTCAGTCAAAAAGCAAATCTCAACAGATACAAAAAAATGGGATTAACCTCCTGTGTTCTATCAGACGACCATGGTTTAAAGTTAGATTTCAACAAAAAAAATTACAGAAAACATACAATCTCATGGAAACTTAATAATGCTCAACTAATCATCAGTGGGTCAAGGAAGAAACAAAGAAAGAAACTAAAGATTTACTAGAGATCAATGAAAATAAATCCACCACATACCCAAAATTATGGAATGCTATGAGTGCAGTGCTAAGAGGAAAATTCATAGCAATAAATGCCCACATAAAGAAGTGGGAGAAATCTCACACTATCAACTTAACAGCACAACTGAAAGCTCTAGAACAAGAAGAAGCAAAGTCACCCAGGAAGAATAGGTGCCAGGAAATAATCAAATTGTGGTCTGAATTCAAAAAAATAGAAACAAAGAGAATAATACAAAGAATCAATGAAGCAAAGAGTTGGTTCTTTGAGAAAATCAACAAGATACACTAACCCTTATGCAAACTAACCAAAAGGCAGAGAGAGAGCATCCAAATTATCAAAATCCAAAATAAAAAGGGAGACATAATATATGACACTGAGGAAATCCAGAGAACCATCAGCTCATACTTCTTCAAAAACCTGTACTCCACAAAACTAGAAAACTGAAAAGAAGTGGATAATTTTCTGCATAGGCACCACATACCAAAGTTAAATCAAGAACAGATAAACTATTTAAATAGACCAATAACTCTTAAGGAAATAGAAACAGTCATTAAAAGTCTCCCAAACATAAAAAAGCACAGGGCCAGGTGGTTTCAGTGCAGAATTCTATCAGATCTTTAAAGAGATACTACCAGTTCTCCTTAAATTGATCCGCACAAGAGAAACAGAAGGAACTTTACCACACACCTTCTATGAGGCTAAAATTACCCTGATTCCAAAACAAACAAAGATACAACGAAGAAAGAGGACTACACACCAATCTTGCTCATGAACATTGATGCAAAAATACTCAATAAAATATTGGCAAACAGACTCCAAGTACACATCAAAACAATTATCCACTATGATTAAGTAGGATTCATCCCAGAGATGCAAGGGTGGTTCAACATATGAAAGTCTGTCAAGATAATACACCATATAAACAATCTGAAAGAAAAGAAAACCACATAATCATCTCACTAGATGCTGAAAAGGCCTTTCACAAAATCCAACACCCTTTCATGGTAAAGGTCTTGGAGATATCAGGAATTCAGGACACACACCTAAACATAATAAAGGCAATTTACAGCAAGGCAACAGCTAACATCAAAATAAATGAAGAGAAACTGAAAGTGATTCCACTAAAATCAGGAACAAGATAATGCTGTCCTCTCTCCCCATACTTATTCAATATAGTACTTGAAGTTCTAGCTAGAGCATAAGACAACATAAGGAGATCAGGGGGATATAAATTGGAAGGAAAAGTCAATCTTTCACTATTTCCAGATGGCATGATAGTATACATAAGTGACCACAAAATTCAACCAAGGAACTCATACAGCTCAAAAACACCTTAAGCAGTGAAGCAGGATACAAGGTTAACTCAAAAAATCAGTAGTCTTCCTATATATAAATGACAAATGGGTTGAGAAAGAATCAGAGAAATATCACCCTTTACAATAGCCACAAATAATGTAAAATACCTTGGAGTAACTCTAACAAAACAAGCGAATGACCTGTGTGACAAGAACTTTAAGTCCCTGAAGAAAGTAATTGAAGAAGATATCAGAAAATGGAAAGATCTCCCATGATCATGAATAGGTAGGATTAACATAATAAAAATGGCAATATTACCAAATGCAATTTACAGATTCAATGAAATCCCCATCAAAATACCAACACAATTCTTAACAGACCTGGAAAGAACAATACTCAACTTCATATGGAAAAACAAAAAACCCAGGATAGCCAAAAGAATCCTGCACAATAATACAACCTGTGGAGGTATCATGATCCCTGACTGCAAGCACTACTATAGAGCAACAGTAATAAAAAACAGCTTGGTACTCTCATAAAAACCAACATGTGGACCAATGGAACTGAACTGAAGACCCTGACATTAATCTGCACTCATATGAACAAATGATTTTCGACAAAGAAGCCAAACCTGTACAATAGAACAAAGAAAGCATCTTCAACAAATGGTGCTGGTATAACTGGATGTCAACATGTAGAAGACTGCAAATAGATCCATACCTGTAACCATGCATGAAACTTAAGTCCATGTGGATCAAAGACCTCAACATAAATCAGGATACACTAAAAATGATTGAAGAGAATGTAGGAAGTAGTCTTGAATGCATTGACACCAGAGATCACTTCCTAAAATAACAACAGTAGCACAGACACTGAGAATAACAATTAATACATGGGACCTCTTGAAACTTAGAAGCTATTGTAGGGCAAAGGACATGGTCAATAAGTCAAAATGACAGCTTGCAGAAAAGATGAGCAAAGCTCTTCACCAACCCCACATCTGACAGAAGGCTGATATCCAGAATGTATAAAGAACCCAAGACAATAGACATCAAAATACCTAACAGTTCAATTAAAAAGTGGGATATTCAGCTAAACAGAGAATTGTCAACAGAAGAAGCTCAAATGGCTGAAAGACATTTAAAGAATTGCTCAACATCCTTAGACATCAGGGAAATGTGAATCAAGACAACTCTGAGATACCATCTTACACCTGTCAGAATGGCTAAGATCAAAATCCCTGAAGACAACTTATGTTGGAGAGGATGTGGATCAAGGGGAACACTCCTGCACTATTGGAATGAAAACTTGTATAGTCACTTTGCAAATCAATATGGTGCTTTCTTAGATAATCGGGAATAAACCTCCCTCAAGATCCAGCTATACTACTCTTAGGCATATATCCAAGGAATTCTCAATCATACCACAACTACACATGCTCAACTATGTTTATAGAAGCATTATTTTTAATATTCAGAACCTGGAAACAATCTAGATGCCCCTCAACTGAAGAATAGATAAAGAAAATGTTGTATCTATACACAATGGAGTACTAGTCAGCAGAGGGAAAAAAATGACATCATGACGTTTGCAGGCAAATGGATGGAATTAGAAAATATCATCCTGAGTGAGGTAACCCAGAATCAGAAAGACAAACATGATATGAACTCCCTCATAAGTGGATACTAGATGTAAAGCAAAGGATAACCAGACTGCATCCTGCAGCACCAGGGAGGCTAGCTAGTAAGGAGGACCCTAGAAAAGACACAAGGATCGCCAACAACAGAGAAATCGAATGAGATCTACATGAGCAAACTGGGTGTTAAAGGGGTAATGGAGGGCAAGAGATGGGGAAATGAGAATTTGTGGGAGTGGGAGGTTGAATCTGGATTAGGAACAGAGTTGGAGAACAAGGAAAGAGATACCATGATAAATGAAGGCACCATGGGAATAGGGAAAGCAGAGAGCTAGGGAGGTCCCTAGGAATCCACAAAAATGACTCCACCATAGACTACTGGCAGTGTTTGAGAGGATGCTTGAGCTGACATACTCTGGTGTTTAGATGGCTGAATACCCTAACTGTCATCATAGAAGCCTCATCCAGTAACTGATCAAAACTGATGCAGTGATCCACACCCAGGTCCCAGGCAGAGATCCAGGAGTCCAATCGAAGAGAGAGATGAGGTATTCTATGAGCAAGAGATATTGAGACCATGACATAGACAACCAGTCAAACTAGTGGAGACACATAAACTGTTCACCAACAGCTGAGGAGCCCCCATGGTACTGTACTGGGCCATCTGGATAAGTGAGACAGTTGTTTGGCTTGAACTGTTTGGAGGTCCCCCAGGCCATGGGACTGGGACCTGTTGCTTTGCATGAGCCAGCTTTGGAGCCTATGCCTATGATGAGACACTTTGTGTAGCCTTGGTGCAGGGAGGAGGGACGTGAACTTGCCTCAATGGAGTGTACTGGGCTCTGCTCACTCCCTATGGGAGACCTTGGCTTGGAAGGTGTGGGAATGGGGCGTGTGTTGGGTGGGAAGCCTGGGAGGGTGGGAGGAGGGAAGACAGGAAATCTGTGGTTGACATGTAAAATGAACAGAAAGTCTCTTTTTTTTTAAATGCAGGAAACTAGTTCCAAAAAAAAGGAAAGCCATTTTCACTTTTTTCTCTTCTCTCTTCACTCTTTTCTTCTGCTTCATTTTGGGTATGTATCTAGAGGATGAGAGGTTCTCAAACTTTAACTGTACTAAGAAGGATTACTGGATATATATTTATAATCACCTGAATAACTAGGTGACAGCCATTTCTGGGGAAACTTTTGATTTTTCTTTGGTTTTGTTTATAAATTGATACAAGTTCATCTGGCAGGAGGAACCCCAGTTAATAAAATACCTACTTCTGATTGCCTACAGGCAACCCTATAGGGAATTTTTTGATTAATGTTTGATATAGGAGGACCTAACTCACTGGGCAATGTCACCTCTGGGTGTCTGGGCATGGAAGGTGTGAAAATGCAAGATGAGCATGCTGAACCATCTGTGGGAAGGAACCAGTATGCAGTGGCTTCTTCATTTAGTTCCTGCCTCCAGTTTCCTCCCTGGAGTTCCTGTCCTGACCTCTTTTGGTGATGGACTATGATGTGGAAATATAAGCCACATAAACCATTGCCTCTCCAAGTTGCTTTTGGGAAACAAAAGTTCCCAAGATCTTAGTAACTATGGACTTCCCATATCTAATATATTTCTGTATCTAAGAGGTTTATGGAAGCAAGGTGGAACCATACTCTCAAGTGAAGACATTTTCTTTTATAATTGAATGTCTTTCTTCCCTTCCACTATGGCAGTATTTTTTCTTTTGTTTTCATCAGTTTTTTTGTAAAGCCACTGGGAATTATAATGACAAATTCATGCATAAATTCAAAAGTAAATTACTTTTTAAAAAGGCTATTAACACATCAGAGGGCTGTTTAAAATGTTGGCCATTATGACTGTATATTCAGTGGTCATAGTCCACCATTCAGGCTTAGTAGCCATGGAAACATAAGAATTTTTAAAGTGAGTTACTTCTCTGACAACTAGCAGTCACTTACCTTCGTAGAAGAGAAAAAGAGGCAAGTATTTTACATTTCCAGGTGGTTTTATTAATCACATTCAATTTCACAGGGCACAGAATGCCAGAGAGGGTCATTGACATGCGATTAAGGATGTGTAAGTCTGGCTGAATATCATAAGTGCCTGGAAGCCCTGTGTGTGACTAAAGGAAGCCAGGGAGCTGCACTGCAGTCTGTGTAGCTTCCTGAAGTTGAGTGTATGAATTAGCTTTCCTGTGTTGTTTCCTTAACTACAAAAATAAGGATAATGATTGGGTGGGTAACATTGCAGGGCCAGTAATAACAGATGTACCAATACTCCTGAAGTTTTAAAATGAGACTCCAACTAAGCCAAGATCAGGAGGGGAATGGAAAGGATTGGGGCATCCAGGGGTTGGGGAGAATACTGCTCTGAGCTGAAATGTCTGCCTAACAGAACTTCTTTTTCTGAAAGTGTTTCTGTTCTTTCTCTGACTCCATTAATGGGCATTTCCTATTACTGAGAAGACCATCTGTGGTCTTGCTACTGTCCAAATGGATCTACTTTTCCAGAATACACAAAGGTAAAAACCTTACATTATATGGAGGCTTTCACATACAGTCTTTATGAAACACAGGAATCCACTCCATGGATTTCAAACATAGGCAGAAACAGATCCTGACAAGCTAGCTCAGTGTTTTGGAACAACAGCAATCTTCATCCTGTTTCAACTATTTCTATAAAACTCCCCATTCCTGTAGTCCACTGCCTCAAACGTGCCTTGGCAAGGAAGAGGATGTGGGCAGAGTGTTACCCAAGCTACTATCAATTGAAGACCCATCTTGCTGATGGAACGTCCTTAGTAGAACAGCTATTGCCTCCACTAAGGTAGAAAGTACATCTCATAGAGAATATGAAGCCAAGCATAGTGGCTAGAGAAGGTTTCCTGACAAGAGATCCCATTTGTAAGTCCCTCAAACCTCCTTCAGGGACAGTGGTAATGACATTATCCACATGCCTAGTGAGTTATCCACTTTGCCTCCTTCCTTTCTGATAAATTATCATCCCTCAGGTAATTTTTTTTCCATGAGTGACAGTACATCTGAGGATTTGAATTGATGAGTGATTTAAATAAGTTTGTGCAGAGAGTTAATGTGGAGTCTTAGTTTTTTTATTAAGAAAATTTTTCATTCATTTCACACACCGAAGATCCCCCTCTTTCCTTCTTCTGCCCCCTAGCCTCCCCTTCCAACCCATCCCCCACTCCCTCCCACAAGAAGGTAAGGCCTCCCATGTGGAGGTACATTCAGTAGAGGCAAGTCCATGCTTTTCCCCCTGCCTCAAGACTGCACCATCATAGGTAGTGGACTACCGTTCAAGCAACGGAGATGGATTCTGATCCTACTGCCAGGGGGCCTCCCAGGCAGATAAAGCTACACAACTGTCTCACTATGCAAAGGGTGTCCATCCCATGTAGGCTCCACAGCCATTGATCCAACTTTCATGAGTTCCCTCTAGTGTGATTCTAGTCGTCCCTGAATGTTTCCACATCATGATACTGATGCACTTGCTCATTGAATCCCTCTTCTCTCTCTCTTTGACTGGACTCCTGGAGCTCTGTCTAGTGATTGGCTGTGTATCTCTGCATCTGCTTCCTTCAATCATTGAAGAAAAGTTCTGTGATAACAGTTAGGGTATTCACCAGTCTGATCTCTGGGGCAAGCCAGGTCAGTTCAGGCACCCTCTCCACTACTGCTAGTAGCCCAGACAGGGGTCAACAATGGGAATTCCTAGCAACTTCCCGAGCACCAGGGTTTTTCTATCCCCATGGTATCTCTCTCTCTCTCTCTCTCTCTCTCTCTCTCTCTCTCTCTCTCTCTCTCTCTCTCTCTCTCTCTCTCTCTCATATTTATTTCATTGCATTTCCTCTCTATCCCTATTCCAGTTCAATCATCCCATTCCCTTATGCTCTCATCCCCTATCCCCTACCCTCCATGGCCCACCCCTCATTCCCAGTTTACTGATTAAGATATCATCTCTTTCCCCTTCCCAGGGCAGTCCATGCCTCCCTCTTTGATTCTGCCCTTTTAGTAAGCTTCTGTGGAGTTGTGTGTTGTTGCCTCATTATACTTTGCATTATATCTAGTATCCACTTATGAGAGAGTACATACCATGTCTGTCTTTATGAGTCCTTCTGGGTTACCTCACTCAGGATCATATTTTCTAGTTCCATCCATTTGCCTGCAAACCTCATGATGTTATTGTTTTTCTCTGCTGATTAGTATTCCATTGCGTATATGAACCACATTTTCTTAATTCATTCTTAAGTTGAGGGGCATCTAGGTTGTTTCCAGGTTCTGGCTATTACGAATAATGCTGATATGAACATAGTAGAACATGTGTCCTTGTGGTATGATTGAGTATTCCTTGGGTATATGTGCAAGAGTGGTATAGCTGGGTCTTGAGGAAGATTGATTCCCAATTTTCTCAGAAACCACCATACTGATTTTCAAAGTAGCTGTACCAGTTTGCACTCCCACCAACAGTGGAGGAGTTTCCCCCTTGATCCACATCCTCTCTAACATAACCTGTCTTCAGGATTTTTGGTCTTAGCCACTCTGATGGGTGTAAGATGGTATCTCAGAGTCGGTTTGATTTACATCTCCCTGGTAATTAAGGATGCTGAGCAATTCCTTAAATGTCTTTTGGCCATTTGAAATTCTTCCTTTGAGAATTCACTCTTTAGCTCTAGACAATTTTTAATTGGATTTTTTGTTATTTTGTTGTCTAGCTTCTTGAGTTCTCGATATAATTTGGAGATCCTCCCTCTGTCAGATGTGGGTTGTAGAAAATATTTTCCCATTCTGTAGGCTGTTGTTTTGTCTTATTTACTGTATCCTAAGCCTTACAGAAGCTTCTCAGTTTCAGGAGGTCCCACTTATTAATTGTTGTTCTCAGTGTCTGTGCTGCTGGTGTTATATTTAGGAAGTGGTCTCCTGTGCCAATTCATTCAAGATTATTTTCTACTTTCTCTTCTATCAGGTTCAGTGTAACTTGTTTTATATTGAGGCCTTCGATCCACTTGGACTTAAGTTTTGTGCATTGTGATAGATATGAATCTATTTGCAATTTTCATGTTGACACCCAGTTATGCCAGCACCATTTGTTGAAGATGCTTTCTTTTTTTCCATTGTACAGTTTTGGCTTCTTTATCAAAAATCAGGTGCTCATAGTAGTGTAGGTTAATGTCAGTGTCTTCAGTTCAACTTCATTCGTCCACATATTGGTTCTCATGCCAAAATCAATGTTTTTTTATTACTATAGCTCTATAGTAGCGCTTGAAGTCAGGGATGGTGATACCTCCAGAGGTGGATTTATTGTACAGGATTTTTTTTTGCAGTGATGTGTGTGTTGGAGAACTTTTTTAAATAAATATTTTTATTTTATAATTAACATAATTTTACATATCAGCCACGGATTAACCTGTCGTCCCTCCTCCAACCCCCCTACATTCCACCCCAACCACAAACCAATTCCCACATCCTCCAAGGCAAGGTCTTCCATGGGGATTCATCCCAGCCTGGTAGATCCAGTTGAGGCAGGTCCAGTTCCCTGCACCAAGGCTGAGCAAAGTGTCTCAGAATAGGCCCTGATTTCCAAAAAGCCAACTCATGCACCAAGGACAGGTCCCAGTTCCACTGCCTAGGGGCCTCCTAAACAGTTCAAGCTCATCAATTGTCTCACTTATCCAGAGGGCCTGCTCCAGTTCCATGGGAGCTCCTTAGCTATTGGTTCACAGTTCATGCGTTTCTGTTAGTTTGTGTATTTGTCCCTGTGCTTTTTCCAATCATGGTCTCAATATCTTTTGCTCATATAATCCCTGCTCTTCCTCGCTGGTTGGTCTCCCAGAGCTCCACATGGGGTTTGGCCATGGATCTCTGCATCTGCTTCCATCAGTCACTGGATGAGAGTTCTATCATGACATTTAGGGTATTCAGCCATCCCATCACAAGTGGAGGTCATCTAACTCTCCCTACTATTGCCAGTAGTTTATAGTCGAGGTATATTTGTGGATTTCTAGGGACTTCCCTAGCACTCTGTTGCTTCTTATTCCCATGGGGGTCTTCATTTATCATGGTATCTCTTTGCTTGTTCTCCCATTCTGTTCCTGATCCAGCTAGGACCTTCCATTCCCCTAAGTGCACTTTCCCACGACCCTTGCCCTCCATTACCCCCACCCTCACCCCCAGTTTGCTCAGAAGATATCATCCATTTTTCTGTCACTTGGCAATACCTGTGTCTTTCTTAAAGTCCTCTTTACTAGGTATCCTCTATAGAGTTGTGAGTTGCAGTCTGGTTATCCTTTGCTTTACATCTAGTATCCACTTATGAGGGAGTACATACCATGTTTGTCTTTCTGAGTCTGTGTTACTTCACTCAGATTTTTTTCTAGTTCCATCCATTTTCCTGCAAACCTCATGATGTCATTGTTTTTTCTCTGCTGACTAGTACTCCATTGTGTGTATATACAACATTTTCTTTATCCATTCTTCAGTTAAAGGGCACCTAGATTGTTTCCAGGTTCTGGATATTAGAAATAAAGCTACTATGAATTGTTTGAGCATTATTCAGTTTCCATGAGTTTGTAGGCTTTCTGTAATTTTTGTTGTTGAAATTTAACTGTAAACCATGGTGTTCTGATAGAATATAGGAGGTTATTCCAATTTTTTTGTATCTGTTGAGATTTGCTTTGTGACCAAATATGTGGTTGATTTTAGAAAAGGTTCCATCAGGTGCTGAGAAGAAGTTATTTTGTGTTAGGGTGGAATTTTCTATAGATATCAATTAAGCCTATTTGAGTCATAACTTCAGTTAAGCCCCTTATTTCTCTGTTAAGTTTTGATTTGGCAGATCTGTCCAGTGTTGAGTGTGGGGTGGTGAAGTCTCTCACTATTAATGTGTTTGGTTTGATGTGTGACTTAAGCTTTAATTATTTTGTTTTCATATGTGGGTGCCCTTGTATTTGTGGTATAAATTTTCAGAATTGAAACTTCATCTGGGTGGATTCCTGTGATGAGTATGAAATGCCCTTCTCAATTGCTTTTGATTTATTTTAGTTTGAAGTCTATTTTGTTAGATATTAGGATAGCTTTACCAGCTTGTTTCTTAAGTCCATTTGATTGGAGAGACTTCCCATCCTTTTACTCTGAGGTAATGTCTATCTTTGAAATTGAGGTGTGTTTCTTGTATGGAGCAGAAAGATGGGTCTGCTTTCATATCCATTCTACTAGCCTGTGTCTTTTTATAGGTGAATTAAGACCATTGATATTAAGGGATATTAATGACCAATGATTATTAATTTCTGTTATCTTTTGGTGGTAGTGTGTGTGTATTTCTCTTCTTTAGGATTTACTGCTGTGGGATTATCTATTGCCTGTGTTTCATGGGTGTATCTGATTTCCTTAGGTTGGAATTTTCCTTTTAGTACTTCCAGTAGGGCTGGATTTGTGGATTGGTATTGTTTAAATCTGGTTTTGTTTTGGAATGTCTTACTCAATCTGTTTATGGTTATTTTAAAGTTTTGTTGGTTATGTTAGTCTAGGCTGGCATCCATGGTCTCTTAGTGTCTGCATTACAACTGTCCAGGTCCTTCTGGCTTTCAAAGTCTCCATTGAGAAGTAGGGTGTTATTCTGGTGGGTCTGCCTTCATAGGTCTCTTGGCTTTTTATCTTAGCTGCTCTTAATATTCTTTCTTTATTATGTATGTTTAGTGGTTTAATTATTATGTGGTGAGGTGACATTTTGGGGGGCACAGTCTGTTTGGTGTTCTATAAGCTTATTGCATCTCAATAGGTATTTCCATTTTAAGTTGGGAAAGTTTTCTTCCATGATTTTGTTGAATAAATTTTCTGTGCCTTTGATTTGGTATTCTTCTCCTTTTTCTATCCCTATTATTCTTAGGTTTGGTCTTTTCATGGTGTCCAAGATTTCCTGGACAATTTGTGTTATTACTTTTTTGGCTTTGGTATTTTCTTTTTTTTATTTTTGTTGTGTTTTTTATTTTAGTCCCATCATTTTTATTGTTACTATAGAGAAAAAATGTGGTTTGGGCTTTTTTTGTTTTTTGTTTGTTTGTTTGTTTTTTGTATCTATGACTTAGTCATAGGAGGGTTGGAAATTTTTTTTTGAGATTGCTTACGTTCTGTTTTGATAATAAAATGCTCTTCAGTTAAAGACAGATTCTTTCTTACTACTTGTTGTGGCTTTTATTTGTTCTCCTTGCCTGTTGTAGTTTCCAGAATGTCTATTAATGTGTCCAATATGACTGGGAACATTCCACCTTCCCAGTCATGTTTCTGCCTTCCAAAGGAAACCGCTTCCTCTTTCAGCACTGTGATGTCACCTGTAACCATTCTGCACATGTTCTTTATGAAGTTGTTCAAATTCCCTCTGGTTATCTTTATCCGAGGGCATTTTATTATGAAAGGGTGTTGAATGTGTCAAAGACTTTTTATAGTCCCATCACTTCTCTGGAGAGCTGCTTGATATTTAACCTCTGGTCTCTCTGGCTCTTATAATTTTTCCACCTCCTTCTTCCATGATTTTTCCTGAGCTTTAGGTATAAAAATTGTGTCATAGATGTATCAATCATAGTTGGGTACCCTATGGTCACTTACCCTCTGATTTCAACAAATTCTCTGATTTGTGGATCTCTGTAATAGCCCTATCTGTTGTAAGAACACGCTTCTTTGATCAGGGGTCAGAGGTACTCTTCTGTAGATACAAGGGTAAGTGTTCAGAATGAAGTTAGGAATCATACTGTATTAGGAGATAGCAGTAGTAGAGTCTATGGCCTCTCTAACCATTTCTGGTTGGCTAGGTTTACAGTTTTAAGCATGAGTGCCCCACTACCAAGGAGGCCTTGGACTCAATAAAAAGCTGTTGGTTACTCTCAAGATAAAAGTGTCACTATTGTGCCATTGAGGGTACCTTGCCTGGCTGGTCATTGTTGTGGTTCATAGGCTTTAAAGCTTGGTGGGACTATTGATTGCTTTTTCCTGCTGGCAGCTTTCATGGCACAGTATAAATATATTTCTTCTATGAACTTAACATAAACCAATAACTTTACCTTGGGTTAAGCAGATTGATCTTCATAATGTGGATGGACCTCATTCAGTGAAGGCTTTACTCTCAAGAGACTAGTGTCTTCAGCAAGAGAATTCTTACACTGAAGATTTTGAACTTGCCAATTTTTACAGTCCTATGAGCCACACACTTAAGATCAGTCTGCTAACATAAGCACACACACCAATAGCTCCATTTCTCTGAAGATCCCTGAATAACATAGCAACACACATAGTGCTGCCAAGATCAGTGAATAATTCTTTAATTTTCATATCACATAAAATTTTAGAAACCTCCTTGAAATATTCTGCAAATTACCTTTGAACGAGATTCTTTCTTAGATTTTTCTCTTACTTTATTGGTCATTGTCCAAATTCCTTTTATAAATTTTTTTTTAATAAAACTGAAATTTATTATAAGCCACAGTCATCCTAGGGACCTCCATGCTATATATATAGAGCCTCCATGATTCTATGGGTTGTAGTCTGATTGTTCTTTATTTTGTATCTAGAATCCACTTATGAGTGAGTACATACCATGACTGTCTTTCTGGGTTAGGGTTACCTCACTCAGGATGATTTTTTCTAGTTCCCTCCATTTGCCCGCAAATTTCATTGTTTTTCTCTGCTGAGTAGTACTTCATTGTGTATATGTACCACATTTTTTTCCTCCATTCTTCTGTTGACAGGCATCTAGGTTGTTTCCAGGTTCTGGCTATTACAAATAGTGCCGCTATGAACATAGCTAAGGATGTATCTTTATGGCATGAATCAGCATTCCTTGGGTATATGCCCAAGAGTGGGATGGCTGGTTCTTGAGGTAGATCAATTCCTAATTTTCTGAGAAACCGCCATACTGATTTCCACAGTGGTTGTACAAGATTACATTTCCACCAACAGTGGAGGAGGGTTCCCTTTGCTCCACATCCTCTCCAACATTGACTGTCATTGATGTTTTTGATCTTAGCCATTCTAACAAGTGTAAGGTGGTATCTCAGAGTCGTTTTGATTTGCATTTCTCTGATGATTAAGGATGTTGAGCATTTCTTTAAATGTTTTTCAGCCATTTGTGATTCTTGCTTTGTGAATTCTCTGTTTAGCTCTTTAGCCCATTTATAATTGGACTGATTAGTATTTTGATGTCTAGTTTCTTGATTTCCTTATATACTGTGGAGATCATTCCTCTGTCAGATGTGGGGTTGGTGAAGATATTTTCCCATTCTGTTGGCTGTCTTTTAGTCTTAGTGACTGTGTCTTTTGCCCTGCAATAGCTTCTCAATGCGTTCCATTGCGTTCAAGAGTGCTTCCTACTTTCTTTTCCATTAAGTTTAGTGTTACTGGATTTATGTTCAGGTCTTTGATCCACTTGGACTTGAGTTTTGTGCATGGTGACAGATATGGATCTATTTGTAATCTTTTCAATATTTTTGGGGTCACTTATGTATACTATCATATCATCTGCAAATAGTGAAAGTTTGACTTCTTCCTTGCCAATTTGTATCCCTTTGATCTCCTTTTGTTGTCTTATTGCTCTAGCTAGAACTTCTAGTACTATATTGAATAAATATGGGGAGAGTGGCAGCCTTGTCTTGTTCCGAATTTAGTAGTATCATTTTTTATCATAAAGGGGTGTTGGATTTTGTCAAATACTTTTTCAGCATCTATGGAGATGATCATGTGGTTTTATTTATTTCAGTTTGTTTATATGGTGTATTACTTTGACTGATTTTCGTATGTTGAACCATCCTTGCATCCCTTTGATGAATCCTACTTGTTCGTGATGGATAATTGTTTTGATGTATCCTTGGATTTGCTTTGCCAATATTTTATTGATTATTTTTCTTCAATGTTCATGAGGGAGATTGGTCTGTAGTTCTCTTTCTTTGTTGCATCTTTGTGTGGTTTGTGTATCAGGGTAATTGTAGCCTCATAAAAAGGGTTTGGTACTGTTCCTTCTGTTTCTATTGTGTGAATCACTTTGAAGAGTATTAGTATTAATTCTTCTTTGAAAGTCTGGTAGAATTCTGCACTGAACCCATCTGGTCCTGGGCTTTTTTTGGTTGGGAGACCTTTGATGACTCTTTCTATTTCTTTGGGGGTTATTGGTCTATTTAAATGGTTTATCTGGTCTTGATTTAATTTGGTATGTGTTATTTATCCAGAAAATTGCCCATTTCTTCCTGGTTTTCCTTTTATGTGGAGTATAGGTTTTTGAAGTATGAACTGATGATTCTCTGGACTTCTTCGTTGTCTCTTGTTATGTCTCCCTTTTCATTTCTGATTTTGTTAATTTGGGTGCTCTATCTATGCCTTTTGGTTAATTTTGCTAGGGGTTTGTCTATCTTGTTGATTTTTTTCAGTGAACCAAATCTTTGTTTCATTTTTTGTTGTATTGTTCTCTTGTTTTCTATTTCATTTTTTAAGCCCTCAATTTGATTATTTCCTGGCATCTATTTCACCTGGGTGAATTTGTTTCTCTTTGTTCTAGAGCTTTCACTTGTGCTGTTAATTCATTGGTATGGGACTGCTCCATCATCTTTATGTGTGCATTTAGAGCTATGAATTTTCCTCTTAGCACTGCTTTCATAGTGTCCCATAAGTTTGGGTATGTTGTACTTTCATTTTCATTGAATTCTAGGAAATCTTTAATTTCTTTATTTCTTCCTTGACACATTGATGTTTCAGGTGGGCCTTATTCAGTTTCCATGAGTTTGTGGGTTTTCTATAATTTTTGTTGTTGTTGAGGTCTAACTTTAAGGGATGGTGTTGTGATAAGATACAGGAGGTAATTCCAATTTCTTTGTATCTGTTGAGATTTGTTTTGTGGCCAAGTATGTGGTCAATTTTTGAGAAGGTTCCATGAGGTGCTGAGAAGAAGGTATATTCTTTTGTGTTAGGATGGAATGTTCTGTAGATATCTATTAACCCCATTTGAGACATAACATCTGTTAAGTCCTTTATTTCTTTCTTAAGTTTCAGTCTGGTAGATCTGTCTTTTGGTGAGAGTGGTGTGTTAAAATCTCCCACTACTAATGTGTGGGGTTTGATGTGCATTTACACTTTAGTACTGTTTCTTTTATGAATGTGGGTGCTCTTGTATTTGGAGCATAAATGTTTAGAATGAGACTTCCTCTTGGTGGATTTTTTGTGATAAATATGTAAAGTGCATCCTGATCTCTTTTCATTGATTTTAGTTTGAAGTCTATTTTATTAGATATTAGGATAGCTACACCATTTTGTTTCTTAGGTCCATTTGCTTGGAAAGCCTTTTCCCAGCCCTTTACTGGGACGGAGGTACTGTCTGTCTTTGAAGTTAAGGTGTGTTTCTTGTATGCAGCAGATGGATGGGTCCTGTTTTCTTATCCATTCTGTTAGCCTGTGTCTTTTTATAGGTGAGTTTTGACCATTGATATTGATGGATATTAATGACCAATGATTGTTAATTCCTGTTATTTTTGTGGTTGTGTTGTGTTGTCTTTCTTTGGTGTATGTTGGTGTGGGATTATCTATTTCTTGATTTTTCATGGATGTGTTTAGCTTCTTTTGGTTGGATTTTCCCTTCTAGTGCTTTCTGTAGGGCTGGGTTTGTGGACAGGTATTGATTAAATCTGGTTTTATCCTGCAATATTTTGTTTACTCAGCCTATAGTGATTGAGAGTTTTGCTGGGTATAATAGTCTGGGTTGGCATCCGTTGTCTCTTAGTGTCTGCATAAGATTTGTACATGATCTTCTAGCTTTTATAGTCTCTATTGAGATGGCTGCTGTTATTCTGATGGGTTTGCCGTTATATGTTACTTTGTATTTTTCCTTTGTGGCTCTTAATATTTTTTCTTTGTTCTGTGTGTTTAGTGTTTTGATTATTATGTGGTGAGGGGACTTTTTTTTGGATCCAGCTTATTCGCTATTCTGTAAGCTTCTTGTATCTTCATAGGTATTTCTTTCTTTAGGTTAGGAAAGTTTTCTTCTATGATTTTGTTGAATATATTTTCTGTGCCTTTGAGTTGGTATTCTTCTTCTTCTATCTCTATTATTCTTAGGTTTGGTGTTTTCATGGTGTCCCAAATTTCCTGTACGTTTTGTGTTACAATGTTTTTGTCTTTAGTGGTTTTTTTTTGACTAATGAATCTATTTTCTCTATTGTGTCTTCAGTGTCAGAAACTCTCTGTTCCATCACTTGCAATCAGATGGTTATGCTTGTTTCTGCAGTACCTGTTCATTTAGTCAGGATTTCAATTTCCAGCATTCCCTCAGCATGTGTTTTCTGTATTGTCTCAAATTCATTTTTCAGATCTTGGAATGTTTCTTTCATCTGTTTAATTGCTTTTTCTTGGATTTCTTTGATTTCTTCCAATTTTTTGTTTGTTTTTTCTTCCATTTTTAAGGGAGTTTTTCATTGTCTCTTTAAGGGAAATTTTTATTTCCTCTTTAATGGAGTTTTTCATTTCCTCTTTTTTGCAGTTTAAAATAATCTATTTATGGATTTTTTTTATTATTTTACAATGCTATTCAGTTCTACATAATAGCCACAGATTCCCTTGTTCTCTCCCTTCCTGCCCCCTCCCCTTCCTCCCAGCACATCCCCCATTCCCACCTCCTCCAGATCAATGTCTCCCCCAAGGACTGGGATCGACCTGATAGACTCCGTCCAGGCAGGTACAGTCCCCTCCTCCCAGATTAAGCCAAGCGTCCCTGCATAAGTCCCAGGTTTCAAACAGCTAACTCATGAAACAAGCCCAGGACCTGGTACCACTGCCTAGATGCCTCCCAAACAGATCAAGCCAATCAACTGTCCCACCTATTCAGAGGGCCTGATCCAGTTGCGGGCCCCTCAACCTTTGGTTCATAGTTCATGTGTTTCCATTTGTTTGGTTATTTGTCCCTGTGCTTTATCCAACCTTGGTCTCAACAATTCTCGCTCATGTAAACCCTCCTCTTTCTCACTAATTAGACTCCCAGAGCTCCATCCAGGCCCTAGCCGTGGTTGTCTGCATCCAGATTCCTCAGTACTTGGATGGGGTTTCTGGCACAACTATTAGGGTGTTTGGCCATCCCATCACCAGAGTAGGTCAGTCCCAGCTGTCTCTCAACCATTGCCACAAGTCTTTGTGGGGGAATCTCTTTGGATTTCTGTGAGCCTCTTTAGCTCTTTGTTTCTTCCTTTTCTCATGTGGTCTTCATTTACCATGGTCTCCTATGCTTTGTTCTCCCTCCCTTTTTTTGTTCCTTGTATTCTGATGGTTACTTGCATCTGTGTTTCCTGTTTGTTTACTCATATTTTCTATTTCCAGCATCCCCTCTGTTTGTGTATTCTTCATTGTTTCTATTTCCCTTTTCAGGTTTTGAACTGTTTCCTTCACATGTTTAATTGCTTTTTCATGGTTTTCTTGCCTTTCTTTAAGGGATTTATTGATTTCCTCCTATTTTTCAGTTGCCTTTTCCTGTATTTCTTTATTGATTTCTTCCAATTTTTTGTTTGTCTTTTCCTCAATTACTTTAAGGGAATTTTTCATTTTTTCTTGAAAGGCCTCTATCATATTCATGAAGCTATTTTTAAGGTAATTTTCTTCTGATTGTTCTACATTATTATGTTATGTCTTACTGTTAGAAGAGGGCTATGTTCTGTTGATGTCATATTGTTCTTTATGTTGTTGTATGTATTTTTGCATTGAAATCTGCCCATCTCTTCCTCTAATAGGTGCAAGAGGTGCCTGTGTCTGAGCAAGCTGCTTTTGGTCCATTTTGTGCTTTTTGTGTCTGTGACTCAGGGGGTCCATTTGTGTCCAGTCTTAGCTCTTTGTCTAATTGGAGCTGGCAGATTCTAAATATCAGGGAGTACACTTGGCCCAATGCAAGCTAGCTGATTCTGTGACTCACCTAGTTGCTCTTGGTCTTCTCAGGGCTCTTGGTATAGTCAGAGCTAGTGGAATCTGTGTCTTAGGAAGCCTCTCTTGGTTCAGTGAGAACTGGCAGATTCTGTGTCTCAGGAAGACACCATTGATCCAATGAGAGTTGGTGGATTCCTTGTCTCAGCAAGCTGCTGGGGTTTTAGGCAGATGGGTATTGGGTAGTGCTTGGGTTGTAGACTGAAGGGTCCGATCGAGGGATTAGTGGAGAAGCCTGGCCCAAGGAATTTTCCCTGCTAGCCAGGAACTGGGGAGGAGTTGTCTAAGGGGTTCTTGGGGACTGTTTTTTCCCAGGGCCTGGTTCCCAGAGGCAGGACTCTCTGGGAGGGAGGGGAGTCACTCACCTCTTGGTCCAATGTGAGCTGGAAGATTCCTTGTCTCAGGAAGTTACTGGGATCCCAGGCACATGGGTATTGGAGTAGGGCTTGGGTCTTGTAGATTGCAGGGTCTGATAGGGGATTGGGGCGCCTGACCATGGGGAGTTTTCCCTACTGGCCAGCAACCCATGGAGGCTTAGTTTTATGGTCAGAGAAGATATTTGAGTATGTGAAGAGCAAATGATGGAAATATCCATGAAACCTCATATTTTACACAGAGATTTTAGTTTTCTTATACTGAGGAATGAGTTCAGAGTCTTATTCATCTTAGGTTATCACTATAACTCTAAGCTATAACCCCATCTCAAATACCTACATATCTTGAAAGTCATTCTCAATCTAGCTTTAATTATGAGATATATGTGGTTCTTGGTTTTTTTAGTAATAATTACATTTCAGAAAATACTAATAAGAAAGACAGTGTACACTATTCCATTGATCTACCTAGAGTTCTTTATGTGGTGTGTGTCTTTTGGGTTAATATACATTTCTGAATAAATATATGCATATGTACACACATATGTGTACATACTTGTATACACATGTACGCAGTATGAATGGCATTCTCACATGATTGGATATACCATGTGAATAATAGTTTTCATTTTTTGATTTCAGCAGGCCATGTAGGTTACTTGCTTTTTTAATAGTCATGAGAAATTTTATCACATTATTTTAGAAGTGATAATTAATTTGAGCATTCTTTTGTTTATTACCCTCATTTACATTATTCATAATATTTCTATATTACAAACACAGGTGAATAAGCATGATCTTAATGTGATATTGCCAACCCCCATCTCACTGTCAATTCCAAACATTGAAACACCTGGTCAACAAATATGAACATTTCAGCATTTGATGAATATTATGAAATTGTTGTCCAAAATATCATAAAGTAGCTATTCCCACTATACTCATGGATCTCCAAGCTTCTCTTAGTATTATCTACAATTTTCAGAATAGTAATCTGCACATAAACCACTGAAATATCTCCATGTGACAACAGGGAAAAGGTATGAGAGCTCAGTGCTCTCTAAGTCATGACTCCTTCTGTTTTCCTGCCTTCCCTTATATTCTCACTGACTCTATGCTTCTTTGATGCCTTCTTCAGATTTGCCAACATGAAGAAGTACATCTTCAAGTTCAGTGGCCTGATTTGCAGTACATCAGCTTTGGTATTTGAAATCATCCTTGCAAATAGCCAATGCTGGCGCCTGTGGGAATTTAACAACAAGCTTGTGCAATTTGTGTCAATTGGACTCTGGGAAGCTTATTACACTCAGGACTTTAACATCTCTGGGTCTATGACCAGGATGGTGGTTCACACCCCTATCAATGAAACCTGGAACAAGTCATCGGAATTTCAGTATTTACAAGTCCTGATAGCGTGGGCCATATTGATGAAAATCCTAGTACTGTTTTCATTTCAGTGGCCATTAAAATCAGCTGCATGGAAGACCCATTCATTGAGATACAGCTGTATTGCTACAAGATGTCTGCCATATTTTTGGCTGTGAGCAGCCTTTTCACACTTGTTACTGTGACCTTGAACCACCTCGTAGACATCTATGGGCAAACCACACTTGACTTTCCACCCGACTTTCCCGTAAAGAAAGAAGACATTATAAAGAAACACTGCACAAAGGTGTTCCCAATGGGTGTCCTGACAGCTACGATGTCACTCTTTGGTTTCATTTTGTTCCTCTATGAGATGATCTCCTTGAAAATGCAGAGTCAAATGAAGGCACCATGTGTTTCCAAACGGGCTGAGCACAAGGCCTGAAGTGAGGGCTTTGGCATTTGTAACATCTGCCAGGAGAATCCTTGAAGAAATTGCCCATTTTCACACAGTACTATACAATCACCAACTAAAATATCAACTTGGTTTCTGGGGTGTGTCTAAATTGTATATCCTCCCTTCCTGTCAAATACACTCCTTTCTTTAAATGTTTTCTCATTCTAACCTCTGTGGGTGATGATTATGTCTTTGGATGCTGCCAACAAGCAGCAGCAGGCAAGAGTACTGGTGAAATGTAAGTTGCTTAAATAAACATGACATATACAAGGTGAAAGAGGGTTTGTAAGTAAGCTGATACCTCAACACACATACACAAAAACCCCACATTCCTGTGTGGAAACACTTAAGTACTCAGATCTCTGGAGGGGAGAGCTGGATGTCTCGGCCATAGCACTGCTGACAGCATGGGATGCTCTCTTGAAGTAAGAAGGCAATGCTGCACACTGAAGATGCCATTGCCATCTGCAGCCTGTCTCTACTAGAAAGCAGTAGCCATTTCCTAATTCCCTGGTTGTGATGATCACAAAAGGCCAGGCATCTCCAATGCGCTCTGATGGGCCATGTGGTGTGCAGAAGACAGGACAGCTTGTCAGGGTTGGTTTTCTTGTTTTATCATCTCCACCACTGAGTTCAATCTCACATTATAAGGCTTGATGGCACACACTCTTACACAGTCAGCAATCTCACCCACCTCAAGTTTATTGCTTTTAAAATACAATATTCTCCCCCTTGTTGCTATAAGTTGAAGTTCATTTCATTATGCAAAATACATTTATTCCATCTTTAAAACAGTCCCATGTTTCTTTGGGAGTCCAGTGTCTTTTTTGGGACATGGCAGGCTTTCAACAATGAGACCCTGGACAATCATAAATCGACTCCCAGACTTCTAACATAAAATGGTACAGAGTAAATATTACCATTATAAAAGGGTGGAGTGCGGACATGGTAAGGGAAGAGTGTCTTGAATGAGGACCTAAACCCAAGAGGGAAAAATCTAAATCCTAAAGCTCTATATTATACCTGTCATCTACTGATATGATGGTATGTATCATTTTGGAGTCAAGGGGCTGAAGGAACCCTGGCCTTCCAGTTTTACTGGCTGTAGCACTATAACCTATCCTTCTTTCTCTCTTTCCTTTTTTCTTTCTTTCATTTTTCTTTCTTTCTTTCTTTCTTTCTTTCTTTCTTTCTTTCTTCCTTCCTTCCTTTCTCTATGTCTCTCTCTGTCTCTCTGTCTCTATCTGTCTTTCTCTCTCTCTCTCTCTCTCTCTCTCATTTCTTGAATTTTTGAGACAGGGTTTCTCTGTGAAACAGAGTCATCGGTGTGCTGGAACTTACTCTGTAGAACTGGCTTGCCTCAAACATATAGAGATCCACCTACCTGTGCCTCTTGAGAGCTGGATTAAAAGTGTGTGCCACTATTGCCTGGCTTGTAGCCTCTTTCTTGAGCTCTCTACAACATATACATGTAGCTTTCTAGGCCAAGCACATCAAGGGCCTGTCTTCCAACATTCCACTATCTCCACTGAAGCATCAAGTTCATATTCAGTTTCATGAAGGGGTCTTCTAGTCTTCCTGGATGGTCTTCATGGGTCTCCAGCCATGATATACATTACATGACCTTAGGGGTTCAGAAACTGTGAATCAAGATTCTATTTACCATATAATCTTGAGTTTGTGCTTACTGAAAATTCAGTACCACATGGAATATTCTCCCCAATTCTTTGGCAGGTTGTGATGGAATGGGATGTAACCTGGCTATGCTGGATAGTGTTTTTTTGTTTTGTTTTTTTTGTTGTTGTTTTTTTTTTGTCAACTTGAAACCCTGTCTCAAAAAGGCAAAACAAAGAAAAATAGAAAGTGTGTGGATCATTCTCTTGAGTAATGATTAACCTGGGAGGATCTTGTCCACTGTGTGTGATACATGTGTTCATGAGTTGAATAAGGAAGCAAGCTGACGTAGCCATGGAGAGCAAGCAGTGTTCCTTCATGGTCTGTGCTTCAGTTCCTGTCTCCAAATTTCTTCCTTGATTCCATACCTATGTGTTCTGTCAGTGATGGACTGTGAAGCTCTTGCTCTGGCTTTCTCTAAGGTGAATGTCCCCAGATTCAAACCCAACTGCACTATCTCTGCCCTCAAAGGCCTACCTTGCTTAATTCAGGCATGGTCTTTACCTGGTGAGATTTCCAGAATCTCTCCTGCCATCCCAATCCACACTGTACCAGGCCCAGAGCTGGTCACATGGATCCTTCATTTAACTGTAGCTGGTGAATTCCCTAAGAGCCAGTACCACCCCCACACTCAAGATGAAGCCTATACTTCAGCTTTGCTCATAGAATTTCCCTGAACTTCTCCTGCCAGCACCATCTATGAAATCCCAAACCTAAGTCCCATAATGCAGCTCCTGCACTTGCTATTTCTGTGTAGTTCCCCTACATCCCAGCCTGCCTACCTGTACACACCAGGCCTACCTCCTATGCACAGATCTTGTAGCAACTTTGCTTGAACGGTCCACAGATATTCCCTTGCTTGTGCAATGTTTACTCTTTCAAGTCTGGTCCTAATCAAACAGCTCTTTCACCAAATTTCCTGATGAGTTCCCCCAGTAGTAAGCCCAGATGGGCAATATGCCTACTAAGAGGCCTAGATAGCTAAGTTTGTGTAGATCAAGCAAAGTGTTTACTTTGTGAGGAAGTTTGAGCCTCCCCTGTCAGCACTATATCCAACTCCCTTGAACAGCTGGGTTTCCCTATTGTACTCCCAGAACCAAGCTCACTCCTGCTGTCTGCACTCTCCTGGGCCTTACTCTGCATGTCTACGTTGTGCACCCCCTTTTATCTGGTCATCTCCCCATAGCTTTTCCTGCAATCAACATCACTTCGTATCCCAGCCCAGCTCTGGCCAAACAAATGCCACACCAGATTTCATTGGTGAGTTATCTCTTGAGCAAGCACATCTGTGAATTCTTGATTTGAACTTACATGTCTTGCACTGACCTTACTTGGTAAAGTTCCTAGAACCTTGGCCACCAATGACATCACCACACTCCCATGGCTATCTCTGGTGGTTTAGCTCCTGAACCACCTTTCCTGGTTAGTTCTTCAAGAAGCCTTCCAACCTGGGTGATGACCATACTCCATACCAAGGTCTGTATGCACCCAGATTTGGCTTGTTGAGTTATCCAATATCTCACATTCAGAGACATCTACTTTTTCCAATATCTACCTTGTGTCATGAAGGTCTGGTAATAGATTTCCCTGATAGTTATCCCACAACCAAGCACCCATGCACCATCTTCAGAGTCTTAAGACATAAAACTGGTTGCATAGATCAAAGATTGGGTGTGCCTGTTGGCATTCCCTGGAAGCTTGCTTAACAGAGTCATCTGCTCTCTCAACCCTAGGTCAGGTCATGCAGCTCTTGCAACAGCTTTCTGTGGTGATGTGTTATTTGTGCTCTAATAAATAAAGCTTACATGGAGTTCAGAGGAAAAAGCCAGCGACTATTTTAAACATAGAAGTCAGGCCTTTAATCCCAGCATCTGGAAGGCAGAGAGTCATCCAGATCTCTGGGAGTTCAAGGCCGCACTAGGAAAAGAGCCAGGCACCGTGGCACACACCTTCAAATTCGAACACTATTTAGCTATAAAGGTGTGCAGGTCTATACAGACAGGAAGTGACAGAGCTGGGCAGAAAGAGAAAGTGGTGTAGCATGGTGGAGAGAGGCAGTAAGATGGCAGGGACAGAAAGGATATAGGCGTGAGTAAACAGGAAGTGACTCTCTCTGGAAGTTGGTGAGATGAGGTTGGCTGTGGCTTGTACTATTCCTGTGATCTCAGTTTTCCCCCAATATCTGGCTCCAGGCTTTTTTATTACTAAGACTGTGGGAGCCCGTTCTCGGGTTCCTCATGGCTTTACCCAGCAGATCCGCATAGAGAGGATGATCAGGACCACGGGCCTGAGTGCAGGTATCTGAGATGGTCTGCACTTGGCTGTGCTGGGGGAGGAGGTCTTTTGCTCCACCCCTTGGCGTCTCTATAAAACCCTGGGCCAGAGACAGTCGGGGCCCGTTGGAATAGGTTCCAGGCCCTCTTGAGGCTATCCTTTATTTTCTATCTGTTTATCTCCATGTCTCTGCTATAAATCCTTCTATCTAATATTTCCTGCTGATCGCACTCAAGAAAACTCTGGGAAGCTGTGGGGGTGGTGGATAAACGCCCCACAGAATGGCGCCATGAACAGGGACTAAATTAAAAAGAGAAAAAAGGGACTAAAGAAAAACAGGGGGAACAAAAAAAGTGGGGACTAAAGACAAATGAACAGGGACTTAAGACAAAGCAATAGGGACTAAAGATATAGGAAAATAATAGTTTTATTACAGAGTTTTTGATGAAAGTGCTGAGTCAGCCCTGCCAGTGGAAAGGCATGCCGGTGTTATGAAAAAACATATATTTTTATATATATTTTTGGAAGGCAGGGGTTTTATCTTCGAGAGAAAGGGAAAGCAGACTGGAAGGATGTCAGATGCTGCAGCGAAATTCTCTTCTGTCAAAATTTTCTATCTTCTATCCCTTTCTCAAATTCTATCTGTGATTAGTATAAGGTATAGGGTAGTAATATAGTTTAGGAAAAACTTAGAAGTGTAAGATTGTGTAGGAAAAAAATAAGTAAAGCATCTAGACAGAAAAACTTCAATTTTCTAACTTTGGGGGCTATGAAAGCAAACTGGGGAAAAAAATCTTTCTTTGGATTTTACAGGTAGTAAAAAAAAGCTCTTCTTTGAGCTTACAGGGAAGAAAAAGTTTCCTATGGAAGCTTTTGACCTGGGGACAGCTGAAATGTTAAGTCTAAGCAGCAGGAAAAAGTGTTTTCTCTGTGAGGCAAAAATGGGGGTGTAAGAAGTCAAAGTTTAAAGTTGGGAAACTTTGGGAAAAGTTGGTCTTTCTCCTGAGGAAAAAAATCTTTCTATAAACTATAAAGCTTTTCTTGGGAAATTTGGGGGGAAAATCTCTCTAAAAAGCCTTATTCTTTCTCTCTTAGGAAACTTAGAAACTAAAGCCTCTAACCTTCTCTCTCAGAAATGTGAGAGTAGAATCACCTGAAGATATTAGTATGGGGACCACCTGTGATTAGCTCTAAGGGAAAACAACAAACTTAAGAGAGCAAAACCTAAGTTCTTTCAAGCTTTAAAAATCCTTCCTTAAATGCAAGAGGCAAGGACAAGTTCCTAAAAACCCCTTCTAAGCTCTGTCTCTTCAAGCTAGTAAAAGACAGTGGGTCAGAGTACCCTGAGGGAAACGCTTGGGGAGAGTAAGGGTGAAGAGCTACAGAGAGCCCAAAAGGGCAGGAAACTTTACCTGAGAAACGCAAAAAAGCCAAGGCTTTCAGTTACAGCTGAGTTGAGGCAGCAAAGGTTTTGAGTGAGCGTTTCAGAATGAAAAGGTGCTCCTGATCGTCCTATGCAAAGATTCCCTGAAACTTAGCATTGTATCCTCGCTTTTGACCAAAAACCTAGAGGCGACTGGCCAGCATCTCTGAGTTGGAGTGCATTTCGGGGATACTAGGGTTCCTGCGGCTGTAAACTTCCTGGAGCACAGAGCTGAGGCTGGAAGGTGCAGGACCCAGGGAAAAACTGCTAACAAACAAAACTAAAGCTGGTGGGAATGGCACAGTTGTCCACTTTCCTACAAGTCCTGGCTTGATAGGCCCACAGCTGCAAAAAGAAAATCTGAGAAAAAGCTTTCCTATCTGAGAAAGGACCTTTCTGGGAAAACAGTAAAGCTGAACTGTGTCTGAAGCAGTTGTGCTGCTGCTGAGTCAGAACGCTGTCTGGGGAAAGAGCCCAGCCAGGGCAGAACAGAACTATCCAGGAGTAAAGCTCTTTTCTGTTAGAGAAAGCACCTCTTTGAGAAAAGCTTTGTTTCAACTGACTCCTGATGAGATGAGGGAGTGTAGCCCTGAGTGGTGATTGCTTCTGGCATAAGCTCTGTCCTTGAGCGCCCAGACAAACAAACAACCCACTGGGGGACTGGGCCAGGTGAAGGCCTGATGAGACAAAAACACCTGTCCTAATGGGAGTTTAGAGATGGCGAAAACCTCCCTTGTTAGATTTTCAGTCTGTAAGCAAACCACACAGACCCCGAAAACAGAAACGGACAAAAAGCCCCTACCTTCAGTAGCAGGGAAAGCCTCCGCTCTAGTGTTGGAAACTGTTTCTGGGGTAGAGGAGATAAACTGAGACCAAACTGGGAACTGTCTGGGAGAAAGACTCTGAAGAAACAGAGGGGACAGATTCCTCCCCAGAAAATGCATGACCTGACAAAGCTGCTAGAATTGGAGGCAGCAGATTCAGGAGAGAAAAAGCCCCTACCTCCAAAAAGCAGCTAGCAGAGGAACAGAGCCTCAGATACCTGAAGCTCTGCAACTGGGGGGGGGGGAGGAACAAGCAAAATGAGAAGAAGATCAGTGGGAGAAAATCTCTAAAGGAGCTATGGAAAAGCTCTGTTGCAAATTATCTTATTTTTCACTGACTGGCTAAGGCAAGCACAAGCCCCGAGCAAAGTTGCTATCAGAAATGCCAGCCTCAATGCTGGCTAATGAGGCAGGTGTGGTTCTGATTCGGGGGGCAGTGTCTGATGAAGTTGAAACACCTGTTAAAGCCAGCTGAGGAGAATAGAAACCTCCCAATGTGCCATAGCTGAAAATGTAAAATGCTTGTTAAAATCTCCCATTGCAAAAGCAAAAAACTTTGTTCAAACCTCCCGGGCAAGAATTTGTAAGCAAGTTTGGTAAAAGAGAACCAGTTGACTCTCAAACCCGATAAGAAATATGGGAAATGATATATGGGACTGATATTATTATGGACTGATATAAGGGAAACGCATTTTGGGAAAGGTAGTTTTTCTGCTAAAGATGGTGACATTGCCCTGATACACTTTTGTCAGCTCTAAATTTAAAATACAGCTTTTAAAAGAATAAGGAGGAAAATCGTCTAAGAGTTTAAGTGTCAGTTCCAATGAAAAAATTGAAAGGATACAGAACTAGGCAGTTTGGGGCTCCATTGATAAAATGCCTTATTTACCCTAATAGCTGTGAAAAGTTTTTACTGTAGTTGGATGACAAAAAGCTACCTTTAAGAGCAAACAAGCCACTTTAAAATCATTAAAACAAGGGAAAGCAATTTATACACTGAACGTTGTCTTAGATATGAAGAAACTTATGTTGAAATTAAAATAGTTTTTGCCTTTTGAACAAACTACCTACAATGAGTAATTCCTTTGCAAATCTAATAAGGAGACAAGGAAACAGGCATTCAAAAAAGAAATGACTGCTTTATAGATGGGAAACAAACTTAAAATCTAGCTGTCTTATAAAAGAGTTGCTTTACTTGAAAGTTCCTTACAAGAAATCAATGCTAAATATCACCGATGCTAATAACATCAGGAGTTAAAGCTAATGAAGTGAAAATACTAAATCCTGAAACTCAAGTGAAATGGAAAGATCCCTGCTCGGGATTATGGAAGGGTCCCGATCCTGTTTTAATATGGGGTCGAGGACATGTTTGTGTTTTCTCGAAAGAGGAGAATGAAGCTCGGTGGTTACCAGAGCGTTTGGTAAGGAGCGTGGAACTAAGGAAGGTCAGCTCCAATGAGGTTCCTATAAAGGAACCAGAATGAAAGTGGCTCGATTAGTGTTTCTGAGGTTTTGTCACTGGTTAATGCAAACAGTGAGGAAATAAGAATTCGGAGCTTTGCCGCTTTGGGCTTTACTAGTTGCTTTAGAAACATACTTTATATATCACCTAATAGCTGTGCAGTATTGGCAAAGAGCTTTACCGAAGCTAAATGTGGTAATTTCACCCTCAGCGTGAAGTGAAGTTTTTCCGTAGAACAAACCAAAAGGGCTGCTGTAATAGAAACGTTTGTCTGAATTGAAGTTATTAGGGGAGCTATTATGAATTTGGGTGAAGGGACAGCCTCTAGTTGAAAACCATTTACCGCTGACAGTGCATCTCTGATGGTGTGAAAAGCCCGACTCGCAACTTTGTGGCTTTGTCCTGAGAATGTTACAATCCCCTAGCAACAAGTATCACAACTCTATAATGACAACACTCACTAAATCCCAGTGCTTTATAACAAAGCTAACTATAAACTGTAAACTTTAGAAATGATGTACGTACTTCCTGTCTAGCTAGGAGAATCTTTCTGATAGAGATGGTGATAATAATTAAGAGTAAGAAGTAGAAAGACGAATATAAGATATGTGAGTTTGTAAAAATTCTGTCTTGTTAGATCTGTGTTAAGAAATCTTTAGGTGTTTGCTAAGTTAGATATATGCTAATGGTAGCCTATATAAGTTTGTAAAATAGATCTATAGAGTTCCTTTAAGAATATAAGCTTGTAAGAAGTATCTAAGGTAGTCTTAAGACATGTAGTAATAAGCTTGTAAGATGCTAGTTGTAAATGTAAGTTTAAATAAGAAATAAGATGGAATGAATATAATTATATAAGAATTAATAAGAAATATATTTAATAAGAAATATATTTGCTAAAGTAGTTCTATAGTTTCCTTAAAGGATAAATAAGTAGATGTTAATATGTGAGTTTGTAAAAATGTGTTATGTTGAGTGAGTTTATGCTTAAGCACGTGTTATGTGAGTTTGTGAAAAAGTGTAAATGTTAAATGTGAGTCTATTAATGTATATGGTGAAAACACCTGAGACACAGGAGATAGTGTCCTAGTAGACTGCAAGGTAGGCAGTCAGAATGGTTTCAAAAGCTCCAGAAGCCGCTAAGAAGCTAAGAATGGCAGACGCCAGAACCAGCACAAGGCATCCGCAGCTGAGATGCTTGGAATATCAAGGCAGCACAGAAAAACCTGAGGTAACAGCAAAAACAGGCGCAGTTTAAAATATTACTATAACTAAAAAGGTCTGTCTGTGAGAACAAAAGTTGCAGAGACGCTTGTTTGAACAAAAATTATTAACTGCAAAAAGTTTTGTTTGAAAAACATCTCTTCGTATTTGGAAGTGAAAGCCTGATACCAGAATTTATTTCTTGTTTGAACTTTTTGAACGTAAAATGAGATAAAATTACAAAAACATTTTGGTTATGGATTTCTTCAAATATGGAAGGCTAGTACCAATATTTATCATTTGAATTTTGGTACTTAAATGAAATGAACAATAGAGATTTCATTGCAATGGGACAATTTTGGCTTACTTATAGTAATGACCTAGGAATGGTTTTCTGGAATTGAGTTAAAAATGGAACTGTTTCAATGAAGAAATGTATTTCTACTTAGAATCGAGATGCAATTTTGTGTATGCATATATGCTTTATTCACTGGTGATTTATGAATTGTTTTGTGGAACTATTTATGTAAAAATGGAATTACTTATGGAACTGGTTTTGTGTTACAAATGGAACTGTTTAAACAGAAAAGTTTGGGTTTTATAACTGGGCTTGAGATTTTGCTTAAAATTATAAAGAAAAGGGAGAGTTAATATTCCTTAGTCTATTTAATTTAAATTGTTGTTTGAGTGGATTAATGTCATGTTTTGTTAGTAAGAAATGCAAATGGGGTATACTAAGAGACTAGTTTTAAAGTGTGTAAAGAATTTTATTAAGAAACTGCTTTTGGATGTTTTGCTAAGTTTTCAAAGTGTTAATGGTTAGATCGAAAATATTGGTTTTCAATATGGGTTTGTAGGAATTGTATAAGTTTGGGTTCCTCTAACTAGGTTTGAGTTTTTGTTCAAAAATTATAAAGAAAAGGAGGAGCTATGAGATTGAATTATGTTCGCAGAAACCTATTGATATTAATGCACCCTGGTTTTGTGGAGTTGAGGAAATGTTTAAGTGTGATGTGAATACATCGAAGTTTTTCCTATATTCTGTTAACAAGAAAATTCAAATGACTGAGTAAAAGTTGTAAGACGGAGAAAATTGTTAACTATATATAGCACCATATATGCTAATTCAAATGGTTCTGTTAAGAGTTTGCTTTGAGTTGTAAGATTGAGAGAATTGCGACTATATATAGCAATATTTATGTTAACCTGTTAATGGTAATGATGAAGCTAAGGGATTCTTTAAGTTTGTAGTCGCCTTAAGAGTTTTTGGTTTAGAAAGGGCTTGAGGCAGCTAAGACTGCTGCAGTCACCTTGAACCTAATTCAAAAGAGAAATGCCATCTATATCATCCTCTACTCCCATACTGGGAGGTGTAACAGCTATGGAGATTACTGTAAGCCATTAATAGTTATTTTTTATATATTAAGAAGGGGGGACCTGTGGGAGCCCGTTCTCGGGTTCCTCATGGCTTTACCCAGCAGATCCGCAGAGAGGAAGATCAGGACCACGGGCCTGAGTGCAGGTGTCTGAGATGGTCTGCACTTGGCTGTGCTTGGGGAGGAGGTCTTTTGCTCCACCCCTTGGCATCTCTATAAAAATCCTGGGCTAGAGACAGTCGGGGGCCGTTGGAATAGGTTCCAGGCCCTCTCGAGGCTATCCTTTATTTTCTATCTGTTTATCTCCATGAGATTCTCCGCTATAAATCCTTCTATCTAATATTTCCTGCTGCTCGCACTCAAGAAAACTCTGGGAAGCTGTGGGGGTTGTGGGTAAAAGCCCCACATGAGACCATTTAGGAATTCATGTTAACCATCTATCCGAAGTGAGTACCCCAGAACCAAGAACACTGGCACCATCTCTACCATCCAAGGCCAAGAGCTGGATTCACAGATTGCACAGCAGTGTTGCCTGATGATGCTACACAGAAACTTTTCCTCCAGCTTCTCCCTGGCACTCCCAAGTTTAGAGGTCTAGTTATAGATGGGCAGACTCATATCAGCTTTGCCTTGGTAGGTTCAAAGAACCTCTCCCATCAGCACCATCTACCCAGTTCCTAGCCTAGGTGTTTTTGTAGATTTCCCTCACTTCTCTGTTCTGTTGAATACCAACTAAGCTGAGCAGGCCTGTACCATTTCTTTATTCCCTACACCTATTTCTGGATGTTCATATTGCTTGCCAGATTTGCCCCATGAATTAAAAGCACATGGCCAGAGCCTGCTCCACACTCACAGATGTAGTCCAGGTCACATTCAAACTGTTAAAGAAGATTCATTTCCTGGAGAGTTCACCAAGAACCAAGAATACCTGCACCATTTCCACAGTTCAAAGTTAACTCTGGATGCACACATGTACATCGGTTTTTCCCAATGATCAGAAATTTGCCCACTAGATCCATATTCACTTATCCAGCAAGTAGCTCCTATAGAAGATTTTCCTAATAAGTTCCACAGAACCAAGCCTGCCAGAAGCACCTGCATCCTCTGAAACCTAGTTCTGGGTGTGCAGGTAGCACACAGGTTTTGACTGCTGAGCTCCCCAGAAAGACACCCACAAGAACTACCCCCTCATTCTAGTCCTAGTTAAAGACTTGGGTTACATGCCTCCTGCTTGGGTTACCTTCGTGAGTTTCTCTGGAACCTGTGGAATCATGGACCCACATTCTTAGCTCTGTATGTACTGGCTAGTCTGATGAAACACCACAGGATCTTGCAAGGACTCTACATCACCACACTTCTATGTCAAGCTTCTTCTGTCTCACAGTCATTGCACTGGATTTCCCTGAAAAGTATTCTGAGAATCAAGGCTGCCTGTGCCATTTTCACAGCATCTCCTGATGTCCTGATTGCAGTTTTGCCTGGTGTGCTCCTCAAAGGTTAGATGCCAGTGCCTTATGCACACTCAAAGGCTTAGCACCCATAACTGAGCTCCTGCATTAGCATTCCCTGGTCACTCCTGGAGCCAAACCTGTCTATGCAATTAACACACCCCCAAGTTCTAGACACACCAATCCTGCACTGATTTACATGGTTATGATCTACAGAAACTTTCCTGCCTGGGCTATGCATATACACATTGGCCTTGCTCTGAAGGCCAGTTAACACTCAGTTACTTCACTTGCTTTCTCTTGCTTTTCTCTGCATCTGCCTCCACCAGTCACTGGACAAAGGCCCTATGATGACTGTTGGGGTATTCACCAGAATAGACCAGTCCAGGCACCCTCTAGACCACTGCCAGCCACCCAAGTGGGGTCATCCTTATCGAATCCTAAGAGCCTCCTCAGCACCCAGCTTCTTACTATTCCTATGATGTCCTCATCTATCATGTTAACTTCTTCCCTACCCTCCAACTCTGTCCCTGTTCCAGCTTTCCCCTCCCATTTCTCTATGTTCTCATCACCCACTACTTGCCATCTGGCACCCCCTCATCCATTTCAGTCATGTAGATCTCATCTAATTCTCCTTCACAGGGTCATCCATGTGTCCCTCCTAGGGTCTTTTCCTGTTAGCTAGCCTCTCTGGAGATGTGGGTTGTAGTCTGGACATCCCTTCACTCACATATAGTATCCACTTATTAGTGAGTACATACTATATTTGTCCTTCTGAGTCTGGGTTACTTCACTCAAGATGACGTTTTCTAGATCCATCCTTTTGCCTGCAAATTTCATGATATCATTGTTTTTTACTGCTGAGTAGTACTCCATTGTGTATATGTGCCATATTTTCTTTATTGATTCTTCAGTTGAAGGGCATCTAGGTTGTTTCTAGGTTCTTGCTATTACGAATAATGCTGATATGAACATAGTTGAGCATGTTTTCTTGTGGTAATAGTGAGCATTTCTTTGATATATGACCAAGAGTGGTATAAATCGGGCTTTAGGAAGACTTATTCCCAATTTTCTGAGAAACCACCATACTGATTTCCAGAGTGGTTGCATAACCTAGATGTCATCACAGAGCCTTTATCTAGTGACTGATGGAGACAGATACAGAGATCCACATCCAGGCACCAGGCTGAGACCCGGGAATCCAATTGTTGAGAGAGAGGAGAGATACTGCAGGCAAGGGACAGCTAGATCATGAAGGGAGGATTTGCAGAGATGACTGGCCACACTAGTGGAAGCCCATGAACTGTGGACTGGTGTCTGTGGAGCACCCATGAGACTGGACTAGGCCCTTTGAAAATGAAACATGGTTGTTTGGCTTAAACTGTTTGGGGGCACCCAGGCAGGGGGATCAGGATCAGTCCCAGGTGCATGGGCAGGCTTCTGGATCCATGTCCTGTGGAGTGACACCCTGCACAGCCTTGGTGCAGTGGGAAGGTCCTGGACCTGCCTAGGCTCGGTGTGCTGGGCTCTGTTGACTCTGCATAGGAGATGTCGATTTGGGGAATGTGAGGATGTGAGGTGGTTTGGGAAAGAGGGCTGAGGGTGTGAGGAGGGAGGAGGAGGGGTCTGTGGATAACACCTGGAGTGAGTAGAAAATTTCTTAATAAAGAAAAATGAAAGAAAAAAAGATCATTTAATTGGAAAGACTTTTCCCACCCTTGAGGTGTGTTTCTTGTATGCAGCAGAAAGATGAGTCCTGCTTTCATATCCATTCTGTTAGCTTTTGTCTTTTTATGGGTGAATTAAGTCCATTAATATTAAGGGATATTAATGACCAATGATTGTTAGTTCCTGTTATCTTTTGGTTGTAGTGTGAGTGTGTACTTCTCTTCTTTGGGGCTTATTGATGTGGTGTTATCTATTGCCTTTTTTTCTTGGATGTATCGGACTTCCTTAGGTTGGAATTTTCCTTCTGGTGCTTTCTGTAGGGGTAGATTTGTAGATAGGTATGGTTTAAATCGGGTTTTGACTTGGAATGACTTGTTCATTCTGTCTATGGTGATTGAAAGCTTTGTTGGGTATATCAGTCTAGGCTGGCATCCATGGTATATTAGTGTTTGCATTACATCTGTCCACGTCCTTCTAGCTGTCAAAGTCTCCATTGAGAAATTGGGTGTTATTCTGATGGGTTTCCCTGTATAAGTCACTTGGCCTTTTTCCTTTGCTGCTCTTAGTATTCTTTCTTTATTCTGTAGGTTTAGTTGTTTAATTATTATGTGACCAGCGGACTTTTTGGGGGAGGGGGTCTATTCAGGTTTGCTCTTATATAGGCTTCTTGTGTCTTCATAGGTGTTTCTTTTTTCTTTCTTTTTTTTTTTTGATTTTTCGAGACAGGGTTTCTCTGTGTAGTTTTGCGCCTTTCCTGGGACTCACTTGGTAGCCCAGGCTGGCCTCGAACTCACAGAGATCCGCCTGACTCTGCCTCCCGAGTGCTGGGATTAAAGGCGTGCTCCACCACCGCCCGGCTGGTATTTCTTTCTTTAAGTTGGGAAAGTTTTCTTCTGTGATCTTGTTCAATATATTTTCTGTGCCTTTGAGTTGGTATTGTTCTCCTTCCTCTATCCTTATTATTCTTAGGTTTGGTCTTTTCATGGTATGCCACATTTCTTGGACATATTGTGTTATGTCTTTCTTTGGCTTTGGTATTTTCATTGAATGACTAATCCATTTTCTCTATTCAATCTTCTACATCAGAGATCCTCTCTTCCATCTCTTATATTCTGTTGGTTATGCTTGCATCTGTGTTTCCTGTTTGTTTACTCATATTTTCTATTTCCATCTTTCCTCTGTTTGTGTCTTCTTTATTGTTTCTATTTCCGTTTTCTGGTCTTGAACTGTTTCCCTCACACGTTTAATAGCTTTTTCATGATTTCTAAAAGGGATTTATTTATTTCTTCCAATATATATTTGTCTTTCCTCTTATTCTTTATAGACTTCTTCCAATTTTTTTGTTTGTCCTTTTCTCAATTTCTTTATTGATTTCTTCCACTTTTTTGTTTGTCTTTTCCTCAATTACATTTTTCATTTTTTTTCTTGAAATGCATTAAGCATCTTCATGATGCTATTCTTAAGTTTGCTCTCTTCTGCTTCTGGTACATTGTGATATTCAGGTCCTGCTGTTGGAGGGGGCCTAGGTTCTGATGATCCTGTATTGTTCTTTGTGTTGTTTTATATACTTCTGCTTTGACATCGGTCCTTCTCCTCCTCTAAAAGCTATAAGAGGTGCCTGTGTCTGAGCGAATTGTTGTTGGTCCCCTCTGAGCTTGTTGTGTCTGTTTCTCAGGGGACCCTTCTGAGTCTAACCTTAGCTCTTGGTCAAATTGGAACAGGCAGATTCTGTGTCTTAGGGAGCTGCTCTTGGGTTGACCCAAGCTAGTTGATTCTGTGACTCATGGATCCATTCTTGGTCTTATCAGGGCTCTTGGCCAAGTCAGAGCAAATAGATTGTATCTTTCAGGAAGCCTATCTTGGTCCAATGAGAGGTGGCAGATACTACTTCTCAGAAAGCCACTCTTGGTCTAATGAGGGCTGGCTGATTCCCTCTCTCCTGAGGTTACTCTTGGTCCAATGACAGCTCTCTGACTAATGAGAGCTCTCTCCCTAAGCCCGATGAGAGATGGGGGTTGGTTTCTAAGGCTCAGAAAGTGGCTAAGATCTTGGGCAGATGGGTATGAGGGCAGAGTGTTAGATTGCAGGGTCTGCTGAAGGGTCTTGGTGAATTGGGAGCTTTCCCATGGGAGCCCTGCCTTCTGGCTGTTAACTGCCCTTCACTAATCCTATGTAACACAAAATTGTGAGAGGGGCACTAGCACATTTGAAATTTGTTGTCTTTATTTTTCTTATGCCAGACAGATATGGTTGCAGACTCTGTTGCTCAGTTGGATGAATTAAATGTAATGGTTTTTTGGGCAACAAAGTAGATGGGACCAGGCAGCAGTACAGAATTGCCAAAGGCAAAGTGATTGTAAATATTATATTGGGCAGTATAGCCAAAGCAATGTTCATAACTGCATGAACCATAATTGTCAGCAAAGAAAAGGTGAATTTTAAGGTGGCATGATTGGTCTGGACCTTTGGTGCTGGCTAATACATCATGGTATTTCCAGACATGATATAGATAAGAAGCTACTAAATGGCTGTTTAATCTATAGCAGCAAAAAGAAATGTATCAAATAAATGAAAGAAAGACTCTGTATAGGGAGCCTAAATTTTATAATATACCATCCTGAAACTGAAAAGGAAAAGTAAAGATGTTAGAGTTGTCTTGTGCGCCATCTACCTTAAGAATCACTCTGAGTTAAATAAGATATGCCAGTTAAATGCTGTTGTCCTAGATTTTTTCTGTGAGATGAGACTTTCTTGCGAAAAGGCTGAGCATCTTTCCCTATTAAACCCCTGATTTCTTCTTCTGCTTATTTCCCAAGATGCCAAGCACACATTGACTTAATAACTTTGAATGGATAAGATTTTGACCTATTGAGGTAAAAATGTTCCATTCCTTGAAGCATTGTAGAAGGGAAGGAAAAATTGTCTTCCTCTTGTCTGCCTCCTTTATCAGTCTGGTCATACAGATAATCTTGTATATAATTCTAGGTAGGAAAGTCATAAGGAAGAGATGCCCTTTGTGTTCAGCCAGTTGTCACCAAAATCAACAGCCATTTTCCTGTTTCTAATACATTTTGGAGTTCTGATTTATAGAGAAGCAAATGTCTTTGTACATGGGAAATGTTAGTGAATTGTCTGATGCTAATTAATCTCAGAGAGAAGATGGATCTGAAAATGGGACTTGACATTGCCATTTCAGGTCCAAGCATCTCTATTTCAAAATGTCCTGCAAAGTTCATAGTATGACACTGTGAAAAGGAAAGAGGAAAACTACAAACAGTGTAAGAGCCTAGACACTGTGACCCCTAAAGACAGCTTAGGGATAACTTATTGCAAATAAAAACTACTCTTGTTTATCTTCTGACATAAAATCATTCATCATTAATAAACGGTCCTGGGATGATTATCAGAGGAGAAGGCACAGAGGGTCTTCAACCTAGAAGTTTCTCAGTCAGTAAATACAGAAACATAATTTTAATTAGAATTATTTGTTGTAGCTTTCTTCAGGAGGTTATTAGCATGGATTAAAGGAGGATTTGCTATGTATCTGCCACGTCTCTATTTTTGCTGCTCATACTCATTCAAAACCAAGAATAAGGCTAATGTACATCTTCCACTGTACAAACTGTAAAACAAAGGGAAAAGATACCAGAACGGAGCCCCTGAGGAATCTAATTGTGAAGAGTGATGAGGGTTAAAATACAACAAGTCTAAGTGTCCATTCAGCTCCTTTATGGGTCTCAGAGAGGAAAAGTGTAATGTAAAAGCAGAATACAGATTGATGATCTCAAGAGTGGATAAAAGGCCTCTTGGTGAAAGGCCTACTTGTGTTAGTCTTGAGTTACTTACTAGGGAATGGTAGAAGAGAAAATATACCCGAGTTCTGAATAAATTCAGCATGTACTAACATCCACTCTCCTCTACTGTCAATCAACTGAGGCTTTATTTATGGTGATGGTTTCTTCAGAATCTGGAGTCCTAGATTTTCAGAACTGGTAGTCCCTCTACCGACATCTTTTACATAACTATAAATGTTCTCCCATTCACTCTGGAGAGGGAACGGAGCCTTAAATCTCTTCACATAGACTCACGAATATACTCACTCAGGCACCTTCCCTTCTTTGGGGCTGCCAATTCAACCTCAATTTTTGTTCATGGAATTCAAAGTATAGCACTTTATCTTGGTTGTCCTAACACAAACAATAGGATCAACACCACAGTTGATGAGACATTTTGGCAAAGAACTACATTTAACATCTTAGTGTAGACAAAATACTGGAATGGAATTGCAGCAGCAGGAAATCTGATCCTTCAAGCATACACATTGATTCTAGGAAAGCATTTGAATGTTTAAATTCTCCATGTCATCAATCATGGTGTGGGCATATGTTCATCGATGGAAATTTATAGCTGTCAGACAACAGGATGGATAAAATTTCAGCTTGACTTGGGAGATGAGTAGGTTTTTTCCTCTTGAATCAAACCTGTGCTCTCTTCCTCATGCATATCTTGCAACAGATGAAATCCATAGGGAAATCTTCAAAGTCATCTTTGATTTGTGTGAAACCTTTGGAGCAGTAGCTCTAAACATCTAAACCTATTTTCACCTTCCTAACACTATGACCCATTAATGGACTTCTTCATATTCTGGTGACCACCATCCATAAAATTATACCATTACTACATTGTAACTGTAATTGTTCTACTTTTATGAATCATAACATAAATATCTGATATGCATCCCCCAAGGGGGTCCCAACTACCAGGTTGAGAACCACTGCTGTAGAGGGTTTTGGAGGATTTTTTAGCCTGTATTGTTTATTCTTCCTCTAAGAAAGATAAAAATGTTTTTTTTTTGTAATCACGGGACTTATAGTTATTCTAATGCTTGTACTATTTCTAGGTGAGAACTGTTGCCCCTATCAAATAATGCACTATCATCAAATGACTGTCTGGAGCCAGGGATCTGTGCAAACCAGACAATTTTACTGGATCCCTCTGGATTGTAACTAAGAACTATCCTTGGATGGACTTCCTTTCTCTGGTATATGCTTAAAACGTCATCTCCTATCAGGAGGAAATACCGAGACAAACATTGCACCCATAATGACACTCAATCTTCATCTCTAACAGGGATGTTATGAGGGGGTTCAGGGGAACTTGTGATGGTTAGAAAAGGAAAAAGATCCCATTAATAAGGGATGTTGCTTGCCCTTGATGTTGTTCCCTTCTACAGGAGGCTTTCACACTCAGAAAGTGCTAGTGGATAACAAAGGGGGAAACAGCCTCTTGGTCCTTCCTGGGGAAGGACCAATCATGGAGGAGATGACTTTCTGAGGGGAAGAGCCTGGAGAGCCTATAAAAAGTCTTATCCAGAGCCCTAGGGCAGACTTCAACCTCTGGGGTGCCTTCCCATCCCCTTGATGGCAGGCGTTTGTCTGTTCTTTTAAAGTCCTTCCTTTTGTTATTTAACTCTGTGATTACTGCTTCTTTGCTCCTATATCAATCTGTCATTTACTTTCACTCTCAGCTGCCCTTAAGGTCTTCCAATGTCATGTTCTGTCAGAGAGCCTTAGGATGTCCCTATTCTCTCTCCTGTGGCTATTATATTCCTGTTCTAAATATCATATCTTCAACTCTGCCTTTCAATGGCCATGTCAGCCAATATCTGTCTCAATGTGTCTTCTTCCAATTTGTACAAATTTTGTCTGTCTCATGAAACAACTTTGGTGGTAGCTCCTGACTACTGTTCCTCCAAAAAAACCCATAAAAATAGTGTGTGCCCCCTTCGAGGAAGAGGCCATTAGAGGGTTCACATATGCTTTCTGTATTCTTCACTACCTTAATGTGTGGGGGTATGGCTGCTCCCAGGAAAGAGAGACTAACAAATGAGAAAGTGGCTTCATAAGACTGAACTGTAAGGACTCTGTGGGGCATTATCATAAGTAAGGATGGATATAGAAGTGATCAAATCATTGTGCATAATATTACCCCTAGACATTTGGTCCTGGTGTGTATAATGAAGCAGTATAAGCAAGCCATGAGGCACAATCCAGTAGCAGCTTTAGTCCATGGCTTCTGTTTCTGCTGCTGCCTCTAGGTTTCTGCCATTGCTTCCCTGCTCAGATTTCCAACAGTGATAGATTGTTAGCCAGACATGTAATATCAAAGAAATCCTGTAATCTCAAAGTTTCTTTTGTTTATGGTTTTATATTATTACAGCAATTGACATCCAAACAAAGACAGAAAATGGTGCCAGAACACTGTATTGCTGAGGTAGACCACACTGTTTCTATTTGGGAAGACTATGGTGAACTTAGAATTTGATGCTGAAAAGGTGTTCAATGCTAAGAGTTCAGTGTGCTGTTTCATGGGATCTTGGAAGATTATCATGGTAAGAGCAGCACAGATAATGGAGGCCTGGCCTTTGAAGTTTAGCCAGGAAGGAAAGATTCTAACAGGACAATTTGAAGAATTTTTGAGTTAGCATTTTGTTTCTACTTGGCTGGGGTGGAGTAATCATCTGTAATTGAAAGAGATCAGCATCTCTGAAGGAAAATCTCCTGGGAAGTGTTTTCTGAGGATAATCACACATGTGCTATGTTCAAGAGGAGGGCAATACTATAACTTGTGCTGACAAACAAACCTAAAAATATATATTATCCTCCTAGAATGTATTGGTTTTGAAAGCATGAAGGGGACATGTATAGCATCAGAGACTTAGGACTGTGAGGAGCATAAGAATCCTTTGTTGAATGTGCAGCCTTAATGGATATTCAAACTCCAGGATTCAACGGGTAACAAAATGATTGCATCTAGACACAATCTGGCAGCGTGAAAGTCTCTGAAAAGGGCACAAGAGAGGCTATTGGTAAAAGTGCAGCCCACTTGCATTGGAGACCTCAAATTAGTGGACATGCCACTACCATGGTATGACCACCAAATATAAAAACAGATGTGCAGTAGAGCCACCTGAGCCTACGAGATATAAGGTGCATGCTATGGATTGCAAATCTAGAGAACATGGAGTTACTAGGTCCTTGGGAACCCAGGAGCTCCTGGATTAATACCAGATGCAGGACAATCAGCTATTTGTTTTGCTTTGATTTAATTATAACTGTATCCTAATGCCCTCCATTTGGGAAAAGAAAGTATTCGACTTGCTTTTATTTTTTTTTTAATTTTACAGAAGCCATAGTTATGAGACACTGAATATTTTATGAAGATTTTGAACAAAGGTTTTCGATGTTTTCTAGAGCCTTGTGATACTTAGAATCTGGTCTTTCCATATCAAGTGTCAACAATCATGAAATTCTAGTCTATCAGTGTCCATTGGAGGATCTTTATTACAGCCCTGACTTGCTTCCTGGGAACTTCAGTTCTATTTCTTCCACATGGTCAGCTTCTATGTGTATTATTTCACATGGATATTTTTCTCTCAATGTATCTTGCTCTTCCACCCTCATAACCAAGATCCACCATTTTAGATACTTGACTCATCTCTGGGACAAAATTCATGACATAAGCAACTCAGCAAAGAAAGGTTTATTTTGGCTGTCAGTGTGAGGGATCATGCCATCATGACCAAGAAGTCATGAGCATAAGAACACGAAGTTGCTTGTAGTAAGTAGTATATCAGCAGTTAGGAAGCAGTGAACAATGACTGCTGGTGCTCAGCTTTCTGCTTTCTATGCAGTCTGGTTTCATATTCCATAGAATGATGCCATCTACATTTAGGGCTGATCTTCTCGCACTGCATCTAGAAAATCTTTGACATTAACCAGAAGCTCTTATCCTCTTCTTGACTCTAGCTCTTGTCTTTTCATCATTCAGTATTAACCGTCTTCAACTCACTTCCTGCCAATTTCACTTCATAATAGTACATTACTACATTCATTTACTTATGTGCATGTGTTTGGAGTGTTTATGTGTTATTTTCAAAGATGAGACCAGGTGCAACTGCAGACATATGGAGGTCAAGAGTCAACTTTCAGGTGTGTTATATGGGTCTTGAATGAGGGCTCAAAGCTTGTTTCATTTGGGTTAAGAACTTAGGTCCTGGAAGAAAAACTCAGAAAGACAGGAAAAGGAAATAACAACTGAGTAGAGAAGGGTACTAGACAGAGCAGGACAATTCCAGACCTGAGGTAGGAAAACCATGCAGTAGCTGCCTGCCAAAACTGACATTAACAGAGATGTGAAGGCTTCTGTTAGAAAGTAAAAGGTAGGGATCTGAGAAAGACACGAAAACAACTCCCCACAGGAGTGAACAATTGTGAGAGACCCTAACAGTTGGAAATTGACAGAGAAACAGATAGTCTCTGGGCATAGGGAAAGAAAAAGAAGCAAAAGTGCACAAACTTTATTAAAACTGTCAAACAGTATCCTCTAGACTAGTGGTTCTCAACCTTTCTAATGCTGCACCCCTCTAATAGAGTTCCTCCTGTTGTAGTTACCCCTAACCATTTTTATGGCTACTTCATCACTGTAATATTGTTAATTTAATGAATTGTATTGTCAATATTTTTGGAGATAGAGGGTTGTCAAAGGGGTCTCAAACCACAGGTTGTGAACTAGTGCACAAGGCAATGGGAGGTGCACTCGAGCTGGGAATCTGCTCTGAAGCTGAGGTCAGATCATTTTGATAGGCAATGCCTCCTCCAGAGTCCCTCTACTTCATGATTGGTCCTAAGCAAGTGTTCCTTGAACAGTTTCTGTTGCCTCTGCTTCCTGCCTGTTAGCAAATTTTATCAGGTCCAATCTCCTAGTTGGTGTGAGAAATGAGCATCATTTCTTAAAGGAGACAGGCATAATTTTTTAGAATAAACAATTTCCCTCAAATTCCCTCCATTGCCCTTTCTCAGAGATTAACATTGGATGGCACCAGACTGTGTGCAAATGGAGTTCTGAGTAATTCCTGCTGAGAAGACATGATGTTTCCAGGTATTGACCTGAAAGAAGGCAGCCCTTGGTTGGAAAGCAGATTCCTCATGCCAGTCAGGAAGGATGCATTAGGATACACTTGTCTGTGTAAATATAGGATCTGGAACAGCCAGTTGATATTGTGTTGTGCTAGTGAGGTACCATCTATCATTGAGTGAATGTATGAAAACAATTACAACCCCAAGTGATCATGTGATTTAGGAAATGTCACAAAATCCCACATTGTGACAGTTTTGATCTTTGTACTTATGAGAGGAGGAATACAGGCAAGAAACACCCCAAAACCTTCTGCAGGCTTTAGAGTAATCATAGTGAGGGTAAGGCGATCCTTACAGCTTTTCTCTAGGGCAGCCTCTATGTACTGACCACAGGGAGGTACATCCACAAGCGGGTGAATCCCAGCTGTGTAGCTAGAGTTTTCCTGCCTTGATCACAGTGAGGACAAATCTTTGTCACCTGCCAGTCCAACAACCACTCAGACCCAACCAAGTAAACACAGAGACTTATATTGCTTACAAACTTTATGGTCATGGCAGGCTTCTTGCTAACTGTTCTTATAGCTTCAATTAATCCATTTTCATAAATCTATCCCTTGCCACATGGCTCATGGCTTACTGGCATCTTCACATGCAGCTTGTCATCATGGCAGCTGGCAGTGTATCTGACTAAGCCTTCCACTTCCCAGAATTATTCTCCTCCTTGTCCTGCCTATATACCTCCTCCTGCCTGACTACTGGGCCATCAGTGTTTTATTTACTAACCAATCAGAGCAACACATTTGCAATACAGAACATCCCACAGCACAGCTGCCAAGGACTTTTCAAACAGGTTTCAATTAGGGTTCTCCGTTTTCAAATGACTGTGGTTTTAGTTCCAATTGTTGATTTATTATAAACCTATGTAAGAGTCCTTATCATTTCCTGTGCCACAACCTGAAGGAGATCCTGCTTTGTTATGTCCTCCACAAGACAAATTATTCTACAAATTTAAGTTTAGCCATATTCAGGCATTCAGGACACAGGTAAAATGCAGCCAACTCTGTGCCAGCATAGAACATGAACGACCACTGGCCCCTTTCACCTTACAGTCTCTGATCCTCTTTGAATACTCATGAGCAGCTCCCACCTCTCCACAGCCTTCTAGAATTGCACATTCCATATGGAATGGCCAATTAAACACTTTTAGAACATTTGAGTACATTTCTAAGGCATAGGTCCAAATATTTCCACATTACACATGTACTGATTTCAAAAGTTTAATAAGTTCATGGTTAGGTTAATAACATTAACTAGAACAATTCTATTCCAAGGACCACTTTTCTACATTACTTTCCTGTCTCATTGTAACAAATATCTGACATGATGAAAGGAAGGAAAGAGTGGGTATTTGAACATTATTTTCTCACAGGTTGAGGGTACTGTAACAGCAGAGAGTGTATGGTGTAGGAAGTATGAGGCTTCTGGTCACTCTGTGAGGGCACCAGGGAGCAGAGAGCTATGAATGTTTCTGATCATCAAGATATCTTCTATTTTATGCAGACTCAGTCCACAGATCATGGAATGATGCCACCTATATTTATCATAAATGACCCGCCTCACTTATCCTAGCCTAAATATTCTCATATTCATGTTTAGAAGTCTTTTCATTTTATGATTCTATATTATGTCATCTGGCACATATTGCTCATAATCAAAACAGTACGTGACATCTGATCTTGCTTCTGTTCTCAGTTGAGTCTGGGTATATTGAGTTTATAATAGATACTTGCGGTCAGGAACACTCATATCTCTGTTACTTTCAATCCCATTGGCTTCCAGTTTAAAATTCCTTGTCACATATCTATAGATGTAACTCTACATTCTTCACCATTCACTCTACTCTCTGTCCTGTGTGGGTTTAATTTCCAGCACATACATAATTTGTCCACTCGAATTAATGAAATTTATATACCGCTAGATAGCTACTGCTCACCAAGTCCCATATGACATTACCACAAGCCATGGAACAAATGTTCCCATACAACCACACACAAATACACACGTGTGCACACAAACATGCACAAACAAATTAATGTAATAAAAATGATATGTTGGACATATAAAACCCCACACATTAATAGTGGGCAAGTTCAACACCCCACTTTCACCACTGCACAGATATCCCAAATCGAAATTTAACAGAGAAATAAAGGACTTAATTGATGTCATGATTCAAATGGAGTAATCAGCATCTATAGAACATTCCATCCTAACAAAACAGAATATACCTTCTTCTCAACACCCCATGGGACCTTCTGTAAAATCGACCACATACTTGGTCACAAAGCAAATCTCAACAGATACAAAACAATTGGAATATCCTCCTGTGTTCTATCAGACCACCATGGTTTAAAGTTAGATTTCAACAACAACAAAAACTACAGAAAACCTACAATCTCAAGAAAACTGAATAATGCTCAACTGAATCACCAATGGGTTAGGGAAGAAATAAAGAAAAAAATTACATACTTCCTTGAGATCAATGAAACTGAAGACACCACATACCCAAACTTATGGGACACTATGAAAGTAGTACAAAGAGGGAAATTCATAGTACTAAATGACCACATAAGAAGTTGGAGAAATCTCACACTAGTGACTGAACAGCACACCTGAAAGATCTAGAACAAGAAGAAGCAAAGTCTCCCAGGAAGAATAGACGCCAGGAAATTATCAAAGTGAGAGCTGAAATCAATAAAATAGAAACAAAGAGAACCATAAAAAAATTAATGAAACAAAGATTTGGTTCTTTGAGAAAATCAACAAAATAGACAAGCCTTTATTCAACTGACCAAAAGAGAGAGAGCATCCAAATTAGCAAAATCAGAAATGAAAAGGGGGACATAACAACAGACATTGAGGAAATCCAGAGAGTCATCAGGTCATACTTCAAAAACCTCTACTCCACAAAACTGGAAAATCTGAAAGAAATGAATAATTTTCTGGTTAGGTACTATATACCTAAGTTAAAACAAGACCAGATGAACTATTTATATAGTCCAATAACCCTTAAGGAAATAGAAACAGTCATTAAAATCTCCCAAGCAAGAAAAGCCCAGGACCAGATGTTTTCAGTGCAGAATTCTGCCAGATCGTCAAAGAAGAGTTAAAACCAATACTCCCTAAATTGCTCCACACAATAGAAACAGAAGGAATATTACCAAACTCCTCTATTAGGCTAAAATTACCCTGATTCCTAAACCAAACAAAGATACAACAAAGACAGAGAATTACAAACCAATATTACTCATTAACATTGATGCAATAGGATATTGGCAAACAGATTCCAAGAACCCATCAAACAATTATCTAACATGATCTTGTTGGCTTCATCCCAAAGATGAAAGGGTGGTTCAACAAACAAAAGTCCATTAATGTAATACACCATATAAACAAACACAAAACAAACATGATCATCTCACTAGATGCAGAAAAGACTTTTGCCAAAATCCAACACCCCTTCATGATAAAGGTCTTGGAGCGATCAGGAATACAGAGAACATAACTAAATATAATAAAGGCAGTTTACAGCAAGCCAACAGCCAACATCAAATTAAATGGAGAGAAATTCAAATCAATTCCACAAATATCAGGAAAAAGGCAAAGCTGTCAGCTCTCCGTATACTTATTCAATATAGTATTTGAAGTTCTAGCCAGAACAATAAGACAATATATGGAGATTAAGGGGATACAAATTGGAAAGGAAGAAGTCAAGCATTCCCTATTTGCAGATGACATAATAGTATACATGAGTGACCCCAAAGATTCATCCAAGGAATTGATACACCTTATAAACACCATCAGCAATGTAGCAGGATACAAGATCAACTCAAAAATATCAGTAGCGCTCCTATATACAATTGACAAACAGGCTGAGAAGGAAATGAGAGATACCTCACCCATTAAAATAGCCACAAATGTTATAAAATACCTTGGGGTAACAATGACCAAGCAAGTGAATGTCCTATATGACAAGAACATTAAGTCTCGGAAAAAAGAAATTGAAGAAGATGTCAGAAAATGGAGAGATCTCCCATGCTCATGGATAGGCAGGACTAATACAGTAAAAATGGCCATTTTACCAAGGGAAATCTACAGATTCAATGCAATCCCCATCAAAATACCAACACAATTCTTCACAGACCTGGAAAGAATAATACTCAACTTCATATGGAAAAGCAAAAAACCAAGGAGAGCCAAAAGAATCTTGTACAATAAAACAACCTCTGGAAGCATCACGATCACTGAATTCAAGCTTTACTATAGAGCTACAGTAATAAAAACAGCTTGGAACTGGCATAAATACCAACATGTGGACCAATGGAATAGAACTGAAGACTCTGGCATTAATCTGCACACCTATGAACATATAATTTTTGAAAAAGAAGCCAAGAGTGTCCAATGGAAAAAAGAAAGCATCTTCAACAAATGGTGCTGGCATAACTGGATATCAATGTGTAGAAGGCTGCAAATAGATCCATATCTATCACCGTGCACAAAACCTAAGTCCAAGTGGATCAAAGACCTCAACATAAAGCCAGCTACTCTGAACCTGCTGGAAGAGAAAGTAGGAAGTAGTCTTGAACGCATTGACACCAGAGTTCACTTCCTAAATTTAATAACACAGACTGAGAGAAACAATCAATCAATGGGACCTCTTAAAACTGAGAAGCTTTTGTAGAGCAAAGATGTGGTCAACAATGCAAAGCAAGAGCATACAGAATGGGAAAAAAATCTTCACCAACCCCACATCAGACAGAGGACTGATATGCAGACTATATAAGGAACTCAAGAAATTAAACATCAAAATGCCCAACAGTCCAATTAAAAAATGGGCTATAGAACTAAATAGAGAATTCTCAACAGAGGAAACTCAAATGGCTGAAAAACATTTAAGGAATTGCTCAACATCCCTAATTATCAGGGAAATGCTAATCCAAACAACTCTGAGATATCACCTTATGCCTGTCAGAATGGCTAAGATCAAAAACACTGAACATACCTTATGCTGGAGAGGATGTGGAGCTAGGGGAACTCTCCTCTACTGCTGGTGAGAATGCAAACTTGTACACCCACTTTGGAAATCAATATGGCACTTTCTTAGAAAATTGGGAATTAATCTCCCCCAAGATCCACCTATACAACTCTGAGGCATATTCCCAAGGAATGCTCAATCATACCACAAGGGCATTTGCTCAGCAATGTTCATATCAGCATTGTTTGTAATAGTCAGAAACAGAAAACAACCTAGATGCCCTTCAACTGAAGAATGGATAAATATAATGTGGTATATATGCACAATAATACTACTCAGCAGAGAAAAAACAATGACATCATGACGTTTGCAGGCAAATGGATGGATCTATAAAAAATCATCATGAGTGAGTAAACCCAAACTCACAAAGACAACCATGGTATGCACTCACACATAGGAGGATATTATATGTGGAAAAAGGATGACTGGCCTGCTACTCACAACACCAGGGAGAGTACCTGGAAAACAGAAGCCAAAGAAAGACACAGGAATTGCCCAGTGTCAGAGAAATGGATGAGATCTACATGAACAGCCTGGACATTAGTGGGGGTAATGAAGGGCAAGGGTCGAACGAAAGAGAGCTTGGGAGAGTAGGAGATACCAGCTGGATAAGGAACAGAGAGGGAGAACAAGGAATAGGAGACCATGGTGAATGAAGAACACATGAGAATATGAAGAAGCAAAGTGCTAGAGAGGCCCACAGAAATACACAAAGATACCCCCACAATAGACTGCTGGCAATGGTCAAGAGACAGCCCGAACTGACCTACTCTGGTGATAGGATGGCCAAACACCCTAATTGTTGTGCTAGAAACAACATCCAATGACTGAGGGAACTGGATGCAGAGATCCATGGCTAGGCCATGGGTGGAGCTCTGGGATTCCAATTGCCAAGAAAAAGGAGGGATGATATGAGAGAGAATTGTTGAAACCAAGGTTGAATAAAGCACAGGGACAAATAGCCAAATGAATGGAAACACATGAATTATGAACCAATGGCTCAGGGGCTCCCAACTGGCTCAGGCCCTCTGAAGAGTTGAGACAGTTGATTGGCTTAATCTGTTTGGGAGGCATCAAGGCAGTGGGACTGGGTCCTGTGCTCGGTGCATGAGTTGGCTGTGTGAAACCTGGGGCTTATGCAGGGATACTTTGCTCAGCCTAGGAAGAGGGGACTGGACCTGCCTGGACTGAGTCTACCAGGTTGATCTCAATCCTGGGGGTGAGTCTTTGCCCTGGATGAGAAAGAAATGGGAGGTGAGCTGGGGAAAGGGGAACGAGGCAAGAGAAGGGAGAACATGGGATTCAGGTGTTGATATGTAGAATTAAATAATATTGTAAAATAAAATTAAATTAAATTTAAAAAATTGATATATTTGGACCATACATTTTCAAGAATAGGATTGGGAATGGTTAATATTGAATGTTGAGTGTACAGGATCTAAAATCAAGAAATACAGAAGCCTAAGGAAATGTCTCAAATAGGTTAAGATGAGGTTAATTGGGCTGTGAAGAACCATCTGAAATAAAGTAGCATCATTCCTTGGACTGAGGTTCCTGGCTGCATAACCAGGAGAGAGCAAGGTGAGCATCTGCAGTGCTCTAACTACTCTCCCTGCTCCCTAACTACCAATGCAATGTAGCAAACACCTTGGGACTCTTGCCCCCATGATCTTTCAGTCATGATGTTTATTTCCTCAAATTAAGAGCCAGTATAACCTTTCCTTTCTTTACTTGCTCATGTTATGTATTTTGTCAGAGAAATGAATCAGGTATGTGATATGGTGGGTAGTGGTGAAGGAGATGGAAGATCTAGGTCAGTTATTCTCAAACTTCCTAATGCTGTGACACTCTAATACACTTCCCCATGTTGCAGTGACCACCAACCCCAACCATAAATTTATTTTCATTACTACTTCATAACTGCAATTTTCTATTGTTATTAATCATAACGTAAATATCTGTGTTTTGCAATGGTCTTAGGCAATCCCTGTGAAAGGGTCATTCAACCCAGAAAAGGGGCCACAAACCACAGGTTGAGAACCACTGATATAGATGCATTGAGAGAAAGTATTTACACAGTATATATAACTCACACTCAGAAAGCTGACCTGATAAAGAATAGGGACTAATGTTCCTAGGAAGAAAACCAGGATATTTTTAGGGTCCTAAAGGATGGCTGATAGATTTGAATGGTCCTATGCTACACAACACATGGACCATCAGAGCACACTGGAAATGCCTGGGCATTTGTGGCATTTATTCATGACTGGGGAAATAGAAGATGGCTATTGCCTTCTAAGAGAGAGACGACAGATGGCACTAGCATACTCAGTGAACAGCATTGCCTTCTTTCTCCAAGAGAGCATTCCACACTCCCAGCAGTGCCAAGGCTAAAACTTCCTGCTCTACCTTTCAGAGATTTGAATACTTAAGTGTCTCCACACAAGAATGTGGTTTCTTTTTGTGTGTTGAGGTGTCTGCTTACTTGCAAACCTTATTGCTCATGTGATTCACTAGGTTTACTTAGGAAACATGCCTTTGTACTGTACTCTTTCTTGCTATTGCTTGTTGGCACTGTGAAATGGGATCACGACCTGCAGTTTAGTATGTGAAATCATTTAAAGAATGGATTGCATTTGGCAGCAAGGAAGGAATAAAACTTAGACACACTCCCAGAAATCAATTTGATATTTTATATAGAATGAATTGGTGATTACACAGTACTGTGTACAAAGGGCAATTTCTTCAAGGATTCTCCTGGCAGATGTTAAAATGCCAGAGCCCTCAATTCAGACCTTCTGCTCAGCCAGTTTGGAAGCACACGGGGCCTTCATCTGACTCTGTACTGTCAAGGAGATCATCTCACAGAGAAACAAAATCATGCCAAAGAGTGACATCGTGGTTGTCAGGACACCCATTGGGAACACCTTTGTGCAGTGTTTCTTTATAATGTCCTCCATTTTAACAGGAAAGTTGGGTGAAAAGTCAAGAGTGGTTTGCCCATAGATGTCTACTAGGTGGTTCAAGGTCACAGTAACAAGTGTGAAAAGGCTGCTCAAAGCCAAAATTATGGCAGACATCTTGTAACAAAACAGCTGGATATCAATGAATTGGTCTTCCATGCAGCTGATCTTAATGGCCACTGAAGTGAAAATCAGGACTAGGATTTTCATCAAAATGGCTCATGCTATCAGCACTTGTAAATACTGAAATTCCGATGACTTGTTCCAGGTTTCATTGATAGGGGTGTGAACCACCATCCTGGTCATAGACCCAGAGATGTTAAAGTCCTGAGTGTAATAAGCTTCCCAGAGTCCAATTGACACAAATTGCACAAGCTTGTTGTTAAACTCCCACAGGCGCCAGCATTGGCTGTTTGCAAGGATGATTTCAAACACCAAAGCTGATGTACTACAAATGAGGCCACTGAACTTGAAGATGTACTCCTTCATGTTGGCAAATCTGAAGAAGGCATCAAAGAAGAATAGAATCAGTGAGAATACAAGGGAAGGCAGGAAAACAGAAGTCATGGCTTAGAGAGCACTGAGCTCTCATACCTTGTCCCTGTTGTCACATAAAGATGTTTCAGTGGTCTATGTACAGATTATTATTCTTCACAGAGTAGATAATAATATTTGTTGACTAGGAATTTCAATTCTTAGCACTGACGATGAGAAGAGAGTTTGCAATATCATATGTAATTCAATGCTTATTTTACCTGTATTTGCAATTTCTAATTATTTTAGTACCATAAAGTGAGGAAAAAGCAGAGGAATGCTCAAACTAATTGTCATTTCTAAAATATAGTACTATATAATATTACATGACTACTACAAACTAAAGACATTAATGACAGAACCAAAGATTAAAAAATCACATAGTAAACTCATTTATGTAAAAATAATTACGCACTTGACATAAATTTGTGTATACATATATGTATATACAAATTCATCTGTACGTGATCCACCTCATAAATGATAGTGTACAATGCTATTCCATCTTGTGAATTTTACAGAAATGTACCCTGCTCTAAAGAAAGCTATATGTATTTTATTGAAACCAGAAAGAGTATGCCCATCAACATCTATCTGTAATATTGCCGGGCATAGAGCTCAGTGGTAAAGTGATTATCTAATACACACAAAACCCTCAATTCAGCTTTAGTATCTGTAAACCAAAATCTATCTGTTAAATTGTCCAGAGACTGGTCAGAGGAATAGGGAAATGGATAATTAACGCATAAAATCATATAAATCCATAAATTGGATATTTACAATTATAACACATCTCGTACTGGAAATTTCATCTTTAGATAATTAGCTTCATTTCAGTGAAACAAAAAGAATCCTGACATATTTTTGTGAGCATATATCTTCTTTCACAGACAATTTACACTCTGTATTATTACTTTGAACTAACTTTTTTGCATCTTTTCTCAATTCCAATTTTAGGATGAAGGAAGGAGGTGATTCATTTACTCAATAGGCAGGTGGATAACATCACTGTCAACTGTGCATGCAGAAGTTTGAAGGGGCCTACACACTGGATCTCCTTGCAGGGAAACCTTCCCTAAACAGCTACCCCCTGCTCTAAAGTCTCTGTAGAATGTGTTTCCTGAGAGTGAAGGCACTAGCTGTTCTACTAGGGAAATTTCATCAGCAGGATCAGTTCACAATTCATGGTGGCTTGGGTAACACCCTGCCCACATCATCTTCCTTTCCAAGGCAGGCCCAATGCAATGGAGTACAAGAACGGTGTGCTTTGATTAGTACTGAAAACACAATGAACATTGCTGTGATTCCAGAAAAAAAATGAGCTAGCATGGCAGTATCTGTTTCTTCTGGTGTTCGAAACATGTGGAGTAGATGCATGTGATTCATAAAGACCATATTTGAAAGATCCCATATATAACAAAGATTTTATACCTTTGTGTGTTATGGATAAGAAGATTCATTTCGAAGGTGGCAGGATCACAGTCATTCTTCCCAGTAACAGTAAATGCCATATATGCAGTCAGAGAAAGAGTGGAAAAACCTTCAAAAAAAGAAATTCTATTAGACAGAATTTCAGCTCAGAGCAATGTCTCTCCAACCCCTTGATTCCACAATCCTTACCATTCATTCCTGTCCTTGGCTTAAAAAGAACTTCATTTGAACACGTCGGTAGTATTCATACATCTGAATCTCTAAGGACATCTATCTAAACATTTCCCCCATTTTGTAAGTAAGGAAACAACATAGCGAGGTTAATTCATAAACTCAACATCAAAGACCTACACAACTAAAACCCACAGGGCAGCTCAATGACTACCTGCAGTCTCACATGGGGCTTCTATACACTTACGATATTGAACAGCATTTACACACACTTACCCACATGTCAATGGCCCTTTCTGGCATTCTTTGTCCTGTGAAATTGAATGTGATTAATCAAACCACCTAGGAATGTAAAATACTTGCCTCTTGTTCTCTTCTAGTAAGGCCAAATGATTGTGACTGCCAGTTGACAGAGAATTAACTCACTTTAAAAATTCTTGTTTCCATGGCTACTAGAGCTGAATGGTGGATTATGAGCAAAGAACACAGCTTCATAGCCATATTTGGCCATAAAGGACGGACCAGTGTACTTAATTTCCCTTTGTATGTGAATTGTCTTTGAAAGAGTGATTTCCATTTTGAAATCATGCATCAAATAAGTACTACAATGCCTAATAGGCATAGCAGAGATAGTTATTTGAAAAAAAGAAAAAAATAAGCCTTCATCCCCCATTCCTTGACCTCCAGTGCCTGTTTGGTGGAAGGATAGAAGTTTCACTTTAGGCCAAGTGTCTTCATTGGAAACTTTGAGACCAACTTACCTTGTAGAAACATCTTAGATAGAGACACAAAGTATATATTGTCAGTAATAACAGATTATATGTATATAAAGTCATGAGGTACTTTGTTTTGAATAGAAAATTATCCTCCTTTTATCTTTCTGTGTTTTACTTCAAACTGTTACATTGATGATACTAGTTAGGGTTTCTATTGCTGTGGTAAAATCACCATGACCAAATTCAAGTTGGAGAGGAAATGCTGCATGTAGCTCACATTACCACATCATATTGCATCATCTCAACAGATTAGGGCAGGCACTCAAGGCAGAAACCAGACAGAAAATGAATCAAGCAGGAGACATGGAAAAACACTGCTTACTGAGTTGCCCAGCCCATAGCTTACTTAATGTGCATTTTTATATCATCCATTACCAGAGGCCCAGGTTTTCTACTGCTCACCTTCTGCCAGGACATCCTACATAAGATACTAATCAAAAAATTACTAACCTTTCCAGGACTGTGAAGAATTGTTTTGGTATATTGATGGGGATTGCAATGAATCTGTAGATTGCTTTTGGTAAGATTGCCATTTTTACTATGTTAACCCTGCCTATCCATGAGCATGGGAGATCTTTCCATTTTCTGACATCTTCTTCAATTTCTTTTTACAGGGACTTAAAGTTCTTGTCATATAGGTCCTTCACTTGCTTGGTTAGTGTTACCCCAAGGTATTTTATGTCATTAGTGGCTATTGCAAAGGGTGATGTATCTCTAATTGAATTCTCAGTTTCTTTTTCCATTGTATGTAGGACGGCTACTAATTTTTTTGAGTTGATCTTGTATACTGCTATGTTGCTGAAGATTTTTTGAGTTGATCTTGTATCCTGCTATGTTGCTGAAGGTGTTTGTAAGCTTTACCAGTTCTTGGGTGGAATCTTTGGGGTCACTCAAGTATACTATCACGTCATCTGCAAATGGGGAAAGATTGACTTCTTCCTTTCCAATTTGTATGCCCTTAATCTCCTTATGTTGTCTTATTGCTCTGGCTAGAACTTCAATTACTATATTGAAAAAGTATGGGGACATACTATGATTGAGTGGACAGCCTCAATCATATGAAGATGCTAGATGTAGAACAAGGATGACTGGTCTGCTACTCACATCACCAGTGAGGCTACCTGGAAAATGGGACCCCAAGAAAGACATGGAGAAATGGATGAGATCTACATGAACAGCCTGGACATGATTGGGAGCAATGAAGTGCAAGGCTTGAGGGAAAGAGAGCGGGAGATCCTAGCTGGATCAAGAAAAGAGAGGGAGAACAAGGAATAGGAGACCATGGTAAATGAAGGCCACATGAGAAAAGGAAGAAGCAAAGAGCTGAAGAGGCCCACAGAAATCCACAGTGATACCCCCACAAAGGACTGCTGGCAGTGGTCGAGAGACAGCCGGGAAGGACCTACTCTGGTGATGAGATGGTCAAACACCCTAATGGTTGTGCCATAAACCCCATCCAGGGACTGAGGAACCTGGATGCAGACATCCACGGCTAGGAGTATAGTTAGTGAGAAAGAGAAGGGTTTATATGAGCGAGAATTGTTGAAACCAGGTTTGGATAAAGCACAGGGACAGATAACCAAATGAATGGAAACACATGAACTATGAACCAAAGGCTGAGGGGCCCCCAACTGGATTGGTCCCTCTGAATAAGTGAGACAATTGATTGACTTGATCTGTTTGGGAGGCATCTATGCAGTGGTACCAGGTCCTGGGCTAGTTGCATGAGTTAGCTGTTTGAAACCTGGGACTTATGCAGGGATGCTTGGCTCATTCTGGGAGGAGGGGACTGGACCTGCCTGGACTGAGTCTGTGGGGTCGATACCAGTCCTCGCGGGTGGCCTTGATCTGGAGGAGGTGGGAATGGGGGGTGTGCTGGGGGAAAGGGTAGGGGGCAGGGGGGAGAGAGAAAGGGAATCTGTGGCTATTATGTGGAAATGAATAGCATTTTAAAATAAATAATAATAATAAAAAAATACTAACCAAGCAAATATACTATAAACTTGACTATAGGCAATTTATGGAGAGAATCCCTTAATTAAGATTTTTCTTACCAGGTAACTCTTAAGCTCTTACAAACTGATAAAAGCTATGTAAATTTACACAATGTTATTTCTTACTATGATCACATCTTGAGAACATACCATACTGTAAGCATATACCTAAAAATATCCAAAGTATGTAAATGAATGGTAAAAAGAGAAGGAAATTTTGACTTCCTTTTAAACCTTACCTCTTTGTACTACATAATGTATCTGTGGTATAATAAGCAATGAAGAACACCTACACTTTCTGCTACAAGGAAGCTTCCAGAACACACTGATATTAAAATCAGGGTGGATTTCTTAGAGTGAGTTGTGGAGATCAATGGGAAGTGCATAAACACCCTGTTACTGAACCAAGTCGGCCAGAAGCACCTGCATCCTCCCAAACCTAGTTCTGTGTGTGCAGATAGCACACAGGTATTGACTGCTGAGCTCCCCAGAAACACACCCACAAGAACTACCCCCTCATTCTATTCCTAGTTAAAGACTTGGGTTACTTGTCTCCTGCTTGGGTTACCTTCATGAGTTTCTCTGGAACCTGTGGAATCATGGACCCACATTCTTAGCTCTGTATGTACTGGCTAGTCTGATGAAACACCACAGGATCTTGCAAGGCCTCTATATCACCACACTTCTAAGTCAAGCTTCTTCTGTCTCACAGTCATTGAACTGGATTTCCCTGAAAAGGATTCTGAGAATCAAGGCTGCCTGTGCCATTTTCACAGCATCTCCTGATGTCCTGATTGCAGTTTTGCCTTTTGTGCTCCTCATAGGTTTCATGCCAGTGCCTTATGCAAACTCGGAGGCTTAGCACCCACAACTGAGCTCCTGCATTAGCATTCCCTGGTCACTCCTGGAGCCAAACCTGTCTATGCTATTAACACACCCCCAAGTTGTAGACCCACCAAACTTGCACTCATTTACATAGTGATGTTCTACAGAATCTTTCCTGCATGGGCTATGCATATACACATTGGCCTTGCTCTGAAGACCAGTTAAGACTCAGTTACTTCACTTACTTTCTCTGCTGAGTACCCTGAGAACTGATCTGGTGCCTTTCCCTCCATACTCTACACCTTGCATGGCAGACTTGCCTGGTGAGATGCTCTGCTGTCAGCATATAAACTCCACTCTGGAATCAAGCTCTGTACAAGCAGTATGTACACCAACTTTACATGGAAAGTGCCCCCAGAACCACCTATAGCTGTGCCCCGTTCAGCCCCAGGCCTTGTTCTGAATGCAGAAAGGACACACTGGCTTTCCCTTAGACTTTCTAATGAAACTTGAAATCTGCCACAATTCTCTTCTCCCAGCCATTGCTCCCGTTCAAGGAGCCAGTGGAGGATTTCTGAGGTGAGTTCTCCAAGAAGCAAAGCAATCTGCCCCATTCTACCTCATATGGCCTGGCTCTATACATATACCTCCTGGACTGGGTTTTCCTAGTGAGATCTTCTAGAACCAGTTTTCCCTGTACCATCTTGCACACTATCCAGCCCTGTTTTGAGTGTAGAGAACATATACTGTAGGAGGCTTTCTTGCAATGCCAGCCCCAAATCATAACACAGAGACTTATTATTTATTAATTATAAATGTGCAGTCTTAGCTTAGGACTATTTCAAGCTAGCTTGTTTTCAAACTTAAATTAACATATTTCTATTAATCTATGTGTCACCCTGAGGCTCATTTTCCTCATCTGTGTACTGTCCATCCTGTTTTCCTGCTTCCTCTGTATCTGATTGGCTGGGCACTGGCTGGCCCTGGTCTCTTTTTCTTTCTTTCAACCAACCCTGCCTATCCCGCCTCTGCTTAGGTATTGGCCATTCAGTTTTATCTTTTTCTATTTTCTATTTTATGTATTAATTAATGTTTTTCAATTTTAATTTTTCTTTATTAAGAAATATTCTACTCACTCTACATACCACACACAGACCTCATCTACTCCCTCCTCCAACCCCCCAGCCCTTCCTCCCAAGACACCACATATCCCCACAACCCCCAAATCAAGGTCTCCCATGCAGAGTCAGCATAGCCTGGCATACTGAGCCTAGGCAACTCCAAGCCCCGCCCCACTGCATCAAGGCTGTGCAAGGTGTCACACCACAGACACTTGGCTCCCAGAAGTTTGCCCATGCACCAGGGACAATTCCCAATCCGCCTTTATGAGTAACCCCCAAACAGTTTGAGCCGAACAACTTCCTTCTGTATCCAGAGTGCCTAGTCCAGTCCCATTGGGACTCCACAGCCACCAGTCTGCAGTTCTTGGGCTTCCACCAGTGTGGCGAGTCATCTCTCCATGTCTTCCTATCATGATCTCAATGTCCCCTTCATGGAGAATCCCTCCTCTCTCTTATTGATTAGATTCCCAGAGCTTAGCCATGTGCCTGTGCATGGATATCTGCATCTGCCTCCACCAGTCACTGGACAAAGGCACTATGATGACTGTTGGGGTATTCACCAGAATAGACCAGTCCAGGTACCCTCTTGACCACTGCCAGCCTGCCAGGGGATCATCCTTGTCGAATCCTGAGAGCCTCCTCAGCACCCTGACTCTTCCTATTCCCATGATGTCCTCATCTATCATGGTATCTTCCTCCCTGCCCTCCATTCTGTCCCTGTTCCAGCTTGACCCTCCCATTTCCCTATGTTCTCTTCCCCCACATCTTGACCTCTGGCACCACCCCCATCCAGTTCACTCATGTAGATCTCATCCACTTCTCCTTCACAGAATCATCAATGTATCCCTCCCAGGGTCTTTTCCTGTTAGCTAGCCTCTCTGGATTTGTGGGTTGCAATCCCTTCTCTCCCATTTAGTATCTACTTATGAGTGAGTACATACTATGTTTGTCCTTCTGAGTCTGGGTTACCTCACTCAAGGTGATGTTTTCTAGATCTATCCATGCTATTACGAATAATGCTGATAATGAACATAGTTGAGCATGTGTTCTTGTGGTAAGATTGAGCATTTCTTGGATATATAACCAAGAGTGGTATATCTGGATCTTTAGGAAGACTTATTCCCAAATTTCTGAGAAACCACCATACTGATTTCCAGAGTGGTTGCATAACCTAGCTGTCATCATAGCGTCTTTCTCTAGTGAATGTTGGAGGCAGATACAGAGATTCACATCCAGGCACCTGGGTGAGGCCTGAGAATCCAGTTGGTGAGAGAGAGGAGAGATATTGCAGGCGAGGGACATAGAGATCATGATGGGAGGATGTGCAGAGATGACTTGCCACACTAGTGGAAGCCCATGAACTGTGGACTGGTGTCTGTGGAGCACCCATGGCACTGGAAATGGAAGATGGTTGTTTGGCTCAAACTGTCTGTGGGGCACCCATGCAGGGGGATTGGGATCTGTCCCTGGTCTATGGGCAGGCTCTGGAACCAAGTCCTGTGTAATGACACCTTGCACAGCCTTGGTGCAGGGGGAAGGGCCTGGACGTGCCTAGGCTCAGTGTGCTGGGCTCTGCTGACTCTGCATAGGAGACCTCGATTTTGGGGAAGTGGGGAAGCCAGGTGGCTTGGGCAAGAAGGCTGGGGTGTGAGGAGAGAAGAGGAGGAGTCTGTGGATAACATGTGGAGTGAGTAGAAAATTTCTTAATAAAGAAAAATGAAAGAAAAAAAAAGACCATTTAATTGGAAAGACTTTTCCCACCCTTTTATTCTGAGGTAGTGTCTAATTTTGAAATTGAGGTGTGTTTCTTGTATGCAGCAGAAAGATGAGTCCTGCTTTCATATCCATTCTGTCAGCCTGTGTCTTTTTATGGGTGAATTAAGTCCATTGATATTAAGGGATATTAATGACCAATGATTGTTAGTTCCTGTTATCTTTTGGTTGTAGTGTGAGTGTGTACTTCTCTTCTTTGGGGTTTATTGTTGTGGTGTTATCTATTGCATGTTTTTTCGTGGATGTGTCTGACTTCCTTAGATTCGAATTTTCCTTCTGGTGCTCTCTGTAGGGCTGGATTTGTACATAGTATGGTTTAAATCTGGTTTTGTCTTGGAATGTCTTGTTCACGCTGTCTATGATGAATGCAAGTTTTGCTGGGTATATCAGTCTAGGCTGGCATCCATGGTCTCTTAGTGTCTGCATTACATCTGTCTAGGTCCTTCTGGCTTTCAATGTCTCCATTGAGAAACTGGGTGTTATTCTGATGGGTTAGCCTGTATAAGTCACTTGGCTTTTTTCCTTTGCTGCTCTTATTCTTTCTTTATTCTGTAGGTTTAGTTGTTTAATTATTATATTGCCAGGGCATTTTTTGTTGGGGGGGGTCTATTTGGTTTGCTATTCTATAGGCTTCTTGTATCTTCATATGTATTTCTTTCTTTAAGTTGGGAACGTTTTCTTCTGTGATCTTGTTAAATATGTTTTCTGTGCCTTTAAGTTGGTATTCTTCTCCTTCCTCTATCATTATTCTTAGGTTTGGTCTTTTCATTGTATCCCAGATTTCTTGGACATTTTGTGTAATGTCTTTTTGGCTTTGATATTTTCTTTGACTGACTAATCCATTTCCTCTATTCTATCTTTTACACCAGAGATCTTCGCTCCCATCTCTTATATTCTGTTGGTTATGCTTGCGTCTGTGTTTCCTGTTTGTTTTCTCAGATTTTCAATTTCCAGATTTTTCTCTGTTTGTGTCTTCTTCATTGTTTCTATTTCCCTTTTCTGGTCCTGAACTGTTTCCCTCACCTGTTTCATTGCTCTTCATGGTTTATTAAAAGGGATTTATTGCTTTTTTCCAATTTTTATTTGTCTTTTCCTCCTATTCTTTATAGATTTCTTCCTTTTTCTCAATTCCTTTATTGATTTTTTTCCACTTTTTTGTATGTCTTTTCTTCAGTTACATTTTTTTCTTCAAATGCCTTTATCATCTTCATGATGCTATTCTTAAGGTTGCTCTCTTCTGTTTCTTATACATTGTGACATTAAGGTCCTGCTGTTGGAGGAGGGCTAGGTTCTGGTGATGCTGTATTGTTCTTTGTGTTCTTTTATGTACTCCTGCTTTGACGTCTGTCCTTCTCCTCCTCTAATAGGTATAAGAGGTGCCTGTGTCTGAGCGAGTTGCTGTTGGTTCCCTCTGTGCTTGTTGTATCTGTTTCTCAGGGGGCCCTTCTGGGTCTAGCCTTAGCTCTTAGTCTAATTGGAACAGGCAGATTATGTGTCTTAGGGAGCTGCTCTTGGGTTGACTCAAGCTAGTTGATTCTGTGACTCATGGATCCATTCTTGGTCTTATCAGGGCTCTTGGTCCAGTCAGAGCCAATAGATTCTATCTTTCAGGAAGCCTATCTTGGTCCAATGAGAGGTGGCAGATACTACTTCTCAGAAAGCCACTCTTGGTCTAATGAGGGCTGGCAGATTCCCTCTCTCCTGAGGTTACGCTTGGTCCAATGACAGCTCTCTGACTCATGAGAGCTCTATCCCTAATCCCGCTGAGAGCTGGGGGTTGGTTTCTAAGGCTCAGGAAGAGGCTAGGATCTTGGGCAGATGGGTATGAGGGCAGAGTTTTAGATTGCAGGGTCTGCTGATGGGTCTTGATGAATTGGAAGCTTTCCCACAGGAGCCCTGCCTGCTGGCTGTTAAACATCCTTCACTAATCCTATGTAACACAAAGTTGTGAGAGGGGCACTAGCAAATTTGAAGTTTGTTGTCTTTATTTTTCTTATGCCAGACAGATAGGGTTGGAGACTCTGCTGCTCAGTTGGATGAATTAAATGTAATGGGTTTTGTGGTCATAATCTAATTGTAATGAAATGTGATTTTGATTGTATGTTAATAAATAAAGTTGCCCAGGGGTCAGAGCTATAAGAGCCATAGCAAGAGTGTGGCGGTGGTGGCACACGCCTTTAATCCCATAGATCTCTGTATATTCAGGGATACATCCAACATTGGAGACATATGCCTTTAAGACCTAGGGGGCTGTACATTCAGACAGTGATGAGGCAGTCACGTGTTTGGGTTTACAACCAGTGAAAAGGCAGAACAAAATAGTATAAATAGAGGAACAGACAGGATATAGCTCTCTTTCAGGAAGCTGGGACACCCCAGGCGGAAGGGTGAGATTTTAGCTCTGAGCTCTGACCTCTGGGCTTTCTCTTTTACATTGTTTCTCTGTTTCCTATTTAATAAGACTGTTGGATACATCTACATCTGGCGCCCAACGTGACAAGAATCCATTAAAAACCGCTTGGCTTGGGGGCAGGTCCGCTTTCCCGCAAGGGGAGCAGGCCGAGTGGCCGGCTTCTTAGTCCGAGCGGCAGCTTCTTAGTCTGAGCAGAGGCTTCCTAGTCCGAGTGGCGGCTTCCTAGCCTTGGTCTAGGTCTTCTTGACCTCAGGCTGGACTATCTGTGAGCTGCTTGCTTAAAGCCGGTGCTACAAACAACTCAGACCTGCCCTGCCGAACAGGGCCCTGCCTGTAAAGTCAACGCATGTGGTTGGAGCTTAAGGAAGCCAGACCCAAGACTTGACACGGCACAAGAAGGAACACGTGGCTGAATTTAAGCTTTAGCCGGCTACGCTTTCTTGTGCGTTCTCTCTCTCTCTCTCTCTCTCTCTCTCTCTCTCTCTCTCTCTTTGGATTTAAGCCTTGGACACAGGTGGCTGTTTGAAAATCCCCTCGGATTTCTACTGTTCTACGCAGATTTGGTAAGTCACAACATATTAGATATTTTAAAGGAAACTATTTTTTTCCACATTAAAAAAAATGGGGTTTACGTGTACATTGGAAGAAAATTGGGTTTTGTTCGAAATTTTAGGCAGTCTGACAATGGAACAACTATATGAGAAGATTAGTATGGGTGGAATTATGCAGTTTATCACTATGCTAATCCTCCTTTTAATATTTAAAAAGATAGTCAATTTAAGTGCCAGGATAACAGCTTTAGAAAACCTTGTTAAACCTGTAAAAATTCAGACAGAAGAAATTAACAGTGAAGTTGTTTCAAGTTTGGATCATAAGGTTATAGAAAGAAAGCCTGTTTTCACACAGTCACTCTTAATTTATCCTGTAACTGTACAGCAGATGCCTGATCAAATGGCTACACAAAATATTTGTGCTCCAATTGAAATGTTGGATTTAAAGAGGTTTAAGGAGGCAATAGTATCTTATGGCATGCATTCCCCATATGTAAAGCAAATGTTAAACTCTTGGTCAATATATAATAGGATTGTACCACAGGACTGGCGGGACCTTGCACAAGTTATGGAACCCAGCCAGAGACTTCAGTTTCTGACCTGGTTTAAGGATGAGGCTAAAAACATAGAAAGACAATGGAGGGATAAAGGAATACAAGTTTGCCAGGATCAGCTTATTGGAGAAGGCCAATATGCTTCAGTACAAACACAATGTTTATATGATGTCCAAACCCTAATTTAATGTCGAACGGCAGCCTTGAATGCATGGGACAGAGTTGAGGAACCAGGAAAAAAATCTGAGTCATTTACAAAGGTGATGCAAGGCCCAAAAGAGTCTTTTACAGATTTTTTACAAAGACTGGCTTTAGCAGTAAAGAGAATGGTCTCGGATTCAGAAGCTAGTAAGGCAATAATTGAATCTTTGGCCTTTGAGAATGCGAATGCAGCATGCAAAAGAATAATCAGGCCATTAAGGGCAAGATCTGCACCTTTGGAAGATTGGATTAGAGAAACAATTAATGTTGAGGCTGATGAGCATGATGATACGTGGGTAGGAGAAGTAATTTCAAAAGGTTTGAGGAGTGTTAGATGTTTTGGATGTGGAAAGCAAGGACATTTGAAAAGGGACTGTAGACAGGTCATTCCTAGAAACAATGTTTCTTCAAGGAACAATGGCAACAGAATGCCCCTTCCTTCTGGAGTATGCAGAAGGTGTGGTAAGGGAAAACACTGGACCAATGAATGTAGATCAACAAAGGACAAACAGGGTAATCCTTTGCCTCAGTCTTCGGGAAACTCCCAGAGGGGCCTCGTGCAGGCACCCATTGCAAATCCAGTTCAAACCTTTCCTGCAGCCATAGAGGAAATCCCTGCTCTGAGCGATTAAATAACCAAATGTCTATTGAAATAAATCATGCTGGTCAGGATGATGAAACAGAGAGAATAGAAAATTCAGGAGAAAACATAAAGAAAATTTTTTGGCAAACTTTTATTAATGAACAAAGACCAAAATTAACGATAAAAATAAATGGTGTTTTGTTGTCTGGTCTGGTAGACACAGGTGTGGACATTACCATAATTTCACCAGAATTTTGGCATCCAACTTGGCCTCTTCAGGAGGTAAACGTTCAATTGTTAGGAATTGGGACATTATCTCAGGTGAAACAGAGTGCAAGATGGCTCGAATGTATAGGTCCAGAAGGACAGAGAGGAAAATTAAAACCATATGTGGCTAACATAACTATGAACCTGTGGGGTCGAGACTTGTTGCAACAATGGAATACTCAGAATAACATCCCTCCAATCTCAGAAACAATTCATAAACTAGCACATGTTACTGAGAGAAATATTAGAAGATATTATTCTAATGAGTGGTCACCAGCCATCCATATTACACAAGAAAAGGGCACAATAACTGATGATCTTCCAAAGACACCAACAGATCTACCTTTAAAATGGTTAACAGACAAGCCTGTATGAGTCCATCAATGTCCTTTAACAACAGAGAAACTCCAGGCTTTAGAAGAGCTGGTAGAAGAACAGTTATATGCTCAGCATATTGAAGAATCTACCAGCCCTTGGAATTCTCCTGTATTTGTTATTAAAAAGAAATCTGGTAAATGGAGAATGGTAACAGACCTTAGAGCAATTAACAAAGTAATTCAGCCTATGGGCTCTCTACAATCTGGGATGCCTTTGCCTACTCTGTTACCAAAAGGATGGCCTCTCATAGTTATTGATTTAAAAGACTGTTTCTTTTCAATACCCTTACAAGAAAAAGACAGAGAAAGATTTGCTTTTACAGTGACTACTTATAATAATTCTCAACCGGTTAAAAGATTTCAATGGAGGGTCCTCCCACAGGGAATGTTGAATAGCCCAACTCTGTGCCAATACTTTGTACAACAGCCATTGGAATGTGATATGTAAAAAAATTTCCTAAATCTATAATTTATCATTATATGGATGATATTTTACTAGCTGACTCAAATGCAGATACTTTAGAAAGAATGTTTGAAGAAATAAAGAAAATTTTGCCTTGCTGGGGATTACAAATTGCTCCTGAAAAAATACAAAGAGGAGATTCTATTAATTATTTAGGATATAAAATAGAGCTACAAAAAATTAGACCCCAAAAGGTGCAAATTAGGAGAGATAGACTACAGACTCTTAATGACTTTCAAAGATTATTTAGAGATATTTCTCATCTACGAACTATTGTTGGGGTAAAAAATGATGAACTGACTAATTTGTTCAAAACCTTAGAAGGTGACAAGGACTTAAATAGTCCAAGAGAATTATCACCTGAAGCTGAGAAAGAATTGGCCTTGGTAGAAAAGAAAGTGCATGAAGGACACGTGGATCATATTGATCCAAAGCTGGATTGCATTTTGGTTATTTTACCTTCTAGGCATTCTCCTACTGGAATATTAATGCAGAGGGAAGATATCATATTGGAATGGATATTTTTTACCAAATAAACCAAATAAAAAATTAAAAACTTATGTGAAAAAAACTCTGACTTGATTTACAAAGGATAATTGAGACTTTGTCAATTAACAGGCATAGACCCCAGCAGAAATTGCCGTACCATTAACTAAGGAGGACACTGAAAAATTATGGACAGAAAGTGAACCTTGGCAAAGAGCTTCCAGTAATTTTTTGGGAGAAATTAACAGCAAATATCCCAAAAGCAATAGAATTGATCTTATAAAGAGAGCTGATTGGATCTTGCCTCGAATTGTATGGCAAAAACCCATATCTGGAGTTCATACATTTTATACAGATGCCAACAAACAAGGAAAGGCAGTTTACAAATCAGAAAATTTAAGTAAAGTGGTTCAAAGTCCGTATAGTTCAGTTCAAAAATCAGTATTGTATGCTATTCTGTTAGTATTAATGGATTTTTCAGAACCTCTCAAAATAGCAACTGACTCTCAGTATGCTGAAAGAGTGGTGTTACATATTGAGACTGCAGAATTTATCTCTGATGCTTCAGAATTAACTTCACTATTTATTCAATTACAAGATACAATCAGGAAAAGGAATCATCCTTTATATATAACTCACATTCGATCCCATACGGGTCTGCCAGGCCCACTAGCACAAGGCAATGATGAGATTGATAAATTATTGATAGGAAATGTGCTGGAGGCCTCAGAATTTCAGAAAAAAACATCATGTCAATAGTAAAGGCTTAAAAAATGATTTTTCCATAACCTGGCAGCAAGCCAAAGAAATAGTAAAGAAATGTCCTACTTGTTCCTTCTACAATCAAATGCCATTACCAGCAGGGTGTAACCCAAAGGGTACTCAGAGAAATGAAATCTAGCAGATGGACGTGTTTCACTTTGCAGAATTTGGAAAATTGAAATATGTACACCATACCATCGATACTTATTCAGGATTTCAATGGGCAACTGCTTTGAGTTCTGAAAAAGCTGATTCTGTAATTACTCATTTGCTAGAAGTTATGGCCATCATGGGTATACCTGCACAAATCAAAACTGACAATGCTCCATCATATGTCGCTGTTAAAATGAAACAGTTTTTTGCTTATTACAATATAAAGCATATTACAGGTATAACACATAATCCTACAGGTCAAGCAGTTATAGAAAGATCAAACAGAACTCTAAAGGATATGCTAAATAAACAGAAAGGGGTAACAAAACCCCCAGAAATAGACTGCATAATGCTTTTCTAACTTTGAATTTTCTGAATGCCAATGAGAAAGGAACAAGAGCTGCAGAGAGACACTGGATAATAGAAAAAACTACAGAATTAAATCAGCCTATATACTTTAAGGATGTGCTGACCTCAGAATGGAAACCAGGGTATGTATTACATTGGGGACGAGGTTTTGCTTTTGTTTCTACAGGAGAAGATAAGCTGTGGGTACCATCAAAATTGATAAAGGTTCGATTTGAACAAGAGAGACCTCTTAATTAGAGGAGGTGATAGTTCATCAACCAGCATGAACATCCAATTTAAACTAACTTGTACCAGTAACACATGCCTTTTCATTTAATCAGATAATAACATGCCAAAAGGAAACATCCCCAAAATTAGTCTTGGGGAAAGGTTTTTGTTTTTGTCTTTTAGGAGAATGAAGGTTAAGGAATCTGAAAAACATAAGACAAATGAGACAACTGAAGAAAAGGGACAAATCATCTATCCCAGGAAACAGAGTGAAACGGCGTATGTCTATATATAATCTAAAAAAATTATATGTCTTCTTAAATGTTTGTTTCTGCTTTTCTCTAAAGATTTAACACTATTGGTCTTCTAATACTCCCAGTTCAATTAAAATTTAAAGCTGACTTTGGAGTTGGAGAATGGCTCTCTCCTTCTTTAAACTCAAGCATGTTGTTAAAAGGAAAATGCAAACTCCCTGTATCATGCCAGAATAAAAGAGCCATCTTCTGCTATGGTACAGGACAAAAGCAAAATTAATTAAGGGACTATTCTATTACTAATCTCAACTCTTTGATTCTATTCTGATTCTTTAAACTTTTCTTAAAGTATCAATTTTATATCAAAGATATATATATATATATATATATATATATATATATATATATATATATATATATATATATATGTTTTAAACTTTGTTAAGGTATGAATGGTCATATAGAGTACTATATAGAGTACTAAATAATTCTAGAAAAAAGGCTAGCTGCATATATATGTTTTTGTGTTCGAGTCTCTTATCAGTTTTCTGCAGGAAATCACGGCCAGGCCTAACATCAACTGAAGTCTTCAGGAAGAAGATGGGGCCCCACAACAACAACAATTCCACGTGGACAATAATAATATCAATAAGCTGACAAACATCATCCACAGATCAGCTTTGAACTACAAGGTGCTCAGAGCAATTTTGAGATGACTAGCTGAGATGATCCAGTCTCAAAGACTACTTGAATAAGGACTTGAGATAAACCCTGAACTTTCGCATTATACACAGACTGGATAATGAAGGATATAGTTACCTTTCCTAGAATTTGACAATTAACCTCAAATTTTTCTTTCAGGATAAAGAAAACTTCGCCCATACCCAGCAGGAAGCAATTTTAAGAATACAACGCCCACATTCCCAAAGAGGTGGTGTGGGGCAGGTGGTTTTTTGGTCTTTTTAATGGGTTTTGGGTCTGGGATAATTTTCAGTATTTAAGGGGGTTGGTTACAAGTTGTTGTCAAGGGTTAGGAAAAAGGCTAAGCAAAGGAGATTAGATTTAAGGTTCTTGTTTTAAAAAAAAGGAAGGAAAAGAAAGAAAAGAAAAAGACAATTACTAGTTTTAAATACTTTACATTGGATTGGATTGTTTTATATTGTATACAAATTTGAAATTGATATTGTTAGAAAATGCTATATGTATATTTCTAATTTTATTCATACCATTCATTTAACAATGTATTGCAAATTTCTGATCCTTGAATGTTATTATTACCAACTATAAGGATATAAAGAAATGAAAGTTAGTAGTTAGACATTACAATAGAACTTGTAGTCATATTAGATATGTTTTAAAAATTGAGCAGAGACATTTCAGACAGGTCATCTTCAAACCCTTCAGAGATCTACAGAATATGGCATTTAAAATGTTTTAATAACTTAGAAAATTTTTCATTTTTGAGACATGTCGGCTCCTGGCAGTACCAATCTGCTTCAGAGAAAATATGGGCATTGAAGGAACTGCATATGGAGTCAACTTTCATTGTGGCAAAAGTTAGCCACTGGACAACAAAGAATCCTCAAATCGACAGTACAAAATGGACAGACAGGACACGAAACAAAGGACTACTGATTCTTGCCAAAACAAGTGTGGTTATGACTTTATCAAGAGGCATCTTTGGAGGCCAGGACAATATGGCCCCATCCCTGAAGTGGCCTTCGCATTCGGAAAAGGTATGGTGCCCTTTTCTTCGAAGGCAGCTTAACAGGCAGAGGGCCGATGGCTTCTGTTGTGCAATGGAACAGCAGCTGAAAACTCACACCTCTTGATAGTAGACTGGCATTTAATAGAGGGATGTGGAGAAGAAGGGGATGCTGAGATGAAGCCATATATACACAGCCAAGAAGAAAGGACAGCTAAATTCAAAAACTGTCAACAATTTCCAGAATTAAAAACCTGAATCATGACAGAACACTAGTGGAATTCAGGTGTTTCTGGTACGTGGACTGCTCTCACCCAATGTGAGGTTGAACTGCTGACCATGTGTACATCCTACTTCACAAATAAGTCTGTCAGATACACTAAGCCTATAGGCTGAAGATGATGCCCCAACACTGCGGAGAAACCTCAGGTGACTGCCCAGGCAGATGGCTGTTTCTGTCAACTCACAAATATTTTGGAAGTGGCTTGCATACACTTCCTGTTTTTATTTTTGTTAGCTAATATTTCCTTCTTGGGTCTCTGAGGGAGTTGAAGATTAGGTAGTTATGGTTGAAGATTAGTTAGTTATAGTTGAAAATTAATTAGGATAGAAAGTACATTAGATACATCTTGGATTTACCAAAATAGGATAGATGATGGAATTATTTTCTCTGATTTTTCAAATACCTGTTTAGGTATTTATTACTTGTATATATTGTATATAGTTATTGTAATTTTGTATATAGTTTTTCTTTTATTAGTTATAAACTTTTGTTTTTTTTTTCTTTTCATTAAAATAGAAGAGGGGAAATGTGGTGGTAATCTAATTGTACTGAAATGTGATTTTTATTGTATGTTAATAAATAAAGTTGCCTGGTGGTCAGAGCTATTACAGCCATAGCAAGAGTGTGGCAGTGGTGGCACACGCCTTTAATCCCATAGATCTCTGTATGTTCAGGGATACAGGCAGCATTGGAGACATATGCCTTTAAGACCTAGGGGGCTGTACATTCAGACAGTGACGAGGCAGTCACGTGTTTGGGTTTACAACCAATGAGAAGGCAGAACAAAATACTATAAATAGATGAACAGACAGGATATAGCTCTTTTTCGGGAAGCTGGGACACCACATACAAATTGGAAAGGAAGAAGTCAAGCTTTCCCTATTTGCAGATGACATGATAGTATACTTGAGTGACCCCAAAGATTCCACCCAGGAACTGGTAAAGCTTATAAACACCATAGCAGGATATAAGATCAACTCAAAAAATCTTCAGCAACATAGCAGGATACAAGATCAACTCAAAAAAAATCAGTAGCCCTACTATATACAATGGAAAAAGAAACCGAGAAGGCAATTAGAGATACATCCTTTACAATAGCCACAAATGACATGAAATACCTTGGGGTAACACTAACCAAGCAAGTGAAGGAACTATATGACAAGAACTTTAAGTCCCTGAAAAAATAAATTGAAGAAGATGTGAGAAAATGGAAAGATATCCCATGCTCATGGATAGGCAGGGTTAACTTAGTAAAAATGGCAATCTTACCAAAAGCAATCTACAAATTTAATGCAATCCCATCAAAATACCAACACAATTCTTCACAGACCTGGAAAGAATACTACTCAACTTCATATGATCCTCTTTTCCAAGCCCCCCCCGGCAGCCCCTGCATCTCCATGCCCTGCCCCCCAGGCCCATCTACCCAATACCCCAGCCACTTCCTGAGACTTAGAGACTGGCCCCCAGCTCCCATCCTGCCCCCGACTTCCCTTCTGGACTAGAGGTGAATATCCGTGCCCAAGCCGGACCCCATCCCTGGGAACCAGCCACTCTGGAAAGACCTGCCCAACTTGGCCCGAGGTTCTGGCCACCGGGTAGGTCCCCTTCTAGCCCCACCGGGAGGGATCCCTTTTTCCAAGCCCCCCCAGCAGCCCCTGCAATCTCCGCACCCTTCCCTCACCCCTATAGATGTAACCAACTGTCTTATTAAATAAGAAACACAGAAACAATGCAAAAGAGAAAGCCGAGAGGTCAGAGCTCAGAGCTAAAATCTCACCCTTAAGCCTGCAGTGTCCCAGCTTCCCGAATGAGGCTTCTATTTCCTGTCTGTTTGTCTATTTAAAGTATTTTGTTCTGCCTTCTCATTGGTTGTAAACCCAAACACGTGAGTGCCTTGTCACTGTCTGAATGTACAGCCCCCTAGGTCTTAAAGGCATATGTCTCCAATGCTGGCTATATCCCTGAACACATACATATCTATGGGATTAAAGGCGTGTGCCACCACTGCCACACTCTTGCTATGGCTCTAATAGCTCTGACCCCCGGGCAACTTTATTTATTAACATACAATCAAAATCACATTTCAGTACAATTAGATTACCACCACACACCCCCATCAAAATACCAACACAATTCTTCACAGACCTGGAAAGAATACTACTCAACTTCATATGGAAAAACAAAAAAACAAGGAGAGCCAACAGAATCCTGTGCAATAAAACAACCTCTGGAGGCATCACATTCCCTGACTTCAACCTCTACTATAGAGTTACAGTAAGACAAACAGCTTGGTATTGGAATAAAAACCGACATGTGGACAAATGGAATGGAATTGAAGACCCTGACATTAACCCACACACCTATGAACATATAATTTTTGATAAAGAAGCCAAAAGTGTACAATGGAAAAAAGAAAGTATCTTCAACAAATGGTGCTGGCATAACTGGATATCAACGTGTAGAAGGCTGCAAATAGATTCATATCTGGCGCCATTCATAAAACTTAAGTCCAAGTGGATCAAGGACCTCAACATAAACCCAGCTACTCTGATCCTGCTAGAAGAAAAGGTAGGAAGGACTCTTGAATGCATTGGCATAGGAGATCACTTCCTAAATATAATACCAGTAGCACAGACACTGAGACAACAATCAATCAATGGGACCTCTTGAAACTGAGATGCTTTTGTAGAGAAAAGGATACAGTCAACAAGGCAAAGCGACAGCCTACAAAATGGGAAAAGATCTTCACCAAATCCACATGTGACAGAGGACTGATATCCAGAATATATAAGGAACTCAAGAAATTAGACATCAAAACGACCAACATCCAATTGAGAAATGGGCTTTAGAACTAAACAGAGAATTCTCAACACAGGAAACTCAAATGGTTGAAAGACATTTAAGGAATTGCTCAACATCCCTAATCATCAGGGAAATGCAAATCAAAACAACTCTGAGATATCACCTTATGTCTGTCAGAATGTCTAAGATCAAAAACACTGAACATACCTTATGATGGAGAGGATGTGAAACTAGGAGAACTCTCCTCCACTGCTGGTGGGAATGCAAGTTTGTACAACAAATTTGGAAATCAATATGGTGCTTTCTTAGAAAATTGGGAATCAATATCTCCCAAGATCCAGCTAAACCACTCCTGGGCATATACACAAGAAATGCTCAATCATACCACAAGAGAACTTGCTCAGCTATGTTCATATCAACATTGTTTGTAATAGCCAAAACCTGGAAAAAACCTAGATGCCCTTCAACTGAAGAATGGATAAATGAATTGTGGCACATATACACAATGGAATACTACTCAGCAAAGAAAAACAATGACATCATGAGGTTTGCAGGCAAATGGATGGATCTAGAAAAAATCATCCTGAGTGAGGTAACCCAGACTCAGAAAGAAAAATATGGTATGTACTCACTCATAGGAAGATGCTAGATGTGGAACAAGGATGACTGGACTGTTACTCACATCACCAGTGAGGCTACCTGGAAAATGGGACCCCAAGAAAGACACGTAGAAATGGATGAGCTCTACATGAACAGCCTGGACATGAGTGGGAGCCGTGAAGTACGAGGGTTGAGGGAAAGAGAGTGGGAGATCCTAGCTGGATCAAGAACTGAGAGGGAGAAAAAGGAGTGGGAGACCATGGTAAATGAAGACCGCATGAGAAAAGGAAGAAACAAAGAGCTGGAGAGGCCCACAGAAATCCAAAAAGATACCCCCACAAAAGACTGCTGGCAATGGTTGAGAGACAGCCAGGACTGACGTACTCTGGTGATGGGATGGCCAAACACCCTAATAGTTGTGCCAGAAACCCCATCCAAGGACTTAGGAATCAGGATGCAGATATCCATGGCTAGGCACTGGGTGGAGCATTGGGAGTCTAATTAGTGAGAAAGAGGAGGGTTTATATGTGCGAGAATTGTTGAGACCAAGGTTGGATAAAGCACAGGGACAAATAACCAAATGAATGGAAACACATGAACTATGAACCAAAGGCTGAGGGGCCCCCAACTGGATCAGGCCCTCTGAATAGGTGAGACAGTCAATTGGCTTGATCTGTTTGGGAGGCATCTAGGCAGTGGTACCAGGTCCTGGGATCATTGCATGAGTTAGCTGTTTGAAATCTGGGACTTATGCAGGGATGCTTGGCTCAATCTGGGAGCAGGGGACTGGACATGCCTGGACTGAGTCTATCAGGTAGATCCCAGTCCTTGGGGGAGTCCTTGATCTGGAGGAGATGGGAGCGTGAGGTGTACTGGTGGAAGGGGTGGGGAGCAGGAAGTGAGAGAACAAGGGAATCTGTGGTTATTATGTAGAACTGAATAGTATTGTAAAATTAAAAAAAAAGGCTCAGAAAAGACTTTCCAATCAAACGGTCTTAAGAAGCAAAGTGGTATAGCCATCCTAATATCTAACAAAATAGACTTCAAACTAAAATCAATCAAAAGAGATGAAGAAGGACCTTACATACCCCTCACAGGAAAGATCCACCAAAATGAAGTTTCAATTCTGAACTTTTATACCCCAAAGACAAGGAAACCCACATATATAAAAGAAACTTTAGGAAAGCTTAAATACACATAGAACCCCACACACTAATAGTGGGAGACTTCAACACCTCACACTCATCAATGGACCGATCTGCAAAATTGAAAGTTAACAGAGAAACAAGGAGCTGAACTGATGTTATGACTCAAATGGACTTAATAGATATCTACAGAACATTCCATCCTAACAAAAAAGAATATACCTTCTTCTCAGGACCCCCATGGAACTTTCTCTAAAATCTAACACATACTCAGTCAAAAAGCAAATCTCAACAGATACAAAAAAATTGGATTAACCTCCTGTGTCCTATCAGACCACCATGGTTTAAAGTTAGATTTCAACAAAAAAAAAAATTACAGAAAACATAAAATCTCATGGAAACTTAATAATGCTCCAATCAATTATCAATGGGTCAAGGAAGAAACAAAGAAAGAACCTAAAGATTTCCTAGAGATCAATGAAAATAAATACACCATATACCCAAAATTATGGAATGCTATGAGTGCAATGCTAAGAGGAAAGTTCATAGCATTAAATGCCCACATAAAGAAGTTGGAGAAATCTCACACTATCAACTTAACAGCACAACTGAAAGCTCTAGAACAAGAAGAAGCAAATTCACCCAGGAAGAATAGGTGCCAGGAAAAAATCAAATTGAGGGCTGAGTTAAAAAAAAATAGAAGCAAAGAGAACAATACAAAGAATCAATGAAGCAAAGAGTTGGTTCTTTGAGAAAATCAACAAGATACACTAACCCTTATGCAAAGTAACCAAAAGACAGAGAGAGAGCATCCAAATTATCAAAATCCAAAATAAAAAGGGAGACATAATATATGACACTGAGGAAATCCAGAGAACCATCAGCTCATACTTCAAAAACCTGTACTCAACAAAACTAGAAAACTGAAAAGAAGTGGATAATTTTCTGCATAGGCACCACATACCAAAGTTAAATCAAGACCAGATAACCTATATAAATAGACCAATAGCTCTTAAGGAAATAGAAACAGTCATTAAAAGTCTCCCAACTATAAAAAAGCCCAGGACCAGATGGTTTCAGCGCAGAATTCTATCAGATCTTTAAAGAGATACTACCAATTCCCCTTAAATTGATCCACACAAGAGAAACAGAAGGAACGTTACCACACACCTTCTATGAGGCTAAAATTACCCTGATTCCAAAACAAACAAAGATACAACAAATAAAGAGGACTACACACCAATCTCGCTCATGAACATTGATGCAAAAATACTCAATAAAATACTGGCAAACAGACTCCAAGTACACATCAAAACAATTATCCACTATGATTAAGTAGGATACCTTCCAGAGATGCAAGGGTGGCTCAACATATGAAAGTCTGTCAAGATAATACACCATATAAAAAATCTGAAAGAAAAAAACCACATCATCATCTCACTAGATGCTGAAAAGGCCTTTCACAAAATCCAACACCCCTTCATGATAAAGGTCTTGGAGATATAAGCCACAAAAATCATTGCCTCTCCAAGTTGCTTTTGGGAAACAAAATCTCCCAAGATCTTAGTAGCTATGGACTTCCCATATCTAATCTGTTTCTGTATCTAAGAGGTTTATGGAAGCAAGGTGACACCATATTCTCCAATGAAGACATTTGCTTTTATAATTGAACGTCTTTCTTCCCTTCCACTATGGCAATATTTTTTCTTTTGTTTTCATCAGTTTTTTTTTTTTTTTTGGTAAAGCCACCAGGAATAATAACGACTAATTCATGCATAAATTCAAAAGTAAATTACTTTTTTAAAAGGCTATTAACACATCAGAGGGCTGTTTAAAATGTTGGTCCATTATGACTGTATATTCAGTGGTCATAGTCCACCATTCAGCCTTAGTAGCCATGGAAACATAAGAATTTTTAAAGTGAGTTACTTCTCTGACAACTAGCAGTCACTTACCTTTGTAGAAGAGAAAAGGAGGCAAGTATTTTCCATTTCCAGGTGGTTTTATTAATCACATTCAATTTCACAGGGTACAGAATGCCAGAGAGGGTCATTGACATGCGATTAAGTATGTGTAAGTCTTGCTGAATATCATAAGTGCCTGGAAGCCCTGTGTGTGAGTACAGGAAGCCAGCGTTTGCACTGCTGTCTGTGTAGCTTCCTGAAGTTGAGTGTATGAATTAGCTTTCCTGTGTTGTTTCCTTAACTACAAAATAAGGATAATGATTGGGTGGGTAACATTGCAGGGCCAGTAATAACAGATGTACCAATACTCCTGACGTGTTAAAATGAGAATCCAACTAAGCCAAGATCAGGAGGGAAATGGAAAGGATTGTGGCATCCAGGGGTTGGGGAGAATACTGCTCTGAGCTGAAATGTCTGCCTAACAGAACTTCTTTTTCTGAAGGTGTTTCTGGTCTTCCTCTGACTCCATTAATGGGCATTTCCTATTACTGAGAAGACCATCTGTGGTCTTGCTACCGTCCAAATGGATCTACTTATCCAGAATACACAAAGGTAAAAACCTTACATTATATGGAGGCTTTCACATACAGTCTTTATGAAACACAGGAATCCACTCCATGGCTTTCAAACATAGGCAGAAACAGAACCTGACAAGCTAGCTCAGTATTTTGGAACAACAGCAATCTTCATCCTGTTTCCACTATTTCTGTAAAACTCCACATTCCTGTAGTCCACTGCCTCAAATGTGCCTTGGCAAGGAAGAGGATGTGGGCAGAGTGTTACCCAAGCTACTATCAATTGAAGACCCATCTTGCTGATGGAACTTCCTTAGTAGAACAGCTACTACCTCCACTAAGTTAGAAAGTACATCTCATAGAGACAGTGAAGCCAAGCATAGCAGCTAGGGAAGGTTTCCTGGCAAGAGATCCCATTTGTAGGTCCCTCAAACCTTCTTCAGGGACAGTGGTAATGACATTATCTACATGCATCGTGAGTTAATGACTTTGTCTCCTTCCTTTCTGATAAATTATCATCCCTCAGGTAAATTTTTTTTCCATGAGTAACACTACATCTGAGGATTTGAATTGATGAGTGATTTAAATAAGTTTGTGCAGAGAGTTAATGTGGAGTCTTAGTTTTTTTTATTAAGAAATTTTTTCATTCATTTCACACACCAATAAGAGATCCCCCTCTTTCCTTCTTCTGCACCCCCAGCCTCCCCTTCCAACCCATCCCCCACTCCCTCCCACAAGAAGGTAAGGGCTCCCATGTGGAGGTACATGCAGTAGAGGCAAGTCCAAGCTTTTCGCCCTGCCTCAAGACTGCACCATCCTAGGTAGTGGACTACCATTCAAGCAACAGAGATGGATTCTGATCCTACTTCCAGGGGGCCTCCCAGACAGATCAAGCTACACAACTGTCTCACTATGCAGATGGTGTCCATCCCATGTAGGCTTCACAGCCATTGATCCAACTTTCATGATTTCCCTCTAGTGTGGTTTTGGTCGTCCCTGAATGTTTCCCCATCATGATCCTGATGCACTTGCTCATTGAATCCCTCTTCTCTCTCTCTTTGACTGGACTCCTGGAGCTCTGTCTAGTGATTGGCTGTGGATCTCTGCATCTGCTTCCATCAATCATTGGAGAAAAGTTCTGTGATAACAGTTAGGGTATTCAGCGGTCTGATCTCTGGGGCAAGCCAGGTCAGTTCAGGCACCCTCTCTACTGCTAGTAGCCCAGACTGGGGTCATCCATGGGAATTCCTAGCAACTTTCCTAGCACCAGGCTTTTTCTATCCCCATGATAACTCTCTCTCTCTCTCTCTCTCTCTCTCTCTCTCTCTCTCTCTCTCTCTCTCTCTCTCTCTCTCTCTCTCGTATTTATTTCATTGCATTTCACCTCTATCCCTTTTCCAGTTCAATAATCCCATTCCATTATGCTCTCATGCCCTATCCCCTACCCTCCATGGCCCACTCCTCATTCTCAGTTTACTAATGAAGATCTCATCTATTTCCCCTTTCAGGGTAGTCCGAGCATCCCTCTTTGATTCTGACCTTTTAGTTAGCTTCTGTGGAGCTGTGGGTTGTTGCCTCATTACACTTTGCTTTATATATAGTATCCACTTATGAGGGACTACATACCATGTTTGTCCTTCTGAGTCCTTCTGGGTTACCTCACTCAGGACGATATTTTCTAGTTCCATCCATTTGCCTGCAAACCTCAGGATGTCATTGTTTTTTCTGCTGAGTAGTACCCCACTGTGTATATATATATACAACATTCTCTTTATCCATTCTTAAGTTGAGGGGCATCTAGGTTGTTTCCAGGTACTGGCTATTATGAATAATGCTGATATGAACATAAGAACATTTGTCCTTGTGGTATGATTAAATATTTCTTGGTTATTTTCACAAGAGGAAGATTGGTTCCCAATTTTCTGAGAAACCACCATACTGATTTTCAAAGTAGCTGTACCAGTCTGCACTCCCACCGACAGTGGAAGAGTTTCCCCCTTGATCCACATCCTCTCTAACATAACCTGTCTTCAGGATTTTTGGTCTTAGCCACTCTGATGGGTGTAAGATGGTATCTCAGAGTCGTTTTGATTTACATCTCCTGATAATTAAGGATGCTGAGAAATTCCTTAAATGTCTTTTGGCCATTTGAAATTCTTCCTTTGAGAATTCACTCTTTAGCTCTAGACAATTTTTAATTGGATTTTTTATTATCTTGTTGTCTAGCTTCTTGAGTTCTCGATATAATTTGGAGATCTGCCCTCTGTCAGATGTGGGTTGTTGAAAATATTTTTCCACTCTGTAGGCTGTTGTTTTGTCTTATTTACTGTATCCTAAGCCTTACAGAAGATTCTCAGTTTCAGGAAGTCCCACTTATTAATTGTTGTTCTCAGTGTCTGTGCTGCTGGTGTTATATTAAGGAAGTGAACTCCTGTGCCAATGCATTCAAGATTATTTTCTACATTCTCTTCTATCAGGTTCAGTGTAACTCGTTTTATATTGAGGCCTTCGATCCACTTGGACTTAAGTTTTGTGCATTGTGATAGATATGAATTGATTTACAATTTTCATGTTTACATCCAGTTATGCCAGCACCATTTGTTGAAGATGCTTTCTTTTTTCCATTGTACAGTTTTGGCTTCTTTGTCAAAAATCAGGTGCTCATAGTAGTGTAGGTTAATGTCAGTGTCTTCAGTCCAACTTCATTCATCCACATGTTGGTTTTCATGCCAAGACCAAACTCTTTTTATTACTATAGCTCCATAGTAGCGCTTGAAGTCAGGGATGGTGATACCTCCAGAGGTGGTTTTATTGTACAGGATTCTTTTTTTTTTTTTTTGCAGTGATGTGTGTGTTTGAGAACTTTTTTAAATAAATATTTTTATTTATAAATAACTTAATTTTACATATCAGACACGGATTAACCTGTCCTCCCTCCTCCAACCCCCCTTCATTCCACCCCAACAACCCAACAATTCCCACATCCTCCAAGGCAAGGTATTCCATGGGGATTCATCCCAGCCTGGTAGATCCAGCTGAGGCAGGTCCAGTCCCCTGCACCAAGGCTGAGCAAAGGGTCTCAGAATAAGCCCTGGTTTCCAAAAAGCCAACTCATGCACCAAGGACAGGTCCCAGTTCCACTGCCTAGAGGCCTCCTAAACAGTTCAAGCTCATCAATTGTCTCACTTATCCAGAAGGCCTGCTCCAGTTCCATGGGGGCTCCTCAGCTATTGGTTCACAGTTCATGTGTTTCTGTTAGTTTGTCTATTTTTCCCTGTGCTTCTTTCAATCATGTTCTCAATATCTCTTGCTCATATAATCCCTCCTCTTCCTCGTTGGTTGATCTCCCAGAGCTCCACCTGGGTTTTGGCCATGGATCTCTGCATCTGATTCCATCAGTTACTGGATGAGAGTTCTATCATGACAGTTAGGGTATTCAGCCATCCCATCACAAGTGGAGGTCATCTAACTCTCTTTACTCTTGCCAGTAGTTAATAGTGGAGGTATATTTGTGGATTTCTAGGGACCTCCCTAGCACTCTGTTTCTTCCTATTCCCATGGGGGTCTTCATTTATCATGGTATCACTTTGCTTGTACTCCCACTCTGTTCCTGGTCCAGCTAGGACCTCCCATTCCCCTAAGCACACTTTCCCACGACCCTTGCACTCCATTACCCCCCCCCCGCAACCCCAGTTTGCTCAGTAGATCTCATCCATTTTTCTGTCACTTGGCAATACCTGTGTCTTTCTTAAAGTCCTCTTTACTAGGTAGCCTCTATAGAATTGTGAGTTGCAGTCTGGTTATCTTTGCTTTACATCTAGTATCCACTTATGAGGGAGTACATACCATGTTTGTCTTTCTGAGTCTGGGTTACTTCACTCAGATTATTTTCTAGTTCCATCCATTTGCCTGAAAACCTCATGATGTCATTGTTTTTCTGTGCTGAGTAGTGCTCCATTGTGTATATATACAACATTTTCTTTATCCATTCTTCAGTTAAAGGGCATCTCGATTGTTTCCAGGTCCTGGATATTAGAAATAAAGCTACTATGAACATAGTTGAGCATGTGTAGTTGTGGTATGATTGAGAATTCCTTGGGTATATGCCCAAGAGTGGTATTGCTGGGTCTTGAGGGAGGTTGATTTCCAATTTTCTAAGAAAGTGCCATAATGATTTGCAAAGTGGTTGTACAAGTTTTCATTCCCACCAACAGTGTAGGAGTGTTCCCCTTGATCCACATCCTCTCCAACATAATCTGTATTCAGGGATTTTGATCTTAGCCATTCTGATGGGTGTAACATGGTATCTCAGAATCATTTTGATTTGCATTTCCCTGATGACTAAGGATATTGAGCAATTCCTTAAATGTATTTCAGCCATTCGAGAATCTTCTGTTGAGAATTCTCTGTTTCGCTGTATAGCCCACTTTTTAATTGGGACTGTTGGGTATTTGGATGTCTAGTGTCTTCAGTTCTTTATGCATTCTGGATATCAGCCTTCTGTCAGATGTGGGGTTTGTGAAGAGCTTTTCCCATTCTGTACGCTGTCGTTTTGTCTTGTTGACTGTGTCCTTTGCCCTACAATAGCTTCTAACTTTCAAGAGGTCCCATGTATTAATTGTTGTTCTCAGTGTCTGTGCTACTGTTGTTATATTTAGGAAGTGATCTCTGGTGTCAATGTTTTCAAGACTACTTCCTACTTTTTCTTCAATCAGATTCAGAGTAACCAGATTTATGTCGTGGTCTTTGATCCACATGGACTTAAGTTTTGTGCATAGTGACATATATATATATATATATATATATATATATATATATATATATATATATATATATATATATATATATATATATATATATTTGCAGTCTCCTACATGTTGACATCCAGTTATGCCAGCACCTTTTGTTGAAGATACTTTCTATTTTCCATAGTATAGTTTTGGCTCCTTTGTCAAAAACCACCTTCTGTTTCTATTGTGTGGAACAATTTGAAGAGTATTGGTATTAATGCCCCTTTGACAATATCTTAGAATTCTAAATTGAAACCATCTGGTCCTGGGCTTTTTTAGGTTGGGAGCCTTTTAATGATTGTTTGTATTTCTTTAGGGGTTATTGGTCTATTTAAATAGTTCATCTGGTCTTGATTTAACTTCGGTATGTGGTACCTATCCAGAAAATTGTCCGTTTCATTTAGATTTTCCAATTTTGTGGAGTATAGGTTTTTGAAGTATGACCTGATGATTCTCTGGATTTCCTCATTGTCAGTTGTTACATCTACCTTTTTATTTCTGATTTTATTAATTTGGATGCTCTCTTTCTCTGCCTTTGGGTTAGTCTGGATAAGGGCTTGTCTATCTTGTTGGTTTTCTCAAAGAACAACTCTTTGTTTCGTTTATTCTTTATATTGTTCTCTTTGTTTCAATTTTATTGATTTCGGCTCTTAATTTGATACTTTCCTTGCATCTATTCCTCCTGTGTGACTTTGCTTTTTCTTGTTCTAGAGCTTTCAGGTGTGTTGTTAAGTCACTAATGTGAGATTTCTCCAACTTCATCATGTGGGCATTTAGAGCTATGAATTTTCCCTTTAGCACTGCTTTCATAGTGTCCCATAGTCTTGGTATGTAGTACATTGATTTTCATTGAATTCTAGGAAGTCTTTAATTTCTTTCTTATTTCTTCTTTAACCCATTGGTAATTCATTTGAGCATTATTCAGTTTCCATGAGATTGTAGGCTTTCTGTAATTTTTGTTGTTGTTGAAATCTAACTTTAAACCATGGTGATCTGATAGAATATAGGAGGTTATTCCAATTTTTTGTATCTATTGAGATTTGCTTTGTGACAAGTATGTGGTTGATTTTAGAGAAGGTTCCATCAGGTGCTGAGAAGAAGGTATTTTGTGTTAGGTTGGAATGTTCTGTAGATATCAATTAAGTCTATTTGAGTCAACATCATTTAAGCCCCTTATTTCTCTGTTAAGTTTTGATTTTGTAGATCTGTCCAGTGGTGAGTGTAGGGTGGTGAAGTCTCTCACTATTAATGTGTTTGGTTTGATGTGTGATTTAAGCTTTAATAATTTTTTTCATATGTGGGTGCCCTTGTATTTGTGGTATAAATGTTCAGAATTGAAACTTCGTCTTAGTGGATTCCTGTAATGAGCATGTAATGCCCTTCTCAATTGCTTTTGATTGATTTTAGTTTGAAGTCTATTTTGTTAGATATTAGGATAGCTATACCAGCTTGTTTCTTAAGTCCATTTGATTGGAAAGACTTCCCATCCTTTTACTCTGAGGTAATGTCTAACTTTGAAATTTAGGTGTGTTTCTTGTATGGAGCAGGAAGATGGGTCTGCTTTCATATCCATTCTACTAATCTGTGTCTTTTTATAGATGAATTAAGACCATTGATATTAAGGGATATTAAAGACCAGTGATTATTAATTCCTGTTATCTTTTGGTGGTAGTGTGTGTGTATTTCTCTTCTTTGGGATTTACTTCTGTGGAATTATCTATTGCCTGTGTTTCATGGTTGTATCTGATTTCCTTAGGTTGGTATTTTCCTTTTAGTGCTTTCAGTAGGGCTTGATTTGTGGATAGGTATTGTTTAAATCTGGTTTTGTTTTGGAATGTCTTACTCACTCTGTTTATGGTTATTTTAAAGTTTTGTCGGTTATGTTAGTCTAGGCTGGCATCCATGGTCTCTTAGTGTCTGCATTACATCTGTCCATGTCCTTCTGTCTTTCAAATTCTCCATTGAGAAGTAGGGTGTTATTCTGATGGGTCTGCCTTTGTAAGTCTCTTGGCCTTTTATCTTAGCTGCTCTTAATATTCTTTCTTTATTATGTATGTTTAGTGGTTTAATCATTATGTGGTAAGGGGACATTTTTTGGGGGGGGCACAGTCTGTTTTGTGTTCTCTAAGCTTATTGCATCTCCATAGGTATTTCCTTCTTTAAGTTGGGAAAGTTTTCTTCCATGATTTTATTGAATAAATTTTCTATGCCTTTGATTTGGTATTCTTCTCCTGTTTCTATCCCTATTATTCTTAGGTTTGTCTTTTCAGGGTGTCCAAGATTTCCTGGACATTTTGTGTTATTACTTTTTCGGCTTTGGTATTTTTTTTATTTTTGTTGTGTTTTTAATTTTAGTCCCATAATGTTTTTTGTTAGTATAGAGAAAAAAATGTGGTTTGGGTTTTTTTTTTGTTTTTTGATTGTTTGTTTGTTTTTTGTATCTATAACTTAGTCATAGGAGGGTTGGTAATTTTTTTTGAGTTTTCTTATGTTCTGTTTTGATAATAAAATTCTCTTCAATTAAAGACAGTTTCTTTCTTATTGCTTGTTGTGGCTTTTATTTGTTCTCCTTGCCTGTTGAAGTTTCCAGAATATCTATTAATGTGTCCAATATGACTGGGAACATTCAACCTTCACAGTCATGTTCCTGACCTCCAAAGGAAACCGCTTCCTCTTTCAGCACTGTGATGTCACCTGTAACCATTCTGCACATGTTCTTTATGAAGTTGTTCAAGTTCCCTCTGGTTACATTTTCCCGAGGGAATTTTATCATGAAAGGGTATTGAATGTGTCAAAGACTTTTTATAGTCCCATCACTTCTCTGGAGAGCAGCTTGATATTTAACCTCTGGTCTCTTTGTCTCTTATAATTTTTCCACCTCCTTCTTCCATGATTTTTCCTGAGCTTTAGGTATAAAAATTGTGTCATAGATGTATCAATCATAGTTGGGTACCCTACGGTCACCTACCCTCTGATTTCAACAAATTCTCTGATTTGTGGATCTCTGTAATAGCCCTATCTGTTGTAAGAAGAAGCTTCTTTGATCAGGGGTCAGAGATACTCTTCCCTAGATACAAGGGTAAGTGTTCAGAATGAAGTTAGGAATCATATTGTATTAGGAGATGGCAGTAGTAGAGTCTATGGCCTCTCTAACCATTTGTGGTTGCCTAGGTTTACAGTTTTAGGCATGAATGCCCCAATACCAAGGAGGCCTTGGACTCAATTAAAAAGCTGTTGGTTACTCTCAAGATAAAAGTGTCACTATTGTGCCATTGAGGGTACCTTGCCTGCCTGGTCATTGTTGTGGTTCATAGGCTTTAAAGCTTGGTGGGACTATTGATTGCTTTTTCCCCCTGGCAGCTTTCATAGCACAGTATAAATATATTTCTTCTGTGAACTTAACATAAACCCATAACTTTACCTTGGGTTAAGCAGATTGATCTTCATAATGTGGATGGACCTCATTCAGTTAAGGCTTTACTCTCAAGAGACTAGTGTTTTCAGCAAGAGAATTCCCTCTGTGGGTTACTTTTTCACTCAAACAGCAACTTTTTCCTGATTTTTCAGGTCAACTCTTACCCTGAAGATTTTGGACTTGCCAATTTGTACAGTCCCATGAGCCACACACTTTAGATCAGTCTGCTAACATAAGCACACACACCATTAGCTCCATTTCTCTGAAGATCCCTGAATAACATAGCAACACACATAGTGCTGCCAAGATCAGTGAATAATTCTTTAGTTTTCATCTCACATAAAATTCTAGAAACCTCCTTGAAATATTCTGCAAATTAACTTTGAAAGAGATTCTTTCTTATATTTTTCTCTCACTTTACTGGTCATTGTCCTAATTCCTTTTATAAATTTCTTTTTTGTAAAACTGAAATTTATTATAAGCCACAGTCGTCCTAGGGACCTCCATGCTATATTCATAGCCCCCATGGTTCTATGGGTTGTGGTCTGATTGTTCTTTATTTTATATCTAGATTCCACTTATGAGTGAGTACATACAGTGACTGTCTTTCTGGGTTTGGATTACCTCACTCAGGATGATTTTTTCTAGTTCCATCCATTTGCCTGAAAATTTCATGCTTTCATTGTTTTTCTCTGCTGAGTAGTACTCCATTGTGTTTATGTACCACATTTTTTTTTCATGCATTCTTCTGTTGCGGGTATCTAGGTTGTTTCCAGGTTCTGGCTATTACAAATAGTGCCACTATGAACATAGCTGAGCATGTATCTTTATGGTATGAATCAGCATTCCTTGGGTATATGCCCAAGAGTGGGATGGCTGGGTCTTGAGGTAGTTCGATTCCTAATTTTCTGAGAAACCACCATACTGATTTCCACAGTGGTTGTACAAGCTTACATTCCCACCAACAGTGGAGGAGTGTTCCCTTTGCTCCACATCCTCTCCAACTTTGACTGTCATTGGTGTTTTTGATCTTTGCCATTCTGACAGGTGTAAGGTGGTATCTCAGAGTCGTTTTGATTTGTATTTCTCTGATGATTAAGGATGTTGAGCATTTCTTTAAATGTCTTTCAGCCATTTGTGATTCTTGTTTTGTGAATTCTCTGTTTAGCTCTTTAGTCCATTTATAATTGGACTGTTTAGTATTTTGATGTCTAGTTTCTTGAGTTCTTTATATACTGTGGAGATCAATCCTCTGTCAGATGTGGGGTTGGTGAAGATCTTTTCACATACTGTTGGCTGTCTTTTTGTCTGATTGACTGTGTCTTTTGCCCTGCAATGCTTCTCAATTTTGAGAGGTCCCCTTTATTAATTATTGTGCTCACGGTGTGTGCTGTTGGTGTTTTATTTAGGAAATGGTCTCTGGTGCCAATGTGTTCAAGAGTGCTTCCTACTTTCTTTTCTATTAAGTTTAGTGTTACGGGATTTTTGTTCAGGTCTTTGATCCACTTGGACTTGAGTTTAGTGCATGGTGACAGATATGTATCTATTTGTAATCTTTTCAATATTAACATCCAGTTATACCAGCACCATTTGTTGAAGATACTTTCTTTTTTCCATTGTATAGTTTTGGCTCCTTTGTCAAAAACCAGGTGTTCACATGTGCATGGATAGTCAGGGTCTTCAACTCGATTCCATTGGTCCATATGTCAGTTTTTATACCATTACCAAGCTGTTTTCAATACTATAGCTCTATAGTAGAGTTTGAGGTCACGTATGGTGATGTCTTCAAAAGTTGCTTTATCATATACGATCCTTTTAGCTATCCTGGGTCTTTTGTTTTTCCATATGAATTTGAGTATTTTTCTTTCCAAGTCTGTGAAGAATTGTGTTGGGATTTTGATGGGGATTGCATTGAATCTGTAGAAATGCTTTTGGTAAGATTGCCATTTTTACTATGTTAATCATACCTATTTCTTAGCATGGGAGATCCTTCCATTTTCTGATATCTTCTTCAATTTCTTTCTTTAGAGATTTAAAGTTCTTATCAAAAAGGTCCTTCACTTGTTTATTTAGTGTTATCCCAAGGTATTTTCTATTATTTGTGGCTATTGTAAAGGGTGCTGTTTCTCTGACTTCTTTCTCAGCCGTTTTAACATTTGTGTATAGGAGGGCTACTGATTTTATTTGAGTTGATCTTGTATCCTGCCACTTTACTGAAGGAGTTTATCAGCTGTAGGAATTCCCTGGTAGAGTTTTTGGGGTCACTTATGTATACTATCATATCATCTGCAAATAATGAAAGTTTGACTTCTTCCTCTCCAATTTGTATCCCTTTGATCTCCTTTTGTCGTCTTATTGCTCTAGCTAGAACTTCTATTACTATATTGAATAAATATGGGGAGAGTGGACAGCCTTGTTTTGTTCCTGAATTTAGTAGTATCACTTTGAGTTTCTCTCCATTTAATTTGATGTTGGCTGTTGGCTTGCTATAAGTTGCCTTTATTATGTTTAGAAATGGTCCTTGTATTCCTGATCTTTCTAAGACCTTTATCATGAAGGGGTGTTGGATTTTGTCAACGGCTTTTTCAGCATCTAATGAGATGATCTTGTGTTTTTTACTTTCAATTTGTTTATGTTGTGTATTACACTGACAGATTTTCGTATGTTGAACCATCCTTGCATCCCTGGGATGAATCCTACTTGGTCGTGATGGATAATTGTTTTGATGTATCCTTGGATTTAGTTTGCCAATATTTTGTTGAGTATTTTTGCATCAATGTTCATGAGGGAGTTTGGTCTGGAGTTCTCTTTCTTTGTCGCATCTTTGTGTGGTTTGGATATCAGGGTAATTGTAGCCTCATAAAAAGAGTTTGGTAGTGTTCCTTCTGTTTCTATTGTGTGGATCACTTTGAAGAGTATTGGTATTAGTTCTTCTTTGAAAGTCTGGTAGAATTCTGCACTGAAACCATCTGGTCCTGGGCTTTTTTTGGTTGGGAGACTTTTGATGACTGTTTCTATTACTTTAGGGGTTATTGGTCTATTTAAATGGTTTATCTAGTCTTGATTTAATTAGGTATGTGGTATTTATCCAGAAAATTGTCCATTTCTTCCTGGTTTTCCATTTATGTGGAGTACAGGTTTTTGAAGTATCATCTGATGATTCTCTGGACTTCTTTGTTGTCTCTTGTCATGTCTCCATTTTCATTTCTGATTTTGTTAATTTGTGTGCTCTATCTTTGCCTTTTTGTTGATCTGGCTAGGGTTTGTCTATCTTGTTGATTTTTTCAAAGAACCAACTCTTTGTTTCATTGATTTTTTGTATTGTTCTCTTGTTCTCTATTTCATTGATTTCAGCCCTCAATTTGAATATTTCCTGGTGTCTGTTTCTCCTGGGTGAGTTTGTTTCTTTTTGTTCTAAAGCTTTCAGTTGTGCTGTTAATTCACTGGTATGGGACTGCTCCATCTTCTTTATGTGTGCATTTAGAGCTATGAATTTTCCTCTCAGCACTGCTTTCATAGTGTCCCATAAGTTTGGGTATGTTGTACTTTACTTTTCATTGAATTCTAGGAAATCTTTAATTTCTTTCTTTATTTCTTCCTTGAGCCATTGATGTTTCAGGTGGGCATTATTAAGTTTCCATGAGTTTGTGGGTTTTCTATAATTTTTGTTGTTGTTGAGGTCTAATGATCTTCTAGCTTTCATAGTCTCTATTGAGATGTCTGGTGTTATTCTGATGGGTTTGCCTTTATATGTTACTTGGTCTTTTTCCTTTGTGGCTCTTAATATTTTTTCTTTGTTCTGTGTGTTTAGTGTTTTGATTATTATGTGGTGAGGGGACTTTTTTTTTGAATCCAGCCTATTTGGTATTCTGTAAGCTTCTTGTATCTTCATAGGTATTTCTTTCTTTAGGTTAGGAAAGTTTTCTTCTATGATTTTGTTGAATATATTTTCTGGGCTTTTGAGTTGGTATTCTTCTCCTTCTATCCCTATTATTCTTAGGTTTGGTCTTTACATGGGGTCCCAAATTTCCTGTACGTTTTGTGTTACGATGTTTCTGTCTTTAGTGTTTTTTTTTTTGACTGAAGAATCTATTTTCTCTATTGTGTCTTCAGTGTCAGAGATTCTCTGTTCCATCACTTGCAATCGGTTGGTTATGCTTGTTTCTGTACTACCTGTTCGTTTAGTCAGGATTTCTATTTCTAACATTCCCTCAGCATGTGTTTTCTTTATTGTCTCAAATTCATTTTGCAGATCTTGGAATTTTTCTTTCATCTGTTTACTTGCTTTTTCTTGGATTTCTTTGATTTCTTCCCATTTTTTGTTTGTTTTTTTCTGCCATTTTTTATGGCAGTTTTTCATTTCCTTCTTAATGGAGTTTTTCATTTTCTCTCTAAGGGAAATTTTCATTTCCTCTTTAATGGAGTTTTTCATTTCCTCTTGTTTTTGCAGTTTAAAATAATCTAATTATGGATTTTTTTTTATTTAACAGTGCTATTCAGTTCTACATAATAGCCACATTCCCTTGTTCTCTCCCTTCCTGCCCCCTTTCATTTCCCCCCAGCACACTCCATATTCCCACCTCCTCCAGATCAAGGTCTCCCCCAAGGACTGGGATCGACCCCATAGACTCAGTCCAGGTAGGTCCAGTCCCCTCCTCCCAGATTAAGCCAAGCGTCCCTGCATAAGTCCCAGGTTTCAAACAGCTAAGTCATGCAACTAGCCCAGAATCTGGTATCACTGCCTAGATGCCTCCCAAACAGATCAAGCCAATCAACTGTCTCACCTATTCAGAGGGCCTGATCCAGTTGGGGGCCCCTCAGCCTTTGGTTCATAGTTCATGTGTTTCCATTTGTTTGGTTATTTGTCCCTGTGCTTTATCCAATCTTGGTCTCAACAATTCTCGCTCATATAAACCCTCATCTTTCTCACTAAATAGACTCCCAGAGCTCCACCCAGGGCCTAGCCGTGGATGTCTGCATCCAGATTCCTCAGTCCTTGGATGGGGTTTATGGCACAACTATTAGGGTGTTTGACCATCCCATCACCAGAGTAGGTCAGTCCCAGCTTTCTCTCGACCATTGCCAGCAGTCTTTGTGGGGGCATCTCTTTGGATTTCTGTGGGCCTCTTTAGCACTTTGTTTCTTCCTTTTCTCATGTGGTCTTCATTTACCATGGTCTCCTATGCCTTGTTCTCCCTCCCTTTTCTTGATCCTTGTATTCTGCTGGTTACTTGCATCTGTGTTTCCTGTTTGTTTACTCATATTTTCTATTTCCAGCATTCCCTCTGTTTGTGTCTTCTTCATTGTTTCTATTTCCCTTTTCATGTTTTGAACTGTTTCCTTCACATGTTTAATTGCTTTTTCATGGTTTTCTTGGCTTTCTTTAAGGGATTTATTGATTTCCTATTTTTCATTTGCCTTTTCCTCTATTTCTTTATTGATTTCTTCCAATTTTTTGTTTGTCCTTTCCTCAACTCCTTTAAGGGAATTTTTCATTTTTTCTTGAAAGGCCTCTATCATCTTCATGAAGCTATTTTTAAGGTAATTTTATTCTGATTGTTCTACATTTTTATGTTAGGTCTTACTGTTAGAAGAGGGCTAGGTTCTGTTGATGCCATATTGTTCTTTATGTTGTTGTATGTATTTTTGCATTGAAATCTACCCATCTCTTCCTCTAATAGGTGCAATAGGTGTCTGTGTCTGAGCAAGCTGCTATTGGTCCACTCTGTGCTTTTTGTGTCTGTGACTCAGGGGGTCCCTTTGTGTCCAGTCTTGGCTCTTGGTCTAATTGGAGCGGGCAGATTCTAAATATCACTTGGCCCAATGCAAGCTAGCTGATTCTGTGACTCATCTAGTTGCTCTTGGTCTTCTCAGGGCTCTTGGTATAGTTAGAGCTGGTGGAATATGTGTCTTAGAAAACCTCTCTTGGTTCAGTGAGAACTGACAGATTATGTGTCTGAGGTAGTCACCATTGAACCAATGAGAGCTGGTGGATTCCTTATCTCAGCATGTTGCTGGGGTTTTAGGCAGATGGGTATTGGGTAGTGCTTGGGGTATCGAATATAGGGTACAATGGGAGGTGGTTAGTGGAGAAGCCTGGCCAAAGGAAATTTTCCTTGCTAGCCAGCATCTGGGGAAGAGTTGTCTGGGGGTTCTTGGGGACTGTTTGTTTCCCAGGGTCTGGGTCTCAGAGGCAGGACTCTCTGGGAGGGAGGGGAGTCACTCACCTCTTGGTCCAATGCGAGGTGGAAGATTCCTTGTCTCAGGAAGTTACTGGGATCCCAGGCACATGGGTATTGGAGTAGGGCTTGGGTCTTGTAGATTGCAGGGTCTGATAGGGGATTAGGGGAGCCTGGCCATGGGGAGTTTTCCCTACTGGCCAGCAACCCATGGAGGCTTAGTTTTATGTTCAAAGAAGGTATTTGAATACGTGAAGAGAAAATGATGGAAATATCCATGAAACCTCATATTTTACACAGAGATTTTAGTTTTCTTATACTGAGGAATGAGTTCAGAGTCTTATTCATCTTAGGTGATCACTATAACACTAAGCTATGTCACCATCCCAAATACCTACATGTCTTGAAAGTCATTCTCAATCTAGCTTTAATTATGAGATATATGTGGTTCTTGTTTTTTTTAGTAATAATTACATTTCAGAAAATACTAATAAGAAGTACAGTGTACACTACTCCATTGATCTACCTAGAGTTCTTTATTTGGTTGTGTCTTTTGGGTTAATATACATTTGTGAATAAAGATATGCATATGTATACACATATGTGTATATACTTATATACACATGAACGCAGTATGAATGGCAATCCCACATGATTGGATATACCATGTGAATTATAGTTTTCATTTTTTGATTTCAGCAGGCCATGTAGGTTACTTCCTTTTTTAATAGTCATGAGAACTTTCATCACATTATTTTAGAAGTGATAATTTATTTGAGCATTCTTTTGTTTATTACCCTCATTTACATTATTCATAATATTTCTATATTACAAAACGAAGGTGAATAAACATAATCTTTGTGTGATGTTGCCAACCCCAATATCACTGTCAGTTCCAAGCACTGAAACACCTGGTCAACAAATATGAACATTTCAGCATTTGATGGATATTATGAAATTGTTGTCCAAAATATCATAAAGTAGCTATTCCCACTATACTCAGGAATCTTTAAGCTTCTCTTACTATTATTTACAGTGTTCATAATAGTAATCTGTACATAGACCACTGAAATATCTCCATGTGACAACAGGGAAAAAGGTACGAGAGCGCAGTGCTCTCTAAGCCATGACTCCTCTTTTCCTGCCTTCCCTTGTATTCTCACTGACTCTATTCTTCTTTGATGCCTTCTTCAGATTTGCCAACATGAAGGAGTACATCTTCAAGTTCAGTGGCCTGATTTGCAGTACATCAGCTTTGGTGTTTGAAATCATCCTTGCAAACAGCAAATGCTGGCGCCTGTGGGAGTTTAACAACAAGCTTGTGCAATTTGTGTCAATTGGACTCTGGGAAGCTTATTACACTCAGGACTTTAACATCTCTGGGTCTATGACCAGGATGGTGGTTCACACCCCTATCAATGAAACCTGGAACAAGTCATTGGAATTTCAATATGTACAAGTCCTGATAGCGTGGGCCATATCGATGAAAATCCTAGTCCTGATTTTCACTTCAGTGGCCATTAAGATCAGCTGCATGGAGGACCCATTCATTGAGATACAGCTGTTTTGCTACAAGATGTCTGCCATAATTTTGGCTGTGAGCAGCCTTTTCACTCTTGTTACTGTAACCTTGAACCACCTCGTAGACATGTATGGGCAAACCACACTTGACTTTCCACCTGACTTTCCCGTAAAGAAAGAAGACATTATAAAGAAACACTGCACAAAGGTGCTCCCAATGGGTGTCCTGACAGCCACAATGTCGCTCTTTGGTGTCATTTTGTTCCTCTATGAGATGATCTTCTTGACAATACAGAGTCGGGTGAGGGCACCATGTGCTTCCAAGCTGGCTGAGCAAAAGGCCTGAAGTGAGGGCTTTGGCATTTGTAACATCTACCAAGAGAATCCTTGAAGAAATTGCCCATTTTCACACAGTACTATGCAATCACCAACTCATTCCAAATAAAATATCAACTTGGTTTCTGGGGTGTATCTAAATTGTATATCCTCCCTTCCTGTCAAATATACTCCTTTCTTTAAATGTTTTCTCATTCTAACCTCTGTGGGTGATGATCATGTCTTTGGATACTGCTAACAAGCAGTAGCAGGCAAGAGTACTGGTGAAATGTAAGTTGCTTAAATAAACATGACATACACAAGGTGAAAGAGGTTTGTAAGTAAACTGACACCTCAACACACATACACAAGAACCCCACATTCCTGTGTGGAAACACTTAAGTACTCAGATCTCTGGAGGGGAGAGCTGGATGTCTCAGCCTTGTCACTTTTGGCAATATGGGATGCTCTCTTGAAGTAAGAAGGCAATGCTGTACACTGAAGATGCCATTGCCATCTGCAGCCTGTCTCTACTAGAAAGCTGTAGCCATATCCTAATTCCCTGGTTGTGAAGATCACAAAAGACCAGGCATCTCCACTGTGCTCTGGTGGGCCATGTGGTATGCAGAAGACAGGACCACTTGTCAGAGTTGGTTTTCTTGTTTTATCATCTCCACCACTGTGTTCAATCTCACATTATAAGGCTTGATGGCACACACTCTTACACAGTGAGCAATCTCACCTACCTCAAGTTTATTGCTTTTAAGATACAATATTCTCCCCCTTGTTGCTATAAGTTGAAGTTCATTTCATTATGCAAAATACATTTATTCCATCTTTCAAACAGTCCCATGTTTCTTTGAGAGTCCAGTGTCTTTTTTGGGACTTGGCAGGATTTCAACAGTGAGACCCTGGACAATCATAAATCGACTCCCAGACTTCTAACATAAAATGGTACAGAGTAAACATTACCATTATAAAAGGGAGGAGTGTGCGCACGGGATGCTCACATTGGATGGGAGTGGTTGAGTGGTCTCTCCAGACAAACCGTAAAGCACCTTGGGCCCAACACTCGCAGTTGCCTTCCTGATACACAGAACTTGCAGACATGGAGCCCGGTGTCAGGAAGTCAAAGATACTCTGCTTCTCTGGAGAAGTGTGTGATAATGTACAGTGTGTGTACACAGAGGGAACAGTTGGTCAGAAGTGGCTTCTTGGTTCCCCAAGGGGAAAGACTGGCTTTGTAATGATCATTTTCCTTATTTATTTTATTAAACTGGTGGAGTCCGAGCATTACATGAAGTGCCGGTGATTCTGTCAGCAAATCTCAGCATATTTTATTAGTTTTTTGGCAGAAGTAGTCTGTTGTTTGTTTCTGTTTTTAAGGTGAACTGAAAATTCTAGCTGAAATCACTAAGATAATCATGAGATGATTGCAGTGAGCGGGCTGACACGGTCAGGAGGAGCTGTCCCTGGCTGAATGTTTGCTCTTTGTCATAGTTTGTCACTTGCTTTTTTTTAAGCTTTAATTTCAGAATGATCAAGGAACCCCGTGTGATGCTGGCATGTTGTCGGCCAGAACACCAAACTCCTCACAGCTCTGTTGTTTTGATCTCTAGCCTTGGGATGGACTGCTAGATTCTTCAGAATCCCAGCAGCCGGGAGCAGCTAGAGCCCTTTGCAAGATGACACTTTGGGGTGGTAGACCAGTAATCCAGAAAAGAAGCCCCTCCCCTCCTGACTGGCACATCTGTTAGAACGGTGTTCAGAAGCTTCTGACAGGAGTCTCCTGTATGTCTGAGCATCAAGTAGCTTGGCAGTGGCTGAATGTAACTTGTAGAAAGCAACTGAGGATTATAGTCCAAGTCACAGCAGCCAGGCTCTGGATAGTCCATCTCACTGCATTCTTCATGCGGTGGTGGTGGCCCGCTGATAAGCCCCTAATTTTCTAAGGTAATTTTACTAAAACTGTTGACTGAGAAGCAAACAGCAAAAAGAAATGTTTTGTGCTGCTATTATTAACATTTACTTTCTGTACCTTTTAGCTCAGTAAATGACTTCATCTGTTCGTCCAATAAGCATGATTGTAAAAGTGTCACTTAGCTAATCGGACTTCGTAGACAGATGTGCTGGGAGAAGAAGATGACCTTTTGACAGACTCATTTTATGGTGTCTGAAGCCTTACCCTGGCTGGGGTTTGTGATCTGCAGGCTTTACCCAGAGAACACAAGTAGGAGCGTTGGGGGGTCAGGGCCATTGAGAGCACATGATGTTGAGGGCTTAAACAAAATTGTGTTGGAATCCAGAACTGCGTTTTTTGCAGCTTTGTGTTCAAAGAAAAAGCATAAAGTATGGCTGAGTTCTCGAGGCTGCCTCATGCAGCCCTGAAGTACGGTCTTGTTTGCTTGCACACACTTTTTGAATTTAAGGCATATGCAGGAAAAGACATAGTTAAGTTCTGGATGGTGGCAAGTTCTAGCAAGTTTGCTAAGCTCCTGGCAGCCAGCCAGGCCCTGCTCAGGTCTGCCCGGGGCAGTCTGCGGGTGAGGACCACTTACTAGCTGTTGGCTCTAACTCTGTTTTATTCTTAGTGCAGAAGGACCTAAGTAAAACATTTTGAATTTTATCAGAAACTTTATCAGTAAACTTTAAAAACATACAGGGTTTGGGTTGGGGACTGGGAATATCAGGTATAGGAAGTAAAGAAGGTGACCCTCCCCCCAGCACACGTTTCAAGGTGATCTTTCTTTGCCTGCAATGATGATGATGAGGGCAGATGCAGGTGTGAACAAGGCTAGTTGCTGTGTAATTATGTACATGTTTGCTGGGGCAGCTGTCCCAAATTTTGTATATTAGAACAAAAGTTTCTATGAATTATCATAACTAAAAGTAAATATTCTAAGTTAAGCCCCACTTCTGGGTCATGTGGCTTCTGTCAAAGGAATTTTACCTTTAGAAGGTCACTGAAGACAGGAGCCACGTGGCTTAGGAAGGGGGCAAGGAAATGTGCTGTAGTGGCCTTCCGGCCTCAGCCATCAGTGGAGGGTTTTCCTTAACTTGATGGCCATAGGAAGCATAGGAAGACCTCACTTTCAAATCCTCCTGATACTTTCTGTAACGATGCTTTTCCTTAAAGATTCTCTTCATGAGGGATGTGGCTGGGAGCTGGGAGGCAAGGTGCTGGAGTCCTAGCTCTCTGGTAAACTCAACTGTGTGAGCTTGGGCAAGTCACTTACCCTCTCTATGCTTCAGTTCCCTCCTGTAAATGGGAGTAATACCTACCTCATAGGGTTATTGTGGGGATGAATTCGAGATCCTGTCTGTAACGCATTTAAGGTTCTTGAAGAAGGCGCTATATAAATACAAAGTCTTATCTATTAAAGTTGAAAAAAAAATAAAATGGTACAGAATAAATATTACCATTATAAAAGGGAGGAGTGCGGACATGGTAAGGGAAGAGTGTCTTGAATGAAGACCTACACCCAAGAGAGAAAAATCTGAATCCCGAAGCTCTATATTATACCTGTCATCTAGTGATATGATGGTATGTATCATTTTGGAGTCAAGGGGCTGAAGGAACCCTGGCCTTCCAGTTTTACTGGCTGTAGCACTATAACCTTTCCTTTCTCTCTTTCCTTTTTTCTTTCTCTCTTTCCTTTTTTCTTTCTTTCTTTCTTCCTTCCTTCCTTTCTCTCTGTCTCTCTCTCTGTCTCTCTCTCTCTTTCTTTCTTTCTTCCTTCCTTCCTTTCTCTCTGTCTCTCTCTCTGTCTCTCTGTCTCTATCTGTCTTTCTCTATCCCTCTCTCTCTCTCATTTCTTGGATTTTTGAGACAGGGTTTCTCTGTGAAACAGAGTCATGGGTGTGCTGGAACTTACCCTGTAGAACTGGCTTGCCTCAAACATATAGAGATTCACCTGCCTGTGCATCCTGAGAGCTGGGATTAAAGGTGTGTGCCACCATTGCCCGGCTTGTAGCCTCTTTCTTGCACTCTCTACAACATATACATGTAGCTTTCTAGGCCAAGCACATCAAGGGCCTGTCTTCCAACATTCTACTGTCTCCAGTGAAGCATCAAATACATATTCAGTTTCATGAAGGGGGTCTTCTAGTCTTCCTGGATGGCCTTCATGGGTCTCCAGCCATGATATACATTACATGACCTTAGGGGTTCTGAAACTGTGAATCAAGTTTCTATTTACCATATAATCTTGAGTTTGTGCTTACTGAAATTTCAGTACTACATGGAATATTCTCCCCAATTCTTTGGCAGGTTGTGATGGAATGGGATGGAACCTGGCTATGCTGGATTGGGTTTTTTTGTTTTGTTTTTTGTTTTTTGGGTTTTTTTTTGTCACCTTGATGCAATCTTGATTCATCTAAAAGAGTAACTTTAGTTGAGTGAATGCCTTCAGGAAACTGGCCTTTAAGAGAGTGTGTGGAAGCTGGGTGTGGTGGTTCACACCATTGATCTCAGCACTGAGAAGGCAGAGGCAGTGGTTCTCTGTGGATTTGAGGCCAGCCTATCCTTCAGAGCAAGTTCCAGGACAGGCAGGGTACCCAAAGAAACCCTGTCTCAAAAAAGCATAACAAAGAAAAATAGAAAGTGTGTGGATCATTCTCTTGAGGAATGATTAACCTGGGAGGATCTAGTTCACTGTGTGTGATACATGTGTTCGAGAGTTGCATAAGGAAGCAAGCTGAGGTAGCCATGGAGAGCAACTTAGTGTTCCTTCATGGTCTGTGCTTCAGTTCCTGTCTCCAAGTTTCTGCCTTGGTTCCTTACCTATGTGTTCTGTCAGTAATGGACTGTGAATCTCTTGCTCTGGCTTTCCCTAAGGTGAACTTCCCCAGAATCAAACCCAACTGCAATATCTCTACCCTAAAAGGCCTACCTTGAGATGCTTAGCTCAGATATGGTCTTTACCTGGTGAGATTTCCAGAATCTCTCCTGCCAGCCCAATCCACACTGTACCAGGCCCAGAGCTGGTCACATGGATCCTTCATTTAAATGTAGCTGGTGAATTCCCTAAGAGCCAGTACCACCCCTACACTCTAGATGAAACCTATACATCAGCTTTGCTCATAGAATTTCCCTGAACTTCTCCTGCCAGAACCATCTACGAAATCCCAGACCTAAGTCCCATAATGCAGCTCCTGCACTTGCTATTTCTGTGTAGTTCCCCTACATCCCAGGCTGCCTATGCCAGCTGTACACACCAGGGCTATCTCCTATGCACAGATCTTGTACCAACTTTGCTTGAATGGTCCACAGATATTCCCTTGCTTGTGCAATGTTTACCCTTTCAAGCCTGGTCCTAATCAGTCAGCTCTTTCACCAAATTTCCTGATGATTTCCCCCAGCAGTAAGCCCAGATGTGCAATATGCCTACTAAGAGGCCTAGATAGCTAAGATCAAGCAAAGTGTTTACTTTGTGAGGAAGTCTGAGCCTCCCCTGTCAGCACTATATGCAACTCCCTTGAACAGGTCACCCTGGATTTCCCTATTGTACTCCCAGAACCAAGCTCACTCCTGCTGTCTGCACTCTCCTAGGCCTAACTCTACAAGTCTACGTTGTGCACCCCCTTTTTATGGTCATGTCCCCATAGCCTTTCCTGCGATCAACATCACTTCATATCTCGGTCCAGCTCTGGCCAAAAAATGCCACACCAGATTTCACTGGTGCGTTCTCTCTTGAGCAAGCCCATCTGTGAATTCTTGATTTGAACTTACAGGTGTTGCACTGATCTTACCTGGGAAAGTCCCTGGAACCTCGCTCACCAGTGACATCACCACACTCCCATGACTATCTCTGGTGGAATAGCTCCTGAACCGTCTTTTCCTGGTTAGTTCTTCAAGAAGCCTTCCAACCTGGGTGATGAACATACTACATACCAAGTTATGTATGTACCCAGATTTGGGTTGTTGAGTTCTCCAATATCTCACCTTCCAGAGACATCTACTTTCTCCAATATCTACCTTGTGTCATGAAGTTCTGATAATAGTTTTCCTTCATAGTTATGCCACAACCAAGCATCCATGCACCATGTTCAGAGTCATAAGGCATATATCTGGTTGCATAGATCAAAGATTGGGTGAGCTTGTTGGCATTCCCTGGAAGCTTGCTTAACAGAGTCATCTGGTCTCTCAGCTCTAGCTCAGGTCATGTAGCTCTTAAAACAGCTTTCTGTGGTGATGTTTTTTTATTTATTTTACAATACCATTCAGTTCTACATAATAGCCACAGATTCCCTTGTTCTCTCCCTTCCTGCCCCCCTCCACTTCCCCCCAGCCCACTCCACATTCAAACCTCCTCCAGATCAAGGTCTCCCCCAAGGACTGGGATCAACCTGATAGACTCATTCCAGGCAGGTCCAGGCCCCTCCTCCCTCATTAAGCCAAGCATCACTGCATAAGACCCAGGATTCAAATAGCTAACTCATGTAATGAGCCCAGGACCTGGTACCATTGCCTAGATGCCTCCCAAACAGATCAAGCCAATCAACTGTCTCACCTATTCAGAGGGCCTGATCCAGTTGGGGGCCCCTCAGCCTTTGGTTCATAGTTCATTTGTTTCAATACGTTTGGCAATTTATCGCTGTGCTTTATCCAACCTTGGTTTCAACAATTCTTGCTCATATAAACCATCCTCTTTCTCACTAATTAGACTCCCAGTGCTCCACCAGGGGCCTAGCTGTGGATGTCTGCATGCTGATTCCTAAGTCTTTGGATGGGGTTTCTGGCACAACTATTAGGGTGTTTGGCTATCCCATCACCAGAGTAGGTCAGTCCCAGCTGTCTCTCAACCATTGCCAAGAGTCTTTGTGGGGGGTATCTTTGTGGATATCTGTGGGCCTCTTTAACTCTTTGTTTCTTCCTTTTCTCATGTGGTCTTCATATACCATGGTCTCCTATTCCTTGTTCTCCCTCTCTTTTCTTGATCCAGCTAGGATCTCCTGCTCTCTTTCCCTCGACCCTTGCCCTTCATTGCTCCCACTCATGTCCAGGCTGTTCATGTAGAGCTCATCCATTTCTCCGAGTCTTTCTTGGGGTCCTGTTTTCCAGGTAGCCTCACTGGTGATGTGAGTAGCAGTCCAGTCATCCTTGTTCCACATCTAGCATCCTCCTATGAGTGAGTACGTACCATATTTGTCTTTCTGAGTCTGGGATACCTCACTCAGGATAATTTTTTCTAGATCCATCCATTTGCCTGAAAACCTCATGATGTCATTGTTTTTCTCTGCTGAGTAGTATTCCATTGTGTATATGTGCCACAATTTGTTTATCCATTCTTCAGTTGAAGGGCATCTAGGTGGTTTCCAGGTTTTGACTATTACAAACAATGCTGATATGAACTTAGCTGAGCAAGTGTTCCTGTGGTATGATTGAGCATTTCTTGTTTATATGCCCAAGAGTGGTATAGCTGGATCTTGGGGCAGATTGATTCCCAATTTTCTAAGAAAGCACCATTTTGATTTCCAAAGTGGTTGTACAAGCTTGCATTCCCACCAGCAGTGGAGGAGAGTTCTCCTAGTTCCACATCTTCTGCAGCATAAAGTGTCTTCAGTGTTTTTGATCTTAGCCATTCTGACAGGCATAAGGTGGTATCTCAGAGTTGTTTTGATTTGCATTTCCCTGATGATTAGGGATGTTGAGCAATTCTTTAAATGTCTTTCAGCCATTTGAGTTTCCTCTGTTGAAAATTCTCTGTTTAGTTCTAAAGCCCATTTCTCAATTGGACTGTTGGTCATTTTTATGTTTAATTTATTGATTTCCTTATATATTCTGCATATCAGTCCTCTGTCACATGTGGGGTTGGTAAAGATCTTTTCCCATTCTGTAGGCAGTCACTTTACCTTGTTGACAATATTCTTTGCTCTACAAAAGCTTCTCAGTTTCAAGAGGTCCCATTGATTGATTGTTTCTCCCAGTGTCTGTGCTACTGGTGTTATATTTAGGAAGTGATCTCCTATGCCAATGCATTCAAGACTCCTTCCTACTCTTTCTTCTATCAGGATCAGAGTAGCTGGATTTATATTGAGGTCCTTGACCTACTTGGACTTAAGTTTTGAGTATGGTGACAGATATGAATCTATTTGCAGCCTTCTACACGTTGATATCCAGTTATGCCAGCACCATGTGTTGAAAATGCTTTCTTTTTTCCATTGGACACTCTTGGCTTCTTTGTCAAAAATTATATGTTCATAGGTGTGTGGGTTAATATCAGGGTCTTCAATTTGATTCCATTGGTCCACATGTCGGTTTTTATACCAATACCAAGCTGTTTTTATTACTGTAGCTCTATAGTAGAGGTTGAAGTCAGGGAATGTGATGCCTCCAGAGGTTGTTTTATTGTACAAGATCCTTTTGGCTATCCTGGGCTTTTTGTTTTTACATATAAAGTTGAGTATTATTCTTTCCAGGTCTTTGAAGAATTGTGTTGGTATTTTGATGGGGATTGCATTGAATCTGTAGATTGCTTCTGGTAAGATTGCCAGTTTTACTATGTTAACCCTGCCTATCCATGAGCATGGGAGATCTTTCCATTATCTGACATCTTCTTCAATTTCTTTTTTCAGGGACTTAAAGTTCTTGTCACATAGGTCCTTCAATTGCTTGGTTAGTCTTACCCCAAGGTATTTTATGTCATTTGTGGCTATTGCAAAGGGTGATGTATCTCTAATTGCCTTCTCAGGTTCTTTGTCCATTGAATATAGGAGGGCTACCGATTTTTTTGCGTTGATCTTGTATCCTGCTATGTTGCTGAAGGTGTTTTTAAGCTTTACCAGTTCCTGGGTGGAATCTTTGGGGTCATTCAAATATACTATCATGTCATCTGTATATAGGGAAAGCTTGACTTCTTCCTTTCCAATTTGTATGCCCTTAATCTCCTTATGTTGTCTTATTGCTCTGGCTAGAACATCAAGTACTATATTGAATAAGTATGGAGAGAGTGGACAGCCTTTCCTTGTTCCTGATTTTATTGGAATTGCTTTGAGTTTCTCTCCATTTAATTTGATGTTGGCTGTTGGCTTGCTGTAAATTGCCTTTATTATGTTTAGGTATGTTCCCTGTATTCCTGATCGTTCCAAGACTTTTATCATGATGGGGTGTTGGATTTTGTCAAATGCCTTTTTTGCATCTAGTGAAATGATCATGTGTTTTTTTTCTTTGAGTTTGTTTATATGGTGTATTACATTGATGGACTTTTGTATGTTGAACCACCCTTGCATCCCTGGGATGAAGCCTACTTGATCAGGGTGGATATTTGTTCTAATGTGTTCTTGGAGTTTTTTTGCCAGTATTTTATTGAGTATTTTTGCATCAATATTCATGAGGGAGATCGGTCTGTAGTTCTCTTTCTTTGTTGCATCCTTGTTTGGTTTAGGAATCAGGGTAATTGTAGTCTCATAGAAGGAGTTTGGTAATGTTCCTTCTGTTTCTATTATGTGGAACAATTTAGAGAGTATTGGTATAAACTCTTCTTTGAAGGTCTGGTAGAATTCTGCGCTGAAACCATATGGTCCTGGGCTTTGTTTGGTTGAGAGACTTTTAATGATTGTTTCTATTTCCTTAGGGGTTATTGGACTATTTAAATAGTTTATCTAGTCTTGAGTTAACTTAGGTATGTGGTACCTATCTAGAAAAATGTCCATTTCTTTTAGGTTTTCCAGTTTTGTGGAGTAGAGGTTTTTGAAATATGACCTTATAATTCTCTGGATTTCCTCAATGTCTGTTGTTATGTCCCCCTTTTCATTTCTGATTTTGTTGATTTGGATTCTCTCTCTCTCTGCCTTCTTGTTAGTTTGGATAAGGGCGTGTCTATCTTGCTGATTTTCTCAAAGAACCAACTCTTAGTTTCATTACTTTTTTGTATTGTTCTCTTAGTTTCTAATTTATTAATTTCACCTCTCACTTTTATAACTTCTTGGCATCTATTCTTCCTGGGAGACTTTGCTTCTTCTTGTTCTAGAGCTTTCAGATGTGCTGTTAAGTCACTAGTGTGAGATTTCTCCAACTTCTTTATGTGGACATTTAGTGCTATGAATTTCCTTATTAGCACTGCTTTCATAGTGTACCATAAGTTTGGGTATGTGGTGTCTTCATTTTTGTTGATCTCTAGGAAGTCTTTAATTTCTTTCTTTATTTCTTCCTTAACCCATTGGTAATTCAGTTGAGCATTATTCAGTTTCCATGAGATTGTAGGTTTTCTGTAGTTTTTGTTGTTGTTGAAATCTAACTTTAAACCATGGTGGTCTGATAGAACACAGGAGGTTATTCCAATTGTTTTGTATCTGTTGAGATTTGCTTTGTGGCCAAGCATGTGGTCGATTTTAGAGAAAGTTTCATGGGGTGCTGAGAAGAACGTATATTCTTTCTTGTTAGGATGGAATGTTCTGTAGATTTCTATTAGGTCCAATTGGGTCATGACATCAGTTCAGTTCTTTATTTCTCTGTTAAGTTTCAATTTGGGAGATCTGTCCAGTGGTGAAAGTGGGGTGTTGAGATCTCCCACTATTAATGTGTGGGGTTTTATATGTGGTTTAAACTTTAGTAATGTTTCTTTTACATATGTGGGTGCTCTTGTGTTTGGGGCCTAAATGTTCATAATTGAAACTTCATCTTGGTGGATCTTTCCTGTGATGAGTATGTAATGCCCTTCTTGATCTCATTTGATTGATTTTATTTTGAAGTCTATTTTTTGGATATCAGGAGGGCTACACCCGCTTATTTCTTAAGACCATTTGATTGGAAAGTCTTTTCCCAGCCTTTTATTCTTATGTGGTGTCTGTCTTTTAATTTGAGATGTGTTTCTTGTATGTAGCAGAAAGATAGGTCTTGTTTTCATATCCATTCTGTCAGCCTATGTCTTTTTTCTAGGTGAATTAAGTCCATTGATATTAAGGGATATTAACGACCAGTGATTTTATATCCCTGTTATTTTTGGTGGTAGTGTGTGTGTACTTCTCTTCTTTGGGGTTTACTGCTGCAGCTTTATCTATTGCCTGTGTTTTTGAGGGTGTATCTGACTTCCTTCGGTTGGAATTTTCCTTCTAGTGCTTTCCATAAGGCTGCATTTGTGGATAGGTATTGTTTAAATCTGGCTTTGTCTTCGAATGTCTTGTTCCTTCCGTCTATGATGATTGAAAGTTTTGCTGGATATATTAGTCTGGGCTGACATCCATGGTCTCTTAGTGTCTGCATTACATCTGTCCAGGTCCTTCTTGCTTTCAAAGTCTCCATTGAGAAATCGGGTGTTATTCTGATGGGTTTACCTTTATAGGTCACTTATCCTTTTTCCTTTGCTGCTCTTAATATTCTTTCCTTATTCTGTACATTTAGTTGTTTATTATGTGTCAAAGGGACATTTTTGGCCGTCTAGTCTGTTTGGTATTCTATAGGCTTCTTGTATCTTCATAGGCATTTCCTTATTTATGTTGGGAAAGTTTTCTTCTATGATTTTGTTGAATATATTTTCTGTGCCTTTGAGTTGGTATTCTTCACCTTCTTCTATCCCTATAATTCGTAGGTTTGCTCTTTTCATGGTGTCCCAAATTTCTTGGACATTTTGGTTCATGACTTTGTTGGCTTTAGTGTTTCCTTTGAGTGATGAAACTATTTCTTCTACTGTATCTTCAATGCCAGAGATCCTCTCTTCCATCTCTTGCATTCTGTTGGTTATACCTGCATCTGAAGTTCCTGATCTTTTACTCAGATTTTCTATTTCCAGCATTCCCTCTGTTTGTGTCTTCTTTATTTTTTCAATTTCCCTTTTCAGGTCTTGGACTGTTTCCTTTATTTGTTTCATTGCTTTTTCATGATTTTCTTTCATTATTTTATTGTTTTCTTCGAGTACTTTATTGTTTTCTTCCAGAACTTTATATTGTTTTCTTGCAGGACTTTATTCTTTTCTTCTAATTTGTTTGCCCTTTCCTCTAGTTGTTTACAGTGTTATTCCCATTTTTTGGTCTTTTCCTCTACACAAGCCTCTACCTTCTTCATGATGTTACTCATAAGGCTACTTTCTTCTGCTTCTTCCAATTTTTGATGTTCAGGTCTAGATGTTGGATGCGGGCTAGGTTCTGGTGATGCTGTATTGCTCTTCATTTTGTTGTATGTACTTCTGCCTTGACGTCTGCCCATCTCCATTTGGTTCAGAATGAGCTGACAGATTCAGGAAGTCTCTCACTCTTGTCCAGATGGGAGTTCTCTTGTCCAAATGGGAACTCCAGGGCAGAATGGAAGCTTTTATCTGGACCAGAAGTCTGGGGCAGGATGGGAGCTTTTGTCCAGACAGGAAGTCCGGGGTAGGATGTGCGCTCTTGTCCAGAAGGGAAGTCCAGGTCACGATGTGAGCTCTTGTCCAGGACGGAAGTCCAGGGAAAGATGGGAGCCCTTTCTGGTCCAGAAGGGAAGTCAGGGGCAGGATGGGAGCTGGGGGCCGGTCTCTAAGTCTCAGGAAGTGGCTGGGGTATAGGGCAGATGGGCGTGGGGGTAGGGCGTGGAGATTGCAGGGGCTGCCTGGGGGCTTGGAGAAGTGGATACTTCTGGTGGGGCTAGAAGGGGACCAGCCGGTTGGCCAGAACATGGGGCCAAGTTGGGCTGGTCTTCCCGGAGTGGCTGGTGTACAGGGATGGGGTCTGGGTTGGGCCCAGATACCCACCTCTGGTCCAGAAGGGAAGTTGGGGGCAGGATGGGAGCTGGGGGCCAGTCTCTAAGTCTCAGGATGTGGCTGGGTCTCGGGAAGATGGGCCTGGGAGCAGCGCGTGGAGATCTCAGGGGCTGCCGGGGGCTTGGAAAATGGGATCCCTCCTGGTGGGGCAACAAGGGGACCTGCCTGGTGGCCAGAACCTGGGGCCAAGTTGAACAGGTCTTCCTGGAATGGCTGGTGCCCAGGGATGGGGTCCGGGTTGGGCCCGGATACTCACCTCTGGTCGAGAAGGGAAGTTGGGGGTAGGATCCTGGGGTGATGTGTTATTTGTGCTCTAATAAATAAAGCTTACATGGAGATCAGAGGAAAAAGCCCGCCACTATATTAAACACACAAGTCAGGCCTTTAATCCCAGCATCTTGAAGGCAGAGAGTCATCCAGATCTCTGGGAGTTCAAGGCCACACTAGGAACAAGCCAGGCATGGTGGCACACACCTTTAAATTCCAACACTATTTAGCTATAAAGGTGTGGAGGTCTATACAGACAGGAAGTGACAGAGCTGGACAGAAAGAGAAAGTGATGTAGCATGGAGGAGAGAGGCAATAAGATAGCAGGGACAGAAAGGATATAGGCGTGAGTAAACAGGAAGTAGCTCTCTCTGGAAGTTGGTGAGATGAGGTTGGCTGTGACTTGTACTATTCCTCTGATCTCAGTTTTCCCCCAATATCTGGCTCTGGGCTTTTTTATTACTAAGACCAATTAGCAATTCATGTTAACCATCTTTCCGAAGTGAGTACTCCCAGAACCAAGAACACTGGCACCATCTCTACCATCCAAGGCCAAGAGCTGGATTCACAGATTGCACAGCAGTGTGGCCTGATGATGCTACCCAGAACCTTTTCCTCCAGCTTCACCCTGGCACTCCCAAGTTTAGAGGTCTAGTTATAGATGGGCAGACTCATATCAGCTTTGCCTTGGTAGGTTCAAAGAACCTCTCCCATCAGCACCATCTACCCAGTTCCTAGCCTAGGTGTTTTTGTAGATTTCCCTCACTTCTCTGTTCTGTTGAATACCAACTAAGCTGAGCAGGCCTGTACCATTTCTTTATTCCCTACACCTATTTCTGGATGTTCATATTGCTTGCCAGATTTGCCCCATGAATTAAAAGCACATGGCCAGAGCCTTCTCAACACTCACAGACGTAGTCCAGGTCACATTCAAACTGTTAATGAAGCTTCATTTCCTGGAGAGTTCACGCACAACCAAAAATACCTGCACCATTTCCAAAGTTCAGTGTTAACTCTAGATGCACACATGTACATCAGATTTTTCCGATGACCTCAAATTTGACCACTAGTTCCATTTCCACTTATCCAGCAAATAGATCCTAGAGAAGAATTTCCTAGTAAGTTCCACAGAACCAAGCCTGTAAGAAGCACCTGCATGCTCCCAAACCTAGTTCTGTGTGTGCAGGTAGCACAAAGGTTTTGAATGATGAGCTCCCCAGAAACACACCCACAAGAACTACCCCCTCATTCTAGTCCTAGTTAAAGCCTTGGGTTACTTGACTCCTGCTTGGGTTACCTTCATGAGTTTCTCTGGAACCTGTGGAATCATGGACCCACATTCTTAGGTCTGTATGTACTGGCTAGTCTGATGAAACACCACAGGATCTTGCAAGGCCTCTATATCAACACACTTCTAAGTCAAGCTTCTTCTGTCTCACAGTCATTGCACTGGATTTCCCTGAAAAGGATTCTGAGAATGAAGGCTGCCTGTGCCATTTTCACAGCATCTCCTGATGTCCTGATTGCAGCTTTGCCTGGTGTGCTCCTCATAGGTTTCATGCCAGTGCCTTATGCAAACTCGGAGGCTTAGCACCCATAACTGAGCTCCTGCAATAGCATTCCCTGGTCACTCTTGGAGCCAAGCCTGTCTATGCTATTAACACACTCCCAAGTTCTAGACGTACCAATCCTGCACTGATTTACATGATGATGTTCTACAGAATCTCTCCTGCCTGGGCTATGCATTTACACATTGGCCTTGCTCTGAAGGCCAGTTAAGACTCAGTTACTTCACTTGCTTTCTCTGCTGAGTACCCTGAGAACTGATCTGGTACCTTGCCCTCCATACTCTACACCTTGTATAGCAGACTTGCCTGGTGAGCTAAAAAGATGCTCTGCTCTCAGCATATAAACTCCACTCTGGAATCAATCTGTGTTCAAGCAGTATGTGCACCAACGATATCTGGCAAGTGCCCCCAGAACCACCTACATCTGTGCCTCCTTCTGCCCCAGGCCTTGTTCTGAATGCAGAGACCACACACTGGCTTTCCCTACGACATTCCAATGAAACTTGAAATCTGTCACAATTCTCTTCTCCCAGCCATTGCTCCCTTTCAAGGAGCCAATGGAGGAATTCTGAGGTGAGTTCTCCAAGAAGCAAGGCAATCTGCTCCATTCTACCTCATATGGCCTGTCTCTATACATATACCTCCTGGACTGGGTTTTCCTAGTGAGATCCTCTAGAATCAGTTTCCCTGTACCATCTTGCACACTATCCAGCCCTGTTTTGAGTGTAAAGAACATATAATGTAGGAGGCTTTCTTGCAATGCCAGCGCAAATCATAACACAAAGACTTATTAATTAATTATGAATGTGAAGACTTAGCTTAGGCCTATTTTTAGCCAGCTTATTTTTTAATTTAAATTAACCTGTATCTATTAATTTATGTGCTGCCCTGAGGCTCATTTACCTCATCTGTGTACTGTCCATCCTGTTTTCCTGTTTCCTCTGTATCTGCTTGGCTGGACACTGGCTGGCCCTCGTGTTTCTCTCTTTCTTTCCACCAGCCCTGCCTATCCCTCCTTTGCTTAGCTATTGCCCATTCAGGGTTTTATTTTTCCAGTTTACTTTTTATGTATTAATTGAAGTATTCAATTTTCATTTTTCTTTATTAAGAAATATTCTACTCACTCTACATAACACCCACAGATCCCATCTCCTCCCTCCTCCAACCCCCCAGCACTTCCTCACAAGCCACCCCATATCCTCACAACCCCCAAATCAAGGTTTCCCATGCAGAGTCAGCAGAGCCTGGCATCCTGAGCCTAGGTAGGTCCAAGCCCCGCCCCACTGCATCAAGGTTGTGCAAGGAGTCACACCACAGACACTGGGCTCCCAGAAGCTTGCCCATTCACCAGGGACAGATCCCAATCCCCCCTTATGGGTAATACCCAAACAGTTGGAGCCGAACAACTTCCTTCTCTATCCAGAGGACCTTTTCCACTCCCATGGGGGCTCCACAGCCACCAGTCTACTGTTCATGGGCTTCAGCCGGTGTGACCAGTCATTTCTGCATGTTTTCCCATCATGATCCCAATGTCCTCTGCATGCAGAATCCCTCCTCTTCCTTATTGTTTAGATTCCCAGAGCTTAGCCAGATGCCTGTCCGTAGATATATGCATCTGCCTCCACCAGTCACTGGACAAAGGCTCTATGATGACTGTTGGGGTATTCACCAGAACAGACCAGTCCAGGCACCCTCTAGACCACTGCCAGCCTCCCAAGTGGGGTCATCCTTATCTAATACTGAGAGCCTTCTCAGCACCCAGGAGGATATCATGGGAATATTACTATTCCCGTGATATCCTCATCTATCATGTTATCTTCCTCACTACCCTCCAACTCTGTCCCTGTTCCAGCTTTCCCCTCCCATTTCTCTATGTTCTCATCACCCACTACTTGCCCTCTGGCACCCCCTCATCCATTTCAGTCATGTAGATCTCATCCACTTCTCCTTCACAGGGTCATCCATGTGTCTCTCCTAGGGTCTTTTCCTGTTAGCTAGCCTCTCTGGAGATGTGGGTTGTAGTCTGGACATCCCTTCACTCACATCTAGTATCCACTTTTGAGTGAGTACATACTATGTTTGTCCTTCTGAGTCTGGGTTACCTCACTCAAGATGATGTTTTCTTGATCCATCATTTTGCCTGCATATTTCAGGATATCATTTTTTTTTTTACTGCAGAGTAGTACTCTATTGTGTATATGTGCCATATTTTCTTTATTCATTCTTCACTTGAAGGGCATCTAGGTTGTTTCTAGGTTCTTTCTATTATGAATAATGCTGATATGAACATAGTTGAGCATGTGTTCTTGTGGTAAGATTGAGCATTTCTTGGATATATGGCCAAGAGTGGTATAACTCGGTCTTTAGGAAGACTTATTTACAATTTTCTGAGAAACCACCATACTGATTTCCAGAGTGGTTGCATAACCTAGATGTCATCATAGAGCCTTTTTCTAGTGACTGATGGAGGCAGATACAGAGATCCACATCCAGGCACCAGGCTGAGTCCCGGTAATCTAATTGGTGAGAGAGAGGAGAGATACTGCAGGCAAGGGACATTGAGATCATGAAGGGAGGATGTGCAGCGATGACTGGCCACACTAGTGCAATCCCATGAACTGTGGACTGGTGTCTGTAAAGCACCCATGGGACTGGACTAGGCTCTTTGAAAATGAAAGAAGGTTGTTTGACTCAAACTGTTTGGGGGGCACCCAGGCAGGGGGATCAGGATCTGTCCCAGGTGCATGGGCAGGCTTCTGGATCCAGGTCCTGTGGTGAGACACCCTGCACAGCCTTGGTGCAGTGGGAAGGTCCTGGACCTGCCTAGGCTCAGTGTGCTGGGCTCTGTTGACTATGCATAGAAGACCTCGATTTGGGACATGTGAGGAGGCGAGGTGGCTTGGGAAAGTGGGCTGGGAGTGTGAAGAGGGAAGAGGAGGGGTCTGTGGATAACACTTGGAGTGAGTAGAAATTTTCTTAATAAAGAAAAATGAAGAAAAAAGACCATTTACTTGGAAAGACTTTTCCCACCCTTTTATTCTGAGGTAGTGTCTAAATTTGAAATTGAGATGTGTTTCTTGTATGCAGCAGAAAGATGAGTCCTGCTTTCATATCCATTTTGTCAGCCTGTGTCTTTTTATGGGTGAATTAAGTCCATTGATATTAAGGGACATTAATGACCAATGATTGTTAGTTCCTGTTATCTTTTGGTTGTAGTGTGAGTGTGTACTTCTCTTCTTTGGGGTTTATTGTTGTGGTGTTATCTATTGCATGTTTTTTCGTGGATGTGTCTGACTTCCTTAGATGCGAATTTTCCTTCTGGTGCTTTCTGTGGGGCTGGATTTGTAGATAGGTATGGTTTAAATCTGGTTTTGACTTGGAATGACTTGTTCACTCTGTCTACGGTGATTGAAAGCTTTGTTGAGTATATTAGTCTAGGCTGTCATCCATGGTCTATTAGTGTCTGCATTACATGTGTCCACGTCCTTCTAGCTGTCAAAGTCTCCATTGAGAAACTGGGTGTTATTCTGATAGGTTTGCCTGTATAAGTCACTTGGCCTTTTTCCTTTGCTGCTCTTAGTATTCTTTCTTTATTCTGTAGGTTTAGTTGTTTAATTATTATGTGGCCAGGGGACTTATTTTTTGGGGGGGGTCTATTCAGGTTTGCTCTTATATAGGCTTCTTGTATCTTCATAGGTATTTCTTTAAGTTGGGAACGTTTTCTTCGGTGATCTTGTTCAATATATTTTCTGTGCCTTTTAGTTGCTATTGTTCTCCTTCCTCTATCCTTATTATTCTTAGGTTTGGTCTTTTCATGGTATCCCAGATTTCTTGGACATTTTGTGTTATGTCTTTTTTTGACTTTGGTATTTACTCTGACTGACGAATCCATTTCCTCTATTCTATCTTCTACACCAGAGATCCTCACATACATGTCTTGTATTCTGTTGATTATGCTTGCATCTGTGTTTCCTGTTTGTCTACTCAGATTTTCTATTTCCAGCTCTCCCTCTGTTTGTGTCTTCTTCATTGTTTCTATTTCCCTTTTCTGGTCTTGAACTATTTCCCTCACCTGTTTAATAGCTTTTTCGTGGTTTTTTTTAAAAGGGATTTATTGCTTTCTTCCAAATTTTATTTGTCTTTCCTATTATTCTTTATAGATTTCTTCCAATTTTTTTGTTTGTCCTTTTCTCAATTTCTTTATTGATTTCTTCCACTTTTTTGTTTGTCTTTTCCTCAATTACATTTTTCATTGTTTTTCTTGAAATGCCTTTAGCATCTTCATGATGCTATTCTTAAGTTTGCTCTCTTCTGCTTCTGATACATTGTGATATTCAGGTCCTTCTGTTGGAGGAGGCCTAGATTCTGGTGATGCAGTATTGTTCTTTGTTTTATTTTATGTACCTCTATTTGACGTCTGCCCTTCTCCTCCTCTAAAAGGTATAAGAGGTGCCTGTGTCTGAGTGAGTTGCTGTTGGTCCCCTTGTGCTTATTGTGTCTGATTCACAGGCGGCCCTTCTGAGTCTAACCTTAGCTCTTGATCTAATTGGAACAGGCAGATTCTGTGTCTTAGGGAGCTGCTCTTGGCTTGACCCAAGCTAGTTGATTCTGTGACTCATGGATCCATTCTTGGTCTTATCAGGGCTCTTGGTCCAGTCAGAGCCAATAGATTCTATCTTTCAGTAAGCATATCTTGGTCCAATGAGAGGTGGCAGATACTACTTCTCAGAAATCCACTCTTGGTCTAATGAAGGCTGGCAGATTTGCTGTCTCCTGAAGTTACTCTTGGTCCAATGACAGCTCTTTCACTAATGAGAGCTCTCTCACTAAGCCATATGTGAGCTGGGGGTTGGTTTCTAAGCCTCAGGACGTGGCTAGGATCTTGGGGAGATGGGTATGAGGGCAGAGTGTTAGATTGCAGGGTCTACTGATGGGTCTTGGTGAATTGGGAGCTTTCACACAGGAGCCCTGCCTGCTCACTGTTAACCACCCTTCACTAATCCTATGTAACACAAAATTGTGAGAGGCCCACTAGCACATTTGATGTTTGTTGTCTTTATTTTTCTTATGCTAGACATTTAGGGTTGGAGACTCTGCTGCTCAGTTGCATAAATTAAATGTAATGCTTTTTTTGGGAACCAGAGTAGATGGCATCACGCACCAGTACTGTATTGCCAAAGGCAAAGTGATTGTACATACTGCATTGGGCAGTATAGCCAAAGCAATGTTCATAACTGCCTGAACTATTATCATCAGCAAAGGAAAGGTGAATTTTAAGGTAGCATGATTGTTCTGGACGTTTGCTGCTGGCTAATCCATCATGGTATTTCCAGACATGATATAGATAAGAAGCTACTAAATGGCTGTTTAATCTATAGAAGCAAAAAGAAATGTATCAAATAAATGAAAGGCTCTGCACAGGGAGCCTAAATATTATAATATACCATCCTGAAACTGAAAAGGAAAAGTAAAGATGTTAGAGTTGTCTTGTGCGCCATCTACCTTAAGAATCACTCTGAGTTAAATAAGATATGCCAGTTAAATGCTGTTGTCCTAGATTTTGTCTGTGAGATGAGACTTTCTTGTGAAAAGGCTGAGCATCTTTCCCTATCTAACCCCTGATTTCTTCTTCTGATTATTTCCCCAGATGCCAAGCACACATTGACTTAAGAACTTTGAATGGATAAGATTTTGACCTACTGAGGTAAAAATGTTCCATTCCTTGAAGAATTGTAGAAGGGAAGGAAAAATTGTCGTCCTCTTGTCTGCCTCCTTTATCAATGCCTGGTCATACAGATAATCTTGTATATAATTCTAGGTAGGAAAGTCATAAGGAAGAGATGCCCTTTGTGTTCAGCCAATTGTCACCATAATCAACAGCCAGTTTCCTTGTTCAAATACATTTTGGAGTTCTGATTTATAGAGAAGCAAATGCCTTTGTACATGGAAAATGTTAGTGAATTGTCTGATGCTAATTAATCTCAGAGAGAAGATGGATCTGAAAATGGGAGTTGACGTTCCCATTTCAGGTCCAAGCATGTGTGTCTCAAAATATCCTGCAAAGTTCATAACATGACACTGTGACAAGGAAAGAGGAGAACTACAAACAGTGTAAGAGCCTAGACACTATGACCCCTAAAGACAGCTAAGGGATGACTTATTGCAAATAAAAACTACTCTTGTTTATCTTCTGACAAAAAATCATTCATCATTAATAAAAGGTCCTGGGATGATTATCTGTGGAGAAGGCATAGAGGGCCTTCAGCCTAGAGGTTTCTCAGTCAGTAAATACAGAAGCCTAATTTTAATTAGAATTATTTGTTGTAACTTTCTCCAGAAGGTTATAAGCATAGATTAAAGGAGGTTTTGCTATGTGTCTGCCACATCTCTATTTTTGCTGCTCATACTCATTCAAAACCAAGAATAAGTCTAATGTACATCTTCCACTATACAAAGTGTAAAACAAAGGGAAAAGATACCAGAAATTAGCCCCTGAGCATTCTGATTGTGAAGCGTGATGGGGGTAAAAATACAACAAGTCTAAGTGTCCATTCAGCTCCTTTATGGGTCTCAGAGAGGAAAAGTGTAATGTAAAAGCAGAATACAGATTGATGATCTCAAGAGTGGATAAAAGGCCTCTTGGTGAAAGGCCTACCTGTGTTAGTCTTGAGTTACTTACTAGGGAAGTGTAGAGGAGAAAATATACCCGAGTTCTGAATAAATTCAGCCTATACTAACATCTGCTCTCCTAGACTGTCAATCAACTGAGGCTTTATTTATGGTGATGCTTTCTGTTGGGGACCGACTCCGGACAGCTGTGTCTTGAACCTGTGTTACCTTCCACAATTTATCAAGCCTCGTGTAAATAGGAGGCTTTTAGTCTAACCTAGGAATGTAGGACTAAATAAACTTCTTGGAACCTGTACAAAATCAGCTAGCTGCAAGGGCCTGGGACCAAAGTGACCTCCTGCTGACCCTCCCTTACGAATTTTCTTTGTCCTCTCCTCACTCCTCCTGCTCCCCCTCCCTACCTGAAGCCCTGTTTATAAGCTCTAACACCCAGTCAATAAACGAGACCTTGACGCAACTCAGACTGACTCTGTCTTTCTTCAGGCACTTGGTCTCCTTTCCCTCTCGCCCCCCATTGATTCACAGGTAGTCCCTCCTCGAGACCCTTGAATAACCTGGCCTGCTGGACGGGTCAGGTATCTTCAGAATCTGGAGTCCTAGATTTTCAGAACTGGTAGTCCCTCTACTGACATCATTTTACATAACCATAAATATTCTCCTGGTCACTCTGGAGAGGGAATGGAATCTTAAATCTCTTCACATTGACTCACGAATGTACTCACTCAGGCACCTTCCCTTCTTTGGGGCTGCCAATTCAACCTCAATTTTTGTTCATGGAATTCCAAGTATAGCACTTTATCTTGATTGTCCTAACACAAACAATAGGATCAACACCACAGTTGATGAGACATTTTGGCAAAGAACTACATTTAACATCTTAGTGTAGACAAAATACTGGAATGGAATTGCAGCAGCAGGAAATCTGATCCTTCAAGCATACACATTGGTTCTAGGAAAGCATTTGAATGTTTAAATTCTCCATGACATCAATCATGCTGTTGGCATATGTTCATCTATGGAAATTTATAGCTGTCAGACAAAAGGATGGATAAAATTTCAACTTGACTTGGGAGATGAGTAGGTTTTTACCTCTTGAATCAAACCTGTGCTCTCTTCCTCATGCACATCTTGCAACAGATGAAATCCACAAGGAAATCTTCAAAGTCATCTTGATTTCTGTGAAACCTTTGGAGCAGTAGTAAACCTGAAAACCTACTTTCACCTTCCTAACACTATGACCCTTTAATAAATTTCTTCGTATTCTGGTGACCACCATCCATAAAATTATACCATTACTACATTGTAACTGTAATTGTTCTACTTTTATGAATCATAACATAAATATCTGATATGCATCCCCCAAGGGGGTCCCAACTCCCAGGTTGAGAACCACTGTTGTAGAGGGTTTTGGAGGATTTTCTAGCCTGTATTCTTTATTCTTCCCCTAAGGAAGATAAAACTGTTTTTGTGTGTGTTTTTTTTAATCAGGGGACTTATAGATATTCTAATGCTTGTACTATTTCTAGGTGAGAACTGTTACCTATATCAAATAATGTACTGTCATCAAATAACTGTCTGGAGCCATGGATCTATGCAAACCAAAGAATTTTATTGTATCCCTCTGGATTGTAACTAAGAACTATCCTTGGATGGCCTTCCTTTCTCTGGTCTATGCTTAAAACTTCATCTCCTATCAGGAGGAAATACCTAGAAAAACATAATGACACTCAATCTTCATCTCTAACAGGGATGTTATGAGAGGGTTCAGGGGAACTTGTGATGGTTAGAAAAGGAAAAAGATCCCATTAATAATGGATGTTGCTTGTCCTTGATGTTCCCTTCCACAGGAGGCTGTCACACTCAGAAAGTGCTAGTGGATAATATAGGGGGAAAACAGCCTCTTGGTCCTTCCTGGGGAAGGACCAATCATGGAGGAGATGACTTCCTGAGGGGAAGAGCCTGGAGAGCCTATAAAAGGTCTTATCCAGAGCCCTAGGGTAGACTTCAACCTCTGGGGTGCCTTCCCATCCCCTTGATGGAAGCTGTTTGTCTGTTCTTATAAAGTTCGTGCTTTTGTAATTTATCTCTGTGATTACTGCTTCTTTGCTCCTATATCAATCTGTCATTTACTTTCACTCTCAGCTGCCCTTAGGATCTTCCACTGTCATGTTCGTTCAAGGAGCCTTAGGATGCCCCTATTCTCTCTCCTGTAGCTGTTGTATTCCTGTTCTAAATATCATATCTTCAACTCTGCCTGTCAATGGCCAAGTCAGCCAATATCTGTCTCAATGTGTCTTCTTCCAATTTGTACAAATTTTTGTCTGTCTCATGAAACAACTTTGGTGGTAGCTCCTGACTACTGTTCCTCAAAAAAGAAACCATAAAAATAGTCTGTGCCCCCTTTGAGGAAGAGGCCATTAGAGGGTTCACATATGCTTTCTGTATTCTTCACTAACTTAATGTGTGGGTGTATGGCTGCTGCCAGGAAAGAGAGACTAACCAATGAGAAAGTGGCTCGATAAGACTGAACTGTAAGGAAGACTGTGGGGCATTTTCATAAGGAAGGATGGATATAGAAGTGCTCAAATCATTGTGCATAATACTACCCCTTGGCAGGTGGTCCTGGTGTGTATAATGCAGCAGGATAAGGATGCCATGAGGCACAATCCAGTAGTAGCTTTAGTCCATGGCTTCTGTTTCTGCTGCTGCCTCTACATTTCTGCCCTTCTTGAGTTCCTGCTCAGATTTCCAACAGTAATAGACTGTTAGCCAGACATGTAAAATCAAAGAAATCCTGTAATCTCAAAGTTTCATTTGTTTTATGGTTTTATATTATTAGAGCAATTGACATCCAAACAAAGACAGAAAATGGTGCCAGAACACTGTATTGCTGAGGTAGACCACACTGTTTCTATTTGGGAAGACTATGGTGAACTTAGAATTTGATCCTGAAAAGGTGTTCAGTGCTAAGAGTTCAGTGTGCTGTTTTATGAGATCTTGGAAGATTATCACGGTAAGAGCAACACAGATAATGGAGACCTGGCCTTTGAAGTTTAGCCAGGAAGGAAAGATTCTAACAGGACAATTTGAAGAATTTTTGAGTTAACATTTTGATTGTACTTGGCTGGGATGGAGTAATCATCTGTAATTGAAAGAGATCAGCATCTCCTAAGGAAAATCTCGTGGGAAATGTTTTTCTGAGGATAATCACACATGTGCTATGTTCAAGAGGGGGGCAATACTATACCTTGTGCTGACAAACAAACCTAAAAATATATACTATCCTCCTAGAATGTACTGGTTTTGAAAGCAGGAATGGGACATGTATAGCATCAGAGGCTTAGGACTGTGAGGAGCATAAGAATCCTTTGTTGACAAAGGAATGGAAACACATGAACTATGAACCAAAGGCTGAGGGGTCCCCAACTGGATCAGGCCCTCTGAATAGGTGAGGCAGTTGATTGCCTTGATCTGTTTGGGAGGCATCTAGGCAGTGGTACCAGGTCCTGGGCTCGTTGCATGAGTTAGCTGTTTGAAACCTGGGACTTATGCAGGGACGCATGGCTCAATCTGGGAGGAGGGGACTGGTCCTGCCTGGAATGAGTCTATCAGGTCAATCCCAATCCTGGGAGAGACCTTGATCTGGCGGAGGTGGGAATGGGGGGTGACCTGGGGGGGAAGGGCAGGAGGCACGAAGGGAGAGAACAAGGGAATCTGTGGCTATTATGTAGTACTGAATAGTATTGTAAAATAAATAAAAGAAAAAAAAGAATCCTTTGTTGAATGTGCAGCTTTAGTGGAGGTAAAAACTCCAGGATTCAATGGGCAACAAAAAGATTGCATCTAGACACAATCTGGCAGCATGAAAGTCTCTGAAAAGGGCACAGGAGAGGCTATTGGTAAAAGTGTAGCCCACTTGCATTGGAGACCTCAAATTATTGGGCATGCCACTACCATGGTATGACCACCAAATATAAAAACAGGTGTGCAGTAGAGCCACCTAAGCCCACGAGATATAAGGTGCATGTTATAGATTGCAAATCTGGAGAACAGGGAGTTACTAGGTCCTTTGGAGCCCAGGAGTTCCTGGATGAATACCAGATGCAGGGCAATCAGCTATTTGTTTTGCTTTGATTTAATTGTAACTGTATCCTAATGCCCTCCATTTGGGAAAAGAAAGTATTCAACTTGCTTTTATTTTTTTTAATTTTACAGAAACCCATAATTATCAGATACTGAATATTTTATAAAGATTTTGAACAAAGATTTTCATTGTTTTCTAGAGCCTTCTGATACTTAGAGCGAATCTGGTCTTTCCATATCAAGTGTCAACAATCATGAAATTCTAGCCTATCAGTGTCCATTGGAGGATCTTTATTACAGCCCTGACTTGCTTCCTGGGAACTTCAGTTCCAATTCTTCCACATGGTCAGCTTCTACGTGTATTATTTCACATGGATATTTTTCTCTCAGTGTATCTTGCTCTTCCACCCTCATAAGCAAGATCCACCATTTTAGATACTTGACTCATCTCTGGGACAAAAGTCATGACATAAGCAACTCAGCAAAGAAAGGTTTATTTTGGCTGTCAGTGTGAGGGAACATGCCATCATGCCCAAGAAGTCATGAGCATAAGAACACTAAGTTGCTTCTAGTAAGTAGTATATCAGTAGTTAGGAAGCAGTGACTGCTGGTGCTCAGCTTTCTTCTTTATATGCAGCCTGGGTTCATAGTCCATGGATTGATGACATCTACATTTAGGGCTGAGCTTCTCACACTTAATCTAGAAAATCTTTGACAATAACCAGAAGCTCTTATCCTCTTCTTGACTCTAGCTCTTGTCTTTTCATCATTCAGTATTAACCGTCTTAAACCCACTTCTTGCCAATTTCACTTCATAATATTACATTACTGCATTCATTTACTTGTGTGCAAGTGTTTGGAGTGTTTATGTGTTATTTTCTAACATGAAACCATGTGAAACTGCATACCTATGGAGGTCAAGAGTCAACTTTTAGGTGTGTTATATGGGTCTTGAATGAGGGCTCAAAGCTTGAAGGTATCATGCACTTTCATTGGGGTTAAGAACTTAGGTCCTGGAAAGAAAACTCAGAAAGTCAGGAAAGGGAAATAACAACTGAGTAGAGAAGGGTACTAGACCAAGCAGGACGATTCCAGACCTGAGGTAGGAAAAGCATGCAGTAGCTGCCTGCCAAAAGTGACACTGACAGAGATGTGAAGGCTTCTGATGGAAAATAAAAGGTATGGATCTGAGAAAGACACAAAAACAACTCCCCACAGGAGTGAACAATTGTGAGAGTCCCTAACAGTTGCAAATTGACGAGAAACAGATAGTCTCTGGGCATAGGGAACGAAAAAGAAGCAATACTGCACAAACTTTATTAAAACTGTCAAACAGTATCCTCTAGACTAGTGGTTCTCAACCTTTCTAATGCTGCACCCCTCTAATAGAGTTCCTCCTGTTGTAGTTACTCCTAACCATTTTTTATGGCTATTTCATCACTGTAATATTGTTAATTTAAAGAATTGTATTGTCAATATTTTTGTAGATAGAGGGTTGTCAAAGGGGTCTCAAACCACAGGTTGTGAACTAGTGCACAAGGCAATGGGAGGTGCACTCTAGCTGGGAATCTGCTCTAAAGCTCAGGTCAGATCATTTTGATAGGCAATGCCCCCTCCAGAGTCCCTCTCCTTCATGATTGGTCCTAAGCAAGTGTTCCTTGAACAGTTTCTGTTGCCTCTGGTTCCTGCCTGTTAGCCCATTTTATCAGTTCCAATCTCCTAGTTGGTGTTAGAAATAGCATCCTTTCTTAAAGGAGACAGGCATAATTTTTTAGAATGAACAATTTCCCTCAACTTCCCTCCATTGCCCTTTCTCAGAGATTAACATTGGATGGCACCAGACTGTGTGCAAATGGAGTTCTGGCTAATTCTTGCTGAGAAGACATGATGTTTCCAGTTATTGACCAGAAAGAAGGGAGCCCTTGGTTGGAAAGCAGATTCTTCATGCCAGTCAAGAAGGATGCATTAGGACATATTTGTCTGTGTATATATAGGATCTGGAACAGCCAGTTGATAACTGTGTTGTGCTGGTGAGGTACCATCTATCATAGAGTGAATCTTTGAAAACAATTACAACCCCAAGTGATCATGTGATTTAGGAAATGTCACAAAATGCCACATTGTGACAGTTTTGATCTTTGCACTTATGAGAGGAGGAATACAGGCAAGAAACACCCCAAACCCCTCTGCAGGCGTTAGAGTAGCCATAAGTGAGGGTAAGGAGTACCTTCCAGCTTTTCTCTAGGGCAGCCTCCGTGTGCTGACCACAGAGAGGTACATCCCCAGGTGGGTTAATCTCAGGTGTGTAGTTAGAGTTTTCCTGCCTTGCCAACTGTGAGGACAAAACTTTGTGACCTGCCAGTCCCAAAGATGCTCAGACCCAACCAAGTAAACACAGAGACTTATATTGATTCCAAACTTTATGGCCATGGCAGGCTTCTTGCTAACTGTTCTTATAGCTTAAATTAATCCATTTCCATAAATCTATACCTTGCCACATGGCTCATAGCTTACTGGTATCTTCAAATGCAGCTTGTCATCATGGCTGCTGGCAGTGTATCTGACTCAGCCTTCCACTTCCCAGAATTCTTCTCCTCCTTGTCCCACCTTTATACCTCCTCCTGCCTGACTACTGGGCCATCAGTGTTTTATTTACTAACCAATCAGAGCAACAGATTTGCAATACAGAACATCCCACAGCACAGCTGCCAAGGACTTTTCAAACAGGTTTCAATTAGGGATCTCTGTTTTCAAATGACTGTGGTTTTAGTTCCAATTGTTGATTTTCTTTGTATTATAAACCTATGTAAGAGTCCTTATCATTTCCTGTGCCACAACCTGCTTTGTAATGTCCTCCACAAGACAAATTATTCTACAAATTTAAGTTCAGCCATATTCAGGCTTTCAGGACACAGATACAATGCAGCCAGCTCTGTGCCAGCATAGAACATGAATGACCACTGGCCCCTTTCACCTTACAGTCCTTGATCCTCTTTGAATACTCATGAGCAGCTCCCAATCCTCCACATCCTTCTAGAATTGCACATTCCCCATGGAATGGCCAATTAAACACCTTTTTAGAACATTTGAGTGCATTTGTAAGGCATAGGTCCAAATATTTCCACATTACACAAGTACTGATATCAAAAGTTTAATAAGTTCATGTTTAGGTTAATAACATTAACTTGAAGAATTCTATTCCAAGGACCACTTTTCTATGTTACGTTCCTGTCTCATTGTTGGGACAAATATCTGACATGATGAAAGAAAGAAATGAATGGATATTTGAACATTATTTTCTCACAGGTTGAGGGTACTGTAACAGCAGAGAGTGTATGGTGTAGGAAATATGAGGCTTCTGGTCACTCTGTGCCTGTCACCATGGAGCAGAGAGCTATGAATGTTTCTGATCTTCTAGATGTCTTCTTTTTTGTGCAGTCTGAGTCCACTGCTCATGGAATTATGCCACCTATATTTATCATAAATCATCCAACTCATTTATCCTAGCCTAAATATTCTCATATGCATGTTTAGAAGTCTTTTCATTTTATGATTCTATATCCTGTCATCTGCCACATATTGCTCATATTCAAAAGAGTTCATGACATCTGATCTTGCTTCTGTGCTTGAGTCTGGGTATATTGAGTTTATAATAGATACTTTTCGTCAGGAACACTCATATCTCTGTTACTTTCAATCCCATTGGCAGCCAGTTAAAAATTCCTCGTCACATATCTATAGATGTAACTCTACATTCTTCACCATTCACTCTACTCTCTGTCCTGTTTGGATTTAATTTCCAGCACATACATAATATGTCCACTCGAATTAATGAAATTTATATACCCCTAGATGGCTACTGCTTACCAAGTCCCATATAACATCACCACAAGCCATGGAACAAATGTTCCCATACAACCACACATAAACACACATGTGCGCACACAAACATGCACAAACAAATTAATGTAATAAAAATGATATGTTGGACATATAAAACCCCACACATTAATAGTGGGCACGATCAACACCCCACTTTCACCACTGCACAGATATCCCAAATCGAAATTTAACAGAGAAATAAAGGACTTAATTGATGTCATGATTCAAATGGACTTAATCAGTATCTACAGAACATTCCATCCTAACAAAAAAGAATATACCTTCTTCTCAACACCCAATGGGACCTTCTGTAAAATCGACCACATACTTTGTCTTAAAGCAAATCTCAACAAATGCAAAACAATTGGAATAACCTTCTGTGTTCTACCCACCACCATGGTTTAAAGTTAGATTTCAACAACAACAAAAACTACAGAAAAACTACAATCTCAAGAAAACTGAATAATGCTCAACTGAATCACCAATGGGTTAGGGAAGAAATAAAGAAAGAAATTACACACTTCCGTGAGATCAATGAAACTGAAGACACCACATACCCAAACTTATGGGACACTATGAAAGTAGTACAAAGAGGGAAGTTCAAGTGGATCAAAGACCTCAACATAAATCCAGCTACTCTGAACCTGCTAGAAGAGAAAGTAGGAAGTAGTCTTGAACACATTGGCACCAGAGATCACTTCCTAAATATAATAACAGTAGCTCAGACACTGAGAGAAATAATCAATCAATGGGACCTCTTGAAACTGAGAAGCTTTTGTAGAGCAAAGTATATGGTCAACAAGGCAAAGCAACAGCCTACAGAATGGGAAAAGATCTTCACCAACTCCACATCTGACAGAGGACTGATATCCAGAATATATAGGGAACTCAAGAAATTAAACATCAAAATGCCCAACAGTCCAATTAAAAAATGGGCTATAGAACTAAACAGAGAATTCTCAACAGAGGAAACTCAAATGGCTGAAAAAACATTTAAGGAATTGCTCAACATCCCTAATCATCAGGGAAGTGCTAATCCAAACAACTCTGAGATATCACCTTATGCCTGTCAGAATGGCTAAGATAAAAATCACTGAACATACCTTATGATGGATAGGATGTGGAGCTAGGGGAACACTCCTCCACTGTTGGTGGGAATGCAAACTTGTACACCCACTTTGGAAATCAATATGGCACTTTCTTAGAAAATTGGGAATTAATCTCCCCCAAGATCCAGCTATACAACTCTGAAGCATATTCCCAAGGAATGCTCAATCATACCACAAGGGCACTTGCTCATCAATATTCATATCAGCATTGTTTGTAATAGCCAGAAACAGAAAACAACCTAGATGCCCTTCAACTGAAGAATGGATAAATAAAATGTGATATATATACACAATGTAATATTACTCAGCATAGAAAAAACAATGACATCCTAAGGGGTGGAGGCAAATGAATTGATCTAGAAAAAATCATCCTGGTTGAGGTAACCCAAACTCACAAAGACAACCATGGTATGCACTCACTCATAGGAGGATATTAGATGTGGAACAAGGATGACTGGCCTGCTACTCACAACACTAGGGAGAGTACCTGGAAAACAGAAGCCCAAGAAAGACACGGGAATCGCCCAGTGTCAGAGAAATGGATGAGATCTACATGAACAGCTTGGACTTGAGTGGGGGCAATGAAGGGTGAGGGTCGAGGGAAAGAGAGCTTGGGGGAGCAGGATATACCAGCTGGATCAGGAACAGAGAGGGATAACAAGGAATAGGAGACCATGGTGAATGAAGACCACATGAGAATACAAAGAAGCAAAGTGCTAGAGAGGCCCACAGAAATCCACAAAGATACCCCCACAATAGACTGCTGGCAATGGTCAAGAGACAGCCTGAACTGACCTACTCTGGTGATAGGATGGCCAAACACGCTAATTGTTGTGCTAGAAACCCCATCCAATGTCTGAGGGAACTGGATGCAGAGAGCCATGGCTAGGCCATGTGTGGAGCTCTGAGATTCCAATTGCCAAGAAAAAGAAGGGATGATATGAGAGAGAATTGTTGAAACCAAGGTTGAATAAAGCACAGGGACAAATAGCCAAATGAATGGAAACACATGAATTATGAACCAATGGCTCAGGGGCTCCCAACTGGCTCAGGCCCTCTGAAGAGTTGAGACAGTTGATTGGCTTGATCTGTTTGGGAGGCATCAAGGTAGTGGGCCTGAGTCCTGTGATCAGTGCATGAGTTGGATGGGTGAAACCTGGGGCTTATGCAGGGCTACTTTGCTCAGCCTGGGAAGAGGGGACTGGACCTGCCTGGACTGAGCCTACCAGGTTGATCTCAATCCTCGGGGGGAGTCTTTGCCCTGGAGGAGAAGGGAATGGGAGGTGAGCTGCGGGGAATGGGAGCAAAGCAGGAGAAGAGAGAACATGGGATTCTTGGGCTGATATGTAGAATTAAATAATATTGTAAAATAAAATTAAATTAAATTTAAAAATCTAATATATTTGGACCATAAATTTTCAAGAACAGGATTGGGAATGGTTAATATGGAATGTTGAGTGTACAGTATCTAAAATCAAGAAATACAGAAGCCTAAGGAAATGACTCAAATAGGTAAAGATGAGGTTAATTGAGCTGGGAAGAACCATCTGAAATAAAGTAGCATCATTCCTTGGACTGAGGTTCCTGGCTGCATAACCAGGAGAGAGCTAGGTGAGCATCTGCAGTGCTCTAACTACTCTCACTGCTCCCTAACTACCAATGCAATGTAGCAAGCAACTTGGGACTCTTGCCCCCATGATCTCTCAGTCATGATGTATATTTCCTCAAATTAAGAGCCAGTATAAACTTTCCTTCCTTTACTTGCTCATGTTATGTATTTTGTCAGAGAAATTAATCAGGTATGTGATATGGTGGGTGGTGGTGAAGGAGATGGAAGATCTAGGTCAGTTATTCTCAAACTTCCTAATGCTGTGACACTCTAATACACTTCCCCATGTTGCAGTGACCCCCAACCCCAACCATAAAGTTATTTTCATTACTACTTCATAACTGCAATTTTCTTTTGTTATTAATCATAACATAAATATCTGTGTATTGCAATGGTCTTAGGCAATCCCTGTGAAAGGGTCATTCAACCCCGAAAAGGGGCCACAAACCACAGGTTGAGAACCAATGATATAGATCCATTGAGAGAAAGTATTTATGCAGTATATATAACACACACTCAGAAAGCTGACCTGATAAAGAATAGGGACTAATGTTGCCAGGAAGAAAACCAGGATTTTTTTAGTGTCCTAAAGGATGGCTGATAGATTAGAATGGTCCTATACTAACCACCACATGGACCATCAGAGCACAATGGAAATGCTTGGGCATTTGTGGCATTTATTCATGACTGGGGAAATAGGAGATGGCTACTGCCTTCTAATAGAGACAGATGACAGATGGCACTGGCATACTCAGGAAACAGCATTGACTTCTTTCTCCAAGAGAGCATCCCACACTCCCAGCAGTGCCAAGGCTAAAACATCCTGCTCTATCTTTCAGAGATTTGAATACTTAAGTGTCTCCACACAAGAATGTGGTTTCTTTTTTTTGTGTTGAGGTGTCTGCTTACTTGCAAACCTTATTGCTCATGGGATTCACTAGGTTTCCTTAGGAAACATGCCGTTGTACTGTACTCTTTCTTGCTATTGCTAGTCGGCACTGTTGAATGGGATCACGACCTGAAGTTTAGTATGTGAAAACATTTAAAGAATGGAATGCGTTTGACAGCAAGGAAGGAATAAAACTTAGACACACTCCCAGAAATCAATTTGATATTTTATATAGAATGAATTGGTGATTACACAGTACTGTGTACAAATGGGCAATTTCTTCAAGGATTCTCCTGGCAGATGTTAAAATGCCAGAGCCCTCAGTTCAGACCTTTTGCTCAGCCAGGTTGGAAGCACACCGGGCCTTCACCTGACTCTGTACTGTCAACGAGATCATCTCACAGAGAATCAAAATCACTCCAAAGAGTGACATCGTGGCTGTCAGGACACCCATTGGGAACACATTTGTGCAGTGTTTCTTTATAATGTCCTCCATTTTAACGGGGAAGTCGGGTGAAAAGTCAAGAGTGGTTTGCCCATATATGTCTACGAGGTGGTTCAAGGTCACAGTAACAAGTGTGAAAAGGCTGCTCACAGCCAAAATTATGGCAGACATCTTTAGCAAAACAGCTGGATCTCAATGAATGGGCCTTCCATGCAGCTGATCTTAATGGCCACTGAAGTGAAAATCAGGACAAGGATTTTCATCAAAATGGCCCATGCTATCAGGACTTGTAAATACTGAAATTCTGATGACTTGTTCCAGGTTACATTGATAGGTGTATGAACCACCATCCTGGTCATAGACCCAGAGATGTTAAAGTCCTGAGTGTAATAAGCTTCCCAGAGTCCAATTGACACAAATTGCACAAGCTTGTTGTTAAACTCCCACAGGCACCAGCATTGGCTCTTTGCAAGGATGATTTCAAATACCAAAGCTGATGTACTACAAATCAGGCCACTGAACTTGAAGATGTACTCCTTCATGTTGGCAAATCTGAAGAAGGCATCAAAGAAGAATAGAGTCAGTGAGAATACAAGGGAAGGCAGGAAAACAGAAGGAGTCATGGCTTAGAGAGCACTGAGCTCTCATACCTTGTCCCTGTTGTCACATAAAGATGTTTCAGTGGTCTATGTACATATTGTTATTCTTCACAGAGTAGATAATAATATTTGTTGACTAGGAATTTCAATGCTTAGAACTAACAATGAGAAGTGAGTTTGCAATATCATATGTAATTCAATGCTTATTTTACCTGTATTTGCAATTTCTAAATATTTTAGTACCATAAAGTGAGGAAAAAGCAGAGGAATGCTCAAACTAATTGTCATTTCTAAAATATAGTACTATAATATTACATGACTACTACAAACTAAATCATCAATGAAAGAACCAAAGAATATGAAAATAATTCATATAGTAAACTCTTTTATGTAAAAATAATAACACACTTGACATAAATTTGTGTATGCATATATGTGTATACAAATTGATCTGTACATAATACACCTCATAAATGATAGTGTACAATGCTATTCCATCTTGTGAATTTTACAGAAATGTACCCTTCTCTAAAGAAAGCTATATGTATTTTATTGAAACCAGAAAGAGTATGCCCATCAACATCTATCTGTAATATTGCCTGGGATAGAGCTCAGTGGAAAAGTGATTATCTAACACACACAGAACCCTCAATTCTTCTTTAGTATCTGTAAACCAAAATCTATGAGTTAAATTGTCCAGAGACTGGTCAGAGGAATAGGGAAATGGATAATTAACACATAAAATCATATAAATCCATAAAAGTGGATATTTCCAATTATAACACATCTCTTACTTAAAATTTCATCTTTAGAAAATTAGTTTCATTTCAGTGAAACAAAAAGAATCCTGACATATTTTTGTGAGCATATATCTTCTTTCACAGAAAATATACACTCTGTATTGTAACTTTGAACTAACTACTTTGCATCTTTTCTAAATTCCAGTCTTAGGATGAAGGAAGGAGTTGAGTCACTTACTCACTAGGCAGGTGGATAACGTCACTGTCAACTGCACATGCAGAATGTTGAAGGGGCCTACACACAGGATCTCCTTGCCAGGAAACCTTCCCTAAACAGCTACCCCCTGCTCTAAAGTCTCTGTAGAATGTGTTTCCTGACTGAGTGAAGGCAGTAGCTGTTCTACTAGGGAAGTTTCATCAGCAGGATGAGTTCACAATTCATGGTGGCTTAGGTAACACCCTGCGGACATCATCTTGCTTTCCAAGCCAGGCCTGATTCAATGGAGTACAAGAACGGTGTGCTTTGATTAGTACTGAAAACACAATGAACATTGCTGTGATTCCAGAAAAAAATGAGCTAGCATGGCAGTATCTGTTTCTTCTGGTGTTTGAAACACATGGAGTAGATGCATGTGATTCATAAAGACCATATTTGAAAGATCCCATATATAACATAAAGATTTTATACCTTTGTGTATTATGGACAAGAAGATTCATTTAGAAGGTGGCAAGATCACAGTCGTTCTTCTCAGTAACAGTAAATGCCCATATATGCAGTCAGAGATAGAGTGGAAAAACCTTCAGAAAAAGAAATTCTATTAGACAGACATTTCAGCTCAGAGCAATGTCTCTCCAACCCCTTGATTCCACAATCCTTACCATTCATTCCTGTCCTTGGCTTAAGAAGAACTTCATTTGAACACTTCGGGAGTATTCATTCATCTGACTCTCTAAGGACACCCATCTAAACATTTCCCCCATTTTGTAAGTAAGGAAACAACAGGGAGAGGTTAATTCATAAACTCAACATCAAGGACCTACACAACTAAAACCCATAGGGCAGCTCAATGACTACCTGCAGTCCCACATGGGGCTTCTAGACACTTACGATATTCAACAGCATTTACAAAAAACTTACGCCCATGTCAATGGCCCTTTCTGGCATTCTTTGTCCTATGAAATTGAATGATATTAATAAAACCACCTGGGAAGGTAAAATACTTGCCTCTTTTTCTCTTCTAGTAAGACCAAATGTTAGTGACTGCCAGTTGACAGAGAATTAAATCACTTTAAAAATTCTTGTTTCCATGGCTACTAGGGCTGAATGGTGGATTATGAGCAAAAAACACAACTTCCTAACCATATTTGGCCATAAAGGACAGACCAGTGTGCTTAACTTCCCTTTGTATGTGAATAGTCTTTAAAAGAGTAATTTCCATTTTGAAATCATGCATCAAATAAGTACTACAATGCCTAATGGGCATAGCAGAGATAGTTATTTGATAAAAAGAAAAAAAAAAGCCTCCATTCCCCAATCCTTTCCCTCCAGTGTCTGTGTGGTGGAAGGATAGAAGTTTCACTTTAGGCAAAGTGTCTTCGTTGGAGACTTTGAGAACAACTTACATTGTAGAAACATCTTAGATAGAGACACAAAGTTTATATTGTCAGTAATAATAGATTAAATGTATATAAATTCATGAGGTATTTTGTTTTGAATAGAAAAATATCCTCCTTTTATCTTTCTGTGTTTGACTTCAAACTGTTACTTTGATGATACTAGTTAGGGTTTCTATTGCTGTGGTAAAAGCACCATGACCAAAACAATTTGGAGAGAAAATGCTTCATGTAGCTCACATTGCCAAATCATAGTGCATCATCTCAGCAGAATAGGGCAGGAACTCAAGGCAGAAACCAGACAGAAAATGAATCAAGCAGGAGCCATGGAAAAACACTGCTTACTGAGTTGCCCCCCATAGCTTGCACAATGTGCATTTTTTTTTTTTTGGTTTTTGGAGACAGGGTTACTCTGTATAGTTTTGCGCCTTTCCTGGAACTTGCTTTGGAGAACAGGCTGGCCTCAAACTCACAGAGATCCGCCTGCCTCTGCCTACCGAGTGCTGGGATTAAAGGTGTGCGCCACCACCGCCCGGCTGACAATGCGCATTTTTATATCATCCATTACCAGAGGCCCAGGATTTTTAATGCTCACCTTCTACCAGGACATCCTACATAAGATACTAATCAAAAGAATTACTAACCAAGAAAATGTCCTATAGACTTGACTATAGGCAATTTGATGGAGAAGATACTTTAATTAAGCTTCTTCTTTCCAGGTAACACTTAAGTTCTTACAAACTGATAAAAGCTATGTAAATTTACACAATGTTATTTCTTACTATGATCCCATCTTGAGAACATACCATACTGTAAGCATATACCGAAAAATATCCAAAGTATGTAAATGAACGGTAAAAAGAGAAGGAAATTTTGACTTCCTTTTTAAACCTTATCTCTTTGTACTCCACAATGTATCTGTCGTATAATAATCAATGAAGAAAACCCACACTTTCTGCTACATGACAGCTTCCAGAACACACTGATATCAAAATCAGGGTGAATTTCTTAGAGTGAGCTGTGGAGATCAATGGGAATTCAATAAACATCCTGTAACAGTACCAAGCCTGCCAGAAGCACCTGCATGCTCCCAAACCTAGTTCTGGGTGTGCAGGTAGCGCACAGGTTTTGAATGATGAGCTCCCCAGAAACACACCCAGAAGAACTACCCCCTCATTCTAGTCCTAGTTAAAGACTTGGGTTACTTGCCGCCTGTTTGGGTTACCTTCGTGAGTTTCTCTGGAACCTGTGGAATCATGGACCCACATTCTTAGCTCTGTATGTACTGGCTTGTCTGATGAAACACCACAGGATCTTGCAAGGCCTCTATATCAACACACTTCTAAGTCAAGCTTCTTCTGTCTCACAGTCATTGCACTGGATTTCCCTGAAAAGTATTCTGAGAATGAAGGCTGCCTGTGCCATTTTCACAGCATCTCCTGATGTCCTGATTGCAGTTTTGCCTGGTGTGCTCCTCAAAGGTTTCATGCCAATGCCTATGCACACTCAGAGGCTTAGCACCCATAACTGAGCTCCTGCATTAGCATTCCCTGGTCACTCCTGGAGCCAAGCGTGTCTATGCTATTAACACACTCCCAAGTTCTAGACACACCAATCCTGCACTGATTTACATGGTTATGTTCTACAGAACCTTTCCTGCCTGGGCTATGCATATACACATTGGCCTTGCTCTGAAGGCCAGTTAAGACTCAGTTACTTCACTTGCTTTCTCTGCTGAGTACCCTGAGAACTGATCTGGTGCCTTTCCCTCCATACTCTACACCTTGCATAATAGACTTGACAGGTGAGCTAAAAAGATGCTCTGCTGTCAGCATATAAACTCCACTCTGGAATCAAGCTGTGTTCATGCAGTATGTGCACCAACGTTATCTGGCAAGTGCTCCCAGAACCAACTATAGCTGTGCCCCCTTCAGCCCCAGACCTTGTTTGGAATGCAGAGACCACACACTGGCTTCCCCTACGATATTCCAATGAAACTTGAAATCTGTCACAATTCTCTTCTCACAGCCATTGCTCCCTTTCAAGGAGCCAATAGAGGATTTCTGAGGTGAGTTCTCCAAGAAGCAAAGCAATCTGTGCCATCCTACCTCACATGGCCTGGATCTAGACATATACCTCCTGGACTGGGTTTTCCTAGTGAGATCCTCTAGAGCCAGTTTTGCCTATACCATCTTGCACCACTATCCAGCCCTGTTTTGAATGTACAGAACATATACTGTAGGAGGCTTTCTTACAATGCCAGCCCCAAATCATAACACAGAGACTTTTTATTTATTACTAATGAATGTGCAGCCTTACCTTAGGCCTATTTCTAACCAGCTTCTATTCAAACTAAAATTAACCTATATCTATTAACTGCACTGAGGCTCATTTACCTCATCTGTGTACTGTCAATCCTGGTTTCCTGCTTCCTCTGTATCTGATTGCCTGGACACTGGCTTGTCCTGGTGTTTCTTTGCCTTTCTTTCCACCAGCCCTGCCTATCCCTCCTCTGCTTAGCTATTGGCCATTCAGTTTTTTGTTTTTCTATTTTACATTTTATGTATTAATTAAAGTATTCAATTTTCACTTTTCTTTATTAAGAAATATTCTACTCACTCTACATACCACCCACATACCTCATCTCCTCCCTCCTCCAACACACCAGCACTTCCTCACAAGCCACCCCATATCCCCACAACCCCCAAATCAAGGTTTCCCATGCAGAGTCAGCAGAGCCTGGCATACTGAGCCTAGGTAGGTCCAAGCCCCGCCCCACTGCATCAAGGCTGTGCAAGGAGTCACACCACAGACACTGGGATTCCAGAAGCTTGCCCATTCACCAGGGACAGATCCCAATCCACCCTTATGGGTAACCCCCAAACAGTTGGAGCCGAACAACTTCCTTCTGTATTCAGAGGTCCTAGTCCAGTCCCATGGGGGCTCCACAGCAACCAGTCTACAGTTCTTGGGCTTCTACCAGTGTGGCCAGTCATTTCTGCATGTCCTCCCATCATGATCTCAACGTCCCCTGAATGCAGAATCCCTCCTCTCTCTTATTGATTAGATTCCCAGAGCTTAGCCATGTGCCTGTGCATGGATATCTGCATCTGCTTCCACCAGTCACTGAAAAAAATGCTCTATGATGACTGTTGAGGTATTCACCAGAATAGACCAGTCTAGGCACCATCTTGACCACTGCCAGCCTGCCAGTGGGGCCATCCTTGTGGAATCCTCAGAGCCTCCTCAGCACCCTCCCTCTTCCTATTCCCATGATGACCTCATCTATCATGGTATCTTCCTCCCTGCCCTCCCACTCTGTCCCTGTTCCAGCTTGACCCTCCCATTTCCCTATGTTCTCTTCCCCCACATCTTGACCTCTGGCACCCCTCCATCCAGTTCACTCATGTAGATCTCTTCCACTTCTCCTTCACAGAATCATCAATGTGTCCCTCCTAGGGTCTTTTCTTGTTAGCTAGCCTCTCTGGATTTGTGGGTTGCAATCCCTTCTCTCCCATTTAGTATCTACTTATGAGTGAGTACATACTATGTTTGTCCTTCTGAGTCTGGGTTACCTCACTCAAGGTGATGTTTTCTAGATCTATCCATTTGCCTGCAAATTTCATGATATCATTGTTTTTTACTGCTGAGTATTACTCCATTGTGTATATGTACCATATTTTCTTTATTCATTCTTAAATTGAAGGGCATCTGGGAGGTTTCTAGGTTCCTGCTCTTACGAATAATGCTGATATGAACATAGTTGAGCATGTGTTCTTGTGGTAAGAGTGAGCATTTCTTGGATATATGACCAAGAGTGGTATATCTGGGTCTTTAGGAAGACTTATTCCCAATTTTCTGAGAAACCATTAGACTGATTTCCAGAGTGGTTGCATAACCTAGCTGTCATCATAGAGTCTTTCTCTAGTGAATGATGGAGGCAGATACAGAGATCCACATCCAGGCACCAGGCTGAGTTCCAGGAATCTAATTGTTGAGAGAGAGGAGAGATATTGCAGGCGAGGGACATAGAGATCATGATGGGAGGATGTGCAGAGATGACTGGGCACACTAGTGGAAGCCCATGAACTGTGGACTGGTGTCTGTGGAGCACCCATGGCACTGGAAAAGGAAGATGGTTGTTTGGCTCAAACTGTCTGTGGGGCACCCATCAGGGGGATCAGGATCTGTCCCTGGTCTATGGGAAGGCTCTGGAACCAGGTCCTGTGGAATGACACCTTGCACAGCCTTGGTGCAGTGGGAAGGTCCTGGACCTGCCTAGGCTCAGTGTGCTGGGCTCTGCTGACTCCGCATAGGAGACCTCGATTTTGGGGATGTGGGGAAGACAGGTGGCTTGGGCAAGAGGGCTGGGGGTGTAGGAGAGAAGAGGAGGAGTCTGTGGATAATATGTGGAGTGAGTAGAAAATTTCTTAATAAAGAAAAATGAAAGAAAAAAGACCATTTAATTGGAAAGACTTTTTCCACCCTGTTATTCTGAGGTAGTGTCTAAATTTGAAATTGAGGTATGTTTCTTGTATGCAGCAGAAAGATGAGTCCTGCTTTCATATCCATTCTGTCAGCCTGTGTCTTTTTATAGGTGAATTAAGTCCATTGATATTAAGGGATATTAATGACCAATGATTGTTAGTTCCTGTTATCTTTTGGTGGTAGTATGAGTGTGTACTTCTCTTCTTTGGGATTTACTACTGTGGTGTTATCTATTGCCTGTTTTTTCATGGATGTATCTGATTTCCTTAGGTTGGAATTTTCTTTCTAGTGCTTTCTGTAGGGCTAGATTTGTAGATAGGTATGGTTTAAATCTGGTTTTGTTGTGGAATGTCTTGTTCACTTTGTCTATGGTGATTTCAAGTTTTGGTGGGTATATCAGTCTAGGCTGGCATCCATGGTCTCTTAGTTTCTGCATTACATCTGTCCAGGTCCTTCTGGCTGTCAAAGTCCATTGAGAAAATGGGTGTTATTCTGATGGGTTTGCCTTTATAAGTCACTTGGATTTTTTCCTTTGCTGCTCTTATTCTTTCTTTATTCTGTAGGTGTAGTTGATTAATTATTATGTGGACAGGGCATTTTTTTGGTGGGGGGGTCGATTTGGTTTGCTGTTCTATAGGCTTCTTGTATCTTCATATGTATTTTTTTCTTTAAGTTGGAAAAGTTTTCTTCTGTGATCTTGTTCAATATATTTTCTGTGCCTTTGAGTTGGTATTTTTCTCCTTCCTCTGTCATTATTCTTAGGTTTGCTCTTTTCATTGTATCCCAGATTTCTTGGACATTTTGAGTTATGTCTTTTTGGCTTTGATATTTTCTTTGACGGACTAATCCATTTCCTCTATTCTATCTTTTACACCAGAGATCTTCGCTCCCATCTCTTATATTCCGATGGTTATGCTTACATCTGTGTTTCCTGTTTGTTTACTCAGATTTTCTATTTTCAGCTTTCCCTCTGTTTGTGTCTTCTTCATTGTTTCTATTTCCCTTTTCTGGTCTTGAACTGTTTCCTTCACCTGTTTCATTGCTCTTCATGGTTTTTAAATAGGGATTTATTGCTTTCTTCCAATTTTTATTTGTCTTTTCCTCTTATTCTTTATAGATTTCTTCCACTTTTTTGTTTGTCTTTTCCTCAATTACATTTTTTCATTTTTTTTCTTGAAATGCCTTTAGCATCTTCATGATGCTATTCTTAAGTTTGCTTTCTTCTGCTTCTTCTACCTTGTGATATTCAGGTCCTGCTGTTGGAGGAGGGCTAGGTTCTGGTGATGCTGTATTGCTCTTTGTGTTGTTTTATGTACTTCTGCTTTGACTTCTGTCCTTCTCCTCTTCTAATAGGTAAAAGAGGTGCCTGTGTCTGAGGGAGTTGCTGTTGGTCCCCTCTCTGCTTTTTGTGTCTGTTTGTCAGGGGTCCTTTCTGAGTCTAACTTTAGCGCTTGGTATAATTGGAACAGGAAGATTCTGTGTCTTAGGGAGCTGCTCTTGGCTTGAACCAAGCTAGTTGAATCTGTGACTCATGGATCCATTCTTGATCTTATCAGGGCTCTTTGTCCAGTCAGAGCCAATAGATTCTGTCTTTTAGGAAGCCTATCTTGGTCCAATGAGAGGTGGCAGATACTACTTCTCAGAATGCCACTCTTGGACTAATGAGGGCTGGAAGATTCCCTTTCTCCTGAGGTTACTCTTGGTCCAATCACAGCTCTTTGACTAATGAGAGCTCTCTCACTAAGCCTGATGAGAGCTTGGGGTTGGTTTCTTAGCCTCAGGAAGTGGCTAGGATCTTGGGCAGATGGGTATGAGGGCAGAGTGTTAGATTGCAGGGTCTGCTGATGGGTCTTGGTGAATTGGGAGCTTTCCCACAGGAGCCCTGTCTGCTGGCTGTTAAACGCACTTCATTAATCCTATGTAACACAAAATTGTGATAGGGCACTAACACATGTGAAATTTGTTGTCTTTATTTTTCTTATGCCAGACAGTTAGGGTTGGAGACTCTGCTGTTCAGTTGGATGAATTAAATGTAATGGGTTTTGGGCACCAGAATGGGACCAGGCAGCAGTACTGAATTGCCAAAGGCAAAGTGATTGTACATATTGTATTGGGCAGTATAGCCAAAGCAATGTTCTTAACTGCCTGAACCATAACTGTCAGCAAAGGAAAAGCATAAAATCAGAGGCTCCGGACTGTGAGGAGCATAAGAATCCTCTGTTGTATGTGCAGCCTTGATGGAGGTTCAAATTCCAGGATTAAATGGGTATCAAGAAGATTGCATTCTAGGCACAATCTGGCAACGTGAAAGTCTCTGAAACAGGCACAAGACTGGCTAATGGTAAAAGTGCAGCCCACTTGCATTGGAGACCTCAAATTAGTGGACATGCCACTACAATGTTATGACCACAAAATATAAAAACAGGTGTGCAGTAGAGCCACCTGAGCCTATGAGATATAAGGTGCATGTTATGGATTGCAAATCTGGAGAACAGGAACTTACTATGTCCTTTGGAGCTCAGGAGGTCCTGGATGAATACCAGATGCAGGGCAATCAGCTATTTGTTTTGCTTTGATTTAATTATAACTGAATCCTAATGCCCTCCATTGGGAAAAGAATGTATTCAACTTGCTTTTATTCTTTTTAATTTTACAGAAACCCATATTTATGAGACATCGAATATTTTATAAAGATTTTGAACAAAGATTTTGGATGTTTTCTAGAGCCTTTTGATACTGTAATTCACTTTTTTGTTGCATCTTTGTGTTTGGGTATCAGGGTAACTGTAGCCTCATAAAAAGAGTTTGATAATATTCCTTCTGTTTCTATTGTATAGGACAATTGGAAGAGTGTTGGAATTAGCTCTTCTTTGAAATTCTGGTAGATTTGTGCCCTGAAGCCATCTGTTCTTGGAATTTTTGTTTGGGACACTTTTAGTGACTGTTTCTATTTCCTTAAGGGTTATTGGCTTATTTAAATAGTTTATGTGGTCTTGATTTAACTTTCGTATGTGGTATCTATCCAGAAAATTTTCCTTTTTTTCAGAGTTTTTAATTTTGTGTAGTTCAGTTTTTTTAGTAAGACCTGATGATTCTCTGGATTTCCTCATTGTCTGTTATTATGTCTCCATTTTCATTTCTAATTCTGTTGATTTGGATGCTCTCTCACTCTCTCTACTTTTTGGTTACTGTGAATAAGGGCTTCTCTATTCTGTTGATTTTCTCAATGAACCAACTCTTTATTTATTGATTATTTGTATTGTTCTCTTTGTTTCTATTTCATTGATTTCAGCACTCAATTTGATTATTTCCTGGTATCAATTTCTCCTGGATGAGTTTGATTCGTTTTGTTCTAGAGTTTTCAGGTGTGCTATTAAGTCACTAGTGTGAGATTTCTTCATCTTCTGCATGTGGGCATTTAGTGCTATGAATTTTCCTCTTGGCACTGCTTTCTTAATGTCCCATAAGTTTGGGTATGTTGTACTTTCATTTTCATTGATCTCTAGGAAATCTTTAATTTATTTATTTATTTATTTCTTGAAACATTGGTGATTTGTTTGGGCATTGATCAATTTCTTTCAGACTGTGGGATTTCTGTAAATTTTGTTGTTGTTGAAATCTAACTTTAAGCCATTGACATATACCCAAGGAATGCCCAATCATACCGCAAGGACACATGCTCAACTATGGTAATAGCAGCATTATTTGTAATAGCCAGAACCTGTAAACAAGCTAGATGCCCCTCAACTTAAGAATGGATAAAGAGAACGTGGTATATTTATACATAGTGGGGTACTACTCAGCAGAAAAAAAAAACAATGACATCATGAGGTTTGCAGGCAAATGGATGGAACTAGAAAAGATCATCCTGAGTGAGGTATACCCAGAAGGACTCAGAAGGACAAACATAGTATGTACTCAGTCATAAGTGGATACTAGATATAAAGCAAAGGATAACCAGACTACAATCCACAACTCCAGAGAGGCTATCTAGTAAGGAAGAACTCAGCAAGGGTGCATTGTTTGCCTAACAATGGAGAAATGGATGAGAACTACATGAGCAAACTGGGGGTAAGGAGGGCGGTAATGGAGGGCAAGAGACAGGTAATGAGAAAATAGAGGAGTGGAAGGTTCAACCTTAAAAGGGAACAGGGTGGGAGAGCTGGGAAAGACATACCATGAAAAATTAACACACCATGGGAATAGGGAGAAAAAGAATATTAAGGAGATTCCCAGGAAACCACAAGGATGACTCTACCATAGACAACTTGCAATAGTTGAGAGGGTCACTGGTCATTAATAGCCATTAATATCAATGGACTTCATTCACCTGTAAAAAGACTCAGGCTAACAGAATGGATACGAAAACAGGACCCACATTTATGTTGTATAAAAGAAACACACTCAATTTTAACGATAGATACTACCTCAGTCTAAAAGTCTCAGAAAAGACTTTCCAATCAAATGGTCTTAAGAAGCAAACTGGTGTAGCCATCCTAATATCTAACAAAATAGACTTCAAATTAAAATCAATCAAAAGAGATGAAGAAAGACCTTACATACTCATCATAGGAAAGATCCACCAAAATGAAGTTTCAATTCTGAACATTTATGCCCCAAAGACAAGGAAACCCACATATATAAAAGAAACATTAGGAAAGCTTAAATACACATAGAACCCCACACATTAATAGTGGGAGACTTCAACACCCCACACTCATCAATGGACAGATCTGCAAAATTGAATGTTAACAGAGAAACAAGGGGCTTAACTGATGTTATGACTCAAATGAACTTAATAGATTTCTACAGAACATTCCATCCTAACAAAAACAATATACCTTCTTCTCAGGACCCCCATGGAACTTTCTCTAAAATCTAACACATACTCAGTCAAAAAGCAAACCTCAACCTATACAAAAAAATTGGATTGACCTCCTGTGTTCTATCAGACCACCATGGTTTAAAGTTAGATTTCAAAAAAAAATTACAGAAAACATACAATCTCATGGATACTTAATAATGCTCAACTAAATCATCAATGGGTCAAGGAGGAAACAAAGAAAGAAACTAAAGACTTCCTAGAGATCACTGAAAATGAATACACTATATACCCAAAATTATGGGACGCTATGAGTTCAGTGCTAAGAGGAAAATTCATAGCACTAAATGCCCACATAAAGAAGTTGGAGAAATCTCACACTATCAACTTAACAGCACAACTGAAAGCTCTAGAACAAGAAGAAGCAAAGTCACCCAGGAAGAATAGGTGCCAGGAAATAATCAAATTGAGAGCTGAATTCAATAAAATAGAAACAAAGAGAACAATACAAAGAATCAATGATGCAAAGAGTTTGTTCTTTTAGAAAATCAACAAGATACACAAACCCTTATGCAAACTAACCAAAAGACAGAGAGAGAGCTTCCAAATTATTAAAATCCAAAATAAAAAGGGAGACATGATATATGACACTGAGGAAATCCAGAGAACCATCAGCTCATACTTCAAAAACCTGTACTCAACAAAACTAGAAAACTGAAAAGAAGTGGATAAATTTCTGGAGAGGCACCACATACCAAAGTTAAATCAAGACCAGATAAACTATTTAAATACACCAATAGCCCTTAAGGAAATAGAAACAGTCATTAAAAGTCCCCCAACCATAAAAAAAAAAGCCCAGGACCAGATGGTTTCAGCGTAGAATTCTATCAGATCTTCAAAGAGATACTACCAATTCTCCTTAAATTGATCCATACAAGAGAAACAGAAGGAACATTACCACACACCTTCTATGAGGCTAAAATTACCCTGATTCCCAAACCAAACAAAGATACAACAAAAAAGAGGACTACACACCAATCTCGCTCATGAACATTGATGCAAAAATACTTAATAAAATATTGGCAAACAGACTCCAAGTACACATCAAAACAATTATCCACTATGATTAAGGAGGATTCATCCCAGACATGCAAGGGTGGCTCAACATATGAAAGTCTGTCAAGATAATACACCATATAAACAATCTGAAAGACAAAAACCACATGATCATCACACTAGATGCTGAAAAGTTCTTTCACAAAATCCAACACCCCTTCATGATAAAGGTCTTGGAGATATCAGGAATACAGGAAACACACCTAAACATAGTAAAGGCAATTTACAGCAAGGCGACAGCTAACTTCACAGTAAATGAAGAGCAACTCAAAGGGATTTCACTAAAATCAGGAACAAGACAAGGCTGTCCACTCTCCCCATCCTTATTCAATATAGTACTTCAAGTTCTAGCTACAACAATATGACAACATAAGGAGATCAGGGGGATATAAATTGGAAAGGAAAAGTCAATCTTTCACTATTTCCAGATGACATGATAGTATACATAAGTGACCACAAAAATTCAACAAAGGTACTCATACACCTCAAAAACACCTTCAGCAGTGTAGCATGATACAAGATTAACTCAAAAAAATCAGTAGTCATCCTATATATAAATGACAAATGGGCTGAGAAAGAATCAGACATATATCACCCTTTATAATAGCCAGAAATAATGTAAAACACCTTGGGGTAACTCTAATTAAACAAGTGAATGACCTGTGTGACAAGAACTTTACCCCTGAAGAAAGAAATTGAAGAAGATATCACAAAATGGAAAGATCTCCCATGATCACGAATAGATAGTATTTACATAGTAAAAATGGCAATCTTACCAAAAGCAATGTACAGATTAAATGCAATCCCCATCAAAATACCTACACAATTCTTCACAGACCTGGAAAGAGTAACACTCAACTTCATATGGAGAGACAAAAAACCCATGATAGCCAAAAGAATCCTGCACAATAATACAACCTGTGGACGTATCATGTTCCCAGACTACAAGCTTTACTATAGAGCAACAGTAATAAAAACCAGCTTGGTACTGCCATAAAAACCAACATGTGAACCAATGGAACTGAACTGAAGACCCTGACGTTAATCTGCACACATATGAACAAATGATTTTTGACAAAGAAGCCAAAACTGTACAATAGAAGAAAGAAAGCATCTTCAACAAATGGTGCTGGCATAACTGGATGTCAACATGTAGAAGACTGCAAATAGATCCATATCTGTCACCATGCACAAAACTTAAGTCCATGTGGATCAAAGAACTCAACATAAATCCAGCTACTCTGAACCAGCTAGAAGAGAAAGTAGGAAGTAGTCTTGAACACATTGGCATAGGAGATTACTTCCTAAATATAACACCAGTAGCACAGACACTGGGAGAAACAATCAATCAATGGGACCTCTTGAAACTGAGAAGCTATTGTAGAGAAAAGGACATGGTCAATAAGTCAAAATGACAGCTTGCACAAAAGATGAGTAAAGCTCTTCACCAACCCCACATCTGACAGAAGGTTGATATCCAGAATGTATAAAGAACTCAAGACACTATACATCAAAATACCTAACAGCTCAAATAAAAAGTGAGATGGCAATGGTTATTATAATGCTTCCTTGTTATAAACATCTATATTTTTACTATTCTGCCTTCTATCTCTCAGATTTCCATGTAACTAGACTAAATGAAATGTTTATTAAGAATCTTCATTAGAATTCATAAAAGAATAAATACCTTCTGATATTCATAGAAAAAGTGGGATATTCAGCTAAACAGAGAATTTTCAACAGAAGAAGCTAAAATGGCAGAAAGACATTTAAAGAATTGTTCAACATCCTTAGACATCAGGGAAATGTGAATCAAGACAACTCTGAGATACCATCTTACACCTGTCAGAATGGCTAAGATCAAATCCCTGAAGACAGCTTATGTTGGAGAGGATGTGGATCAAGGGGAACACTTCTGCACTGTTGGAATGAAAACTTGTATAGCCACTTTGCAAATCAATATGGTGCTTTCTTAGAAAATTGGGAATCAACCTCCCTCAAGACCCAGCTATACCACTCTTGGGCATATACCCAAGGAATTCTCAATCATACCACAACTACACATGCTCAACTATGTTCATATGTTCATAGCAGCATTATTTTTAATATCCAGAACCTGGAAACAATCTAGATGCCCCTCAACTGAAGAATGGATAAAGAAAATATTGTATATATACACAATGGAGTACTAGTCAGCAGAGAAAAACAACGGCATCATGAGGTTTGCAGGCAAATGGATGGAATTAGAAAATATTATCCTGAGTGAGGTAACCCAGAATCAGAAAGACAAACATGATATGTACTCCCTCATAAGTGGATACTTGATGTAAAGCATAGGAAAACCAGACTGCATGCTGCAGCTCCAGGGAGGCTAGCGAGTAAGGAGGACCCTAGAAAAGACACAAGGATTGCCAACAACAGAAAATTGAATGAGATCTACATGAGCAAACTGGCTGTTAAAGGGGTAATGGAGGGCAAGGGATGGGGAAATGAGAATTTGTGGGAGTGGGGGGTTCAATCTGGATCAGGAACCGAGTGGGAGAACAAGGAAAGAGATACCATGATAAATGAAGGCACCATGGGAATAGGGAAAGCAGAGAGCTAGGAAGGTCCCTAGGAATCCACAAAAATGACTCCACCATAGACTACTGGCAGTGGTTGAGATGGTGCCTGAGCTGACCTACTCTGGTGTTTAGATGGCCTATCTGTCATCATAGAAATCTCATCCAGTGACTGATCAAAGCTGACGCAGTGATCCACACCCAGGTCCCAGGCAGAGCTCCAGGAGTCCAAACGAAGAGAGGGATGAAGGATTCTATGAGCAAGAGATATCGAGACCATGACTGGAAAAAGTATATAGACAACCAGCCAAACTAATGGAGACACATAAACTGTTTACCAATAGCTGAGGAGCCCCCATGGTAATGTACTAGGCCATCTGGATAAGTGAGACAGTAGTTTGGCTTGAACTACTGGGACTGGGACCTGTTGCTTGTGCATGAGCCGGCTTTGAGCCTATGCCTATGGTGAGACACTTTGTGCAGCCTTGGTGCAGGGAGGAGGGGCATGAACCTGCCTCAATGTAGTATACTGGGCTCTGCTCACTCCCTATGGGAGACCTTGCTTGGATGATATGGGAATGGGGCGTGTGTTAGGTGGGAAGCCTGGGAGGGTGGGAGGAGGGAAGACGGGAAATCTGTGGTTGACATGTAAAATGAATAGAAAATCTCTTTTTTTAAATGCAGAAACTAGTTCCAAAAAAAAAGGAAAGCCATTTTCACTTTTTTCTCTTCTCTCTTCACTCTTTTCTTCTGCTTCATTTTGAGTATGTATTTAGAGTATGAGAGGTTCTCTAACTTTAACTGTACTAAGAAGGATTACTGGATATATATTTATAATCACCTGCATAACTAAGTGACAGCCATTTCTGGGGAAACTTTTGATTTTTCTTTGGTTTTGTTTGTAAACTGATACAAGTTCATCTGGCAGGAGGAACCCCAGTTAATAAAATGCCTACTTCTGATTGCCTACAGGCAACCCTATAGGGAATTTCTTGATTAATGATTGACATAGGAGGACCTAACACACTGGGCAATGTCACCTCTGGGTGTCTGGGCCTGGAAGGCGTGAAAAAGCAAGGTGAGCAAGATGAACCATCTGTGGGAAGGAACCAGTATGCAGTGGCTTCTTCATTTAATTCCTGCCTCCAGTTTCCTCCCTGGAGTTCCTGTCCTGACCTCTTTTGATGATGGACTATGATGTGGAAATATAAGCCACATAAACCATTGCCTCTCCAAGTTGCTTTTGGGAAACAAAATTTCCCAAGATCTTTGTAACTATGGACTTCTCATATCTAATCTGTTTCTGTATCTAAGAGGTTTATGGAAGAAAGGTGGCACCATACTCTCCAGTGAAGTCATTTTGCTTTTATAATTGAACGTCTTTCTTCCCTTCCACTATGGCAGTATTTTTTCTTTTGTTTTCATCAGATTTTTTGTAAAGCCACTGGGAATTATTATGACTAATTCATGCATAAATTCAAAAGTAAATTACTTTTTAAAAAGACTATTAACACATCACAGGGCTGTTTAAAATGTTGTTCCATTATGACTGTATATTCAGTGGTCATAGTCCACCATTCAGCCTTAGTAGCCATGGAAACATAAGATTTTTTAAAGTCAGTTTCTTCTCTGACAACTAGCAGTCACTTACCTTCATAGAAGAGAAAAAAGAGGCAAGTATTTTCCATTTCCAGGTGGTTTTATTAATCACATTCAATTTCACAGGGCACAGAATGCCAGAGAGGGTCATTGACATGCGATTAAGTATGTGTAAGTCTTGCTGAATATCATAAGTGCCTGGAAGCCCTGTGTGTGAATACAGGAAGCCAGCATTTGCACTGCTGTCTGTGTAGCTTCCTGAAGTTGAGTGCATGAATTAGCTTTCCTGTGTTGTTTCCTTAACTATAAAATGGGGATAATGATTGGGTGGGTAACATTGCAGGGCCAGTAATAACAGATGTACCAATTCTCCTGAAGTGTTAAAATGAGACTCCAACTAAGCCAAGATCAGGAGGGGAATGGAAGGATTGTGGCATCCAGGGGTTGGGGAGAATACTGCTCTGAGCTGAAATGTCTGCCTAACAGAACTTCTTTTTCTGAAGGTGTTTTTGCTCTTCCTCTGACTCCATTTATGGGCCTTTCCTATTACTGAGAAGACCATCTGTGGTCTTGCTACCGTCCAAATGGATCTACTTATCCAGAATACACAAAGGTAAAAATTTTACATTACATGGAAGCATTCACATACAGTCTTTATGAAACACAGGAATCTACTCCATGGCTTTCAAACATAGGCAGAAACAGATCCTGACAAGCTAGCTCAGTGTTTTGGAACAACAGCAATCTTCATCCTGTTTCCACTATTTCTGTAAAACTCCACATTCCTGTAGTCCACTGCCTCAAATGTGCCTTGGCAAGGAAGAGGATGTGGGCAGAGTGTTACCCAAGCTACTATCAATTGAAGACCCATCTTGCTGATGGAACTTCCTTAGTAGAACAGCTAATGCCTCCACTAACATTGAGTGTACATCTCATAGAGAATATGAAGCCAAGCATAGCGGCTAGGGAAGGTTTCCTGGCAAGAGATCCCATTTGTAAGTCCCTCAAACCTCCTTCAGGGACAGTGGTAATGACATTATCCACATGCCTAGTGAGTTAATGACTTTGCCTCCTTCCTTTCTGATAAATCATCATCCCTCAGGTAAATTTTTTTCCATGAGTGGCAGTACATCTGAGGATTTGAATTGATGAGTGATTTAAATAAGTTTGTGCAGAGAGTTAATGTGGAGTCTTAGTTTTTTTATTAAGAAAATTTTTCATTCATTTCCCACACCAATCTGCCCCCCAGCCTCCCCTTCCAACCCATCCGCAACTTCCTCCCACAAGAAGGTAAGGCCTCCCATGTGGAGGTACATTCAGTAGAGGCAAGTCCAAGCTTTTCCCCCTGCCTCAAGACTGCACCATCATAGGTAGTGGACTACCGTTCAAGCAACAGAGATGGATTCTGATCCTACTGCCAGGGGGCCTCCCAGGCAGATCAAGCTACACAACTGTCTCACTATGCAATGGGTGTCTATCCCATGTAGGCTCCACAGCCATTGATCCAACTTTCATGAGTTCCCTCTAGTGTGGTTTTGGTCGTCCCTGAATGTTTCCCCATCATAATCCTGAGGCACTTGCTCATTGAATCCCTCTTCTCTCTCTCTTTGACTGGCCTCCTGGAACTCTGTCTAGTAATTGGCTGTGGATCTCTGCATCTGCTTCCATCACTCATTGGAGAAATGTTCTGTGATAACAGGGTGTTCACCGGTCTGATCTCTGGGGCAAGCCAGGTCAGTTCAGGCACCCTCTCCACTACTGCTAGTAGCCCAGACTGGGGTCATCCATGGGAATTCCTAGCAACTTCTCTAGTACCAGGCTTTTTCTATCCCCATGATCTCTCTCTCTCTCTCTCTCTCTCTCTCTCTCTCTCTCTCTCTCTCTCTCTCTCTCTCTTTCTATGTCATATTTATTTCATTGTATTTCCCCTCAATTCCTTTTCCAGTTCAATCATCCAATTCCCTTATTCTCTCATCCCCTATCCCCTACGCTCCATGGCCCACCCCTCATTCCCAGTTTACTGATGAAGATCTCATCTATTTCCCCTTCCCAGGGCAGTCCATGCTTCGAAGACTCTTTGATTCTTCCCTTTTAGTTAGCTTCTGTGGAGTTGTGGGTTGTTGCCTCATTACACTTTGCTTTATATCTAGTATCCACTTATGAGGGAGTACATACCATGTCTGTCTTTCTGAGTCCTTCTGGGTTACGTCACTCAGGACAATATTTTCTAGTTCCATCCATTTGCCTGCAAACATCATGATGACATTGTTTTTTTCTGCTGAGTAGTACCCCATTGTGTATATATATACCACATTCTCTTTATCCATTCTTATGTTGAGGGGTTGTTTCCAGGTTCTGGCTATTACGAATAATGCTGATATGAACATAGTTGAGCATGTGTCCTTGTGGTATCATTGAGTATTCCTTGGGTATTTGTACAAGAGGAAGATTGATTCCACATTTTCTGAGAAACCACCATACTGATTTTCAAAGTAGCTGTACCAGTTTGCACTCCCACCAACAGTGAAGGAGTTTCCCCCTTGATCCACATCCTCTCTAACATAACCTGTCTTCAGGATTTTTGGTCTTAGCCACTCTGATGGGTGTAAGATGGTATCTCAGAGTCGTTTTGATATACATCTCCTGATAATTAAGGAGGCTGAGCAATTCCATAAAAGTCTTTTGGCCATTTGAAATTCTTCCTTTGAGAATTCACTCTTTAGCTCTAGACAATTTTTAATCGGATTTTTTGTTATTTTGTTGTCTAGCTTCTTGAGTTCTCGATATAATTTGGAGATCCGCCCTCTGTCAGAAGTGGGTTGTTGAAAATATTTTCCCATTCTGTAGGCTGTTGTTTTGTCTTATTTACTGTATCCTAAGCCTTACAGAAGCTTCTCAGTTTCAGGAAGTCCCACTTATTAATTGTTGTTCTCAGAGTCTGTGCTGCTGGTGTTATATTTAGGAAGTGGTCTCCTGTGCCAATTCATTCAAGATTATTTTCTACTTTCTCTTCTATCAGGTTCAGTGTAACTGGTTTTATATTGAGGCCTTCGATCCACTTGGACTTAAGTTTTATGCATTGTGACAGATACGAATCTATTTGCAATTTTCATGTTGACATCCAGTTATGCCAGCACCATTTGTTGAAGATGCTTTCTTTTTTCCATTGTACAGTTTTGGCTTCTTTGTCAAAAATCAGGTGCTCATAGTAGTGTAGGTTAATGTCAGTGTCTTCAGTCCAACTTCATTCATCCACATGTTCGTTTTCATGCCAACACCAATCTCTTTTTATTACTATAGCTGTATAGTAGCTCTTAAAGTCAGGGATGGTGATACCTCCAGAGGTGGTTTTATTGTACAGGATTTTTTTTTTTGCGATGATGTGTGTGTTTGAGAACTTTTTTAAATAAATATTTTTATTTTATAATTAACATAATTTTATATATCAACCTCGGATTAACCTGTCCTCCCTCCTCCAACTACCCTTCATTCCAACCAAACCACCCACCAATTCCCACAGCCTCCAACGCAAGGTCTCCCATGGGGATTCCGCCCAGCCTGGTAGATCCAGTTGAGGCACGACCAGTCCCCTGCACCAAGGCTGAGCAAAGGGTCTCAGAATAGGCCCTGGTTTCCAAAAAGCCAACTCATGCACCAAGGACAGGTCCCAGTTCCACTGCCTAGGGGCCTCCTAAACAGTTCAAGCTCATCAACTGTCTCACTTATCCAGAGGGCCTGCTCCAATTCCATGGGAGCTCCTCAGCTATTGGTTCACAGTTCATGTGTTTCTGCTAGTTTGTCTATTTGTCCCTGTGCTTTTTCCAATCATGGTCTCTATCTCTTGCTCATATAATCCCTCCTCTTCCTCACTGGTTGGTCTCCCGGAGCTCAACCTGGAGTTTGGCCATGGATCTCTGCATCTGCTTCCATCAGTCACTGGATGAGTGTTCTATCATGACAGTTAGGGTATTCGGCTATCCGATCACCAGTGGAGGTCATTTAATTCTCTTTACTATTGCCAGTAGTTTATAGTGGAGGTATATTTGTGGATTTCTAGGGACCTCCCTAGCACTCTGTTTCTTCCTATTCCCATGGGGGTCTTCATTTATCATGGTATCTCTTTGCTTGTTCTCCCACTCTGTTCCTGATCCAGCTAGGACCTCCCATTCCCCTAAGCACACTTTCCCACGATCCTTGCCCTCCATTACCCCCACCCTCACCCCCAGTTTGCTCAGTAGATCTCATCCATTTTTCTGTCACTTGGCAATACCTGTGTCTTTCTTAAAGTCCTCTTTACTAGGTAGCCTCTGTAGAGTTGTGAGTTGCAGTCTGCTTATCCTTTGCTTTACATCTAGTATCCACTTATGAGGGAGTACATACCATGTTTGTCTTTCTGAGTCTGGGTTACTTCACTCAGATTTTTTTCTAGTTCCATCCATTTCCCTACAAACCTCATGATGTCATTGTTTTTTCTCTGCTGACTAGTACTCCATTGTGTTTATATACAACATTTTCTTTATCCATTCTTCAGTTAAAGGGCATCTCGATTGTTTCCAGGTTCTGGATATTAGAAATAAAGCTACTATGAACATAGTTGAGCATGCGTAGTTGTGGTATGATTGAGAATTTCTTGGGTATATGCCCAAGAGTGGTATAGATGAGTCTTAAGGGAGGTTGATTCCCAATTTTCTAAGAAAGTGCCACATTGATTTGCAAAGTGGTTGTACAAGTTTTCATTCCCACCAACAGTAGGAGTGTTCCCCTTGATCTACATCCTCTCCAACATAATCTGTATTCAGGGATTTTGATCTTAGCCATTCTGATGGGTGTAAGATGGTATCTCAGAATCGTTTTGATTTGCATTACCCTGATGACTAAGGATATTGAGCAATTCCTTAAATGTTTTTCAGCCATTTGAGAATCTTCTGATGAGAATTCTCTGTTTAGCTGTATAGCACACTTTTTAATTGGGACTGTTGGGTATTTGGATGTCTAGTGTCTTGAGTTCTTTATACATTCTGGATATCAGCCTTCTGTCAGATGTGGGGTTAGTGAAGAGCTTTTCCCATTCTGTAGGCTGTCGTTTTATCTTGTTGACTGTGTCCTTTGCCCTACAATAGCTTCTAAGTTTCAAGAGCTCCCATGTATTAATTGTTGTTCTCAGTGTCTGTGCAACTGTTGTTATATTTAGGAAGTGATCTCTGGTGTCAATGTTTTCAAGACTACTTCCTACTTTTTCTTCAATCAGATTCAGAGTAACTGGATTTATGTTGAGGTCTTTGATCCACATGGACTTAAGTTTTGTGCATAGTGACAGATATGGATCTATTTGCAGTCTTCTATATGTTAACATCCAGTTATGCCAGCACCATTTGTTGAAGATGCTTCCTTTGTTCTATTATACAGTTTTGGCTTCTTTGTAGAAAATCATTTGTTCATATGTGTGCAGATTAATGTCAGGGTCTTCAGTTCGGTTCCATTGGTCCACATGTCAGTTTTTATGACAGTACCAAACTGTTTGCATTACTGTAGCTCTATAGTACAGCTTGTAGTCAGGGATTGTGATGCCTCCAGAGGTTGTTTTATTGTATAGGATTCTTTTGGCTATCCTAGGTTTTTTGTTATTCCATATGAAGTTGTGTATTGTTCTTTCCAGGTCTGTGAAGAATTGTGTTGGGAAATTGATGGGGATTGCATTGAATCTGTATATTGCTTTTGGTAAGATTGCCAATTGTACTGTGTTAATCTGCCTATTCATGATCATGGAAGATCTTTCCATTTTCTGATATCTTCTTCAATTTCTTTCTTCAGGGACTTAAAGTTCTTGTCACACAGGTCATTCACTTGTTTAGTTAAAGTTACCCCAAGGTATTTTATATTATTTGTGGCTATTGTAAAGTGTGATATTTCTCTGACTTCTGTCTCAGCCCATTTATCAATTGTATACAGGAGAGCTACTGATTTTCTTTGAGTTAATCTTGTATCCTGCCACATTACTGAAGATGTTCATCAGCTCTATGAGTTCCTTGGTTGAATTTTCATGGTCACTTATGTATACTATCATATCATCTGCAAATAGTAAAAGTTTGACTTCTTCCTTTCCAATTCATATCCCCTTGATCTTCTTTTGCTGTCTTATTGCTCTAGCTAGAACTTCAAGTACTACATTGAATAAATATGGGAATAATGGACAGCCTTGTCTTGTTCCTGGTATTAGTGGAATTGCTTTGAGTTTCTCTCCATTTACTTTGATGTTGGCTGTTGGCTTGCTCTAAATTGCCTTTATTATGTTTAGGTATGTTTCTTGTATTCCTGATCTCTCCAAGACCCTTATCATGGAGAAGTGTTGGATTTTGTCAAAGGCCTTTTCAGCATCTCATGAAATGACCATGTAGATTTTTTTCTCTCAGTTTGTTTATATGGTGTATTACTTGAACAGACTTTCCCATGTTGAACTCCTTTGCATTTCTGAGATAAAGCCTACTTGATCATGGTGGATAATGTTTTTGATGTGTTGTTGGAGTCAGTTTGCCAATATTTTTTGATTATTTTTGCTTCAATGTTCATGAGGGAGATTGTTCTGTAATTTTCTTTCTTTGTTGCATCTTTTTGTGGCATGCGAATCAGAGGAACAGTAGCCTCATAAAAGGAGTTTGATAACATTCCTTCTGTTTCTATTGTGTGGAACAATTTGAAGAGTATTGGTATTAATGCCTCTTTGACAATATGGGAGAATTCTAAATTGAAACCATCTGGTCCTGGGCTTTTTTTGGTTGGGAGCCTTTTAATGATTGTTTGTATTTCTTTAGGGGTTATTGGTCTATTTAAATAGTTCATCTGGTCTTGATTTAACTTTGGTATGTGGTACCTATCCAGAAAATTGTCCGTTTCATTTAGATTTTCCAATTTGGTTGAGTACATGTTTTTGAAGTATGACCTAATGATTCTCTGGATTTCCTCATTGTCAGTTGTTACATCTCCCTTTTCATTTCTGATTTTATTAATTTGGATGCTCTCTCTCTGCCTTTAGGTTAGTCTGGATAAGGGCTTGTCTATCTTGTTGATTTTCTCAAAGAACAACTCTTTGTTTCATTTATTCTTTATATTGTTCTCTTTGTTTCTATTTCATTGATTTCAGCTATTAATTTGATAATATCCTCACATCTATTCCTCCTGTGTGACTTTGCTTTTTCTTGTTCTAGAGCTTTCAGGTGTGCTGTTAAGTCACTAATGTGAGATTTCTCCAACTTCTTCATGTGGGCAATTAGAGCTATGAATTTTCCCTTTAGCACTGCTTTCATAGTGTCCCATAAGTCTGGGTATGTAGTACATTCATTTTCATTGAATTCTAGGATGTCTTTAATTTCTTTCTTATTTCTTCTTTAACCCATTGGTGAATTGTTTAAGCATTATTCAGTTTCCAAGAGATTGTAGGATTTCTGTAATTTTTGTTGTTGTTGAAATTTAACTGTAAACCATGGTGGTCTGATAGAATATAGGAGGTTATTCCAATTTTTTTTTGTATCTGTTGAGATTTTCTTTGTGACCAAGTGTGTGGTTGATTTTAGAGAAGATTCCATCAGGTGCTGAGAAGAAGGTATTTTGTGTTAGGGTGGAATGTTCTGTAGATATCAATTAAGCTTATTTGAGTCATAACTTCAGTTAAGCCCCTTATTTCTTCTTTAAGTTTCGATTTTGCAGATCTGTCCATTGTTGAGTGTGGGGTGGTGAAGTCTCTCACTATTAATGTGTTTGGTTTGATGTGTTATTTAAGCTTTAATCATTTTTTTTCATATGTGGGTGCCCTTGTATTTGTGGTATAAATGTTCAGAATTGAAACTTCGTCTTGGTGGATTCCTGTGATGAGTATGTAATGCCCTTCTCAATCACTCTTGATTGATTTTAGTTTGAAGTCTATTTTGTGAGATATTAGGATAGCTATACCAGCTTATTTCTTAAGTCAATTTGATTGGAAAGACTTCCCATCCTTTTACTCTGAGGTAATGTCTATCTTTGAAATTGAGGTGTGTTTCTTGTATGGAGCAGAAAGATGTGTCTGCTTTCATATCCATTCTACTAGCCTGTGTCTTTTTATAGATGAATTAAGACCATTGATATTAAGGGATATTAATGACCAGTGATTATTAATTCCTGTTATCTTTTGGTGGTAGTGTGTGTGTATTTCTCTTCTTTGGGATTTACTGCTGTGGGATTATCTATTGCCTGTGTTTCATGGTTGTATCTGATTTCCTTAGGTTGGAGTTTTCCTTTTAGTGCTTTCAGTAGGGCTTGATTTGTGGATAGGTATTGTTTAAATCTGGTTTTGTTTGGGAATGTCTTACTCACTCTGTTTATGGTTATTTTAAAGTTTTGTTGGCTATGTTAGTCTAGGCTGGCATCCATGGACTTTTAGTGTCTGCATTACATCTGTCCATGTCCTTCAGGCTTTCAAAGTCTCCATTGAAAAGTAGGGTTTTATTCTGATGGGTCTGCCCTCGTAGGTCTCTTGGCCTTTTATCTTAGCTGCTCTTAATATTCTTTCTTTATTATGTATGTTTAGTGGTTTATTATGTGGTGAGGGGACATTTTGGGGAGGGGCACAGTCTGTTTGGTGTTCTATAAGCTTATTGCATCTCCATAGGTATTCCCTTCTTTAGGTTGGGAAAGTTTTCTTCCATGATTTTGTTGAATAAATTTTCTGTGCCTTTGATTTGGTATTCTTCTCCTGTTTCTATCACTATTATTCTTAGGTTTGTCTTTTCATGGTGTCCAAGATTTCCTGAACATTTTGTGTTATTATTTTTTTGGCTTTGGAATTTTCTTTTTTTTTTTATTTTTGTTGTGTTTTTTATTTTAGTCCCATCATGTTTATTGTTAGTATAGAGAAAAAATGTGGTTTGGGTTTTTTTTTTGTTTTTTGATTGTTTGTTTGTTTTTTGTATCTATAACTTAGTCATAGGAGGGTTGGTAATATTTTTTGAGATTTAATTTCTGTTTTGATAATAAAATGCTATTCAATTAAAGACAGTTTCTTTCTTACTGCTTGTTGAGGCTTTTATTTGTTCTCCTTGACTGTTGTAGTTTCTAGGATGTCTATTAATGTGTCCAATATGACTGGGATCATTCCACCTTCACAGTCATGTTCCTGACCTCCAAAAGAAACCACTTCCTCTTTCAGCACTGTGATGTCACCTGTAACCATTCTGCACATGTTCTTTATGAAGTTGTTCAAGTTCCCTCTGGTTACATTTTTCTGAGGGGGTTTTATCATGAAAGGGTGCTGAATGTGTCAAAGACTTTTTATAGTCCCATCACTTCTCCGGAGAGCTGCTTGATATTTAACCTCTCTTCTCTCTGTCTCTTATAATTTTTCCACCTCCTTCTTCCATGATTTTTCCTGAGCTTTAGGTATAAAAATTGTGTCATAGATGTATCAATCATAGTTGGGTACCCTACGGTCACCCTCTGATTTCAACAAATTCTCTGATTTGTGGATCTCTGTAATAGCCCTATCTGTTGTAAGAAGAGGCTTCTTTGATCAGGAGTCAGAGATGCTCTTCTGTAGATACAAGGGTAAGTGTTCAGAATGAAGATAGGAATCATACTGTATTAGGAGATGGCAGTAGTAGAGTCAATGGCATCTCTAACCATTTGTGGTTGGCTAGGTTTACTGTTTTGTCCATGAATGCCCCACTGCCAAGGAGGACTTGGACTCAATTAAAAAGCTTTCTTAGATTTTACCCTCATTTTAATGGTCATTGTCCAAATTCCTTTTATAAATTTCTTTTTTTTTAGTAAAAGCGAAATTTATGATAAGCCACAGTCATCCTAGGGACCTCCATGCTATATATATAGAGCCTCCATGGTTCTTTGGGTTGTAGTCTGATTGTTCTTTATTTTATATCTAGAATCCACTTATGAGTGAGTACATACCATGACTGTCTTTCTGGGTTTGGGTTACCTCACTCAGGATGATTTTTTCTAGTTCCATCCATTTGCCTGCAAATTTCATTGTTTTTCTCTGCTGAGTAGTACTTCATTGTATATATGTACCACATTTTTTTCATCCACTCTTCTGTTGACGGGCATCTAGGTTGTTTCCAGGATCTGGCTATTACAAATAGTGCCGCTATGAACATAGCTGAGCATGTATTTTTATGGTATGAATCAGCATTCCTTGGGTATATGCCCAAGAGTGGGATGGCTGGGTCGTGAGGTAGATCAATTCCTAATTTTCTGAGAAATCACCATACTGATTTCTACAGTGGTTTTACAAGCTTACATTTCCACAAACATTGGAGGAGTTTTCCCTATGCTCTATATCCTCTCCAACATTGACTGTCATTGGTGTTTTTGATCTTAGCCATTCTAACAGGTGTAAAGTGGTATCTCAGAGTCATTTTTGATTTTCATTTCTCTGATGATTAATGGTGTTGAGCATTTCTTTAAATGTCTTTCAGCCATTTGTGATTCTTGTTTTGTGAACTCTGTTTAGCTCTTTAGCCCATTTATAATTGGACTGTTTAGTATTTTGATGTCTAGTTTCTTGAGTTCTTTATATACTGTGGAGATCAATCCTCTGTCAATTGGGGGTTGGTGAAGATCTATTCCCATTCTATTGGCTGTCTGTTTGTCTTATTGACTGTGTCTTTTGCCCTGCAAAAGCTTCTCAATTTTGAGAGGTCCCATTTATTAATTATTGTGCACAGGGTCTGTGCTGTTGGTGTTTTATTTAGGAAATGGTCTCCGGTGCCAATGTGTTCAAGAGTGCTTCCTACTTTCTTTTCTATTAAGTTTAGTGTAACTGGATTTATGTTCAGGTCTTTGATCCACTTGGACTTGAGTTTTGTGCATGGTGACAGATAAGGATCTATTTGTAATCTTTTCAATATTGACATCCAGTTATACAGCCAGTTATACCAGCACCATTTGTTGAAGATACTTTCTTTTTTCCATTGTATAGTTTTGGCTCCTTTGTCAAAAACCAGGTGTTCACATGTGCATGGATTAATGTCAGGGTCTTCAATTCGATTCCATTGGTCCACATGTCGGTTTTTATACCAGTACCAAGCTGTTTTCATTACTATAGCTCTATAGTAGAGTTTGAGGTCAGGGATGGTGATGCCTTCAAAGGTTGCTTTATCGTTTAGGATTCTTTTAGCTATCCTGGGTCTTTGTTTTTTCCATATGAAGGTAAGTATTTTTCGTTCCAAGTCTGTGAAGAATTGTGTTGGGATTTTGATGGGGATTGCATTGAATCTGTAGATTGCTTTTGGTAAGATTGCCATTTTTACTATGTTAATCCTACCTGTCCATGAGCATGGGATATTCTTCCATTTTCTGATATCTTCTTCAATTTCATTCTTTAGAGATTTAAAGTTCTTATCAAAAAGGTCCTTCACTTGTTTAGTTAGTGTTATCCCAAGGTATTTTCTATTATTTGTGGCTATTGTAAAGGGTGCTGTTTCTTTGACTTCTTTCTCATCCCTTTTATCATTTGTGTATAGGAGGGCTCCTGATTTTATTTGAGTTGATCTTGTATCCTGCCACTTTACTGAAGGAGTTTATCAGCTGTAGGAGTTCCCTGGTAGAGTTTTTGGGGTCACTTATGTATACTATTATATCATCTGCAAATAATGAATGTTTGACGTCTTCCTTTCCAATTTGTATCCCTTTGATCTCCTTTTGTTGTCTTATTGCTCTAGCTAGAATTTCTAGTACTATATTGAAAAAATATGGGGAGAGTGGACAGCCTTGTCTTGTTCCTGAATTTAGTGGTATCACTTTGAGTTTCTCTCCATTTAATTTGATGTTGGCTGTTGGCTTGCTATAAATTGCCTTTATTATGTTTAGAGATGTTCCTTGTATTCCTGATCTTTCTAAGACCTTTATCATGAAGGGGTGTTGGATTTTGTCAAAGGCTTTTTCAGCATCTAATGAGATGATCATGCGTTTTTTTCTTTCAGTTTCTTTATATGGTGTATTACACTGACAGATTTTCATATGTTGAACCATCCTTGCATCCTTGGGATGAATGCTACTTGGTCGTGATGGATAATTGTTTTGATGTATTCTTGGATTTGGTTTGCCAATATTTTATTGATTATTTTTGCTTCAATGTTCATGAGGGAGATTGGTCTGTAGTTCTCTTTCTTTGTTGCATCTTTGTGTGGTTTGTGTATCAGGGTAATTGTAGCCTCATAAAAAGGGTTTGGTACTGTTCCTTCTGTTTCTATTGTGTGGATCACTTTGAAGAGTATTGGTATTAGTTCTTCTTTGAAAGTCTGGTAGAATTCTGTACTGAAACCATCTGGTCCTGGGCGTTTTTTGGTTGGGAGACTTTAGATGACTGTTTCTATTTCTTTAGGGGTTATTGGTCTATTTAAATGGTTTATCTGTTCTTGATTTAATTTGGTATGTGGTATTTATCCAGAAAATTGTCCATTTCTTCCTAGTTTTCCATTTATGTGGAGTACACGTTTTTGAAGTATCATCTGATGATTCTCTGGACTTCTTCACTGACTGTTGTTATGTCTCCCTTTTCATTTCTGATTTTGTTAATTTGTGTGCTCTATCTTTGCCTTTTGGTTAATTTGGCTAGGGGTTTGTCTGTCTTATTGATTTTTTCAAAGAACCAACTCTTTGTTTCATTGATTATTTTGTATTGTTCTCTTGTTTTCTATTTCATTGTTTTAAGCAATAATTTCGTTGTTTAAGTGGTAATGTGTAATCACCAACTCATTCCAAATAAAATATCAACTTGGTTTATGGGGTGTGTCTAAATTGTATATCCTCCTTTCCTGTCAAATACACTCCTTTCTTTAAAAGTTTTCTCATTCTAACCTCTGTGTATGATGATCATGTCTTTGGATGCTGCCAACAAGCAGCAGCAGGCAAGAGTACAGGTTAAATGTAAGTTGCTTAAATAAACATGACATTTACAAGCTGAAAGAGGGTTTGTAAGTAAGCTGATACCTCAACACACATACACAAGAACCCCACATTCCTGTGTGGAAACACTTAAGTACTCAGATCTCTGGAGGGGAGAGCTGGATGTCTCAGCCTTAGCACTGCTGGCAGCATGGGATGCTCTTTTGAAGTAAGAAGGCAATGCTGCACACTGAAGATGCCATTGCTATCTGCAGCCTGTCTCTACTAGAAAGCAGTAGCCATTTCCTAATTTCCTGGTTGTGAAGATCACAAAAGGCCAGGCATCTCCAATGTGCTCTGGTGGGCCATGTGGTATGCAGAAGACAGGACCACTTGTCAGAGTTGGTTTTCTTGTTTTATCATCTCCACCACTGTGTTCAATCTCACATTATAAGGCTTGATGGCACACACTCTTACACAGTGAGCAATCTCACCCACCTCAAGTTTATTGCTTTTAAGATACAATATTCTCCCCCTTGTTGCTATAAGATGAAATTCATTTCATTATGCAAAATACATTCATTCCATCTTTGAAACAGTCCCAGGTTTCTTTGAGAGTCCACTGTCTTTTTGGGACATGGCAGGTTTTCAACAGTGAGACCCTGGACAATCATAAATCGACTCCCAGACTTCTAACATAAAATGGTACAGAGTAAACATTACCATTATAAAAGGGAGGAGTGGGGACACAGTAAGGGAAGAGTGTCTTGAAAGAAGACCTAAACCCAAGAGAGAAAACTCTGAATCCCGAAGCTGTATATTATACCTGTCATCTAGTGATATGATGGTATGTATCATTTTGGAGTCAAGGGGCTGAAGGAACCCTGGCCTTCCAGTTTTACAGGCTGTAGCACTTTAACCTATCCTTCTTTCTCTCTTTCCTTTTTTCTTTCCTTTTTCTTTCTTTCTTTCTTTCTTTCTTTCTTTCTTTCTTTCTTTCTTTCTTTCTTTCTTTCTTCCTTCCTTCCTTCCTTCCTTCCTTCCTTTCTCTCTGTCTCTCTCTCTGTCTCTATCGCTATCTCTCTCTCTCTCTCTCATTTCTTGGATGTTTGAGACAGGGTTTCTCTGTGAAACAGTCATGGGTGTGCTGGAACTTATTCTGTAGAACTGGCTTGCCTCAAACATACAGAGATCCACCTGCCTGTGCCTCCTGAGAGCTAGGATTAAAGGTGTGTGCCACCATTGTCCGGCTTGAAGCCTCTTTCTTGAGCTCTCTACAATATATACATGTAGCTTTCTAGGCCAAGCACATCAAGGGCCTGTTTTCCAACATTCTACTGTCTCCATTGAAGCATCAAGTTCATATTCAGTTTCATGAAGGGGTCTTCTAGTCTTCCTGGATGGCCTTCATGGGTCTCCAGCCATGATATACATTACATGACCTTAGGGGTTCTGAAACTGTGAATCAAGATTCTATTTACCATACAATCTTGAGTTTGTGCTTACTGAAAATTCAGTACCACATGGAATATTCTCCCCCACTCTTTGGCAGGTTGTGATGGAATGAGATGGAACCTGGCTTTGCTGGATAGGGTTTTTTGTTTTGTTTTTTGTTTTTTGGGTTTTTTTTGTCAACTTGATACAATCTTGATTCATCTGAAAGAATAAACTTTAGTTGAGTGAATGCCTTCAGGAAACTGGCCTTTAAGAGAGTGTGTGGAAGCTGGGTGTGGTGGTTCACGCCATTGATCTCAGCACTTAGAAGGCAGAGGCAGTGGTTCTCTATTGATTTGAGGCCAGCCTGTTCTACAGAGCAAGTTCCAGTACAGGCAAAGTACACAGAGATACCCTGTCTCAAAAAAGCAAAACAAAGCAAAATAGAAAGTGTGTGGATCATTTCTTGAGTAATGATTAACCTGGGAGGATCTAGTCCACTGTGTGTGATACATGTGTTCGAGAGCTGAATAAGGAAGCAAGCTGAGGTAGCCATGGAGAGCAAGCAGTGTTCCTTCATGGTCTGTGCTTCAGTTCCTGTCTCCAAGTTTCTGCCTTGGTTCCTTACCTATGTGTTCTGTCAGTGATGGACTATGAAGCTCTTGCTCTGGCTTTCTCTAAGGTGAACTTCCCCAGAATCAAACCCAACTGCACTATCTCTGCCCTCTAAGGCCTACCTTGAGATGCTTAGTTCAGGCATGGTCTTTACCTGGTGAGATTTCCAGAATCTCTCCTGCCAGCCCAAACCACCCTGTACCAGGCCCAGAGCTGGTCACATGGATCCTTCATTTAACTGTAGCTGGTGAATTCCCTAAGAGCCAGTACCACCCCCACACTCTAGATGAAGCCTATACTTCAGCTTTGCTCATAGAATTTCCCTGAACTTATCCTGCCAGCACCATCTATGAAATCCCAAACCTAAGTCCCATAATGCAGCTCCTACACTTGCTATTTCTGTGTAGTTCCCCTACATCCCAGCCTGCCTATGCCATCTGTATACACTAGGCCTACCTCCTTTGCACAAATCTTGTACCAACTTTGCTTGAACGGTCCACAGATATTCCCTTGCTTGTGCAATGTTTACTCCTTCAAGCCTGGTCCTAATCACACAGCTCTTTCACCAAATTTCCTGATGAGTTCCCCCAGTAGTAAGCCCAGATGTGCAATATGCCTACTAAGAAGCCCAGATAGCTAATTTTGTGTAGATCAATCAAAGTGTTTACTTTGTGAGGAAGTCAGAGCCTCCCCTGTCAGCACTATACCCAACTCCCCAGACCTTGAACAGGTCACCCTGGATTTCCCTATTGTACTCCCAGAACCTAGCTCACTCCTGCTGTCTGCACTCTCCTAGGCCTAACTCTACATGTCTACGTTGTGCACCCCCTTTTTCTGGTCATCTCTCCATAGCCTTTTGTGCAATCAACATCACTTTATATCCCGGCCCAGCTCTGGCCAAACAAATGCCACACCAGATTTCCCTAGTGAGTTCTCTCTTGAGCAAGCACATTGTGAATTCTTGATTTGAACTTACAGGTCTTGCACTGATCTAACCTGGGAAAGTCCCTGGAACCTCGGCCACCAATGACATCACCACACTCCCATGGCAAAGGATATAGGCAAACAGTAAACAGGAAGTGACTCTCTCTGGAAGTTGCTGAGATGAGGTTGGCTGTGGCTTGTACTATTCCTCTGATCTCAGTTTTTTCCCCCAATATCTGTCTCTGGGCTTTTTTATTACTAAGACTATTTATCAATTCATGTTAACCATCTTTCCCAAGTGAGTACTCCCAGAACCAAGAACACTGGCACCATCTCTACCATCCAAGGCCAAGAGCTGGATTCACAGATTGCACAGCAGTGTTGCCTGATGATGCTACACAGAAACTTTTCCTCCAGCTTCTCCCTGGCACTCCCAGGTTTAGAGGTCTAGTTACAGATGGGCAGATTCATATCAGCTATGCCTTGGTAAGATCAAAGAACCTCTCCCATCAGCACCATCTACCCAGTTCCTAGCCTAGCTGTTTTTGTAGATTTCCCTCACTTCTCTGTTCTGTTGTATACCAACTAAACTGAGCAGGCCTGTACCATTTCTTTATTCCCTAGACCTATTTCTGGATGTTCATATTGCTTGCCAGATTTGCCCCATGAATTTAAAGCACATATCCAGAGCCTTCTCCACACTCACTGACCTAGTCCAGGTCACATTCAAACTGTTAAAGAAGCTTCATTTCCTGGAGAGTTCACCCAGAACCAAGAATACCTGCACCATTTCCACAGTTCAATGTTAATTCTGGATGCACACATGTGCATCATATTTTCCCGATGACCACAAATTTGCCCACTAGATCCATTTTCACTTATCCAGCAAGTAGCTCCTATAGAAGATTTTCCTGATAAGTTCCACAGAACCAAGCCTGCAAGAAGTGCCTGCAAGAAGTACCTGCATCCTCCCAAACCTAGTTCTGGGTGTGCAGATAGCACACAGTTATTGACTGCTGAGGTCCCCAGAAACACACCCACAAGAACTACCCCCTCATTCTAGTCCTAGTTAAAGATGTGGGTTACTTGACTCCTGCTTGGGTTACCTTCATGAGTTTCTCTGGAACCTGTGGAAGCATGGACCCACACTCTTAGGTCTGTATGTACTGGCTAGTCTGATGAAACACCACAGGATCTTGCAAGGCCTCTACATCACCACACTTCTAAGTCAAGCTTCTTCTGTCTCACAGTCATTGCACTGGATTTCCCTGAAAAGGATTCTGAGAATGAAGGCTGCCTGTGCCATTTTCACAGCATCTCCTGATGTCCTGATTGCAGTTTTGCCTGGTGTGCTCCTCAAAGGTTTCATGCCAGTGCCTTATGCACACTCGGAGGCTTAGCACCCATAACTGAGATGCTGCATTAGCATTCCCTGGTCACTCCTGGAGCCAAGAATGTCTATGCTATTAACACACTCCCAAGTTCTAGACACACCAATCCTGCTCTGATTTACATAATGATGTTCTACAGAAACTCTCCTGCCTGGGATATGCATATACACATTGGCCTTGCTCTGAAGGCCAGTTAAGACTCAGTTACTTCACTTGCTTTCTCTGCTGAGTACCCTGAGAACTGATCTGGTGCCTTGCCCTCCATACTCTACACCTTGCATGGCAGACTTGCCTGGTGAGCTACAAAGATGCTCTGCTGTCAGCAAAAAACTCCACTTTGGAATCAAGCTGTGTTCAAGCAGTATGTGCACCAACTTTACCTGGCAAGTGCCCCCAGAACCACCTAAAGCTGTCCCTACTTCAGCCCCAGGCCTTGTTCTGAATGCAGAGTCCACACACTGGCTTTCTCTATGACATTCCAATGAAACATGAAATCTGTCACAATTCTCTTCTCCCAGCCATTGCTCCATTTCAAGGAGCCAATGGGGGAATTCTGAAGTGAGTTCTCCAAGAAGCAAGGCAATCTGCCCCATTCTATCTCATATGGCCAGGCTCTAGACATATACCTCCTGGACTGGGTTTTCCTAGTGAAATCCTCTAGAATCAGTTTCCCTGTACCATCTTGCACACTATCCAGCCCTGTTTTGAGTGTAAAGAGCATATACTGTAGGAGGCTTTCTTGCAATGCCAGCGCAAATCATAACACAAAGACTTATTAATTAATTATGAATGTGAAGGATTAGCTTAGGCCTATTTTTAGCCAGCTTATTTTTAATTTAAATTAACCTGTATCTATTAATCTATGTGCTGCCCTGAGGCTCATTTACCTCATCTGTGTACTGTCCATCCTGTTTTCCTGTTTCCTCTGTATCTGCTTGGCTGGACACTGGCTGGCCCTGGTGTTTCTCTCTTTCTTTCCACCAGCCCTGCCTATCCCTCCTCTGCTTAGCTATTGGCCATTCAGGGTTTTATTTTTCTATTTTACTTTTTATGTATTAATTAAAATTTTTCAATTTTCATTTTTCTTTATTAAGAAATATTCTACTCCCTCTACATAACACCCACAGATCCCATCTCCTCCCTCCTACAATCCCCCAGCCCATCCTCCCAAGCCACCCCATATGCACACAACCCACAAAATAAGGTCTCCCATGCAGAGTCAGCAGAGCCTGTCATACTAAGCCTAGGCAACTCCAAGCCCTGCCCCACTGCATCAAGGCTGTGCAATGAGTCACACCACAGACACTGGGCACCCAGAAGCTTGCCCATGCACCAGGGACAGATCCCAATCCCCCCTTATGGGTAACCCCCAAACAGTTTGAGCCAAACAACTTCCCTCTATATCAAGAGTGCCTTGTCCAGTCCCATGGGGGCTCCACAGCCACCAGTCTACAGTTCATGGACTTCCACCAGTGTGGCCAGTAATCTCTGCATGTTTTCCCATCATGATCTCAATGTCCCCTGCATGCAGAATCCCTCCTCTCTCTTATTGATTAGATTCCCAGAGCTTAGCCAGGTGCCTGTCCATGGATATCTGCACCTGCCTCCATCAGTCTCTGGACAATGGTTCTATGATGACTGTTAGGGTATTCACCAGAATAGACCAGTCCAGGCACCCTCTAGACCACTGCCAGCCTCCCAAGTGGAGTCATCCTTGTGGAATCCTCAGAGCCTCCTCAGCACTAAGCCTCTTACTATTCCCATGATGTCGTCATCTATCATGTTATCTTTGTCCATACCCTCCAACTCTGTCCCCGTTCCAGCTTTCCCCTCCCATTTCTCTATGTTCTCATCACCCACTACTTGCCCTCTGGCAACCCCTCATCCAGTTCAGTCATGTAGATCTCATTCAGTTCTCCTTCACAGGGTCATCCATGTGTCCCTCCGAGGTTCTTTTCCTGTTAGCTAGCCTCTCTGGATTTGTGGGTTGCAATCCCTTCTCTCCCATTTAGTATCTACTTATGAGTGAGTACATACTATGTTTGTCCTTCTGAGTCTGGGTTACCTCACTCAGGATGATGTTTTCTAGATCCATCCTTTTGCCTGCAAATTTCATATCATTGTTTTTTACTGCTGAGTAGTAATCCATTGTATATTTGTGCCGTATTTTCATTATTGATTCTTCAGTTGAAGGGCATCTAGGTTGTTTCTAGGTTCTTGCTATTATGAATAATGCTGATATGAACATAGTTGAGCATGTGTTCTTGTGGTAATATTGAGCATTTCTTGGATATAAGACCGAGAGTGGTATAACTCGGTCTTTAGGAAGACTTATTCCCAATTTTCTGAGAAACCACCATACTGATTTCCAGAGTGGTTGCATAATCTAGATGTCATCATAGAGCCTTTGTCTAGTGACTGATGGAGGCAGATACAAAGATCCACATGCGGGCACCCGGCTGAGCCTCAGGAATCCAATTGTTGAGAGAGAGGAGAGATACTGCAGGCAAGAGGCATCAAGATCATGAAGGGAGGATTTGCAGAGATGACTGGCCACACTAGTGCAAGCCCATGAACTGTGGACTAGTGTCTGTGGAGCAGCCATGAGACTGGACTAGGCCCATTGAAAATGAAAGATGGTTGTTTGGCTCAAACTGTTTGGGGGGCACCCAGGCAGGGGTATCGGGATCTTTCCCAGGTTCATGGGCAGGCTTTTGCAACCAGGTCCTGTGGAGTGACACCCTGCACAGCCTTGGTGCAGTGGGAAGGTCCTAGACCTGCCTAAGATCAGTGTGCTGGGCTTTGTTGACTCTGCATAGGAGACCTCAATTTGGGGAATGTGAGGATGCGAGGTGCTTTGGGAAAGGGTGGTGGGGGTGTAGGAGAGAAGAGGAGGAGTCTGTGGATAACACGTGGAGTGAGTAGAAAATTTCTTAATAAAGAAAAATGAAAGGAAAAAAAAGACCATTTAATTGGAAAGACTTTTTCCACCCTTTTATTCTGAGGTAGTGTCTAAATTTGAAATTGAGATGTGTTTCTTGTATGCAGCAGAAAGATGAGTCCTGCTTTCATATCCATTCTGTCAGCCTGTGTCTTTTTATGGGTGAATTAAGTCCATTGATATTAAGGGACATTAATGACCAATGATTGTTAGTTCCTGTTATCTTTTGGTTGTTGTGCGAGTGTGTACTTCTCTTCTTTGGGGTTTATTGATGTGGTGTTATCTATTGCCTGTTTTTCTTGGATGTATCGGACTTTCTTAGGTTGGAATTTTCTTTCTGGTGCTTTCTGTAGGGCTGGATTTGTAGATAGTAATGGTTTAAATCAGGTTTTGACTTGGAATGTCTTGTTCATTCTGTCTATGGTGATTGAAAGCTTTGTTGGGTATATCAGTCTAGGCTGGCATCCATGGTCTCTTAGTGTTTGCATTACATCTGTCCACGTCCTTCTAGCTGTCAAAGTCTCCATTGAGAAACTGGGTGTTATTCTGATGGGTTTCCCTGTATAAGTCACTTGGCCTTTTTCCTTTGCTGCTCTTAGTATTCTTTCTTTAATCTGTAGGTTTAGTTGTTTAGTTATTATGTGGCCAGGGGACTTTTTTGGGGGAGGGGGTCTCTTCAGGTTTGCTCTTATATAGGCTTCTTGTATCTTGATAGGTATTTCTTTCTTTAAGTTGGGAAAGTTTTCTTCTGTGACATTGTTCAATATATTTTCTGTGCCTTTGAGTTGGTATTGTTCTCCTTCCTCTATCCTTATTATTCTTAGGTTTGGTCTTTTCATGGTATGACACATTTCTTGGACATTTTGTGTTATGTCTTTTTTTGGCTTTGGTATTTTCATTGAATGACTAATCCATTTTCTCTATTCAATCTTCTACACCAGAGATCCTCTCTTCCATCTCTTGTATTCTGTTGGTTATGCTTGCATCTGTGTTTCCTGTTTGTTTACTCAGATTTTCTATTTCCAGCTTTCCCTCTGTTTGTGTCTTTTTCATTGTTTCTATTTCCGTTTTCTGATCTTGAACTGTTTCCTCACCCATTTAATAGATTTTTCATGATTTTTTAAAAGGGATTTATTGTTTTCTTCCAATTTTTATTTATCTTTCCTCTTATTCTTTATAGACTTCTTCCAATTTTTGTTTGTCCTTTTCTCAATTTCTTTATTGATTTCTTCCACTTTTTTGTTTGTCTTTTCCTCAATTACATTTTTCATTGTTTTTCTTGAAATGGCTTTAGCATCTTCATGATGTTATTCTTAAGTTTGCTCTCCTCTGCTTCTGGTACATTGTGATATTCAGGTCCTACTGTTGGAGGAGGCCTAGGTTCTGGTGATGCTCTATTGTTCTTTGTATTGTTTTATGTACTTCTGCTTTGATGTCTGTCCTTCTCCTCCTCTAAAAGCTATAAGAGGTGCCTGTGTCTGAGTGAGTTACTGTTGGTCCCCTCTGAGCTTGTTGTGTCTGTTTCTCAGGGGGCCCTTCTGAGTCTAACCTTAGCTCTTGGTCAAAAAGGAACAGGCATATTCTGTGTCTTAGGGAGCTGCTCTTGGGTTGACCCAAGTTAGTTGATTCTGTGACTCATGGATCCATTCTTGGTCTTATCAGGGCTCTTGGCCCAGTCAGAGCCAATAGATTCTATCTTTCAGGAAGCCTATCTTGGTCCAATGAGAGGTGGCAGATACTACTTCTCAGAAAGCCACTCTTGGTCTAATGAGGGCTGGCTGATTCCCTGTCACCTGAGGTTACACTTGGTCCAATGACAGCTCTTTGACTAATGAGAGCTCTCTCCCTAAGCCCGATGAGAGCTGGGGGTTGGTTTCTAAGGCTCAGGAAGTGGCTAGGATCTTGGGCAGATGGGTATGAGGGCAGAGTGTTAGATTGAAGGGTCTGCTGATGGGTCTTGGTGAATTGGGAGCGTTCCCACAGGAGCCCTGCCTGCTGGCTGCCAAACCAAGTCCAGTGTCGTCTGTGTGACATGAACAATTATGTCAATAATAGCGGACGGGAGATACGTGTCCCACGGGACTAAGCTCCCTGGAGGTCCCTGGCAGAGTGCCCGTGTTATGCCTCCTTCTCGAAGGAGACGTGCTTCACAGATCAGGAGCTCTCTGGGCTATGGGTTCTGTATAACTGCTTTTCTGATAATGTTCTAATTAATCTATAAAACACAGCCAAAATTAATGAATGCTTGGGTTTTAAAGATGATGTAATTGAATTATTGCCAAGCTCTTGTTGTTCCCTGTATGACTTGATAGTTTTCTTTTCTGTATATAAACTACTGATTTGCAGAAGTAAAATTGCAGCAGATTCAAACCACTTTTGAGTGTGTTTTCTGTCTGTCAGTCGCCGAATCCTTGCCTTCCTGACTACCCAAGCCCTGATTCTCCTATGGTCGTGGTACTCCCGGTAGGCCAGTCCATGGCAGATGGCACCTGAACAGGGACTTGGGACAGGTAATTCTTTCTCTCTTCTTTTTCTTTCTTTTAAGGTTTAGGATCGGCTCTTGCCAGGAAGCTGCAGTTCCTCCAATAAAGGATGATCGGTTAAGGGCAAGTAATCTTAAGGTAACATGGGGCAACATGAGTCAAAACAGGAAAGGCTGTTTATTATATTAAGGCTTGCATGGATGCCTCACCAGCAGTTGTCCAAGGTATGGCATATGCTGTAGTTATGAAAGGGCAGAGATTTAGCTACTATGTAAAGAAAATATATGGGGGCAGCAATAATCTATCCCCAGAACCCACCTGTTTCAAGTGTGGGCAAGCAGGCCACATGCAAAAGGCATGTAGAGAATAAGGCAAGAAGGACCGTAAAAAATATGGCTCCTGGAATATTTTCATGGTGTCAGAAAGGAAGATACTGGAGGAATGTATGCAAATCCAAGTTCCACAAAGATGGAACTTCTTTAACAGGAGAAAAAGGGTTTTAAGAGCTCCCTTGATAAAAAGTAGATGAGGAACTAGAATGCGATAAAAAGATAATAATTATAAATAAGTCATGGCCCATAAAGAGTTTAAGAAAAAAGACTCTTTATAGATATAAAACAGAACTTTATAAAAGGTATGGGCCATAATGAGTCTAAATAAAAAAGATTCATTATAGATATAATACAACATATTAAAAAAACTACAAAATATCATAATAAAGATTGACTTCCACATTATGCCATCTGCTCTGTTTCTTAGGAATGATAATAATAATAATAATAATAATAATAATAACAACAACAACAACAACAATAAATAGGGAGAGACTTAAACATTATAATTTATGACTCTTAGGCATATCTGGTACTGCCTGTGAAACAGTTTTATCTGGAGACCCTCTTTTAAGATGGTTCCCTGTTAAATTCTAAAAGGTGATTCCCTCACCCATCCTTACCTTAATCCTAATACTGGGGATAATTCTACCTTCTCATTTCTCCAGCTGTTTTCTCCCTTTTCTGCTCTGAGCATATGTCTCTCCTCTTCCTCTGGGTAAGTGTCACTATGGAGCTCCCTGTTTTATTTACTTCTACTAGAAAAATCACACTGGTGTGTCAGGAAGCCTCCTTTAGCCCTACCTGGGCCCCCATCACATGGAGAGGGACGCCTCTCCTCTGTGATTTGGGATATTTCTATCTGATAAGTCTTTCAGTCTGTTTGGAGACATCCTGGATTGAAACTCTTGTTACCAGGACATTTACCCTCTCAGCTCCCTCCTTTAACTTCCTTTCCTCTTCCTAAAAACTGCCTACATTCTCAAATTCTCATTTTACTCTGAGAATCATTCCCCTTGACTGTTTGGAATAAACTTTTTCTCCTATTACCCATGAAACAGCTATTTTGATTCCCTTATTGTATCTGTTTTCATTCATAGTATGCTAGAAAAGAGTTAATAAAGTTTTCAATATCCCTATATATAATACTTATGATTCAAAGGTTTTATTTCAATGCTAAAATAACTTCAATTCAAAATAATTACTTTAAAGCTAAATCTAATAGAGTTAAAACAAAGTTCCAAAAGATAACTAACTTATACTATAAACTGTTAAGAAAAAATTCACTAAAATTGTGAATTATTGAGGATAATTAAAAATACAAATGACTAATCATCCAGCTACTACAAGTTACTAATTTAAACTACAAACTGTTACAAATAACTTTTACTCAAATTATGAGCTATTAAAGATAATTATAAGGATATAAATTAATGCTTGATCATCATATAAATGATCAACTTCTCTAATATACTCAAAACTAAATTTATCAACATACTAAATATGATAAATAACTTAAAAAATTCCTGACTCAGCCCCCTGGCATTTAAAATGTTTAAGTTTCCCACTATACATAAAACGATACTATGCCTCTTACCACCAGGGCTTTGTTCAAATTACACTTTTGGGTCATTTAGATTACATTTTTAATTTCCAGGTCTAAAAATAATTTGTCTTGTTATCAAATTCCAAATAGAGGATAGCTCACCAAACAAGTTTCAAAGTAACTTTTTATTATTCCTTTGTTTAATGGAACCCACTGTACAATAACTACTTTAATAATCAACCATCTATGTTTCTTGCTAAATAATTGAACAGAAAGATAAAAATTAAGCTTAAACTATAAGGATATAAATACCTTAGGACATAAAAAAGGTGTTTTTATAATATAAATACAGAAGTTCATATAAGGTCTGAGATATAAAAGCTTAAGTTATAACATAGGTCAGGAAAAATAAATGATACAAGGTATACAGGCCATTGAGCAGTTAGTGCAAGAACAATTAGAAAAAGGACATATTGAAGAGAACAATAGTCCTTGGAATACTCCCATCTTCGTAATAAAAAAGTCAGGAAAATGGAGATTATTACAAGATCTTAGAGCTGTCAATGCTACAATGGTAGACACAGGGGCCCTGCAGCCAGGGTTACCTTCTCCTGTGGCAGTGCCCAAAGGATGGCATATTATAATTATTGATCTTCAAGATTTTTTTTTTACAGTTAAACTACATCCAGATAATTGTAAAAGATTTGCTTTTAGCATTCGATTAGTAAATTTGAAGAGACCCTATCGAGGATTTCAATAATGGGTTTTGCCACAAGGAATGAAGAACAGTCCTTCTTTGTGCCAGAAATTTGTGGATCAGGCTCTTTTGAAGGCTAGGGATCAATTTTCAGATGCTTACATCATTCATTATATGGATGATATCCTATTGGCTCATCATACTATGTCAGTACTGGAGAAATTGTTACAGTGTGCTATAGAACAACTGACCTATTTTGGATTAGTTATTGCCCCTGATAAAATTCAGAGAGATAAGCCATTAAGTTATTTAGGACAATGGATACATAATGATTATATATGTTCTCAAAAAATAAATCTCAGGTTGGATAAGTTACAGACATTGAATGATTTTCAAAAATTGTTAGGAAATATCAACTGGATTAGACCCTGTTTGAAAAGGAGAATTAAGTCCATTGTATTCTTTATTACAAGGAGATGCTGACCCAAGATCTCCTCGTGCTCTTACTTTTGTGGCTTTATGAGCCTTAGTATTGGTAGAAAGACAGTTAGATAGAGCAAAATTAAAACAATTTACATATAAAAAGGAATGGTCTTTTATTATTTTCAGTACACCCTATACTCCTATGGGGTGTTTATGGCAAGAAGGAATTCTAGAGTGGATACATCTTCCTCGTGTACAGTCAAAAATGTTGGCCTCCTCTCCTTATCTCTGCTTCCTGTTAATTATTAAAGCTAAACAAAGAGCTAAGGTATTATTTGGTAAGGAGATGGATGATATTATTATCCCTTATAATAAGCTACAATTTGAAAGTCTCTTAAAGGAAGATGAAAACTGGGGTATAGCCTTACAAGGATCTACAGGGCAAATTATCTTTATCCTAAGCATCCCCTTATAGAATTTTTTAAGGAAGCTGAAGTTATTTTTCCTACAAAAACCTCTTCTCAGCCTTTGGAAGCTGCTGTCTGTATTTTTACAGATGGTTCCTCTAATGGAAGGTCTATGTTTTACATCTCTGGCAGATCTCCGTTACTTAAAGAAGGAACTCAGATATCTACACAACAGTCAGAAATAAAAGCTGTCTTGCTTGCGTTTACATCTGTTTCAGAAAAATTTGAGCTTTATACAGACTCAAAATATGTAGGTAAACTTTTTCCAGCTATTGAGACTGCTCTATTATCAGGACATTCTCATATCTTGCCATTATTGCAGGGACTGCAAAATTTAATCAGGCAACGAAAAGAGAGGTTTTACATAGGACATATTAGGGGACATACTGCCCTGCCAGGACCTCTGAGTGAAGGCAATCATCTAACAGATGCATAAACCAAGGGATGTATTATGAGTATAACTAAAGCTGAGGAGAGTCATAAACTACATCACCAGAATGCTTTGGTTTTTAAAAGGATGTTTAATTACTAGAGAACAAGCTCGACAAATTGTTAAGAATTGTGGGAATTGCCCTCAAATATATTGTCCATTAAAAATGGGGGTCAATCCTCATGGGTTGAAGCCTCTGTCTTTATGGCAGATGGATGTCACCCACATTCCTGAATTTGAAAAATTGGCTTATGTTCATGTCACAATGGATACTTATTCTCATATGTTGTTTGCATCAGCAAGAACAGGTGAGGCAGTAAAAGATGTCATTCAACATATGATACAAAGTTTTTCAGTTATGGGACTCCCCCACAGGTTAAAAGCTGACAATGCCTCTGCTTATGTCTCTAAAGCTTTTAATCAATTTTTACAAAAATGGAGTATCTTACATACTACAGGAATCCCCTATAATCTACAAAGACAAGCAGTAATTGAACATTCACATCAAATATTAAAGAATCAAATAGCTCGTTTAAAGGCAGCTAATGCGTATTTCTCTCCACATCATTTGTTATCTCATTCTCTCTTCATTATCAATCATTTAAATGTTAATGAACAGGGAGATTCCCCAGCTATGATTCATTGAGGAGGACCGAAAAATACAGCCTTCCCGAAAGTAATGTGGAAAAGACCTGTTAACCTGGCACCTGGAAAGGTACGGATGTCTTAATTTCCTCTGGGAGAGGATATGCATGTGTTTTTCCTCAGGATGCCAACTCTCCAGTCTGGATCCCAGATCGGCTTGTCCGACCAGTTCCTCTCTCCTCTCCAGAAGGCAGCAGAGAAAGCAAAAGCAAGAGCGGAGAAAGACGAAAGGAAAACTACACCTTTCGCTGACTCCTCGGAGCCTGCCAACTTGGACACAATTGAAGAATCTGACTCAACAGGCCACAGAACTTGTGACCACACTGAATAAGCCACAGACCCCTGCATTTATTTTTCTGGCTCTTTTATCTATCCTTACAGCTCAGGCTCAGTCCGTCAATGGAGACAGTTTTTGGTCTTATACTCCTCATTCACCCAGTAGGATGGAAGAGTCCTGAGTCAGTAAAAGTCTTAACAAATGACTTGTTGAGACTAGGGGGTTCCCAGGATTCAGATCAAAGATTGAATAGCTCTACTTATCTAACATACGAATGGAGAACTGATTCACTTCCCATCTGTCTGACTTTGAAAGGCTCTCTTCCCTTCGGTTGTCTTCAGCTTAGTTATAGAACATTCATTACTGATTCTCCAGATAGAGCTGGATCAAAAAAAAAAATGATGATAAGAGATGGGTCTGGGAAACTCAGCTGTTTACCTTGGGACATGTTAATCATAATGAAACTTTCCAACAGGGTCCTTTTGTGCCTTTGCCTTCTTGTATAGAGACTTACAGGGACAACAATCAGTTCTGGGATGGAAGTCTTAATGGATATCCTGCTTGGCTTTCTTCTGGTTTTCTGCACTCAGCTACTAAGCAATCTCCACTGGGAACATCCTTGGAGATTTGGGACTTTTCTGCTTCTTCTGGCTCTTATGATTATAATTCATATTTAAAAAGTAATATAAAAAATTCCATAAATACAACCCAAAGGATTTAATGAAAAAAAAAAAACCCATCGCTGGTTCACTCCAGGTTATGTAGAGCCTATCTGGGTTGCTAGAGATCCTAAGACACAACAATATGTTAAGCGTTATGATTTATTTAGATTGGCTGCCAGTGCTAATGTTATTCTTCAGAAAAGGCCTAATGAAACAGTTTCTATTCCGTATGCTGTTCGCTCATGTGTAAGCTATCACTTTGCTATATTACTTGGTCATCCTATGCATGTAGATATTACTGTTGTAGGTGGTTCTTATAGAATTTTTTGTCATACATGTCGCTTGACTAATTACATTGATTCAACTTTAGATAAGGAATTATCAGTTATTATTTTGGTTAAGAGACCATCTTATGTTATGTTGCCTGTTGATCTGATGAAAGAGGATTGGTATGAAAATTCTGCTTTACAGATATTGAAAAGATTACATGCACTTATTAGACCTAAGAGATTTGTTGCTGCATTAATTTTAGGCATATCTGCCTTAATAGCTATTATGACCGCCTTTGCTGTAGCTACCACCGCCTTAGTGCAAGAAATCCATACTGCTCATTTTGTTAATGGATTGAATAAGAATGTTACCTTGGCTTTGTCAGAACAGTCCCTTATAGATAAGAAATTAGAAACAAAAATTAATATATTAGAAAAAATGGTACTGGCTCTTGGACAGGATTTGACTAATATTCAAAATAGATTAGAGACTAGGTGTCATGCTACATATTAATATATTTGTGTCACTCCCCTGCCTTATAATGCTAGTCAAAGTTGGGAAAAGGTGAAGAATCATCTGCAAGGAGTCTGGAAAGACTCAGATACCACTCATAACATGGAAGCTTTGCAGAAAGATATCACGGCTATGAGTAAAGCTCATTTGCAGAGTGGCTCTTTGAATGCCTTAGCTCATGATCTTGAGTCAGGTGTCCGCTCTCTTAAATCCTCTAGATTGGACACAATACTTTGCATTCATTGGGGTATTGATTCTTATTTTCTTTTGGTTGTGTTATTATTTACTTGTCTTTTTAAAATTATCCTATGTTCCCTACACACAGTGAGGTGTGATCTGCTGGAGCTGCGTCTTAAAAACAAAAAAACGGGAAATGCCACACCAACTCCAGTGTCGTCTGTGTGACATGAAAATTATGTCAATAATAGCGGACGGGAGATACGTGTCCCACGGGACTAAGCTCCCTGGAGGTCCCTGGCAGAGTGCCCGTGTTATGCCTCCTTCTCGAAGGAGACGTGCTTCACAGATCAGGAGCTCTCTGGGCTATGGGTTCTGTATAACTGCTTTTCTGATAATGTTCTAATTAATCTATAAAACACAGCCAAAATTAATGAATGCTTGGGTTGTGAACTGTGGAGGAAAGGGGAAGCTGGACATGGACCTTATTTAGATATAGCAGAATGAACTATTCCTTAAAGACCTCAAGCCTCAAGCCGCTAGATAATAGAAAGTATAATAGTTCAGGCACTTCTAGGGAATGAACACTCACCCACTAGGAATCCCAACTAAAGTGATTTATGGCAGAAAACATTATCTCATAGGAGGCAGATAGTGGGCCCCTCTGTTGAGGAAGTTCAGCATGGAAAACTTAAGGACTACAGCAGAACCCTTTCCCCTTACAGGTGTAAAAGTACAAGTGTCCATATTCCAGCAGGTAAAAAGGTTTTATATTAAAAGAGATATATGGTAAAGAACTAAAGAAATACTTAGGGAGGATCTGCAGCATCCAAATTGGCTAAATGGGTCATGAGAACCAGAAAAGTAAAAATGAATAATAAACTAGTGCGCGACTGAGATAAAGATGAAGGACACAGCTGCAAGAAGCCTACACAAGTCTAGGAACTGTACTAAGTTTAAAAAACACAGACTGACCTTTGGGTCATAAAGTTCTTGTGAGTGAAAGGATATGTCTAGCGCTGATTAATAACTGTGTGCTTGATGTTTTTTAAAGATGATGTAATTGAATTATTGCCAAGCTCTTGTTGTTCCCTGTATGACTTGATAGTTTTCTTTTCTGTATATAAACTACTGATTTGCAGAAGTAAAATTGCAGCAGATTCAAACCACTTTTGAGTGTGTTTTCTGTCTGTCAGTCGCCGAATCCTTGCCTTCCTGACTACCCAAGCCCTGATTCTCCTATGGTTGTGGTACTCCCGGTAGGCCAGTCCATGGCAGCTGGCTGTTAACTGCCCTTCACTAATCCTATGTAACACAAAATTGTGAGAGGGGCACTAGCACATTTGAAGATTGTTGTCTTTATTTTTCTTATGCCAGATAGATAGGGTTGAAGATTCTGCTGCTCAGATGGATGAATTAAATGTAATGGGTTTTGGGCACCAGAGTAGATAGGACCAGGCGGCAGTACTGAATTTCCAAAGGCAAAGTGATTATACATATTATATTGGGCAGTATAGCCAAAGCAATGTTCATAACTGCCTGAACCATAATTGTCAGCAAAGGAAAGGTGAATTTTAAGGTGGCATGATTGGTCTGGACCTTTGGTGCTGGCTAATACATCATGGTATTTCCAGACATGATATAGATAAGAAGCTACTAAATGGCTGTTTAATCTATAGCAGCAAAAAGAAATGTATCAAATAAATGAAAGAAAGACTCTGTACAGGAAGCCTAAATTTTATAATATCCCATCCTGAAACTGAAAAGGAAAAGTAAAGATGTTAGAGTTGTCTTGTGCGCCATCTACCTTAAGAATCACTCTGAGTTAAATAAGATATGCCAGTTAAATGCTGTTGTCCTAGATTTTGTCTGTGAGATGAGACTTTCTTGCGAAAAGGCTGAGCATCTTTCCCTATGACACCCCTGATTTCTTCTTCTGATTATTTCCCCAGATGCCAAGCACACATTGACTTAAGAACTTTGAATGGATAAGATTTTGACCTATTGAGGTAAAAATGTTCCATTCCTTGAAGCATTGTAGAAGGGAAGGAAAAATTGTCTTCCTCTTGTCTGCCTCCTTTATCAATGCCTGGTCATACAGATAATCTTATATATAATTCTAGGTAGGAAAGTCATAAGGAAGAGATGCCCTTTGTGTTCAGCCAGTTGTCACCATAATCAACAGCCATTTTCCTGTTTCTAATACATTTTGGAGTTCTGATTTATAGAGAAGCAAATGCCTTTGTACATGGGAAATGTTAGTGAATTGTCTGATGCTAATTAATCTCAGAGAGAAGATGGCTCTGAAAATGGGAGTTGACATTCCCATTTCAGGTCCAAGCATGTCTGTCTCAAAATATCCTGCAAAGCTCATAGCATGACACTGTGACAAGGAAAGAGGAAAACTACAAACAGTGTAAGAGCCTAGACACTATGACCCCTAAAGAGAGCTAAGGGATAACTTATTGCAAATAAAAACTACTCTTGTTTATCTTCTGACATAAAATCATTCATCATTAATAAAAGGTCCTGGGATGATTATCTGTGGAGAAGGCATAGAGGGCCTTCAACCTAGAAGTTTCTCAGTCAGTAAATACAGAAGCCTAATTTTAATTAGAATTATTTGTTGTAAATTTCTCCAGGAGGTTATTAGCATACATTAAAGGAGGATTTGCTATGTATCTGCCACATATCAATTTTTGCTACTCATACACATTCAAAACCAAGAATAAGTCTAATGTACATCTTCCACTGTACAAACTGTAAATGAAAGGGAAAAGATACCAGAACTGAGCTCCTGAGGAATCTAATTGTGAAGAGTGATGAGGATAAAAATACAACAAGTCTAACTGTCCATTCAGCTCCTTTATGGGTCTCAGAGAGGAAAAGTGTAATGTAAAAGCAGAATACAGATTGATGATCTCAAGAGTGGATAAAAGGCCTCTTGGTGAAAGGCCTACCTGTGTTAGTCTTGAGTTACTTACTAGGGAAGGGTAAAGGAGAAAATATACCTGAGTTCTGAATAAATTCAGCATGTACTAACATCAGCTCTCATAGACTGTCAATCAACTGAGGCTTTATTTATGGTGATGGTTTCTTCAGAATCTGGAGTCCTAGATTTTCAGAACTGGTAGTCCCTCTACCGACATCTTTTACATAACTATAAATGTTCTCCCAGTCACCCTGGAGAGGGAACGGAGACTTAAATCTCTTCACATCGACTCACGAATATACTCACTCAGGCACCTTCCCTGATTTGGGGATGCCAATTCAACCTGAATTTTTGTTCATGGAATTCAAAGTATAGCACTTTATCTTGGTTGTCCTAACACAAACAATAGGATCAACAACACAGTTGATGAGACATTTTGGCAAAAAATATATTTAACATCTTAGTGTAGACAAAATAATGGAATGGAATTGCAGCAGCAGGAAATCTGATCCTTCAAGCATACACATTGATTCTAGGAAAGCATTTGAATGTTTAAATTCTCAATGTCATCCATCATGGTGTGGGCATATGTTCATCGATGGAAATTAATAGCTGTCAGACAATAGGATGGATAAAATTTCAACTTGACTTGGGAGATGAGTAGGTTTTTACCTCTTGAATCAAACTGGGCTCTCTTCCTCATGCACATCTTACAACAGATGAAATCCACAAGAAATCTTCAAAGTCATCTTTGATTTCTGTGAAAACTTTGGAGCAGTGGCTCTAAACCTCTAAACCTATTTTCACCTTCCTAACACAATGACCCTTTAATAAATTTCTTCATATTCTGGTGACCACCATCCATAAAATTATACCATTACTACTTTGTAACTATAATTGTTCTACTTTTATGATTCATAACATAAATATCTGATATGCATCCCCCAAGGGGTTCCCAACTACCAGGTTGAGAACCACTGCTGTAGAGGGTTTTGGAGGATTTTCTAGCCTGTATTGTTTATTCTTCCTCTAAGGAAGATAAATATGTGGTTTTTTTGTAATCATGGGACTTCTAGTTATTCTAATGCTTGTACTATTTCTAGGTGAGAACTGTTGCCTCTATCAAATAATGCACTGTCATCAAATGACTGTCTGGAGCCATGGATCTATGCAAACCAGAGAATTTTACTGTATCCATCTGGATTGTAACTAACAACTATCCTTGGATGGACTTTCTTTCTCTGGTCAATGCTTAAAACTTCATCTCCTATCAGGAGGAAATACTGAGACAAATATCGCCCCCATAATGACACTCAATCTTCATCTCTAACAGGGATGTTATGAGAGGGTTCAGGGGAACTTGTGATGGTTAGAAAAGGAAAAAGATCCCATTAATAAGGGCTGTTGCTTGCTCTTGATGTTCCCTTCCACAGGAGGCTGTCACACTCAGAAAGTGCTAGTGGATAATAAAGGGGGAAAACAGCCTCTTGGTCCTTCCTGGGAAAGGATCGATCATGGAGGAGATGACTTCCTGAGGGGAAGAGCCTGGAGAGCCTATAAAAATTCTTATCCAGAGCCCTAGGGCAGACTTCAACCTCTGGGGTTCCTTCCCATCCCCTTGATGGAAGCTGTTTGTCTGTTCTTATAAAGTCCATGCTCTTGTTATTTATCTCTGTGATTACTGCTTCTTTGCTCCTATATCAATCTGTCATTTACTTTCACTCTCAGATGCCCTTAGGATTTCCCACTGTCATGTTCCATCAGAGAGCCTTAGGATGTTCCTATTCTCTCTCCTGTGGATGTTGTACTCCTGTTCTAAATATCATATCTTCAACACTGCCTGTCAATGGCCATGTCAGCCAATATCTGTCTGTGTCTTCTTCCAATATGTACAGCTTTTTGTCTGTCTCATGACACAACTTTGGTGGTAGCTCCTGACTACTCTTCCTCAAAAAAAAAACCCATAAAAATAGTCTGTGCGCCCTTTGAGGAAGAGGCCATTAGAGGGTTCACATATGCTTTCTGTATTCTTCACTACCTTAATGTGTGGGTGTATGGCTGCTTCCAGGAAAGAGAGAATAACAAATGAGAAAGTGGCTCGATAAGACTGAACTGTAAGGAAGACTGTGGGGCATTATCATAAGTAAGGATGGATATAGAAGTGTTCAAATCATTGTGCATAATATTACCCCTTGGAAGTTGGTCTTGGTGTGTATAATGCAGCAGGATAAGCAAGCCATGAGGCACAATCCAGTAGCAGCTTTAGTCCATGGCTTCTGTTTCTGCTGCTGCCTCTAGGTTTCTGCCCTTCTTGAGTTCCTGCTCAGATTTCCAACAGTGATAGACTGTTAGCCAGACATGTAATATCAAAGATATCCTGTAATCTCAAAGTTTCTTTTGTTTATGGTTTAATATTATTACAGTAATTGACATCCAAACAAAGACAGAAAATGGTGCCAGAACACTGTATTGCTGAGGTAGACCACACTATTTCTATTTGGGAAGACTATGGTAACCTTTGAATTTGATGCTGAAAAGGTGTTCAATGCTAAGAGTTCAGTGTGCTGATTTGTGGGATCTTGGAAGATTATCATGGCAAGAGCAACACAGATAATGGAGGCCTGGCCTTTGAAGTTTAGCCAGGAAGGAAAGATTCTAACAGGACAATTTGAAGAATTTTTGAGTTAGCACTTTGATTCTACTTGGCTCGGGTGGAGTAATCATCTGTAATTGAAAGAGATCAGCATCTCTGAAGGAAAATCTCCTGGGAAGTGTTTTCTGAGGATAATCACACATGTGCTATGTTCAAGAGGGGGGCAATACTATACCTTATGCTGACAAACAAACCTAAAAATATATATTATCCTCCTAGAATGTACTGGTTTTGAAAGCATGAAGGGGACATGTATAGCATCAGAGGCATAGGACTGTGAGGAGCATAAGGATCCTTTGTTGAATGTGCAGCCATAATGGAGATACAAACTCCAGGATTCAACGGGTAACAAAAAGATTGCATCTAGACACAATCTGGCAGCGTGAAAGTCTCTGAAAAGGGCATAAGAGAGGCTATTTGTAAAAGTGCAGCCCACTTGCATTGGAGACCTCAAATTAGTGGACATACCACTACCATGGTATGACCACCAAATATAAAAACAGGTGTGCAGTAGAGCCACATGAGCCTACGAGATATAAGGTGCATGCTATGGATTGCAAATCTGGAGAACAGGGAGTTACTAAGTCCTTTGGAGCCCAGGAGTTCCTGGATGAATACCAGATGCAGGGCAATCAGCTATTTGTTTTGCTTTGATTTAATTGTAACTGTATCCTAATGCCCTCCATTTGGGAAAAGAAAGTATTCAACTGGCTTTTATGTTTTTTAATTTTACAGAAACCCATAATTATGAGACACTGAATATTTTATAAAGATTTTGAACAAAGATTTTCGATGTTTTCTAGAGCCTTGTGATACTTACAGAGAATCTTGTCTTTCCATATCAAGTGTCAACAATCATGAAATTCTAGCCTATCAGTGTCCATTGGAGGATCTTTATTACAGCCCTGACTTGCTTCCTGGGAACTTCAGTTCCAATTCTTCCACATGGTCAGCTTCTACATGTATTATTTCACATGGATATTTTTCTCTCAGTGTATCTTGCTCTTCCACCCTCATAACCAAGATCCACCATTTTAGATACTTGACTCATCTCAGGGACAAATGTCATGACATAAGCAACTCAGGAAGAAAGGTTTTATTTTGGCTGTCTGTGTGAGGGAACATGCCATCATGCCCAAGAATTCATGAGGATAAGAGCACGAAGTTGCTTGTGGTAAGTAGTATATCAGCAGTTAGGAAGCAGTGAGCAATTACTGCTGGTGCTCAGCTTTCTGCTTTGTAAGCATGGTGGGTTCATAGTCCATAGAATGATGCCATCTACATTTAGGGCTGATCTTCTCACACTGAATCTAGAAAATCTTTGACATTAACCAGAAGCTCTTATCCTCTTCTTGACTCTAGCTCTTGTCTTTTCATCATTCAGTATTTACCGTCTTAAACCCACTTCCGGACAATTTCACTTCATAATATTATGTTACTACATTCATTTACTTGTGTGCAAGTGTTTGGAGCGTTTATGTGTTATTTTCTAACATGAGACCAGTTGCAACTGTAGACATATGGAGGTCAAGAGTCAAATTTTAGGTGTGTTATATGGGTCTTGAATGAGGGCTCAAAGCTTGAAGGTATCATCCAGTTTCATTGGGGTTAAGAAATTAGGTCCTGGAAAGAAAACTCAGAAAGACAGGAAAGGGAAATTACAACTGAGTAGAGAAGGGTACTAAACAGAGCAGGACGATTCCAGACCTGAGGTAGGAAAAGCATGCAGTAGCTGCCTGCCAAAAGTGACACTGACAGACGTGAAGGCTTCTGATAGAAAGTAAAAGGTATGGGTCTGAAAAAAACACAAAAACAACTCCCCACAGGAGTGAGCAGTTGTGAGAGTCCCTAACAGTTGCAAATTGACAGAGAAACAGATAGTCTCTGGGCATAGGGAAAGAAAAAGAAGCAAAAGTGCACAAACTTTATTAAAACTCTCAAACAGTATCCTCTAGACTAGTGGTTCTCAACCTATCTAATGTTGCACCCCTCTAATAGAGTTCCTCCTGTTGTAGTTACAACTAACCATTTTTTTTCTTTTTTTTCAGTTTTTTTTTATTATTATTATTTTACAACACCATTCAGTTCAACATAATAGCCACGGATTCCCCTGTTCTCCCCCTCTCGCCCACCCCTCCCCCCAACCCACCCCCCATTCCCACCTCCTCCAGATCAAGGTCTCCCCCGAGGACCGGGGTTGACCTGGTAGACTCAGTCCAGGCAGGTCCATTCCCCCCTCCCAGACCGAGCCAAGTGTCCCTGCATAAGTCCCATGATTCAAAGAGCCAACTCATGCAACGAGCCTAGGACCTGGCACCAGTGCACAGCTGCCTCCCAAACAGATCAAGCCAAATGACTGTCTCACCCGTTCAGGGGGCCTGATCCAGTTGGGGGCCCCTCAGCCTTTGGTTCATAGATCCTGTGCTTCCATTCATTTGGTTATTTGTCCCGGTGCTTTATCCAACCTTGGCTTCAACAATTCTCGCTCATATAAACCCTCTTCTTACTCACTAATTAGACTCCCAGTGCTCCACCAGGGGCCCAGCCGTGGATGTCTGCCTTCAGATTCCTCAGTCCTTGGATGGAGTTTATGGCACCACTATCTGGGTGTCTGGCCCTCCCATCACCAGAGTAGGTCAGTTCCTGCCGTCTCGCGACCATTGCCAGCAGTCTTTTGCGGGGGTATCTTTGTGGATCTCCGTGGGCCTCCATAGCTCTCTGCTTCCTCCCCTTCTCACCTTCTCATGTGGTCTTCATTTAGCATGGTCTCCTAACCATTATTTATGGCTACTTCATCACTGTAATATTGTTAATTTAAAGATAGAGGGTTGTCAAAGGGGTCTCAAACCACAGGTTGTGAACTAGTGCACAAGGCAATGGGAGGTGCACTCTAGCTGGATATCTGCTCTGCAGCTGAGGTCAGATCATTTTGATAGGCAATGCCCCCTCCAGAGTCCCTCTCCTTCATGATTGGTCCTGAGCCAGTGTTCCTTGAACAGTTTCTGTTGCCACTGCTTCCTGCCTGTTAGCAGATTTTATCATTTCCTATCTCCTGCTTGGTATGAGAAATGAACATCCTTTCTTAAAGGAGACAGGAATAATTTTTTAGAATGAACAATTTCACTCAACTTCCCTCCATTGCCCGTTCTCAGAGATTAACATTGGATGGCACCAGACTGTGTGCAAATGGAATTTCTGGCTAATTCTTGCTGAGAAGATATGATGTTTCCAGGTATTGACCAGAAAGAAGGGAGCCCTTGGTTGGAAAGCAGATTCTTCATGCCAGTCAAGAAGGATGCATTAGGACACACTTGTCTGTGTAAATACAGGATCTGGAACAGCCAGTTGATATTGTGTTGTGCTGGTGAGGTACCATCTATCATAGAGTGAATCTATGAAAACAATTACAAACCCAAGTGATCATGTGATTTAGGAAAAGTCACAAAAATCCTACATTGTGACAGTTTTGATCTTTGTACTTATGAGGGGAGGAATACAGGCAAGAAACACCCCAAACCCCTCTGCAGGCTTTAGAGTAACCATAAGTGAGGGTAAAGAGTTCCTTACAGCTTTTCTCCCGGGTGGCCTCTATGTGCTGACCACAGGGAGGTACATCCACAAGCGGGTGAATCCCAGCTGTGTAGCTAGAGTTTTCCTGCCTTGCCCACAGTGAGGACAAATCTTTGTCACCTGCCAGTCCCACAGCCACTCAGACCCAACCAAGTAAACACAGAGACTTATATTGCTTCCAAACTTTATGGCCATGGCAGGCTTCTTGCTAACTGTTCTTATAGCTAAAATTAATCCATTTCCATAAATCTATCCCTTGCCACATGGCTCATGGCTTACTGGCATCTTCACATGCAGCTTGTCATCATGGCGGCTGGCAGTGTATCTGACTCTGCCTTCCACTTCCCAGAATTATTCTCCTCCTTGTCCTGACTATATACCTCCTCCTGCCTGACTACTGGGCCATCAGTTTTTTATTTACTAACCAATCAGAGCAACACATTTGCCATATAGAACATCCCACAGCACAGCTGCCAAGGACTTTTCAAACAGGTTTCAATTAGGGCTCTCTGTTTTCAAATGACTGTGGTTTTAGTCCCAGTTGTTGATTTTCTTTGTATTATAAACCTATGTAAGAGTCCTTAACATTTCCTGTGCCACAACCTGAAGGTGATCCTGCTTTGTAATGTCCTCCACAAGACAAATTATTCTACAAATTTAAGTTCAGCCATATTCAGGCTTTCAGGACACAGGTAAAATGCAGCCAGCTCTGTGCCAGCATAGAACATGAATGACCACTGGCCCCTTTCACCTTACAGTCCTTGATCCTCTTTGAATACTCATGAGCAGCTCCCACCTCTCGACATCCTTCTAGAATTGCACATTCCCCATGTAATGGACAATTAAACACTTTTTTAGAACATTTGAGTACATTTCTAAGGCATAGGTCCAAATATTTCCACATTACACAAGTACTGATTTCAAAAGTTTAATAAGTTCATGGTTAGGTTAATAACATTAACTAGAACAATTCTATTCCAAGGACCACTTTTCTGCATTACTTTCCTGTTTCATTGTAACAAATATCTGACATGATGAAAGAAAGGAAAGAGTGGATATTTGAACATTATTTTCTCACAGTTTGTGGGTACTGTAACAGCAGAGAGTGTATGGTGTAGGAAGTATGAGGCTTCTGGTCACACTGTGCAGGTCACCAGGGAGCAGAGAGCTATGAATGTTTCTGATCTTCTAGATGTCTTCTTTTTTATGCAGACTCAGTCCACTGATCATGGAATGATGCCACCTATATTTATCATAAATGACCCACCTCACTTATCCTAGCCTAAATATTCTCATATTCATGTTTAGAAGTCTTTTCATTTTATGATTCTATATTCTGTCATCTGCCACATATTGCTCATAATCAAAAGAGTTCGTGACATCTGATCTTGCTTCTGTTCTCAGTTGAGTCTGGGTATATTGAGTTTATAATAGATACTTTCTGTCAGGAACACACATATCTCTGTTACTTTCAATCCCATTGGCTTCCAGTTTAAAATTCCTTGTCACATATCTATAGATGTAACTCTACATTCTTCACCATTCACTCTACTCTCTGTCCTGTGTGGGTTTAATTTCCAGCATATACATAATTTGTCCACTCGAATTAATGAAATTTATATACCCCTAGATAGCTACTGCTTACCAAGTCCCCTATAACATCACCACAAGCCATGGAAAAAATGTTCCCATACAACCACACACAAATACACACGTGTGCACACAAACATGCACAAACAAATTAATGTAATAAAAATGATATGTTGGACATATAAAACCCCACACATTACTAGTGTGCAATTTCAACACCTAACTTTCACCACTGCACAGATATACCAAATTGAAATTTAACAGAGAAATAAAGGACTTAATTGATGTCATGATTCAAATGGAGTAATCAGTATCTACAGAACATTCCATCCTAACAAAAAAGAATATACCTTCTTCTCAACACCCCATAGGACCTTCTGTAAAATCAACCACATACTTGGTCACAAAGCAAATCTCAACAGATACAAAACAATTGGAATAACCTCCTGTGTTCTATCAGACCACCATGGTTTAAAGTTAGATTTCAACAATAACAAAAACTACAGAAAACATACAATCTCAAGAAAACTGAATAATGCTCAACTGAATCACCAATGGGTTAGGGAAGAAATAAAGAAAGAACTTACATACTTCCTTGAGATCAATGAAACTGAAGACACCACATACCCAAACTTATGGGACACTATGAAAGTAGTACAAAGAGGGAAATTCATAGCACTAAAAGCCCACATCAGAAGTTGGAGAAATCTCACACTAGTGACTTAACAGCACACCTGAACGCTCTAGGAGAAGAAGAAGAAGAAGAAGAAGAAGAAGAAGAAGAAGAAGAAGAAGAAGAAGAAGAAGAAGAAGAAGCAAAGTCTCCCAGGAAGAATAGACACCTGGAAATAATCAAAGTGAGAGCTGAAATCAATAAAATAGAAACAAAGAGAACCATACAAAAATTAATGAAACAAAGAGTTGGTTCTTTGAGAAAATCAACAAAATAGACAAGCCTTTATCCAACTGATCAAAAGAGAGTGAGCATCCAAATTAGCAAAATCAGAAATGAAAAGGGGGACATAACAACAGACATTGAGGAAATCCAGAGAGTCATCAGGTCATACTTCAAAAACCTCTACTCCACAAAACTGGAAAATCTGAAAGAAAGGAATAATTTTCTGGTTAGGTACTATATACCTAAGTGAAATCAAGACCAGATGAACAATTTATATAGTCCAATAACCCTTAAGGAAATAGAAACAGTCATTAAAATCTCCCAAGCAAGAAAAGCACAGGACCAGATGTTTTCAGTGCAGAATTCTGCCAGATCTTCAAAGAAGAGTTAAAACCAATACTCCCTAAATTGCTCCACACAATAGAAACAGAAGGAACATTACCAAACTCCTCTATTAGGCTGTAATTACACTGATTCCTAAACCAAACAAGGATACAACAAAGACAGAGAATTACAGACCAATATTACTCATTAACATTGATGCAAGAATACTCAATAAAATACTGGCAAACAGATTCCAAGTACCCATCAAAACAATTATCTAACATGATCAAGTTGGCTTCATCCCAAAGTTGCAAGGGTGGTTCAACATACAAAAGTCCATCAATGTAATACAACATATAAACAAACTCAAAAAAAAAATCACATGATCATCTCACTAGATGCAGAAAAGACTTTTGACAAAATCCAACACCCCTTCATGATAAAGGTCTTGGAGCGATCAGGAATACAGAGAACATACCTAAATATAATAAAGGCAATTTACAGCAAGCCAACAGCCAACATGAAATTAAATGGAGAGAAACTCAAATCAATTCCACAAATATCAGGAACAAGGCAAAGCTGTCAGCTCTCCGTGTACTTATTCAATATAGTATTTGAAGTTCTATCCAGAACAATGAGACAATATAAGGAGATTAAGGGGATACAAATTGGAAAGGAAGAAGTCAAACATTCCCTATTTGCAGATGACATAATAGTATACACGAGTGACCCCAAAATTCATCCAAGTATTTGATACAGCTTATAAACACCATCAGCAATGAAGCAGATTATAAGATCAACTCACAAACATCAGTAGCCCTCCTATATACAATTGAAAAAGAAACTTAGAAGGCAATTAGAGATACATAACCCATTAAAATAGTCACAATGTGATAAAACACCTTGTGGTAACACTAACCAAGCAAGTGAAGGTCCTATATGACAAGAACATTAAGTTGCAGAAAAAAGAAATTGAAGAAGATGTCAAAAAACGGAGAGATCTCCTATGCTCATGGATAGGCAGGACTAACATAGTAAAAATGGCAATTTTACCAAAGGAAATCTACAGATTCAATGCAATCCCCATCAAAATACCAACACAATTCTTCATAGACCTGGAAAGAATACTACTCAACTTCATATGGAAAAACAAAAAACCCAGGAGAGCCAAAAGAATCCTGTACAATAAAACAATCTCGGGAATAATAACGATCCCTGAATTCAAGCTCTACTATAGAGCTACAGTAATAAAAACAGCTTGGTACTGGCAAAAATACCAACATGTGGACCAATGGAATAGAACTGAAGACTCTGGCATTAATCTGCACACCTATGAACATATAATTTTTGACAAAGAAGCCAAGAGTGTCCAATGGAAAAAAGAAAGCATCTTCAACAAATGGTGCTGGCATAACTGGATATCAATGTGTAGAAGGCTGCAAATAGAACCATATCTATCACCGTGCACAAAACCTAAGTTCAAGTGGATCAAAGAACTCAACATAAATCCAACTACTCTGAACCTGCTAGAAGAGAAAGTAGGAAGTAGTCTTGAACGCATTGACACCAGAGTTCACTTCCTAAATTTAATAACAGTAGCTCAGAGACTGAGAGAAACAATCAATCAATGGGACCTCTTGAAACTGAGAAGCTTTTGTAGAGCAAAGGATTTGGTCAACAAGGCAAAGCAACAGCCTACAAAATGGGAAAAAATCTTCACCAACCAAACATCGGACAGAGGACTCATATCCAGAATATATAAAGAAATCAAGAAATTAAACATCAAAATGCCCAACAGGCCAATTAAAAATGGGCTATAGAACTAAACAGAAAATTCTCAACAGAGGAAACTCAAATGGCTGAAAAATATTTAAGGAATTGCTCAACATCCCTAATTATCAGGGAAATGCTAATCCAAACATTAGTATTTGGATGAGATATCACCTTATGCCTGTCAGAATGGCTAAGATCAAAAACACTGAACATACCTTATGCTGGAGAGGATGTGGAGCTAGGGGAACTCTCCTCCACTGCTGGTGTGAATGCAAACTTGTACACCCACATTGGAAATCAATATGGCACTTTCTTAGAAAATTGGGAATTAATCTCCCCCAAGATCCAGCTATACAACTCTGAGGCATATTCCCAAAGAATGCTCAATCATACCACAAGGGCATTTGCTCAGCAGTGTTCATATCAGCATTGTTTGTAATAGCCAGAAACAGAAAACAAACAAGATGCCCTTCAACAGAAGAATGGATAAATAAAATGTGGTATATATACACAATGTAATACTACTTAGCAGAGAAAAAACAATGACATCATGAGGTTTGCAGGCAAATGGATGGATCTATTAAAAAATCATCCTGAGTGAGGAAACCCAAACTCACAAAGACAACCATGGTATGCACTCACTCATAGGAGGATATTAGATGTGGAACAAGGATGACTGGCCTGCTACTCACAACACCAGGGAGAGTACCTGGAAAACAGAAGCCCAAGAAAGACACGGGAATCACCCAGTGACAGAGAAATGGATGAGATCTACATGAACAGCCTGGACGTGAGTGGGGGTAATGAAGGGTAAGGGTCGAGGGAAAGAGAGCTTGGGGGAGCAGGAGATACCAGCTGGATCAGGAACAGAGAGGGAGAATAAGGAATAGGAGACCATGGTGAATGAAGACCACATGAGAATAGGAAGAAGCAAAGTGCTAGAGAGGCCCACAGAAATCCACAAAGATACCCCCACAATAGACTGCTGGCAATGGTCAAGAGACAGCCCGAACTGACCTACTCTGGTGATAGGATGGCCAAACACCCTAATTGTTGTGCTAGAAACCCCATACAATGACTGAGGGAACTGGATGCAGAGATCCATGGCTAGGCCATGGGTGGAGCTATGGGATTCCAATTGCCAAGAAAAAGGAGGGATGATATGAGAGAGAATTGTTGAAACCAAGGTTGAATAAAGCACAGGGACAAATAGCCAAACGAATGGAAACACATGAATTATGAACCAATGGCTCAGGGGGTCCCAACTGGATCATGCCCTCTGAAGAGTTGAGACAGTTGATTGGCTTGATCTGTTTGGGAGGCATCAAGGCAGTGGGACTGGGTCCTGTGCTCAGTGCATGAGTTGGCTGTGTGAAACCTGGGTCTTATGCAGGGCTACTTTGCTCAGCCTGGGAAGAGGGGACTGGACCTGCCTGGCCTGAGTCTACCAGGTTGATCTCAATCCTCAGGGGCAGTCTTTGCCCTGGAGGAGAAGGGAATGGGAGGTGAGCTGGGGGGAAGGGGAGTGAGGCGGGAGAAGGGAGAACATGGGATTCTGGGGCTGATATGTAGAATTAAATAACATTGTAAAATAAAATTAAATTAAATTTAAAAAATTGATATATTTGGACCATAAATTTTCAAGAAAAGGATTGGGAATGGTTAATATTGAATGTTGAGTGAACAGGATCTAAAATCAAGAAATACAGAAGGCTAAGGAAATGTCTCAAATAGGTTAAGATGAGGATAATTGAGCTGGGAAGAACCATCTGAAATAAAGTAGCATCATTCCTTGGACTGAGGTTCCAGGCTGCATAACCAGGAGAGAGCTAGGTGAGCATCTACAGTGCTCTAACTACTCTCCCTGCTCCCTAACTACTAATGCAATGTAGCGAGGAACTTGGGACTCTTGCCCCCATGATCTCTCAGTCATGATGTATATTTCCTCAAATTAAGAGCCAGTATAAACTTTCCTTACTTTACTTGCTCATGTTATGTATTTTGTCAGAGAAATTAATCAGGTATGTGATATGAGGGGTGGTGGTGAAGGAGATAGAAGATCGAGGTCAGTTATTCTCAAACTTCCTAATGCTCTGACACTCTGATACACTTCTCCATGTTGCAGTGACCCCCAACCCCAACCATAAAGTTATTTTCATTACTACTTCATGACTGCAATTTTCTATTGTTATTAATCATAACGTAAATATCTGTGTTTTGCAATGGTCTTAGGCAAAACCTGTGAAAGGGTCATTCAACCCAGAAAAGGGACCAGAAACCACAGGGTGAGAACAACTGATATAGATCCATTGAGCGAAAGTATTTATGCAGTATATATAACACACACTCAGAAAGCTGATCTGATAAAGAATAGGGACTAATGTTCCCAGGAAGAAAACCAAGATATTTTTAGGGTCCTAAATGATGGCTGATAGATTAGAATGGTCCTATGCTACCCACCACATGGACCATCAGAGCACACTGGAAATGCCTGGGCATTTGGGGCATTTATTCATGACTGGGGAAATAGGAGATGGCTACTGCCTTCTAAGAGAGAGACGACAGATGGCAATAGCATACTCAGTGAACAGCATTGACTTCTTTCTCCAAGAGAGCATCCCACACTCCCAGCAGTGCCAAGGCTAAAACTTCCTGCTCTACTTTTCAGAGATTTGAATACTTAAGTGTCTCCACACAAGAATGTGGTTTCTTTTTGTGTGTTGAGGTGTCTGCTTACTTTCAAACCTTATTGCTCATGGGATTCACTAGGTTTACTTAGGAAACATGCCGTTGTACTGTACTCTTTCTTGGTGTTGCTTGTTGGCACTGTCGAATGGGATCACAACCTGCAGTTTAGTATGTGAAATCATTTAAAGAATGGATAGCGTTTGGCAGCAAGGAAGGAATAAAACTTAGGCACACTCCCAGAAATCAAGTTGATATTTTATATAGAATGAATTGGTGATTACACAGTACTGTGTACAAAAGGGCAATTTGTTCAAGGATTCTCCTGGCAGATGTTAAAATGCCAGAGCCCTCAGTTCAGACCTTTTGATCAGCCAGGTTGGAAGCACACTGGGCCTTCACCTGACCCTGTACTGTCAAGCTGATCATCTCACAGAGAATCAAAATCACGCCAAAGAGTGACATCATGGCTGTCAGGACACCCATTGGGAACACCTTTGTGCAGTGTTTCTTTATAATGTCCTCCATTTTTACGGGAAAGTCGGGTGAAAAGTCAAGAGTGGTTTGCCCATAGATGTCTACTAGGTGGTTCAAGGTCACAGTAACAAGAGTGAAAAGGCTGCTCACAGCCAAAATTATGGCAGACATCTTGTAGCAAAACAGCTGGATATCAATGAATTGGTCTCCCATGCAGCTGATCTTAATGGCCACTGAAGTGAAAATCAGGACTAGGATTTTCATCAAAATGGCCCATGCTATCAGGACTTGTAAATACTGAAATTCCGATGACTTGTTCCAGGTTTCATTGATAGGGGTGTGAACCAACATCCTGGTCATAGACCCAGAGATGTTAAAGTCCTGAGTGTATTAAGTTTCCCAGAGTCCAATTGACACAAATTGCACAAGCTTGTTGTTAAACTCCCACAGGCGCCAGCATTGGCTGTTTGCAAGGATGATTTCAAATACCAAAGCTGATGTACTACAAATCAGGCCACTGAACTTGAAGATGTACTCCTTCATGTTGGTAAATCTGAAGAAGGCATCAAAGAAGAATAGAGTCAGTGAGAATACAAGGGAAAGCAGGAAAACAGAAGGAGTCATGGCTTAAAGAGCACTGAGCTCTCATACCTTGTCCCTGTTGTCAAATAAAGATGTTTCAGTGGTCTATGTACAGATTATTATTCTTCAAAGAGTAGATAATAATATTTGTTGACTAGGAATTTGAATGCTTAGAACTGACAATGACAAGAGAGTTTGCAATATCATATGTAATATAATGCTTATTTTACCTGTATTTGCAATTTCTAAATATTTTAGTACCATAAAGTGAGGAAAAAGCAGAGGAATGCTCAATCTAATTGTCATTTCTAAAATAAAGTACTATATACTATTACATGACTCTGACAAACTAAAGTCATTAATGACAGAACCAAAGACAGAGAAAAAAAATCACATAGTAAACCTAATTATGTAAAAATAATAACACACCTGACATAAATTTGTGTATACATATATGTATATACAAATTGATCTGTACATGATACACCTCATAAATGATAGTGTACAATGCTATTCCATCTTGTGAATTTTACAGAAATGTACTCTGCTCTAAAGAAAGCTATATGTACTTTATTGAAACCAGAAAGATTATGCCCATCAACATCTATCTGTAATATTGCCGGGCATAGAGCTCAGTGGTAAAGTGATTTTCTAACACACACAAAACCCTCAATTCTGCTTTAGTATCTGTAAACCAAAATCTATGTGTAAAATTGTCCAGAGACTGAGTCAGAGGAATAGGGAAATGGATAATTAACACATAAAATCATATAAATCCATAAATTGGATATTTCCAATTATAACATATCTCTTACTTGAAATTTTATCTTTAGATAATTATTTTCGTTTCAGTGAAACAAAAAGAATCCTGACATATTTTTGTGAGCATATATCTTCTTTCACAGACAATTTACACTCTATATTGTAACTTTGAACTAACTTCATTGCATCTTTTCTCAATTCCAATCTTAGGATGAAGGAAGGAGGTGATTCATTTACTCAATAGGCAGGTGGATATCATCACTGTCAACTGTGCATGCAGAAGTTTGAAGGGGCCTACACACTGGATCTCCTTGCCAGGAAACCTTCCCTAAACAGCTACCCCCTGCTCTAAAGTCTCTGTAGAATGTGTTTCCTGACTGAGTGAAGGCACTTGCTGTTCTACTAGGGAAATTTCATCAGCAAGATGAGTGAGTTCACAATTCATGGTGGCTTGGGTAACACGCTGCCCACATCATCATCCTTTCCAAGGCAGGCCTGATTCAATGGACTACAAGAACGGTGGTTTTTTGATTAGTACTGAAAACACAATGAACATTGTTGTGATTCGAGAAAAAAAATGAGCTAGCATGGCAGTATCTGTTTCTTCTGGTGTTTGAAACACGTGGAGTAGATGCATGTGATTCATAAAGACCATATTTGAAAGATCCCATATATAACATAAAGATTTTATACCTTTGTGTGTTATGGATAAGAAGATTCATTTAGAAGGTGGCAGGATCACAGTCGTTCTTCCCAGTAACAGTAAATGCCCATATATGCAGTCAGAGAAAGAGTGGAAAAACCTTCAAAAAAAGAAATTCTATTAGGCAGAATTTCAGCTCAGAGCAATGTCTCTCCAACCCCTTGATTCCACAATCCTTACCATTCATTCCTGTCCTTGGCTTAAGAAGAACATCATTTGAACACTTCGGGAGTATTCATACATCTGACTCTCTAAGGACACCCATCTAAACATTTCCCCCATTTTGTAAGTAAGGAAACAACAGAGAGAGGTTAATTCATAAACTCAACATCAAGGATCTACACAACTAAAACCCACAGGGCAGCTCAATGACTACCTGCAGTCTCACATGGGGCTTCTAGACACTTACGATATTGAACAGCATTTACACACACTTACCCACATGTCAATGGCCCTTTCTGGCATTCTTTGTCCTGTGAAATTGAATGTGATTAATCAAACCACCTGGGAATGTAAAATACTTGCCTCTTTTTCTCTTCTAGTAAGACCAAATGATAGTGAATGCCAGTTGACAGAGAATTAACTCACTTTAAAAATTCTTGTTTCCAAGCCGGGCGATGGTGGCGCACGCCTTTAATCCCAGCACTCGGGAGGCAGAGGCAGGTGGATCTTTGTGAGTTCGAGGCCAGCCTGGGCTACCAAGTGAGTTCCAGGAAAGGCACAAAGCTACACAGAGAAAACCTGTCTCGAAAAACCAAAAAAAAAAAAATTCTTATTTCCATGGCTACTAGAGCTGAATGGTGGATTATGAGCAAAGAACACAGCTTCATAGCCATATTTGGCCATAAAGGACGGACCAGTGTACTTAATTTCCCTTTGTATGTGAATAGTCTTTGAAAGAGTAATTTCCCTTTTGAAATCATGCATCAAATAAGTACTACAATGCATAATGGGCATAACAGAGATAGTTATTTGAAAAAAAGAAAAAAAGTAAGCCTTCATTCCCCCATTCCTTGCCCTCCAGTGTCTGTGTGGTGGAAGGATAGAAGTTTCATTTTAGGCCAAGTGTCTTCATTGGAGACTTTGAGACCAACTTACCTTGTAGAAACATCTTAGATAGAGACACAAAGTATATATTGTCAGTAATAACAGATTCTTTGTATGTAAATTCATGAGGTACTTTGTTTTGAATAGAAAATTATCCTTTTATCTTTCTGTGTTTTACTTCAAACTGTTACTTTGTTGATACTAGTTAGGGTTTCTATTGCTGTGGTAAAATCACCATGACCAAATTCAAGTTGGAGAGGAAATGCTGCATGTAGCTCACATTGCCACATCATATTGCATCATCTCAACAGATTAGGGCAGGCACTCAAGGCAGAAACCAGACAGAAAATGAATCAAGCAGGAGACATGGAAAAACACTGCTTACTGAGTTGCCCCACGCATAGCTTCCTCAATGTGCATTTTTATATCATCCATTACCAGAGGCCCAGGTTTTCTACTGCTCACCTTCTGCAAGGACATCCTACATAAGATACTAATCAAAAAATTACTAACCTTTCCAGGACTGTGAAGAATAATTGTGTTGGTATTTTGATGGGAATTGCATTGAATCTGTAGATTTCTTTTGGTAAGATTGCCATTTTTACTATGTTAACCCTGCCTATCCATGAGCATGGGAGATCTTCCCATTTTCTGACATCTTCTTCAATTTCTTTTTTCAGGGACTTAAAGTTCTTGTCATATAGGTCCTTCACTTGCTTGGTTAGTCTTACCCCAAGGTATTTTATGTCATTTGTGGCTATTGCAAAGGGTGATGTATCTCTAATTGCCTTCTCAGTTTCTTTGTCCATTGTATATAGGAGGGCTACTGATTTTTTTGAGTTGATCTTGTATCCTGCTATGTTGCTGAAGATTTTTTGAGTTGATCTTGTATCCTGCTAAGTTGCTGAAGGTGTTTGTAAGCTTTACCAGGTCTTCAGAGGAATCTTTGGGGTCACTCAAGTATACTATCATGTCATCTGCAAATAGGGAAAGCTTGACTTCTTCCTTTCTAATTTGTATGCCCTAAATCTCCTTATATTGTCTTATTGCTCTGGCTAGAACTTCAAGTACTATATTGAAAAAGTATGGGTAGAGTGGACAGCCTCAATCATAGGAAGATGATAGATGTAGAACAAGGATGACTGGTCTGCTACTCACATCACCAGTGAGGCTACCTGGAAAATGGGACCCCAAGAATGACACGGAGAAATGGATGAGATCTACATGAACAGCCTGGACATGATTGGGAGCAAGGAAGTGCAAGGCTCGAGGGAAAGAGAGCGGGAGATCCTAGCTGGATCAAGAAAACAGAGGGAGAACAAGGAATAGGAGACCATGGTAAATGAAGACCACATGAGAAAAGGAAGAAGCAAAGAGCTGAAGAGGCCCACAGAATTCCACAGTGATACCCCCACAAAGGACTGCTGGCAGTGGTCGAGAAACAGACGGGAAGGACCTACTCTGGTAATGGGATGGTCAAACACCTTAATGGTTGTGCCATAAAACCATCCAGGGACTGAGGAATCTGGATGCAGACATCCACGGCTAGGAGTCTAATTAGTGAGAAAGAGAAGGTTTTATATGAGTGAGAATTGTTGAAACCAGGTTTGGATAAAGCACAGGGACAGATAACCAAATGAATGGAAACACATGAACTATGAACCAAAGGCTGAGGGGCCCCCAACTGAATCAGGCCCTCTGAATAGGTGAGACAATTGATTGACTTGATCTGTTTGGGAGGCATCTATGCAGTGGTACCAGGTCCTGGGCTAGTTGCATGAGTTAGCTGTTTGAAACCTGGGACTTATACAGGGACACTTGGATCAGTCTGGGAGGAGGGGACTGGACCTGCCTGGACTGAGTCTACCAGGTTGATCTCAATCTTTGCCCTGCAGGAGAAGGGAATGGGAGGTTGGCTGGGAGGAAGGAGAGGATTTGCCCTGGAGGAGGTGGGAAATGGGGAGTATGCTGGGGGAAATAGGAGGGGGCAGGGGTGGAGAGAGCAAGGGAATCTGTGGCTATTATGTGAAACTGAATAGCATTGTAAAATAAATTGTAAAATAAAAGAAAATGTCCTATACACTTGACTATAGGCAATTTATGGAGAGAATCCCTTAATTAAGCTTCTTCTTTCCAGGTAACTCTTAAGTTCTTACAAACTGATAAAAGCTATGTAAATTTACACAATGTTATTTCTTACTATGATCACATCTTGAGAACATACCATACTGTAAGCATATACCTAAAAATATCCAAAGTATGTAAATGAATGGTAAAAAGAGAAGGAAATAAGAGAAGGAAATTTTGACTTCCTTTTAAACCTTACCTCTTTGTACTCCATAATGTATCTGTGGTATAATGAGCAATGAAGAAAACCTACACTTTCTGCTACAAGGCAGCTTCCAGAACACACTGATATCAAAATCAGGGTGGATTTCTAAGAGTGAGTTGTGGAGATCAATGGGAAGTGCAAAAACAACCTGTTACTGAACCAAGTCTGCCAGAAGCACCTGCATGCTCCCAAACCTAGTTCTGGGTGTGCAGAAAGTACACAGGTATTGACTGCTGAGCTCCCCAGAAACACCCACAAGAACTACCCCCTCATTCTAGTCCTAGTTAAAGACTTGGGTTACATGCCTCCTGCTTGGGTTACCTTCATGAGTTTCTCTGGAACCTGTGGAATCATGGACCCACATTCTTAGCTCTGTATGTACTGGCTTGTCTGATGAAACACCACAGGATCTTGCAAGGCCTCTGTTTCACCACACTTCTAAGTCAAGCTTCTTCTGTCTCACAGTCATTGAACTGGATTTCCCTGAAAAGGATTCTGAGAATGAAGGCTGCCTGTGCCATTTTCACAGCATCTCCTGATGTCCTGATTGCAGTTTTGCCTGGTGTGCTCCTCGTATGTTTCATGCCAGTGCCTTATGCAAACTCGGAGGCTTAGCACCCACAACTGAGCTCCTGCATTAGCATTCCCTGGTCACTCCTGGAGCCAAGCCTGTCTATGCTATTAACACACCCCCAAGTTGTAGACGCACCAAACTTGCACTGATTTACATAGTGATGTTTTACAGAAACTTTCCTGCCTGGGCTATGCATATACACATTGGCCTTGCTCTGAAGACCAGTTAAGACTCAGTTACTACACTTACTTTCTCTGCTGAGTACCCTGAGAACTGATCTGGTGCCTTGGCCTCCATACTCTACACCTTGCATAGCAGACTTGCCTGGTGAGATGCTCTGCTGTCAGCATATAAACTCCACTCTGGAATCAAGCTGTGTTCTAGCAGTATGTGCACCAACTTTACCTGGCAAGTGCCCCCAGAACCACCTATAGCTGTGCCCCCTTCAGCCCCAGGCCTTGTTCTGAATGCAGAGACGACACACTGGCTTTCCCTAAGACTTTCCAATGAAACTTGAAATCTGTCACAATTCTCTTCTCCCAGCCATTGCTCCCTTTCAAGGAGCCAGTGGAGGATTTCTGAGGTGAGTTCTCCAAGAAGCAAAGAAATCTGCCCCATTCTACCTCACATGGCCTGGCTCTATACATATACCTCCTGGACTGGGTTTTCCTAGTGAGATCTTCTAGAACCAGTTTTGCATGTACCATCTTGCACACTATCCAGCCCTGTTTTGAGTGTACAGAACATATACTGTAGGAGGCTTTCTTGCAATGCCAGCCCCAAATCATAACACAGAGTCTTATTTATTAATTATAAATGTGCAGTCTTAGCTTAGGACTATTTCAAGCTAGCTTGTTTTCAAACTTAAATTAACATATTTCTATTAATCTATGTGTCACCCTGAGGCTCATTTACCTCATCTGTGTACTGTCCATCCTGTTTTCCTGCTTCCTCTGTATCTGATTGGCTGGGCACTGGCTGGCCCTGGTCTCTTTTTCTTTCTTTCAACCAACCCTGCCTATCCGGCCTCTGCTATTGGCCATTCAGTTTTTCTTTTTCTATTTTACATTTTATGTATTAATTAAAGTTTTTCAATTTTCATTTTTCTTTATTAAGAAATATTCTACTCCCTCTACATAACACCCACAGATCCCATCTCCCCCCTCCTCCAACCCCCCAGCCCTTCCTCCCAAGACACCACATATCCCCACAACACATAAATCAAGGTCTCCCTTGCAGAGTCAGCAGAGCCTGGCATACTGAGCCTAGGCAACTCCAAGCCCCTTCCCACTGCATCAAGGCTGTGCAAGGTGTCACACCACAGACACTTAGCTCCCTGAAGCTTGCCCATGCACCAGGGACATTTCCCAATCTGCCCTTATGGGTAAAACCAAAAACAGTTTGAATCGAACAACTTCCTTCTGTATCCCAGAGGGCCTAGACCAGTCACATGGGGACTCCACAGCCACCAGTCTACAGGTCTTGGGCTTCCACCAGTGTGGCGAGTCTTCTCTCCATGTCTTCCTATCATGATCTCAATGTCCCCTGCATGGAGAATCCCTCCTCTCTCTTATTGATTAGATTCCCAGAGCTTAGCCATGTGCCTGTGCATGGATATCTGCATCTGACTCCACCAGTCACTGGACAAAGGCTCTATGATGACTGTTGGGGTATTCACCAGAATAGACCAGTCCAGGTACCCTCTTGACCACTGCCAGCCTGCCAGGGATCATCCTTGTCGAATCCTGAGAGCCTCCTCAGCACCCTGCCTCTCCCTATTCTCATGATGTCCTCATCTATCATGGTATCTTCCTCCCTGCCCTCCCATTCTGTCCCTGTTCCAGCTTGACCCTCCCATTTCCCTATGTTCGCTTCCCCCACATCTTGCCCTCTGGTACCCACCCCATCCAGTTCACTCATGTAGATCTCATTCACTTCTCCTTCACAGAATCATCAATGTGTCCCTCCCAGGGTCTTTTCCTGTTAGCTAGCCTCTCTGGATTTGTGGGTTGCAATCCCTTCTCTCTCATTTAGTATCTACTTATGAGTGAGTACATACTAAGTTTGTCCTTCTGAGTCTGGGTTACCTCACTCAAGGTGATGTTTTCTAAATCTATCCATGCTATTACGAATAATGCTGATAATGAACATAGTTGAGCATGTGTTCTTGTGGCAAGATTGAGCATTTCTTGGATATATGACAAAGAGTGGTATATCTGGGTCTTTAGGAAGACTTATTCCCAAATTTCTGAGAAACCACCATACTGATTTCCAGAGTGGTTGCATAACCTAGCTGTCATCATAGCGTCTTTCTCTAGTGAATGATGGAGGCAGATACAGAGATCCATATCCAGGCACCTTGGTGAGCCCCGAGAATCCAATTGGTGAGAGAGGGGAGCGATATTGCAGGCAAGGGAAATAGAGATCATGATGGGAGGATGTGCAGAGATGACTTGCCACACTAGTGGAAGCCCATGAACTGTGGACTGGTATCAGTGAAGCACCCATGGCACTGGAAATGGAAGATGGTTGTTTGGCTCAAACTGTCTGTGGGGCACCCAGGCAGGGGGATCATGATCTGTCCCTAGTCTATAGGCAGGCTTCTGGAACCAGGTCCTTTGGTGTGACACCTTGCACAGCCTTGGTGCAGTGGGAAGGGCCTGGATGTGCCTGGCTCAGTGTGCTGGGCTCTGCTGACTCTGCATAGGGGACCTCGATTTTGGGGAAGTGGGGAAGCCAGGTGGCTTGGGCAAGAAGGCTGGGGGTGTGAGGAGAGAAGAGGAGGAGTCTGTGGATAACATGTGGAGTGAGTAGAAAATTTCTTAATAAAGATAAATGAAAGAAAAAAAGACCATTTAATTGGAAAGACTTTTCCCACCCTTTTATTCTGAGGTAGTGTCTAATTTTGAAATTGAAGTGTGTTTCTTATATGCAGCAGAAAGATGAGTCCTGCTTTCATATCCATTCTGTCAGCCTGTGTCTTTTTATAGGTGAATTAAGTCCATTTAATTTAATTTAAGGTGAATTGATATTAAGGGATATTAATGACCAATGATTGTTAGTTCCTGTTATCTTTTGGTGGTAGTATGAATGTGTACTTCTCTTCTTTGGGATTTACAACACAGGTGTTATCTATTACCTATTTTTTCATGGATGTATCTGACTTCCTTAGGTTGGAATTTTCCTTCTAGTGCTTTCTGTAGGGCTGGATTTGTAGATAGGTATGGTTTAAATCTGGTTTTGTCTTGGAATGTCTTATTCACTCTGTCTATGATGATTGCAAATTTTGCTGGGTATATCAGTCTAGGCCTGTATCCATGGTCTCTTAGTGTCTGCATTACATCTGTCTAGGTCCTTCTGGCTTTCAATGTCTCCATTGAGAAACTGGGTGTTATTCTGATGGGTTTGCCTTTATAAGTCACTTGGCTTTTTTCCTTTGCTGCTCTTATTCTTTCTTTATTCTGTAGGTTTAGTTGTTTAATTATGATGTAGCCAGGGCTCTTTTTTTGGGGGGAGGGTCTATTCGGTTTGCTATTCTATAGGCTTCTTGTATCTTCATATGTATTTCTTTAAGTTGGGAACGTTTTCTTCTGTGATCTTGTTCAATATATTTTCTGTGCCTTTGAGTTGGTATTCTTCTCCTTCCTCTATCATTATTCTTAGGTTTGGTCTTTTTATTGTATCCCAGTTTTCTTGGACATTTTGTGTAATGTCTTTTTGGCTTTGATATTTTCTTTGACTGACTAATCCATTTCCTCTATTCTATCTTTTACACCAGAGATCTTCACTCTCATCTCTTATATTCTGTTGGTTATGATTGCGTCTGTGTTTCTTGTTTGTTTACTCAGATTTTCAATTTCCAGATTTTTCTCTGTTTGTGTCTTCTTCATTGTTTCTCTTTCCCTTTTCTGGTCCTGAACTGTTTCCCTCACCTGTTTCATTGCCTCTTCATGGTTTATTAAAAGGGATTTATTGCTTTTTTTCCTATTTTTATTTGTCTTTTACTCTTATTCTTTATAGATTTCTTCCATTTTTTGTCTTTTTCTCAATTCCTTTATTGACTTTTTCTGCTTTTTGTATGCCTTTTCTTCAGTTACATTTTTTTCTTCAAATGCCTTTATCATCTTCATGATGTTATTCTTAAGGTTGCTCTCTTCTGCTTCTGATACATTGTGACATTAATGTCCTGCTGTTGGAGGAGGGCTAGGTTCTGGTGATGCTGCATTGTTGTTTGTGTTCTTTTATGTACTTCTGCTTTGACGTCTGTCCTTCTCCTCCTCTAATAGGTATAAGAGGTGCCTGTGTCTGAGCGAGTTGCTGTTGGTTCCCTCTGTGCTTGTTGTATCTGTTTCTCAGGGGGCCCTTCTGGGTCTAGCCTTAGCTCTTGGTCTAATTGGAACAGGCAGATTCTGTGTCTTAGGGAGTTGCTCTTGGGTTGACCCAAGCTAGTTGATTCTGTGACTCCTGGTTCCATACTTGGTCTTATCAAGGCTCTTGGTCCAGTCAGAGCCAATAGATTCTATCTTTCAGGAAGCCTATCTTGGTCCAATGAGAGGTGGCAGATACTACTTCTCAGAAAGCCACTCTTGTTCTAATGAGCGCTGGCAGATTCCCTGTCTCCTGAGGTTACTCTTGGTCCAATGACAGCTCTCTGACTCATGAGAGCTCTCTCCCTAAGCCCGCTGAGAGCTGGGGGTTGGTTTCAAAGCCTCAGGAAGTGGCTAGGATCCTGGGCAGATGGGTATGAGGGCAGAGTTTTAGATTGCAGGGTCTGCTGATGGGTCTTGGTGAATTGGGAGCTTTCCCACAGGAGCCCTGCCTGCTGGCTGTTAAACTCCCTTCACTAATCCTATGTAACACAAAATTGTGAGAGGGGCACTAGCACATTTGAAGTTTGTTGTCTTTATTTTTCTTATGCCAGACAGATAGGGTTGGAGACTCTGCTGCTCAGTTGGATGAATTAAATGTAATGGGTTTTGTGGTGGTAATCTAATTGTACTGAAATGTGATTTTGATTGTATGTTAATAAATAAAGTTGCCCGGGGGTCACAGCTATTAGAGCCATAGCAAGAGTGTGGCGGTGGTGGCACATGCCTTTAATCCCATAGATCTCTTTATGTTCAGGGATACAGCCAACATTGGAGACATATGCCTTTAAGACCTAGGGAGCTGTACATTCAGACAGTGACGAGGCAGTCACATGTTTGGGTTTACAACCAATGAGTAGGCAGAACAAAATACTATAAATAGACGAACAGACAGGATATAGCTCTCTTTCGGTAAGCTGGGACACTGCAGGCAGAAGGGTGAGATTTTAGCTCTGAGCTCTGACCTCTCGGCTTTCTCTTTTACATTGTTTCTGTGTTTCCTATTTAATAAGACTGTTGGATACATCTACATCTGGCGTCCAACGTGACAAGAATCCATTAAAAACAGCTTGGCTTGGGGGCAGGTCCGCTTTCCTGCAAGGGCGGCAGGCCGAGTGGCCGGCTTCTTAGTCCGAGCGGCAGCTTCTTAGTCCAAGCAGAGACTTCCTAGTCCCAGCGGTGGCTTCCTAGCCTTGGTCTAGGTCTGCTTGACCTCAGGCTCGACTATCTGTGAGCTGCTTGCTTAAAGCCTGCTTACTTAAAGCCGGTACTACAAACAACTCAGACCTGCCCTGCCGAACAGGGCCCTGCCTGTAAAGTCAACACACGTGGTTGGAGCTTAAGGAAGCCAGACCCAAGCCTTGACTCGGCACAAGAAGGAACACGTGGCTGAATTTAAGCTTTAGCCGGCTACGCTTTCTTGTGCGTTCTCTCTCTCTCTCTCTCTCTCTCTCTCTCTCTCTCTCTCTCTCTCTCCCTCTCCCTCTCTCTCTCTCTGGATTTACACCTTGGACACAGGTGGCTGTTTTGAAAATCCCCTCGGATTTCTACTGTTCTACGCAGATTTGGTAAGTAACAACATATCAGATATTTTAAAGGAAACTATTTTTTTCCACATTAAAAAAATGGGTTTTATGTGTACATTGGAAGAAAATTGGTTTTTGTTCGAAATTTTAGGCAGTCTTACAATGGAACAACTATATGAGAAGATTAGTATGGGTGGAATTATTCAGTTTATCACTATGCTAATCCTCATTTTAATATTTAAAAAGATAGTCAATTTAAGTGCCAGGATAACAGCTTTAGAAAACCTTGTTAAACCTGTAAAAATTCAGACAGAAGAAATTAACAGCGAAGTTGTTTCAAGTTTGGATCATAAGGTTAGAGAAAGAAAGCCTGTTTTCACACAGTCATTCTTAATTTATCCTGTAACTGTACAGCAGATGCCTGATCAAATGGCTACACAAAATATTTGTGCTCCAATTGAAATGTTGGATTTAAAAAGGTTTAAGGAGGCAATAGTATCTTATGGCATGCATTCCCCATATGTAAAGCAAATGTTAAACTCTTGGTCAATATATAATAGGATTGTACCACAGGACTGGCGGGAACTTGCACAAGGAGTTCTGGAACCCAGCCAGAGACTTCAGTTTCTGACCTGGTTTAAGGATGAGGCTAAAAACATAGAAAGACAATGGAGGGATAAAGGAATACAAGTTTGCCAGGATCAGCTTATTGGAGAAGGCCAATATGCTTCAGTACAAACACAATGTTTATATGATGTCCAAACCCTAATTTAATGTCGAACGGCAGCCTTGAATGCATGGGACAGAGTTGAGGAACCAGGAAAAAAATCTGAGTCATTTACAAAGGTGATGCAAGGCCCAAAAGAGTCTTTTACAGATTTTTTTTACAAAGACTGGCTTTAGCAGTAAAGAGAATGGTCTCGGATTCAGAAGCTAGTAAGGCAATAATTGAATCTTTGGCCTTTGAGAATGCGAATGCAGCATGCAAAAGAATAATCAGGCCATTAAGGGCAAGATCTGCACCTTTGGAAGATTGGATTAGAGAAACAATTAATGTTGAGGCTGATGAGCATGATGATACGTGGGTAGGAGAAGTAATTTCAAAAGGTTTGAGGAGTGTTAGATGTTTTGGATATGGAAAGCAAGGACATTTGAAAAGGGACTGTAGACAGGTCATTCCTAGAAACAATGTTTCTTCAAGGAACAATGGCAACAGAATGCCCCTTCCTTCTGGAGTAAGCAGAAGGTGTGGTAAGGGAAAACACTGGAACAATGAATGTAGATCAACAAAGGACAAACAGGGTAATCCTTTGCCTCAGTCTTCGGGAAACTCCCAGAGGGGCCTCGTGCAGGCCCCCATTGCAAATCCAGTTCAAACCTTTTCTGCAGCCATAGAGGAAATCCCTGCTCTGAGCGATTAAATAACCAAATGTCTATTGGAATAAATCATGCTGGTCAGGATGATGAAACAGAGAGAATAGAAAATTCAGGAGAAAACATAAAGAAAATTTTTTGGCAAACTTTTATTAATGAACAAAGACCAAAATTAACGATAAAAATAAAATGTGTTTTGTTGTCTGGTCTGGTAGATACAGGTGCGGACATTACCATAATTGCACCAGAATTTTGGCATCCAACTTGGCCTCTTCAGGAGGTAAACGTTCAACTGTTAGGAATTGGGACATTATCTCAGGTGAAACAGAGTGCAAGATGGCTCGAATGTATAGGTCCGGAAGGACAGAGAGGAAAATTAAAACCATATGTGGCTAACATAACTATGAACCTGTGGGGTCGAGACTTGTTGCAACAATGGAATACTCAGATTAACATCCCTCCAATCTCAGAAACAAATCATAAACTAGCACATGTTACTGAGAGAAATATTAGAAGATATTATTCTAATGAGTGGTCACCAGCCATCCATATTACACAAGAACAGGGCACAATAACTGATGATCTTCCAAAGACACCAACAGCTCTACCTTTAAAATGGTTAACAGACAAGCCTGTATGGGTCCATCAATAGCCTTTAACAACAGAGAAACTCCAGGCTTTAGAAGAGCTGGTAGAAGAACAGTTATATGCTCAGCATATTGAAGAATCAACCAGCCCTTGGAATTCTCCTGTATTTGTTATTAAAAAGAAATCTGGTAAATGGAGAATGGTAACAGACCTTAGAGCAATTAACAAAGTAATTCAGCCAATGGACTCTCTACAATCTGGGATGCCTTTGCCTACTCGATTACCAAAAGGATGGCCTCTCATAGTTATTGATTTAAAAGACTGTTTCTTTTCAATACCCTTACAAGAAAAAGACAGAGAAAGATTTGCTTTCACAGTGCCTACTTATAATAATTCTCAACCGGTTAAAAGATTTCAATGGAGGGTCCTCCCACAGGAAATGTTGAATAGCCCAACTCTGTGCCAATACTTTGTACAACAGCCATTGGAAAGTGATATGTAAAAAATTTCCTAAATCTATAATTTATCATTATATGGATGATATTTTACTAGCTGACTCAAATGCAGATACTTTAGAAAGAATGTTTGAAGAAATAAAGAAAATTTTGCCTTGCTGGGGATTACAAATTGCTCCTGAAAAAATACAAAGATGAGATTCTATTAATTATTTAGGATATAAAATAGAGCTACAAAAAATTAGACCCCAAAAAGTGCAAATTAGGAGAGATAGACTACAGACTCTTAATGACTTTAAAAGATTATTTGGAGATATTTCTCATCTACAAACTATTGTTGGGGTAAAAAATGATGAACTGACTAATTTGTTCAAAACCTTAGAAGGTGACAAGGACTTAAATAGTCCAAAAGAATTATCACCTGAAGCTGAGAAAGAATTGGCCTTGGTAGAAAAGAAAGTGCATGAAGGACACGTGGATCGTAATGATCCAAAGCTGGATTGCATTTTGGTTATTTTACCTTCTAGGCGTTCTCCTACTAGAATATTAATGCAGAGGGAAGATATCATATTGGAATGGATATTTTTACCAAATAAACCAAATAAAAAATTAAAAACTTATGTGGAAAAAATTTCTGACTTGATTTACAGAGGAAAATTGAGACTTCATCAGTTAGCAGGCATAGACCCAGCAGAAATTGACATACCATTAACTAAGGAGGACATTGAAAAATTATGGACAGAAAGTGAACCTTGGCAAAGAGCTTCCAGTAATTTTTTGGGAGAAATTAACAGCAAATATCCCAAAAGCAATAGAATTGATCTTATAAAGAGAGCTGATTGGATCTTGCCTCGAATTGTATGGCAAAACCCATATCTGGAGTTCGTACATTTTATACAGATGCCAACAATGAAGGTAAGGCAGGTTACAAATCAGAAAATTTAAGTAAAGTGGTTCAAAGTCCGTATAATTCAGTTCAAAAATCAGAATTGTATGCTATTCTGTTAGTATTAATGGATTTTTCAGAACCTCTCAACATAGTAACTGACTCTCAGTATGCTGAAAGAGTGGTGTTACATATTGAGACTGCAGAATTTATCCCTGATGCTTCAGAATTAACTTCACTATTTATTCAATTACAAGATACAATCAGGAAAAGGAATCATCCTTTATATAAAACTCACATGCGATCCCATACGGGTCTGCCAGGCCCACTAGCACAAGGCAATGATGAGATTGATAAATTACTGATAGGAAATGTGCTGGAGGCCTCAGAATTTCATAAAAAAAAACATCATGTCAATAGTAAAGGCTTAAAAAAGGATTTTTCCATAACCTGGCAACAAGCCAAAGAAATAGTAAAGAAATGTCCTACTTGATCCTTCTACAATCAAATGCCATTACCAGCAGGATGTAACCCAAAGGGTACTCAGAGAAATGAAATCTAGCAGATGGACATGTTTCACTTTGCAGAATTTGGAAAATTGAAATATGTACACCACACCATCGATACTTATTCAGGATTTCAATGGGCAACTGCTTTGAGTTCTGAAAAAGCTGATTCTGTAATCACTCATTTGCTAGAAGTTATGGCCATCATGGGTATACCTGCACAAATCAAAACTGACAATGCTCCATCATATGTCACTGTTAAAAATGAAACAGTTTTTTGCTTATTACAATATAAAGCATATTACAGGCATGCCACATAATCCTACAGGTCAAGCAGTTATAGAAAGATCAAACAGAACTCTAAAGGATATGCTAAATAAACAGAAAGGGGTAACAAAATCCCCCAGAAATAGACTGCATAATGCTTTTCTAACTTTGAATTTTCTGAATGCCAATGAGAAAGGAACAAGAGCTGCAGAGAGACACTGGATAATAGAAAAAACTACAGAATTAAATCAGCCTATATACTTTAAGGATGTGCTGACCTCAGAATGGAAACCAGGGTATGTATTACGTTGGGGACGAGGTTTTGCTTTTGTTTCTACAGGAGAAGATAAGCTGTGGGTACCATCAAAATTGATAAAGGTTAGATTTGAACAAGAGAGACCTCTTAATTAGAGGAGGTGATAGTTTATCAACCAGCATGAACATCCAATTTAAACTAACTTGTACCAGTAACACATGTCTTTTCATTTAATCAGATAATAACATGCCAAAAGGAAACATCCCCAAAATTAGTCTTGGGGAAAGGTTTTTGTTGTTGTCTTTTAGGAGAATGAAGGTTAAGGAATCTGAAAAACACAAGACAAATGAGACAACTGAAGAAAAGGGACAAATCATCTATCCCAGGAAACAGAGTGAAAGGGCGTATGGGTATATATAATCTAAAAAAATTTTATGTCTTCTTAAATGTTTGTTTCTGCTTTTCTCTAAAGATGCCCCAACACTGCGGAGAAACCTCAGGTGACTGCCCAGGCAGCTGACTGTTTCTGTCAACTCACAAATTTTTTGGAAGTGGCTTGCATACACTTCCTGTTTTTATTTTTGTTAGCTAATATTATTTCCTTCTTGGGTCTCTGAGGGAGTTGAAGATTAGTTAGTCATGGTTGAAGATTAGTTAGTTATAGTTGAAAATTAATTAGGATAGAAAGTACATTAGATACATCTTGGATTTACCAAAATAGGATAGATGATGGAATTATTTTCTCTGATTTGTCAAATACCTGTTTAGGTATTTATTACTTGTATATATTGTATATAGTTATTGTAATTTTGTATATAGTTTTTCTTTTATTAGTTATAAACTTTTGTTTTTTTTTTCTTTTCATTAAAATAGAAGAGGGGAAATGTGGTGGTAATCTAATTGTACTGAAATGTGATTTCGATTGTATGTTAATAAATAAAGTTGCCCGGTGGTCAGAGCTATTAGAGCCATAGCAAGAGTGTGGCGGTGGTGGCACACGCCTTTAACCCCATAGATCTCTGTATGTTCAGGGATACAGCCAGCATTGGAGACATATGCCTTTAAGACCTAGGGGGCTGTACATTCAGACAGTGACGAGGCAGTCACGTGTTTGGGTTTACAACCAATGAGAAGGCAGAACAAAATACTATAAATAGACGAACAGACAGGATATTGCTCTCTTTCGGGAAGCTGGGACACCGCAGGCAGAAGGGTGAGATTTTAGCTCTGAGCTCTTACCTCTCGGCTTTCTCTTTTACATTGTTTCTGTGTTTCTTATTTAATAAGACTGTTGGATACATCTACACGGTTTTGGGGCACCTGAGTAGATGGGACCAGGCGGCAGTACGGAATTGCCAAAGGCAAAGTGGTTGTACATATTGTATTGGGCAGTATAGCCAAAGCAATGTTCTTAACTGCCTGAACCATAATTGTCAGCAAAGGAAAGGTATAGAATCAGAGGCTCAGGACTCTGAGGAGCATAATAATCCTTTGTTGAATGTGCAGCCTTAATGGAGGTTCAAACTCCAGGATTAAATGGTTAACAAGAAGATTGCATTCTGGGCACAATCTGGCAGCGTTAAAGTCTCTGAATAAGGCACAAGACTGGCTATTGGTAAAATGCAGTCCACTTCCATTGGAGACCTCAAATTAGTGGACATGCCACTACCATGGTATGACCACCAAATACAAAAACAGGTGTGCAGTAGAACCAGACTGAGCCTATGAGATATAAGGTGCATGCTATGGATTGCAAATCTGGAGAACAGGAACTTACTATGTCCTTTGGAGCCCAGGAGGTCCTGGATGAACACCAGATACAGGGCAATCAGCTATTTGTTTTGCTTTGATTTAATTGTAACTGTATTCCAATGCCCTCCATGGGGAAAAGAATGTATTCAACTTGCTTTTATTCTTTTTAGTTTTAAAGAAACCCATATTTATGAGACATCGAATATTTTATAAAGATTTTGAACAAAGATTTTGGATGTTTTCTAGAGCCTTTTGATACTGTAATTCACTTTCTTTGTTGCATCTTTGTGTTTGGGTATCATGGTAACTGTAGCCTCATAAAAAGAGTTTGATAATATTCCTTCTGTTTCTATTGTGTGGGACAATTTGAAGAGCGTTGGAATTATCTCTTCTTTGAAATTCTGGTAGATTTCTACCCTGAAGCCATCTGTTCTGGGATTTTTATGGTTGGGACACTTTTAGTGACTGTTTCTGTTTCCTTAAGGGTTATTGGCCTATTTAAATAGTTTATGTGGTCTTGATTTAAATTTGGTATGTGGTACCTATCCAGAAAACTTTCCTTTTCTTTTAGAGTTTTCAATTTTGTGTAGTACAGGTTTTTTAGTAAGACTTGATGATTCTCTGGATTTCCACGTTGTCTGTTATTATGTCTCCATTTTCATTTCTAATTCTGTTGATTTGGATGCTCTCTCACTCTCTCTGCTTTTTGGTTACTGTGGATAAGGGCTTGTCCATCCTGTTGATTTTCTCAAAGAACCAACTCTTTATTTATTGATTATTTGTATTGTTCTCTTTGTTTCAATTTCATTGATTTCAGCACTCAATTTGATTATTTCCTGTTATCAATTTCTCCTGGGTGAGTTTGATTCTTCTTGTTCTAGAGCTTTCAGGTGTGCTATTAAGTCACTAGTGTGAGCTTTCTTCATCTTCTCCATGTGGGCATTTAGTGGTATGAATTTTCCTCTTGGCACTGCTTTCTTAATGTCCCATAAATTTGGGAATGTTGTACATTCATTTTCATTGATCTCTAGGAAATCTTTAATTTCTTTATTTCTTTCTTTACCCATTGGTGCTTCATTTGGGCATTGTGCAATTTCTTTGAGACTGTAGGATCTCTGTAAATTTTGTTGTTGTTGAAATCTAACTTTAAGCCATTGGTATATACCCAAGGAATGCCCAATCATACCACAAAGACACATGCTCAACTATGTTAATAGCAGCATTATTTCTAATAGCCAGAACCTGGAAACAACCTAGATGCCCCTCAACTTAAGAATGGATAAAGAGAGTGTGATATATATATATATATATATATATATATATATATATATATACAGTGGTGTACTACTCAGCAGAAAAATACAATGACATCATGAGGTTTGAAGGCAAATGGATGAAACTAGAAAATATCATCCTGAGTGAGGTATACCCAGAAGGACTCAGAAGGACAAACATGGTATGTACTCAGTCATAAGTGGATACTAGATATAAAGCAAAGGATAACCAGACTACAATCCACAGCTACAGAGAGGCTAGCTAGTAAGGAAGAACTTAGCAAGGGTGCATTGATTGCCCAATAATGGAGAAATGGATGAGATCTACATGAGCAAACTTGGGGCAAAGGGGGGGTAATGGAGGGCAAGGGACAGGGAATAGGAAATTAGAGGAATAGAAGGTTCAAGCTTAAAATGGAAGAGGGTGGGATAGCTGGGAATGACATACAATGAAAAATTAAGACACCATGGGAATAGGGAGAAAAAGAATATTAAAGAGATTCCCAGGAAACCACAAGGATGACTCTACCATAGACAACTGGCAATAGTTGAGAGAGTCACTGGTCATTAATATCCATTAATATCAGTGGACTTCAATCACCTGTAAAGCGACTCAGGCTAACAGAATGGATATGAAAACAGGACCCACATTAATGTTGCATAAAAGAAACACACCTCAATTTCAAAGATAGATACTACCTCAGTATAAAAGGCTCAGAAAAGCCCCGACTTCCCTTATGGACCAGAGGTGAGTATCCAGGTCCAATCCAGAGCCCATCCCTGGGCAACAGCCACTCCGGGAAGACCTGCCCAACTTGAACCCAGGTTCTGGCCACCGGGCAGGTCCCCTACTTGCCCCATCGGGAGGGATCCTCTTTTCCAAGCCCCCCCCAGCAGCCCCTGCATCTCCATGCCCTGCCCCCCAGGCCTATCTGCCCAAGATCCCAGCCACTTCCTGAGACTTAAAGACCAGCCCCCAGCTCCCATCCTGCCCCCGACTTCTTTTCTGGACCAGAGGTGAGTATCCAGGCCCAACCTGGACGCCATCCCTGGGCACCAGCCACTCTGGGAAGACCTGCCTAACTTGGCCCGAGGTTCTGGCCACCGGGCAGGTCCCCTTCTAGCCCCACAAGGAGGGATCACTTTTTCCAAGCCCCCCCCAGCAGCCCCTGCAATCTCCGCACCCTGCCCCCACCCCCATCTGACTGAGACCCAAGCCACTTTCTGAGACTTAGAGACTGGCCCCCAGCTCCCATCCTGCTCCCTACTTCCCTTATTGACCAGAGACTTACGGTCCAGATAAGATCTTCCATCCTGCCCGTGAGTTCGCATTTGGGCAAGAGAACTCACATCTGGACAAGAGAGACTTCCTGAATCTGTCAGCTCTTTCTGAACCAAGTACACTGATAAGAACAAGAACAAACCACAAGGAGACGGGCAGACGTCAAGGCAGAAGTACATACAACAAAATGAAGAGCAATACAGCATCACCAGAACCTAGCCTGGCTCCAACATCTAGACCTGAACATCAAAAATTGGAAGAAGCAGAAGAAAGTAGCCTTATGAATAACATCATGAAGAAGGTAAAGGCTTGTGTAGAAGAAAAGACAAGAAAATTGGAAGAATGCTGTAAACAACTAGACGAAAGGGCAAACAAATTAGAAGAAAACTGTAAAGTCCTGCAAGAAAACAATGAAGTCCTGGAAGAAAACAATAAAGTCCTGGAAGAAAATAATAAAGTCCTGGAAGAAAACAGTAAAATACTGGAAGAAAACAATAAAGTACTGAAAGAAAATCATGAAAAAGCAATGAAACAAATAAAGGAAACAGTCCAAGACCTGAAAAGGGAAATTGAAAAAATAAAGAAGACACAAACATAGGGAATGCTGGAAATAGAAAACCTGAGTAAATGATCGGGAACTTCGGATGCAAGTATAACCAACAGAATGCAAGAGATGGAAGAGAACATCTCTGGCATTGAAGGTACAGTAGACGAAATAGTCCCATCAGTCGAAGGAAACACTAAAGCCAACAAAGTCATGAACCAAAATGTCCAAGAAATCTGGGACACCATAAAAAGACCAAACTTACGAATTATAGGGATAGAAGAAGGTGAAGAATACCAACTCAAAGGCACAGAAAATATATTCAACAAAATTATAGAAGAAAACTTTCCCAACTTAAAGAAGGAAATGCCTATGAAGATACAAGAAGCCTATAGAACACCAAACAGACTAGACCCCAAAAAAAGTCCCCTCGACACATAATAATTAAACAACTAAATGGACGGAATAAAGAAAGAATATTAAGAGCAGCAAAGGAAAAAGGCCAAGTGACCTATAAAGGAAATCCCATCAGAATAACACCCGATTTCTCAATGGAGACTTTGAAAGCCAGAAGGACCTGGACAGATATAATGAAGACACTATGAGACCATGGATGTCAGCCCAGATTAATATACCCAGCAAAAATTTTATCATCATAGATGGAAGGAACAAGACATTTGAAGACAAAGCCAGATTTAAACAATACCTATCTACAAGCCCAGCCCTACAGAAAGCACAAGAAGGAAAATTCCAACTGAAGGAAGTCAGATACACACTCGAAAACAGAGGCAATAAAAAGCCACAACAGTAAACCACAAAGAAGAGAAGGACACACACACTACCACCAAAAATAACAGGGATGAACAAACACTGGTCGTTAATATCCCTTAATATCAACGGACTTAATTAACCTATGAAAAGACATAGGCTGACAGAATGGATACAAAAGCAGGACCCATCTCAAATTCAAAGACAGACACCACCTAAGAATAAAAGGCTGGGAAAAGACTTTCCAGTCAAATGGTCTTAAGAAACAAGTGGGTGTAGCCATCCTGATATCCAAAAAAATAGACTTCAAACTAAAATCAATCAAATGAGATCAAGAAGGGCATTACATCCTCATCACAGGAATGATCCACCAAGATGAAGTTTCAATTCTGAACATTTATGCCCCAACCACAAGGGCACCCATATATGTAAAAGAAACATTACTAAAGCTTAAACCTCATATAAAACCCCTCACATTAATAATGGGAGATCTCAGCAACCCACTTTCACCACTGGACAGATCTCCCAAATCGAAACTTAACAGAGAAATAAAGGACTTAACTGATGTCATGACCCAATTGGAACTAATAGATATCTACAGAACATTCCATCCTAACAAGAAAGAATAAAACTTCTTCTCAGCACCCCATGGAACTTTCTCTAAAATCGACCACATACTTGGCCACAAAACAAATCTCAACAGATACAAAACAATTGGAATAACCTCCTGTGTTCTATCAGACCACCATGGTTTAAAGTTAGATTTCAACAACAACAAAAACTACAGAAAACCTACAGTCTCATGGAAACTAAATAATGCTCAACTGAATCATCAATGGGTTAAGGAAGAAATAAAGAAAGAAATTAAAGACTTCCTAGAGATCAATGAAAATGAAGACACAACATACACAAACATATGGGACACTATGAAAGCAGTGTTAAGAGGGAAATTCATAGCACTAAATGCCCACATAAAGAAGTTGGAGAGATCCCACACTAGTGGCTTAACATCAACACCTGAAAGCTCTAGAACAAGAAGAAGCAAAGTCTCCCAGGAAGAATAGACGCAAGGAAATTATCACAAGTGAGAGGTGAAATTAATAAATTAGAAACTAAGAGAATAATCCAAAAAAATTAATGAAACTAAGAGTTGGTTCTTTGAAAAAATCAACAAGGTAGACAAGCCCTTAACCAAACTAATGAAAAGACAGAGAGAGAGCATTCAAATCAGCAAAATCAGAAATGAAAAAGGGGACATAACAACAGACACTGAGGAAATCTAGAGAAATAAAAGATCATATTTCAAAAAACTCTACTCCACAAAACTGGAAAACTTAAAAGAAATGAACATTTTTCTAGATAGGTACCACATACCTAAGTTAACTCAAGACCAGATAAACTACTTAAATAGTCCAATAACCCCTAAGGAAATAGAAACAATCATTAAAAGTCTCTCAACCAAACAAAGCCCAGGACCATATAGTTTCAGTGCAGAATTCTACCAGACCTTCAAAGAAGACTTAGTACCAATACTCTCTAAATTGTTCCACATAATAGAAACAGAAGGAACATTACCAAACTCGTTCTATGAGTCTACAATTACCCTGATTCCTAAACCAAACAAGGATGTAACAAAGAAAGAGAACTACAAAGTGATCTCCCTCATGAACATTGATGCTAAAATACTCAACAAAATACTGGCAAACAGACTCCAAGAACACATCAGAACAATTATTCACAATGACCAAGTAGGCTTCATCCCAGGGAGCAAGGGTAGTTCAACATACGAAAGTCCATCAATGTAATACACCATATAAACAAACTCAAAGAAAAAAAACCACATGATCATCTCACTAGATGCAGAAAAGGCATTTGACAAAATCCAACACCCCTTCATGATAAAAGACTTGGAGCGATCAGGAATACAGGGAACATACCTAAACATAACAAATGCAATTTACAGCAAGCCAACAGCCAACATCAAATTAAATGGAGAGAAACTCAAAGCAATTCCAATAAAATCAGGAACAAGGCAAGGCTGTCCACTCTCCCCATACTTATTCAATATAGTGCTTGATGTTCTAGCCAGAGCAATAAGACAACATAAGGAGATTAAGGGCATACAAATTGGAAAGGAAGAAGTCAAGCTTTCCCTATTTGCAGATGACATGATAGTATACTTGAGTGACCCCAAAGATTCCACCCAGGAACTGGAAAAGCTTATAAACACCTTCAGCAACATAGCAGGATACAAGATCAACTCAAAAAATCTTCAGCAACATAGCAGGATACAAGATCAACTCAAAAAAAATCAGTAGCCCTCCTATATACAATGGAAAAGAAACTGAGAAGGCAATTAGAGATACATCCTTTACAATAGCCACAAATGACATGAAATACCTTGGGGTAACACTAACCAAGCAAGTGAAGGAACTATATGACAAGAACTTTAAGTCCCTGAAAAAAGAAATTGAAGACGATGTCAGAAAATGGAAAGATCTCCCATGCTCATGGATAGGCAGGGTTAACATAGTAAAACTGGCAATCTTACCAAAAGCAATCTACAGATTCAATGCAATCCCCATCAAAATACCAACACAATTCTTCACAGACCTGGAAAGAATACTACTCAACTTCATATGGAAAAACAAAAAAACAAGGAGAGCCAAAAGAATCCGGTGGAATAAAACAACCTCTGAAGGCATCACATTCCCTGACTTCAAGCTCTACTATTGAGCTACAGTAAGACAAAAAGCTTGGTATTGGCATAGAAACCGACATGTGGACCAATGGAATGGAATTGAAGACCCTGACATTAACCCACACACCTATGAACATATAATTTTTGATAAGCCAAAAGTGTACAATGGAAAAAAGAAAGCATCTTCAACAAATGGTGCTGGCATAACTGGATATCAACGTGTAGAAGGCTGCAAATAGATTCATATCTGCCGCCATTCACAAAACTTAAGTCCAATTGGATCAAGGACCTCAACATAAATCCAGCTACTCTGATCCTGCTAGAAGAAAAGGTAGGAAGGAGTCTTGAACGCATTGGCATAGGAGATCACTTCCTAAATATAATACCAGTAGCACAGACACTGAGACAATCAATCAATCAATGGGACCTCTTGAAACTGAGAAGCTTTTGTAGAGCAAAGGATACGGTCAACAAGGCAAAGAGACAGCCTACAGAATGGGAAAAGATCTTCACCAACTCCACATGTGACAGAGGACTGATATGCAGAATATATAAGGAACTCAAGAAATTAGACATCAAAACGACCAAAAGTCCAATTGAGAAATGGGCTTTAGAACTAAAGAGAGAATTCTCAACACAGGAAACTCAAATGGCTGAAAGACATTTAAGGAATTGCTCAACATCCCTTATCATCATGGAAATGCAAATCAAAACAACTCTGAGATACCACCTTATGTCTTCCGAATGGCTAAGATCAAAAACACTGAACATACCTTACGATGGAGAGGATGTGAAACTAGGAGAACTCTCCTCCACTGCTGGTGGGAATGCAAGTTTATACAACAACTTTGGAAATCAATATGGCGCTTTCTTAGAAAATTGGGAATCAATCTCCCCCAAGATCCAGCTAAACCACTCCTGGGCATATACCAAAGAAATGCTCATTAATACCACAAGAGCACTTGCTCAGCTATGTTCTTATCTGCATTATTTGAAATAACCAAAACCTGGAAAAAACCTAGATGCCCTTCAACTGAAGAATGGATAAAAAAAATTGTGGCACATATACATAATGGAATAATACTCAGCAGAGAAAAGCAATGACATCATGAGGTTTGCAGGCAAATGGATGGATCTAGAAAAAATCATCCTGAGTGAGGTAACCCAGACTCAGAAAGACAAATATGGTATGTACTCACTCATAGGAAGATGCTAGATGTGGAACAAGGATGACTGGACTGTTACTCACATCACCAGTGACGCTACCTGAAAAACAGGACCCCAAGAAAGACTCGGAGAAATGGATGAGCTCTACATGAACAGCCTGGACATGAGTGGGAGCTGTGAAGGACGAGGGTTGAGGGAAAGAGAGCAGGAGATCCTAGCTGGATCAAGAAATGAGAGGGAGAAAAAGGAGTGGGAGACCATGGTAAATGAAGACCACATGAGAAAAGGAAGAAACAAAGAGCTGGAGAGGCCCACAGAAATCCACAAAGATACCCCCACAAAAGACTGCTGGCAATGTTCGAGAGA